>NC_048300.1:141393855-142016127 GCF_013100865.1 Trachemys scripta elegans | reverse complement strand
CAGGTTCTTCTCACTGCCCCCCGCCCCAACCAGTCCCAGTAATTGAGTTATTTGGGCATAAGCTTTCGTGGGTAAAAAGCTTATGCCCAAATAAATCTGTTAGTCTTTAAGGTGCCACCAGACTCCTTGTTTTTATATATCAAGGCAGTATATCATCAATGCAGTTTGCCCTACAGAAGAACCACCATCAGGAGTAGAACAAGAGGGTCACAGAAATTAACAAAAGCACGTGAAATTATGAGACCTGTGTTTGTACGACTAAACTGAAATCTAGAATTCATTAAGGAATAAGTAAACAGAGTGGAATGAGGGTCTTGTAATTGGAAAAGGCTAAGCATAGTGGTCACCCGTAAAAACTTGCCAACTGCCTCAAGGAACTAAAGAATGTTACTTCAGCATTTGCCCTATTCCCTAGGTATTCTCTATGAGAAGAATAGTCAACCGTATCTGTTTATCTAAAGCAAAACTGACAAGTTTTAAGGGCAACTTTGCCAAAAGTTTTTTAGCCAGAAAAATGACAGAGTGAGAACATATGCCAGGCTTTCTGAGCACGATTGTGATATTATTTACAGCAACGTAAGTCAGAAGTGACTCCAGTAAAGCCAACAGAAATACATCAATAGAGTCAGATGAGAATAAGGCCCGGAGTGTTCTAAGCTGAGCTGAAAACAAGTGGGAGTGGTAAAATAGTGACACTTTTGCAGACCTGGCATTGATTGGGGGGTACAAAATGAGCAAGATAAACTTGCCAGCGGAGTAGAAGGGGGTGTAACAGGGAAAAAAAAGTTACCATGAGGGAGTAAGAAGAAGGTACAGAGTTTGTGAGGTACTGGCACTTCATGTTAGTTGAAAAGAGACAGGAAAATGTTAGCAGGGAAAACAATCTGGCCCTCAACCAGATTAATTTAGTAGGATCCATGTGTTCAGCAGGCCATGTTTTCACTTCCATAACTTCTGAGAACTGGGCTTCAGAACTGAATGCCACAGTATAGACACTGACATTGTGTGCTTGGCTGAAACTGTCAATTGAATGCAAATATTTATTTTATTTCATTCTTTGGACTTAAAGCTGTAACAATGAGTTTAAAAATTACTTAATCCCCATCCACTCTCATTTCCCAACCTCTTCTTTCTTTATGAATGACGAAGATTCACACTGGTGATTTTCCATTAGATGTTAACAGAACAGTATAGGTTAAATAAATCTCAGCCAAGAGGAATTAAATGAAATGTATTTGCATGTGATAAACATAAAATTGCAATCACAAGAATTACCTCCTTCCTTCCTTTCCTTGTCCCTATTCCACTTTCTGAGGTTATAGGTCCCGTCAGATGATTATGTGGGATGAACTGCAATATGCAACCTTTTCCCAGTAATCACTGAAGCATAAAAGCAAAAGGAAAAATCTAAAATTCTGGTTGACAACATTTGCTAACTCTTCAAAAAACTTCAAATGAAGAATGTTCAAGCCTATTTTCCAGCTTCATTTGCTTCTCAGATTGCTCTCTCCCTTAACTGTTACCCCTTTCCAGTATCATTGAGCAATGCAAATGATTATTTTTTTTCTTTAATGGCAAGAAGTTTAACCTCTTTGTTGCCAGACATTTAAATGTAACAATGTGAGTGGCATATCTAAATGATACATCTTTAGTATATATTGGGCAATGGCACCTGGTACATGATAGTGCATAACCCACATTAAATTCCTGCTTAAAATACATTAATTTAGATGTTTTTAGACATTAACTACTGATGTGACACTACAGGCACTGGATTATGCCTCTCCCCTTCGCTTTTAATTACAACTCAAAGTACTATTAGACAGAAGTATGGTAGGAACTGTGGCATCACTAGAGCTGGTTGCAAAGTTTTCAACTGAACAAATTTCTGTCAGAATACACAGTTGCATCAAAATCAAAGTCTTTTGGAGAAACATGATTATTTCAATGATATTTGACAGAAAAATATCTAAACTAATCATTTCAACTTCCATGATAGTAAAATTTGTTTTAATATTTGTTTAATCATATGTTTAATATTTACTAAATTTAATATTTTCTATTATATTGTTTAACCTTATTCAAATAAAACATCTCAATGTTTCCAAATCAGAATTTTTCAGAACTTCTATTCTATAAAAACATTTTGAGCAAAAACAAAATTTAAAATATCAGAATTTCCTCAGTCCCTTTTACAGATGGAGAGGATGGAAATTCCATTTTCTGAACAGCTCTCAGTATCCCTTCTCAGTTTGGTGAAAAGTCAAACATCAGAAAAACTGTGTTATAAGATACAAAAATCCTCTAATTGAAGTGACCTGAGAAAGTTTTTGGTACTGGTGAAAATGAATTGAAAAGGAAAGGATATTTTCCTTTATCAAGATCAATTCTGGTCAATCTGAAAAGACCATACATTTGATATAAACAACAAAGGGCTGAATATTTGCTAAAAGAACCCACTGTTTGAGAGAGTGTGATTAACAAAGAGCTGGGGAGGTAGAACTTTGACTAATCTACTTATCCCAAGGTTTTCTATAGCACCCTTTGTTATGGTCTCTAAAACAGAAATAGTCCAGGGGGTTATTCTTTTCATTTATCTTGGGACATTGGCTCAGTTTCTCCCTACCGTGGAATTTGAACTTAATTTTGCGTAGGATGGATCAGAATTTCAACCAAGCTGAACCACCAGTGGTATCACGGAGTCCAGCCCAAATACTATCTGGAACAACTTGCCTTGGAACAAGGCCTACAACCTATTCAAGAGGTTGTTTAAAATTCTTGGTCAAAGAAAATCCTCATCACAGTGTTCAGTTTCCCCCTCCACCATTCTTTCTATCTTTCCTAATACTTCTGCCTCTTTAGATTCGGGACTGATCACTTTGGATCTTTGCTATTTCAGTGCTCCTGAGAGTTAAACTGAAGACATACCCCACTTGGAATAGGAGAGGAAGTCAATAAGACTAAAATCTTTCCTTTGACCAGGAGAAGGTGATCAGAGACAGATGGCTACCTGCAGCCGCAGTGCTTCAATAGCTATAGTAAGACAGAATAAAGAGAGAAGTGGAAATCTTGGTTCCATTGACTTCAGGATTTCACCCTCCGTTTTCTACTCTTTCTTTCCTACGATGTGTGAGTGCTTGTCTGTGACCAAGGGCAGTAACTTTGTACAATTAACATTTAATAAAAAAGAACATGCACTAAATTATTACCAACAGAATTTTTGGCAAGGACTTTCTATGTAAAAGGGAAACTCTTAAATGAAAACATGTTGCAAAAGGAAGGGGGGGGAGAAGGAATTCCTAAGAATGAGTATGTTGTTTTTTAATTTTTAGTTAGTATAATCTTAACCTCATTCCCTCCCCAATTTTCTGTATTAAATCAATTGCGAAAAATATTTTATTGGTGATTTTTGTTTTTTTTCAGGTCAGTAATCATAGAAATAACTTGAAAGTTAACCCACAGTGCCAGATCCTCAGCTGATGTAAACTGGCATAGTGGTGTTGAAGCCTATGGAGCAATGTCAATTTTTAACAATTTATCAGCTGGCCCTAAATGTAGTTGCAGTAAATTTGGATTATAAATTCAAACTGTCCTAAACCACTCAGTCCCTACTACAGAGCACATCTCATCTCTGTAAACTGTGATTTGTCTGACTGGTCTGTTCCCCTCACTTAAAAAAAGAAAAAGAAAAGCAGATTTTGGATCAATTCCTGCCGCGAGTAACCCTCATGCTGCCTCCCTTAACTCAGAATCTGGTTCTGTGTCAGACTCGGTTTGAAAAAAGACTGAAAAAAGGGAACAGAAAAATAGAGTCTAGCCAGACCTCACACATCACTTAAAAAAAGCCACCCAAAATTATTTCAATAACCTTTCCATTTACAGCTAGAGATTGATAGAAAATTGTACAATTGTGATTTGAGTGATGTTTAAGTGCTGCAAGAATTCCTTAGGGTCTTGCACTTCCTCAAACGAGGACAAGGCTTTGAAGATAAAGATATCCTAAATCAAGATTGTTGCAATGTTGATATTTCATGGGAAATTGTTGCATGTTCTTGAAAGAAGTCAGTGTGTGGTATTTTAAATGCAATAGACCTATGGATAGTATGATAATAAATGACAGATGAGCACAAGTTAAAGTGATTACTATAGATATATTTCTAGAAAGGAAAAATAATATGCTTCCAAAAAGAAAACAGTAGCACACCCTTATATAACACCTAGACAGGAATAGATGAACTATAACCATGTCTGTATATTTAGCAGAACTGGGTGAAAATTTTTAGCCAAAGCTTTTTTAATGCTGAAAAATGCAGATTCGGGTTAACTAAAACTAGGGCTGTCAAACAATTTTAAAAATCGCAATGAATTGTGAGATTAAAAAAATAGTTGTGGTTAATGACCGTGTTAAATACACGGTTAAACAATAACAGAATACAAATTGAAATTCAGCATGAAAGCAAGTTCTCTGGAATGGTGGTCGAAGCATGAAGGGGAATACGGATATTTAGCATATCTGGCACATCAACAATTTGCAATGCCACCTAAAACAATGTCATGTGAACACCTGTTCTCACTTTCACGAACAGTGTAAATAAGAAGCAGGCAGCATTATCTCGCATAAATGTAAACAAACTTGTTTGTCTTAGTGATTGGCTGAAGAAGTAGTAGGACTGAGTGGACTTGTAGGCTCTAAAGTTTTACATTGTTTTGGTATTGAGTACAGTTATGTAAAAAAAAATTCTACATTTCGTGCACTTTCACGATCAAGAGATTGCACTACAATACTTGTATGAGGTAAATTGAAAAATATATTTCTTTTGTTTATCTTTTTTACAGTGCAAATATTTGTAATAAAAAATAATATAAAGCACTGTACACTTTGTATTCCATGTGGTAATTGAAATCAATACATTTGAAAATATAGAAAAACATCAAAAAATATTTAAAATTAATTTAAATTAGTATTCTATTGTTGTTTAACAGTGTGATTAAAACTGCAATTAATCGCACCTATTTTTTATTCTAGTTAATTTGTTTTGCATTAATTGCCAGCCCTACCTGAAACATTTCATGAATTCATATTATGTTCAGACAACTGTTTCAGGCAAAACAAAACAAAATAAACATTTTGGAAAAGTCAAAATGGTTTATTTCAATATTAACCAAAGGCCTTGTTTCTATTTTTCAGGCTAGATTCATTCATATCGGAGGAAGAAGAATATTTGAAAAGTCATCATCACCACAACTGATATTTTGTGAATCTAGCCTTTCATTTCCTTTGCTTTTTATTAAAAATGCCTGAAACAAAATTTGATTTTTTCAATTTTTTTGTTTTCTGATTTTTCAGAACTGCCAGTTAACTGAAGAATCAGTTATTCATCCATCTCTATTCTCTTAGATGAATCATGACCAGCTTTGAACTATTAAGGAACAATTCTTGCTTCTTGCAGATAAGCTGTCTCACTACTGATTCAGCTTCAAGTAAAAAAGGGGGTGTGGTTATATTTTATCAGACACTGAGCCAGCATTCTGGAGACTTCAGAAAACTAAGCCATCTAATAGAATCAGGACTGGAGTGGACAAACTTTCTCACAGGACTCTCCCAATATACTTGTATCCTGCCTATAATAAAGCCTCTGCTATTTTCAACACCAGGTCTGTTCTAAGCAGAGGCTGTCAGCTCAATCCAAGTTTTGTGAAGAGGAATGTGTACCAGGATGAAGACTTCAATTCCATTTCCCTTGTCATCTCCCTAGATATCAAGGTGAACATTTGGCGCAATAACCTGGTAAATCATCGCCCCACTCCACACCACAACAAAAGCGTGTGTCTTTAAAACAAACTGGATTAATTTGCCATCAGCAAGACAGGCTTCTAGTGTACCTATGAAAGGGACAGAAAGGTATTTCTATACACTACGTGTGTGGAATGGAAAAAAGGTAGCCTAAATACAACTGAATCTAGAGTCTGGGGGAAAGATAGTTTAAATGATTCTACCCAGACATGAATAAAATTCCTAATTTTTCAGTTTCAGTTCTGAAAATCCAGAAACAACCATTCTGTTTATTGAGCTCCTGTTTGGGCGTTGCCATCAATTTACAGTCTTTCCCAAATGATGTAAGTTGTTATAAAATTAGGTAATACATTGTAAAATGTCTAAACAATTTTATGTTTTTATTCAAAAACTTGTATTAAAAACATATCTGAGCTTGTCAGAAATTCTCAGGCTCTAAGCACCTACATTCTACTGCACTTTTTGCAGGATGAGGACAATAACATTGCAAAAATCATCACAGGAAAATAATTCAAAGTGGAGAGATCACAGATGGAAAATCCGAAGGAAGGCAAACGTTTGATGGGTGAGGGTTTATCCCATAGATGTAGAGCTTCTATTTATATCTGAGAGTTCTGTTGCTGTAATTTAAAATAGAAAAAAAAATCTATATTTCCTCCTTGTTTGCCCCAGAAAAAAAGCACAGTGAAACTAAAGTCGCAATGACTCACTGACCTATGCATCACTCTACTGCTGGGAAATAAATAAGAGTTCAGTTTTACTTGGAAGTACTATTGACTTTCCTGTATGCTATACTGTATAATGGTTCTTTGATACAGTGAGACAGATTCTCACCCACCCAATTGCCCCTTTGTGCCACTTTGTCACCACAAAATTGGTACAGCCTCTCTGGGGATTCCCCATGGCATGTTAGCTGTGTGCCAATCCCTCTTGCAACACTACAACATAGGGAGTGTGTCCAAGCACAGAGGGCCACAAACAACCAGATACAGATAAGAAAAGCCCTAAAGCTGCTCTAAGTTAAGCTAGTAGCCAGCATCAGAATCAAGGAGACACCAAGATGGCATCATTAAGCCACCTTTACCCCTGTTTGGGTCTTGCTCTAAGTGCAGCTTGGCTGGGCCCAAGATTTGGGGCCAGTTAGCACACAACAAAATCGCATACAAAACATAATTACAATAACTACAGGTTATGAGGTAAACAAAATGGATCAAGCTTATACCCCAGTTAAGGTAGAAATGTGTACAACATCCTTCAGTGCCTTGACATTTCAGGGAAAATTAAGGAAATCAATTAGGCTACGTCTACACTATGAGCTAAGGGGTGTGATTCCCCTGCTTGTGTGTACATATTTGTGCTAGCCCTCATCTAGCTAGCACAAACATAAATAGCAGTGTAGCTGTGGTAACATAGGTAGCAGCGACGGAGGCATGGCTAAGCTGCGCTCAGTACATTCTCCCTGGTTTCAGGTAGCCTATGTTAATGCCTCATTTTGTGTAATGTGTTAGGGTTTACTGTTTTCTGCTGCATTTGTTTAAATGTAAGATCGGAGTTTTCTTTGAGATTTTTTTTTTTAAGTTTCAATTTCATTCATTGGGACCACAGCTGGTCCCCACCAGGAGGCTTGCATGTATTCACAATGGATTTTGGTACAAGTCTAGGGGTAACCTCAGGTGCCTTTCTTTTTTTCAAGATCACTCTTTTCTTCGCAAAGTACATTAGAGTGCAGCTACGAATGCTAGTTATGGAGCTGCCCTGTGTAGATAAACAGCTGTTCTGAAAACACTGATTTTCTTGGAGACGTCACACACCAAGCATTTTCTATGCACATTTTGATTACATTTCACAGGATTTATTCCTATAGTGCCCAAAATTTTAGCTGAGCCCTTCCCAAAGTATAAATCCTATTGAATATAATCAGTGTCAGTAGTGGGTGGGATTGGCTCTGCATTTGTTTTCTCCCTTGGAATTGTCATTCCATTTGGTCAAGACTAATGAATCCAGCTGTATTAGGATTAGTGTCTATCTCTGAGAGCACCCTCATTTTATCAGGATTTCTTTTGACTTCTAGTTTTGAAAGAAACTTTGGATTTATTTGACAAATAAAAAGTATGGAAAACAATTTCTGTCGAAGAGAAAAGGCCACCTATCACACTCCCAGCTGTGTTAAAGTCATATTTTATGCTATAAGTTCCTGAAAACAGAAGTGTGAAAATTGGGCATTCCAATGCATGAACATGTAAGCAATGTCTCAAGTGGGAAGAGTTTAATTTGTGGGAAAAGTTGGAAGAGTACCACTGTTTGTTTTTCCTTCACGCACTGTGTATGTGCATATGTGGGTGGGTGTGAGAGAGCATGATAGAAAGAAGAGAATGCCTAAAATAAGTCTAATTAATAACACATTCTTTTGTAAGCTTTTCTAAACTAAAAAAACAGGTCAGCAATATAGGATGGACACATAAGTGCTATTGGCAGGAAGAAACAGATATTTTAAGTTTCAGAAAAATATACTGATTAAGTAAAGATAGAAAAGCTTCAAAGACTCACATGATTAAAAGGGGGATTTCTCCAAATGATTGGCTTGCCTACTATAGACAACATTAATTAATGAAACACATCAAGTGCCAGAGCTTTTATACGTAACCTGCTACTGTCTTTTGAAGGTAATCTAAAATCAGAAGCTATTCATTTGAACTTGGAATTTTCTCCAAAGATAAACAAGATTCTTTGTGTGCTATGAAAGATTGAAATCCAGCCTGTCTCTACATTTCCAGTTGCAGTCACTCTGAGGGCTTGTCTTCACTACCATACTAAATCAGTGCCACTGTCATTGATGCAGCAGCGTCGATTTAGCAGGTCTGGTGAAGACACACTAAGTCAATGGGAGAGTGCTTTCCCATCGACTTCAGCACTCCATCTCAACAAGAGGCAGAAGCTATGTCCATGGAAGACCATCTCCTGTCAATATAGCATCGTGTAGACACTTCTTTAAGTCTATGTAAGTTACGTTGATTTAAGTTTCGTAACTTACGTCACTTAACTAGTATAACTTAGATAGACTTACAGCATTAGTGTAGACAAGGCCTGACAGAATATCACCTCACAAGAAAAGAGAAAAAGGAGACTGACCCTTTTCCAAAGCTTGCACATTTGATCAAATACATGGCCAGATTCTATTTGTTCCTGCACCAGGTGCTTGGTGCCATAGGTGGGGATGGTTAGTGGGAGGAGGGGAGATTCTCGGGGATCCAGTTACAGCTTTATGATTCTCAGATTGTCCCAATCCCTGCCCTACTCTAGAGTCCGTCTTATGGGGCCTTATCCTAATTGAGAATTCCCCTAATGGGTGGCAGCCAGAGTACATCCCCTTTGCTTAGGTTGCACAAAGGAAATAGCACTGGGACTGGGAATCTAGTGCACTGTGTCTAGCTGGATTCAACACAAGTGTGTAGCCACGGTATTATGACACTGCTTTGGTGCTACTTATTACTAGTTCTGCAACCTGTTTAAATCAAACTTGGGGTTATTTAAAGGCGATATCATTACTTCCTCACTGATACAATTTAGTGTGCTATCATTTCAGAAGTGAAGAAAAGTACTTCAGGACATAAGTTATAGTTGTGAAAAGGATTGTATCATCAGAACATTCAGAATTAAATTATGATTAGTAATTTACCAGATGCTGGAATATAACTTCCTAGACATTTAAGTGGCTGGAAGCAGTTGTTTTATTCTTCTTAGTGAAAATTAAAGAAAGCAACAACTGGAGAAAGGCCATCTGGCAATCTGCTGCCTTTCACAAAGCCATTTTTTATCCTCATCAGAGATGACAAAATACCTTTGAATAGGCAGACAAAAATTCTATAAGTTATATTCTAATACAGATAGACAAAAATCATATTGCTTAATTTTAATACAGTCCCCAGGGTGCTGTGTTTCATAGATAGTAAGATTATATGTAAACTAATAAATGTGATCACTGAATTTACTGGACTTTAATTTTCCCTTTTACAATGAGGTCTGAGCATAATACATCCATGCAATCATTACTAAATTGTTTGTGTATGTGACTGGAGTCATTTGTTCAAGCCATTTCCATCCACGCCAGTCACTGACATAATCAACATAGGAGTTTTTGCATCAGTGTATTCTGCACTTTCTTCACTTGAAAGAGCACAGAACCCTCTAACAACCTGTATGTCAAAAACAGAGCTGGGTGAATAGTGGGAATATTACTCAGGGCCAAACTGTGAGCGCAGTTGGTAGTGAGAAAAATGGGCTTCAGTCTAACTATACTACAGTAAGACATTTTGGAAAGTAAAGATGTTGGCATGAATGCTATATGGTACCATATGTTGTCACTTTACAACTATTTCCATAAGCCATTATGTGAAGAACCTTCAACATACTCCAAAAAATTTGGGTTGTTACCTCTACAGGATCCAAAATAAAAGGTCTGGTATGTGTTGGTGTGGCGGAAGGGGGAGGAAAAGGGGGAGGGGGAATTGTGAAGGGAAAGGTAGGAAATCTGTGTTGCATACCATAGAATCATGGGACTGGAAAGGACCTCAAGAGGTCATCTAGTCCAGTCTCCTGCACGCATGACAGAGCTAAGTATTATCTAGACCATTCCTGACAGGTGTTTGTCTAACCTGCTCTTAAAAATCTCCAATGACAGAAATTCCACAACCTCCCTAGGCAATTTATTGAAATGCTTAACCATCCTGACAGGAAATTTTTCCTAATGTCCAACCTAAACTGCCCTTTCTGCAATTTAAGCTCATTGCTTTTTGTCCTACCCTCAGAGATTAAAGAGGACGATTTACCTCCCTCCTCCTTGTAATAACCTTTTATGTACTTGAAAACTGTTTTCATGTCCCCTCTCAATCTTCTCTGTCTTCTCTTCTCCAGACTAAACAAACCCAATTTTTTCAATCTTCCCTCATAGGTCATGTTTTCTAGACCTTTAATCATTCTTGTTGCTCTTCTCTGAACTTTTTCTAATTTGTCCACATCTTTCCTGAAATGTGATACCCAGAACTAGACAAAATACTCCAGTTGAAGCCTAATTAGCGCAGAATAGAGTGGAAAAATTACTTCTTATGTCTTGCTTACAACACTCCTGCTAATACATCCCAGAAGGACATTTGCTTTTTTTTTTCTTTGCAACATTGTTATATTGTTTACTCATATTTAGCTTGTGATTTTAGCTAGCTCTATGACCCCCAGATCCCTTTCCTCAGTACTCCTTCCTAGGCAGTCATTTCCCATTTTGTATGAGCAACTGATTGTTACTTTGTATTTATCCTTACTGAATTTCATTCTATTTACTTCAGATCACTTCTCCAGTTTGTCCAGACCATATAAGATCCCGATTCAGCAATCATAGAATCACAGAAATGTAGGTATTTGTGATTAACATACTAAATCTTCAGCACAAAGTTACATTCATCACCCCAGTTCTAACCCTTTAGTTCACAGTAGCCATGAGATAAAGGTAACATGAATAAATAAAAAGGCTAATGTCTTAGCCTGTCTTGGAATGGAGTAAATGAATCTTTAAAGTATACAAGTTATCCATGTATTTTCCAATGTCCTACAAGGCCCTACTCTGGTTGCATACATTCTCTCCTTTTACACTGTTTCAAAAGAATAATAAAAGGTTATTCAAAATGACAGTAACAAAACAATAGGAGCAAATGAAACAGAGATTGTCCAAGTGTAGAGAAAATGCAATTAAAAAGTCACCTTCAGTTCCAGCAGAGAAGACAGGACCTTTCTGTCTTTTCTCTCTGCTTGAAACTGAATCAGACTGAGCTTAAAATGCTGTCTCACTTTCACAAATTACCAGGAGGAGGTGGGAGGATGCCTCTTTAGCAAGCTCACTTCCATAAGAGCCAAGGGTCACTCCTTACTCCTTTTCCTCCCACAGTACATTTACTAAATAGAGTGTTTGTTCACTAAGTCCTGACTGGTTTTCAGTAAAAAGTCTATTGATCCTACAAGCGACACCACTAATTAAAACAGCAGAAATAGATTCCAACTTTCATTTTCAGAAAAAAAGTCAATAAAAATAACAAATTCCTAAGTATTTATTTCCTGCATACGCTTCGATATCCACACTACTTTTTTACTTTTTCCCGTATAGGTGTGCAAATCTTTGACTCTTTGCTGAATAATTTTAGCTTGTGTCATCCTGCTCCCATCTACAAGCCCTTACTTGTGTCATTAAAGTTCTCTGTGAGAAAGCCAAAGTAAGCTCAAATTACCAGTCATACTAAATGTGTGCACCCTTCTGTGAATTTAGGGCTTTGGGGCTTTTTTCAGCCCATCAGACAAAGATCACCGAGGGAAACTTATCTGATGTCTGAACAAGCCAAGCATTAACATAACTTTAGAGTTCTCAGTATACACTAGCTGTAGCATGAACAAGGTATTATTTTCATCTCTCTGGATTTTGATTAGTAGAAATGAAAAATGTAGGTTTTGTTTGTTTTTTTCTGCTATATTGAAAGGCAGTTTCTGCAGGTGTGACTGATCTTAGCAGACATCCCACTTTCCATTTCTGAACAGCACGAGAAGCAGACTTCCACATGGAAACTCCTCCAGTGCTAATATAAGTAAGACTCATTTACAAACAGTGGCTGAGACCACATCTTATGCCCTAAAAGATGTTGCACCCTCCTTGTCCCTGCCTTGTCCACAAGTGTCCTCATCTCATTTTATGGGGACTGACACTGCCTTTCCCTCACCTTGGAGCTTATGATCACACCGTTATCTTCTCCCTGTCTCAGCAGCAGAGTTCAGGTACCTTTTCTCATGTTTGCCTGTGTTAGTCCCCACTAAATCGCCAATTTAATAGGAGCAAACTAAAGAGAAAACCACCTGGGCCCACACAGACTGAAGCCAGCCCCTGCATGGATGTGAGACTGAGAACAGGGCATTGCCTTTCAACACCAGTAAGTAGAGCTGACTGGGCCCAATGGGGACAGCAGACTGCAGCCTTGCTAAGCTTCCCTAATTGCTGCCCTACTCTTGTGCATGGCTCTGGAGCCCTGAGGATGAATTCTGGCTAAGTCAATGCAGCTCCTCCACACTTTCACCAGTTTACATGAGGGAAGGTCACAGTCTAATCCTACCAAAACAGAAGTTATCTAGAATATAAACGAATCTACCGAAATGCAAATGGAAAGACTGTAATACTTGTGCCTAGCTAGGCCTAACCTCTTTGTCTTTCAGCCTCTCTCCTTGGAAGTCTGTGTAACTTGACCTAACAAGATATGGCCAGGGAAAAAGTGTTTCTCTATGTAACCAAAGACCCTCTGTTTATAACCCTCTGCAGCTTTGTGAGCCCAGACAGCCTTCATTAGCATATTGCGCATTCCCTAGGCCATTGATTCAGATGTCAATGCTCAGCTATAAATATTATTTGTAAGTTACAACATATTTGTTGCTCATTAATTCTTTTTAAAGCCCTTCTGCTTTGCATGGGTGAATTTCAAATATCTTTTGTCTGTTGCAAAAATATCTTTGATGTTGTGAAAGGGTTTAGAGTCTTTTACATGTTCTACACAAACCCTCAGCATCAAAGACAACTCAGGAGATCATACTATTTACCTAATGTGATCTTGGTACCTTTCAGATGTTACCCCCTTTCTCTGGTGCTACATAAGCAAACAGGAGAATCCCCAGCCTTATCAAAGGCAATAAAAAACTCAGTTACTTCTCAAAAACAATGAGGAGTCCTTGTGGCAATTACTGAAGTGTCTTATTACAATTAAGACTAACACTGAGGGCTCTCAGTTTCTTGACTGATTTGTCAGATGATACAAACACAAAATTAAACTTCTGATGATTTCTGATCCTGACTTCATTGTGAGTTTTGCTTGATTAAGAAACACAGAATTTGGCTGACAACAAAATAGTAGTTATTCTGAGACAAAGGTGCCAGCTATCTCAGAGGTGAATCTCCTCCCCACACCCAGGGAAAATAACATCTTTTAAAAATTGCAAAATCATCTTTGCAGTGAACATTTTTGCAAAGCAAAGATTGACCATTTCACACCATTTTAATTAGTGTATGTAGAATGAACAAAAGAATAAAAGAAGAAAGAGGATATTTTACTAGGATAAAGAGAAAACAAAATATTTATAGGAATGGTTATAGAGAAAACAGTGAATCCTTGTTACTCATGGGAAAGGGGTAAAGAGGACTACTGCATATGCTGTTTCTTTAGGGTATTTACCAGCCTATGCACACCTGTATGTCTAAATACTAGGGTTGAAGAACTGTATCCCCAAAGGATTTGTCCACTCATCTCGGAACATCCACCAATATGGACAGAAAGTGGAAATGCAACTGTTTCTTCATGACATGGCTAACTAGCATGCCCTATAGTCAAATCTTGTAACCACAGGTGGAAGTTAAAGAGGACTTTGACAATAGAAAGTAATAAACATCACATTTTCCCATATTCCTCTAGCAACATCAATTCCAATAAGAGATCCATTATTCCATCTATTTAATGGTAAGAATGCAAGATGATATTCAGTGGCACAAGCATATGTTAAATATCTTCATGGTACAAAGATTGTGGATGAGTTGAAGCTAGCACAGAATCCATTCCAATGGATTATCTGGGAAAAAAATGAAACCACCCTTATAAAACAGGCAGTTTTATTAGTTACTAGTAGGGCTGTCAATTAATTGCAGTTAACTCATGTGATTAACTCAAAACAATTAATCGCGATTAATCACAGTTTTAATTGCACTGTTAAACCATAGAATACCAATTGAAATTTATTAAATATTTTTTGTTTTTCTACGTTTTCAAATATATCGATTTCAATTACAACACAGAATACAAAGTGTACAGTGCTCACTTTATATTATTTTTATTGCAAATATTTGCACTGTAAAAATGATAAACAAAAGAAATAGTATTTTCCAATTGACCTCATACAAGTACTGTAGTGCAATCTCTTTATTGTGAAAGTGCAGTTTACAAATAGAGATTTTTTTGTTACATAACTGCACTCCAAAACAAAACAATGTAAAACTTTAGATCCTACAAGTCCTACTTCTTATTCAACCAATTGCTAAAACAAACAAGTTTGTTTACATTTACAGGAAATAATCTGCCTGCTCCTTGTGATGCTGTACCTCATAATGCTTTATGGAAATATGCTTATGAATATATATGACATAACTGGAATATGTGCTATGCTACATATACCATGTAACATATCTATGTAAAGGTTATGATCCACTGAATCTATTAATCCTATCTGTATGCATGTATCATTTTTGTATTCAAAGTTATAAATATTGGCTGTGTACTGGCTTGATTTCTAAATAGCCTTAGTAGAGCATTTGGTCAGTTCCTGGAGAAAGGAATGTTAAAATTAAGTACCTAATCAAGAAACACTTAAAGGACAATAAATCTTGGAATGCTCCAATCCACATAAGAAGTCTACTTGAGGACATTCAAGGTAGCATGTGACCCATGGCTGCTACCTGGTAAGAAACTGTGAGTCGTGCATGGACACGGGACTTGCCCAGGTGACTCCAGAACTCCATCCTTGAGCTGGACTTTGCATAGGAGAGAGGAGGGGGTCTCCACCCACAAGAGAAAGTCTATTTAAGCCCTTGGGAGACTCCTCCATTTGGTCTTCAGCTGGCTAAAGAAAGAGCCTCTCCACCCCCCAGGATACCTAAAAGAAACTGGAACAAAGGACAGTGACTGCAAGGGATGTGAGTGATTGCTGGACCCAGGCTAAAAGGAGATTAATCTGTAAAAGGGAGCATTCTGGAACTGGTGAGGATCTTATCTGTATTGAGTTTGATTGGACATAGATTTGTGTGTGTTATTTTATTTTGCTTGGTGATTTACTTTGTTCTGTTTGTTACTACTTGGAACCACTTAAATCCTACTTTCTGTATTTAACAAAATCACTTTTTACTTATTAATTAACTCAGAGTATGTGTTAATACCTGGGTGGGCAAACAGCTGTGCATACCTCTCTATCAGTGTTATAGAGGGCGAACAATTCAGGAGCTTACCCTGTATAAGCTTTATACAGGGTAAAATGAATTTATTTGGGTTTAGACCCCATTGGGAGTTGGGCATCTGAGTGTTAAAGACAAGAACACTTCGGTTAGCTGCTTTCAGTTAAGTCTGCAGCTTTGGGGCAAGTAATTCAGACCCTGGGTCTTTGTTGGAGCAGACGGGAGTGTTTGGCTCAGCAAGAAAGGGTGCTGGGGTCCCATGCTGGCAGGGAAAGCAGGGGCAGCAGTAGTCTTGGCACATCAGGTGGCAGCTTCCAAGGGGGTTTCTATGATCCAACCCGTCACACTCCTTATTTATAATATCACCTGAAAGTGAGAACAGGCATTCGTGTGGCAATTTTGTAGCCGGCATTGCAAGGTATTTATGTGCCAGATATGCTAATTATTCATATGTCCCTTCATGCTTCGGCCATCATTCCAGAGGACATGCTTCCATGCTGATGATACTTTAAAAAAATAATGCATTAATTAAATTTGTGACTGAACTCCTTGGGGGAGAATTGTATGTGTCCAGCTCTGTTTTACCCACATTCTGCCATATATTTCATGTTATAGCAGTCTTGGATGATGACCCAGAACATGTTGTTCACTTTAAGAACACTTTCACTGCAGATTTGACAAAACGCAAAGAAGGTACCAATGTGAGATTTCTAAAGATAGCTCCAGCACTTGATCCAAGGTTTAAGAATCTGAAGTGCCTTCCAAAATCAGAGAGGGATGAGGTGTGGCGCATGCTTTCAGAAGTCTTAAAAAAGCAACACTCCGGTTACAGAACCCAAACCACCAAAAAAGAAAATCAGCCTTCTGCTGGTGGCATCCGATTCAGATGATGAAAATGAACATGCGTCGGTCTGCACTGCTTTGGATTGTTATCGAGCAAAACCCGTCATCAGCATGGATACATGTCCTTCAGAATGCTGGTTGAAGCATGAAGGGACATATGAATCTGTAGCACATCTGGCATGTAAATATCTTGTGACGCCGGCTACAACAGTGCCACACAAACTCCTGTTCTCACTTTCAGGTGACATTGTAAACAAGAAGCTGGCAGCATTATCTCCTACAAATGTAAACAAACTTGTTTGTCTGAGCGATTGGCTTAACAAGAAATAGGACTGAGTGGACTCATAGGCTCTAAAGTTTTCCATTGTTTTATTTTTGAATGCAATTATTTTTTGTACGTAATTCTACAGTTGTAAGTTCAACTTTCATGATACAGAGACTGCACTACAGTACTTGTATTAGGTGAATTGAAAAATACTATTTCTTATTTTTAACCACGTAAATATTTATAATACAAAATAAATATAAAGTGAGCACTGTACACTTTGTATTCTGTGTTATAATTGAAATCAACATATTTGAAAATGTAGATAACGTCCAAAATATTTAAATAAATGGCATTCTATTATTGTTTAACAGTGTGATTAATCACAATTAATTGTTTTAATTGCTTGAGAAGCCCTAGTTACAAGGTAGGAAGCAAAGAAACAATAAAATAACAGGGGAAATGAGACACATGGTCACTCAAATTTGGTTAGAGACGTTTCTGATGATGTTCATATTTTCTCATTAGCAGATAGCTTAACCACTGGCAATGGAATATTACACCCAGCATGACATCACAGCAGTGTACTTCAAAAGTTTAAAGATTGGCTTGCTGTAGCTTCAGGACTGGTGACTGGAGGGGAATAAAACAAATGTTGGTCACACATGATTGGCAAGATAGAAGTACAGTTCTGAGAAAAAGCTTCATAAAATATATATCTCCTGGAAGGCTAGGGCTGAATGATTTGAGCAACTCAGGATATTTCTTGGCCAACATACAGGTGACAGATGTCTTCTGAATGGGTCAGCCAAGCACAACAGAGGATAAACTATTTGTGCATGAAGGAAAGAAAGGAGATAATTATAGCTAGGCCCATCATCTACTCTGTGCTTTTCCCATATAACTCTACTATACAGCTGGGGCATATCCTTTCTTACAGTCTTATATCAATGTTTGTCAGAAACAACATTCAGATGTAATCTGACAAGAAAATTTTCCTTAATTTCTTACTTAAACAACATATTTATACTGCTGCACAACTCTGGTTGCTGCAGCTATCAATGATGCAGGTGTCCTGTTCTTCAGAACTTGTGCAACACAACAGATCATTTAGACAGAGCATACAGAAGACTTTGCTTATATTCTTCAAGACAACTATAAGGAACCCAGTTATTCTAGCTTTACTTAGTAGCATTCCTTCATTTGTTCACTGATGAACTCAAATATGTCCAGTGAGGACTTCAGATAATGTATAGATTTGATTATAAAAATCTGGCTCATTACTTTTGCTTATTTCTACTGTTGATACTAGCTGCACTAGAAGACAAAACACTGCTTGTGCTTGCTCTTTCCCTGGAGGACGCTGACAGCAGCATGCTGTACAGCCTGAGACACACTTTGGGAAGTGTTTCCTCCTCTTTCCTGTTTTATTTTTGGCAATACAGTATATTCTACAGGTCATTGAAGTTAAGGAGAATTTACTCACTGATTATTCTGTTTAGTGTAGTCTTCTGTCAGTCAAGACTAATATACAAGCACCAGTCTGCCCAGAGAGACTTGTAGGGCAAAGTGATGAATCAGCCCATAGGGAGAAAAATTTGCTGTCATGGGGGCTGGCTGGCTGGCTGGCAGGCAGGCAGAGAAACCAAATCTCATTCTGGGCGAAGGAACTGAGCCTCCAGCCCTACAGGAGGGCAGGGGGAGTTGATGCTGAGCACGTCTCAGCTGAGAGAAGCCTGAGAGGAAGGTAAGGTAACTAGGACGGAATTTCCCTGTGGTTCCAAGGAGGCTCATCTCCTGGCTCATCAGACACCTCCTTGTAGCTGCAAGGTGGAGATGTCCATAAAAGGAATTTTCCATGCTGTCCCTGCTCCTCCCCTCCTTTTTCATTGTCCATATTTCTTAGTCTCTCCTAATTGTTTTTTTCCCCTTCCTTCCTTCTTATGAAGAGGAGCTGGATGAAAAAGAAGAGGTTGGAGAAAAGACATATCTGAGACAATGTCTGAGATATGAATATTCATTCCATGTTTCCAGTTCAGAGGGCAGAGAGATTTAGAAAGGAAGTGGTGCTTATATACTAGCCTTGATTGACAGGCCTTTTGCCTTCTTGAATCTGAGTAGGTGGGGTCGTAATGTTGTCTCTAATTGGCGGAGCAGATGATAGAAGGACAGACAATAAAGAACAGATGGCCAACTAGAAGCAAGTGCCAGAATATGGTTTGGAGTTAAAGAGCCTGCTCCTCCTTCTACATCAGACAGTGTAAGTGTTAATATCTCTAATACTAAATTTAGTTTTATTGTTAATATCCAGTGGCAATTACAGTTGATGTAGGTAATTATGTATCTATAAAGCTCAGCACTTTGTCTTCTGAGGTAAATGTTCTAACTCACACAGGGACCTTTAAAATCAAATGTTCTTCCTTTTCAGTTTAACAATTTAAAGTTAGTTGGAAGTGAAAAAAAAATCAGCTCTTAAGAGAGCGGTTGTTTTTCCTCCAGAGTCTGAGAGGAGGATAGTCCCCTTTTAAAAATTATTCTTCATCACTTCAGAGCTCTGAAATAGGCACCCTCACCATCGCTCTGCTCCACAATGAGATATGCACAGACTGGCATTGCAAGGGCAGGATGAAAACAGGAGGTGCATGGCAATGTAGGTCATCTCCACCTCCACATGACATTACAGGCTAAAAGGACATTTGTTGGGATACTTGAAATCCAGCCCTAACCATTTCAGCTGAATTGCCTTTGCATAGATGAAGTAAGTCTGGGATGAGCCAAAGCACAAAACGATAAGAGTGACAGTATCATTCTGATACAGGGATTTGGAATTGAAATTTGATAGTATTGCTGCTAATTGACATGTATCAAACAAAACAATCTGCATGATATTAAAACATCATATGTCAGGAACTGACATGCCTTCAAGTGCAAATAGATCTGTGGAACAGAATAAAGGTTCTCTTTCCCAAATGCTCAGTATCAAACATTTCTGTTACTCCTTTAAAGTCAAAAGCCAGTGACTGTCTTCTGCTGAAAATAAAATATATATCAGTTGCACACTCATACGGCTTCAGACCAGTAAAAAATTACTTGGAGTGGAGAATGTATAGGTCATCTAATGTATGTAATGTAATAAACTGAATTGATAAGAGCAAGCATTGATTTTTCAGATTCTAGAAAGAAATCCTTGGGAAAGAATGCTGCTCACTCTGTCACAGTAGGATATCTTGCTCAAAGCCAATGGTTTATCTAGTCAAGGTTCTTCTTACAAAGCCTCCAGGCTCCTTACATCTATTCTTATGATGAAAAGGCTTGATAAACCTGATTGTGATCTTATTTACACAGGTATAACTCTATAGATTCTAGCAGTTACTCTTGATTAACACTAGTGAATCTGAGATCAGAATCAAGCCCAATGAATCTAAATTGCATACTGAAATTCTGTTTTATCCACTTGGATAAAATGACTGGGAGCTTCTATTCACAATTGAATTAGTGGATGAGACTTGGAGAGAAGATCATTACAAAATAATGCAGGTAACTTCAATGCACCTCAGCCCTAAGGTAAGAAACATAATTGACAGTGCAAAATCTGATATGACATTAATGAAAGGCAGGAAATGACAAGTGCGCTCTACCAAAAACAGAGTTTATCCCTTGCAGAAGAACTTGATCCAGTTACTGTTTTAGATGCAATAACATGCTAATGTTTAAGGATTTAATGAAACTACTAGATTTTTTTTAATGTTGGGTTTCATAAGTTATTGTCATCTTCCACAAAATGTTTTTCCAAGAAAAGAAAAAGTTCTCCCCTAAGTCAGTAGCAGCATGAGTTATGCAAAGAATAAGTATTCCTTCTTGGAAATAATTCCTGCTCTATTTATAAGAATACCAGTGAATAAGATAAGGTCGGAAAAAATATTCAGCGGCCCCAAACTTGCATTTTCAATTACCAAAAGGAATTCAAACCTCACAACTTTTCAATTCTGTTCCAAATCTAGAAACAATGGCTCAGATTCTGTCAAGCAGACAGCTGCCCGGGGCAGCTGAGGGAGTCTGAGGGGGAAAGTTGATTAAATTTGGATCACTGGCTATGTACCTTAAAGGGATTTATACCCACTGAGAATTGGCAGAGGAGGTCTGTGCTCTACACTGTGCCCATATGTCCCTTCCTCCATTCAATGCGCTCCCTCTATACCATGGGCAGTTGGCATCGGAGGCAGCTCTGCCACCTTCATGCTAGGATGATTCTCAGCTCCTTTGTACCTCTTGGGAAACACAGAGGGGCCAAAGCCAGAGGACAGAATCTGGCCCATGGTTTTGCGTGGTTTCTAAATGCCTCAAAAAGTTCTCCCAACCTTGCAGTTGATACGGCAGCTCTGAAATTGCTGGGAAGTCCAGCAAATATAACTCTGAAAGTCAGTAAAAGACAATGGGCTAGATTCTGCTATTAAAGTCAGTGGGGTTACTTTGGATTTATGCCAATGTAACAGGTAACAGAATTTGTCCCTACAATTCAAATGTTCCACTCTAACCTGCAGAAATCAGCTCCAGTTCTAACCTGCAGAACTATCAGGGAAATGAATATCAGGAGGTTAATATTGTTGAAATGGATTTGCCCTTTAACAGCATGTTTGTTCTTAGATATTTTGTGAATTATGAGCAGCTTGGAAGTCCCTGGAACCTTCACGAAACAAAAACATTTCAACTTGTTAATTAACTCTGGATGTGTGACCTCTGCATACATTCTCGATCAGAATATCAATCTTAAAACATTAAAAAAACAAGCTGACATTCTTATGAACTTGGTATAAGTGGAATTTATTACCAGGTCGCCAGTGGAATGTATTTGCACAACTCATTTATTCTCTCCTAGGGGTAGCATGGCTAGACATGGAAGCGTTATCTACTGTGCTTCTAAAATTACTTCCAGGATATTTTACCCTAGAAGGGGCAGACTTTAGTATTCTATAGAAAAACACTTATGTTTAACTTTGACTATTGATAGTTTACTATAAGGGTTATCGATATATAGACATTTCCATGGTAAAATATATAAGTAATGGAAATAATGACAGTGCACCTTTTGGTCTTACTTTGGTGAACACTTATTCACATAAGTAGTCCATTTATTCCAGTGGTGTGAGGAAGGGTTACACACTTGGACCTTATGGAGTATTTTGCATATTCAATATTCTGTCTGAACACTCACTAATTATACCTCACAGCAGTCCTCTGTGGTAAGTAGCTATTTTGCACCTGGAGGAACTAATACACAGAGATTAAGTAACTTGCCCCACACCATGCAGTAAGTAGATGGCACAGGTTAGAATTCAAGTATTCTTCACTTTCAGCCTGTGCTCAGTCCATTAGGTCGTGTTGTCTAGAGTGATAGTAACGTGATTATTTCTACCTGGAAGAGATCCAGGTATAATAATGGGAAACTTTCAGAAATGGAGGAGTATTGCTTGCCATCTGTGCATATTGGACAGACCTTTCCACCATTTAGATACACATACCATTCAGTTGCTGACAAACTAGCTGAAGAAAGGGCCTAGTGTCCACCTAATCCCTCACCTTTAATATCACTCTAGACTTTTCTTGTGTTGCTTGCCCATCACAAGACTCTCCAAACCCACTCTCCAATGCTGGTTGCCCTTTGGAAGGGGCATCTCTGTTTCCTGCTCACTTGCCTGCATTAATCATCCTCAGTTCTCAAACGCATCTCAGAATCCTTTTTTCCTGACTTCAGCAGTGCTTCAAGGAGGTACCACAAGAGCCATCATGACGGATTCTGAAGCACATCACATCACTCTATAGGACACAGTGAAAATAGTTGAACCTGAAGGTATGTAAAGCCTATATAAGCATTAACATATCATATCTTCACCTTTGACTCTTTGCCCAGCAGAGACAGTTAGGTATTGGGTATCAATTTCTTGCACAAGACAGATTTGTTACATGTAACCAAACTTACTGCATGAAAAATACCTTGTAAATATCTGTACATGTTTCTGCAAAAGACTAGTTAAAGTAGATCAAAGAGTTTTTCCTATGCAGCTGTAGTGTTAAGGGGATAAGGCTCTAGCTTAGAAGATCAGAAAAAAATATTTACTGCATTTCATTGTACAGTACCTACCATATTATGAATTCACAATCATGGCTCTTGGAGACCATCAATTACCACATAACACAAACATTGCATCTAACCAATCCAGGGAAGACTCATTGTTTAGGCCCCACAGTTTCCTCATAACATTGTGGCAGATTCTGATATCATTACTTACTGTTAGTACCACCTTACCCTACACGTTCGTCCCAGTGGAATCAATTATTCATGGAGTAAGGTTTTATTCAACACAGTAAGGGTGACAGAATCTGACCCTAAAGCACAGTTCTGTGTTTGTTCTAAAATTCTAAGATTTCTAAAATCTATAATTATTTGATTAGTGATAAGGAGAGGTGTATAATTTTCCAATCCCACCCACTTTAACTTCTTTTATTAAGTTAAATTGCTTGTGTGGTAAAGGACATTAAAAATTAAGAAAGAGTGAGAAGGGATTTTGTGGTTCCCTGAGACAACCTTTTGATAAAAAGCTACAAATTGCAGTTTCATTATATGAGAAATGAATTATCATTTGTGCTGACAGAGCACAGTAATACGTTACCGGGGTCTAACTACATAAAGTGAGAGAGCTTTTGTCTGGACTAATTGAAGTGAATTAGATTACAAGATATCTGCCTCTGGAATGTCTACAGCCAGACTTGCTAACAGAAATACTATTTAGAGAATAGCAGTTGTGTGGCACATACCACTGGCAAAGACATGAGATCCCTAGGGTGCTAGTTTGTGATGGTTGATTTTAAAAAAGATACACCTTATTTTGTTTCAGTGTGCATGTTGCCCAAGAATGTAGTGAATGAACAGTATACCAAAAAAATAATAATAATAAAAAAAAAAAATCAGAGCTAAAATGTTCATCTCCAAGCCCACAAAAAACATGGGCCAAATTCTACTCTCCATCATACTTGAATTTAATGCAGTTTTAACATGTATCACTAACATCAGAATTTGCTCCCTGGAACAGCATCTAGACCTCATAACAAAAGTGAACCCAAGAAGAATGTTTGCCAGTGGGGAGGCTCAAATAGTGTAGCTTACAGGATGTTTTATTAATAAGATTTTATAAAATCTTTTTAAAAGCCCAATATGAATAGGAATATTCCTTTCTTAAAATTCAATACAAAAAGTATTTTGGGATTTAATCTCCACTTGCTCTCCGCATTGTGCTAGTGCACAAGAACTAAAGGGACATTAAACAAATCAGACTAAATATATACACAAACTTCATTTTTAATAGTGTTATTAGTATACTAATACCTTGCTGAATCTGACCTATATCGTATCTAAGCACACGCCTAACTTTCAGTCCAGGAGTAGACCCACTGTCTTCAATTTAGACACATGCTTAAATATCTTGCCAACCTGGCACCAGACTGTCCCTCACTCCTGATTTTCAGGTGGGTTTAAGAATTGTATTTTGGCAATCCCTATTCTGGTGTAAAGTGCCTAGAGAACATTCCTGGCCTGGCACAGTTATTAGTTTACGGTGGGTGCTTCCTGGGTGCTGCAAAACCCATTGGGCACCCCCATCTACATGAACAAATATCTCAGTGATACCAAATTAAGCTGAATAATCTGACTGCGTTTGAATGGGATGGCGCTCCTGGCTCCCATTCCCCAAGCCCTTTCAGTATAGTCCCAGATTCCCTCACCCTGGGAGGGGTTAAGGCTAATGGTACTGACCACAAAATGGCTCACCTTGAAGCTTGCCAAACTTATCTTGCCCAGCCGCTATACTGGAGTCTGCTATCTTCTTCTAGGATCAGTGTGTTACCTTCATGAGGGCAGTTGCCCGAAAGCTTTCCAGAGTCCCTCTTGGGAACAGTAAAGCTCTCTGCTCTCTCCCACAACTGCCCAGCAACTGTCTGGACTGGAATTTCCTGTTTTTAAACCCTTGTTCCATCCAACATGACTAACAGGGCCAAAGAAATGGGCCCAGCCCTGCCCAGAGCAACTCTTTAACTCTTTTGTCTCTGGTGTGGGATTTATACACCCCGTCACATGATCACACAGAGCTAATACATTACATTTTAAGGTCTCATCTGAAAGACCCTTACCCAGTAACCTGCTTGGTACTCAGCACTCAGTTACTATGATGATGAGCACAGTATACGACCTTTTTAGTTCAGAATAGAATTAAATACTCAAACTACCTTGGAAGCATAAAAGTGTTCCCCCTCGCTGAGATCTGAAGGAAGCCCGTCAAGAAGGGGAGAAATTCTGGTTCCGCTTAAGTTAAATGGGAGTTTTAAGACTGACTTCAATGGGGCTAGGATTTCACCTTAGATTTTTCAGACCTAAGACTAAAGCCTCATCTATATGGAGACTTAGTGCCAACCAAACCAGGATGTGAATCTATAACACACCAAGTGGCCATGTAAACCTTGTTGCTGTGCACTAACAGTTCTGTAGTGCACCTTGATGTACTGCTTACAGCATGTCAAAGCACATCTGGGAACCTTTTACTTAGGCTACATCTACACTACATGCCAGTGGCGGTGGCAGCATGTAGTGTACATGTAGATACATGCCGCAGTGAAAAGCCTGCTGCATCCACACTGCGGTGTGTAGCTACACGTGTCCGTGAAAGGCACTGGCAGAAGAGAGTCTTTTGATCCTCCCCCTGCCCACCTGCAGGAGTCTTTCCCTGTGGATGAGAAGGTTCCAATAGCAGGGAGCTGCGAGAGCCTTTCCCTGCAGCCAGTCTTTTCCTGCCTCAGGGAAAGGCTCCAGTAACAGAGAGACAGCGGGACACTACACTGCTAGAAATTGCAGGCACGGAAGCAAGACTTGGGCAAGTAGAGAGCTGTGTAGGGTAAATACTTGCAGACATATCCACACCCTTCAGGAGCGTCTTTACTCACCTAAGCCATTCCGCCCTGCAATTTATACCCATGTTAGGGAAGCTACACGTATACATACTCTACGCACCGCCAAAAGGAGCATGCAATGTAGCCACACCCTCATGCTGGTGGCATGTAGTGCATGCCTTAGCGTGCAGAAGCTTGTGTGCTCTGGAGTCACACCCTGGCTTGCCGCACACTAAGTCTCCATGTAAATAAGTTTCATTATCCAAGCTGAATAAAGTACAAAAATTAAATAGCGAGTTTACCTGGAAATGCAGTAAAGTCAATTAAAAGTGGAAAGTTTAACAGATCTAATCTATGTTATTTGCATCACAGGTAAGGTAAAGAATTTTTTTAATGGAATTTTTACCTTGACTGTGCCTTTTTCAACATACTTAGCTCTGAGCACGTGGCAGTTGAATAACTGTGTTGATACTGGCCCTTTTATGCAAGGCTAATATTTGAGGGTTTTTTATTTTTTCATAAACCAGAAATCAATTACGCAGAGATAGGATAACATTACTAGTAACAAATGAAATACAGTTATTGCTGTGCTCATTCAGCAGAGTTGGTTTTGGCATGTTAATTTCAGCTAAAGCTTGAATAAATGTATTTTATCTATTTTTGGACTTGTTGTGCTATGAGCCAATTTTAAACCCTGGTTTAGCCTAAACCATGCTCATGGAATCTTAGAACACTCCTCACTTGTGGGACAGGTTCACACATAATCAATCTATTCAGGGTCAGTGAGCTTAGAGCAGAATAGCTGTTTCATAAAACGTCGGACTCTTAATAGAAATCTCAGTTGATGCTTCTTAGTAATTGTTATCAAAAGCTGAAATCATTTGGGAAAAATAAATGATAAAATAAGACTAATCACTTATTTTTCACCATAATTCCTCGTTGTCAGCCCAGATGCAGTGGCTGTGACTAAGTTTAAGTGGGGCAGAATGGCTGGGTCAAAGGCCAAGATGCAGTACTACCAGTCCAGTCCACAGCCAACATGCCTCCTCCCTGCTGCAAGCAGGCATCCACTTTCCAACTTCTTCACCACTCTCTCTCACGTGGGTGGTAGTGATGGAAGTTGTGGCAGCTGGATGCAAGGGGGGGTAGTGCTAATTAGGTTAGGTGAAGGACTCATGGCTAACCTTTTCTTCCATGCTCACTGGTCCTGGACGAGGGCTTAGAATCTCATGATGCTAGTAAAAGCTACGAAGAGAACACAAAGACTTTGTAAAGAAAGGGAGGAGGGGGGGAAGCAAACAAAAACAACAAACCTCTCACAATCCTAGTTTTTGAATCCCAGTGTCCCCCACACTGAAATCAAGTCTATGGGCAGTGTACATCTCATGAGCCTGTAAAAAAAGATATAACTGAGTAGGTGCAAAGCCAGTCTTAGGGGTGGGTGGCCACCCAGGGTGCTGTGGTCAGGGGGGCACTGTGGTCAAGAGGCAAGCAGCAGGGTGGGCCTGGGGTGCGAGGCAATGAAAGGGAGGTTGGGGCAATGGGGGGGGGAGCAGCAGGGGCCAGGGGCAATGGAGGGGAGGGGAGGCAGCGAGGGCCAGTAGCACCAGAACAAGTTTGTCCAGGTTGCCATTTTCCTTAAGGCCAGCCCTGAGTAGGTGAAGGGAATAGCAATGGTCCCTAGTTCTTATGTCACGGGCCATATATGAACAGATTATAGGATTTATGTATTTTTATTAATATTGTCCAATATTTAAACCAGTATCTAGAGACTACCTTGAGAGTAAGGGTGGTTTTCTGGTTGTGGTTCAGCTACTGAACTGCGACTCTGGGACTCATTTCCCAGCTCTGCCATGGATTTCTTGTGTCACCTTGGGCAACTCACTCTCTCTGTCCCTCAGTTCCCCATATTGTAAAAAATGGAAATACTTCATTTCCCCCAACCTAATTGCTTTGTCTCATTTAGATTGTAGACTCTTTGGGACTCTCTCTTACAATAAGGTTGTAGAGTGGGGTTCTGATTTTAGCCATGGGGCGTTATTTTATAAATAAATAATCATTCAAGGACCACAAAGAAGAGCTAAGAAATGGCATAAAATGGAGAATGAAAAGCCTTCACCGGAGGAGGAAGTAGTCTAGAAGACATAAATAGATTGCACTCCCTATTATATACTGCACATTAATTCCCTCAAAAACTAGTGAGAGAGACACTTGGGTTCTGAAAACTCCAATGCAGTATTGACAGTTAGACTGCCAGGAACAGCTCTTGTTAGATAGGAGTGTGTGCAAGTAGTAGGAATGTTCCATTATCATTATTCTATTGTTTTCATCAACATTTATACTGTGGTAATACCCAGACAGCCCAATCAGAATTGGTGCCCTATTGTCCTAGGTGCTATATAAACACAAAGGCATAGTCCCTTTTATAGCCGCTTCAGGGCTATGTAGGAACTCCACAGTTGTCTCTATCCTGCATGCCATAGCTATTTGGAACTTCATAGTGGCAATGGGAATAGAACTCAGACCCTCCAGCTCAAAAAGCACTACTGCTTGAGCTAAAGGAGATTTTATATCAAATGTCAGCAGTATAGGGCTTATGTCACACAGTCTAGCCATTCTTATTCTAGCCAAAAGAGAGTATGAGGTATAGATATTCAAATTCAGTAGCGTGTACACACACATACACACAAGCCCTACTTGAATTGTGGGGTGACTGTCAAATAATTGCAGCTGAGCTGTGAACAAGAGATGGAAAATTGCAGAAAGGTAATAATGGACCTTTATTAATTGTGGTCATTTGGAAAAGCTGGTCACCATGCGCAGGGCGGGACTGACTGTTAAAATGGACCATATATATATATACACACACACACACACACCTGAATTCAGCATCAAAATTGTGGTGGAAGCCTAATATTCCAGGATCTGCAATTTCTGCAGTATCACAAATTAAGTAGGGCCTTACACATACATACATATATACACACACACACACACACACCCCTACCTAGAGAGAGTTATTCCTCAGAATGCAACAGTGATTTTTCCTCATTAATTTTAATAAATTTATATCCTCCTACTGCTCTTGAAATGAAACCATGAAGTACTGCAAGGGATTTTGCACAGCATATCGACACAATTTCAAATGAAAAATGAGCATAAGTGTTTCATCCTCTACTGATTCAATATTTCTTTACTTCCAGCACTGTAAATCTCTTAAAGCCCGTCTTTTGAGCCTAATCCCCTAATCTGTTTCTTATTTTGAACTGTTGGCCCAAATCCTGAGAATCTGCAGTCTCCACCACATTTCAGTGGGAGTTGTAGGTACTCAGCACCTCTCAGGATTTGGCCCCTTGTCTGAATAGTCAAGTTTTTTATTATAGGCCACTTCACTCTTACTAACAGCCTGCAGTATGATTTAAATATTTCTGCAGAACTGAAATCTGGAGGATATTGCATCTGGAGTACCTAGAATTACATCTGATTCAAGTTGCACTTGTCTTTGTGCATAATCAGTTTGGGTCATCCACAGAGATAAAACTTTCTAACTTAGATATTTGAAAGGAGAGAGTGTATCTCAATTATAAAGATTAAATTACTACCATTGGGTTTTTCACATCCCAAATTCAAAGCTTGCAACTTTTTCTCATGAATATATGGAAACTTCATCATTGTTAAAAACACAGGGACTTTGTTTCCCAGTGCTCCAGGTATGTGCCCACCTGGGTGGTGCAAAGGGTTTGAATTTTGGCCACAGCTGCCTGGTTGAGAATCCCTTGCTAGGGAGAAGGGGAGACTGTTAGAGCCAACTCCTGTGCCAGATCCCCTCACCCACCCCAGCATAATTCATAGAGTTCAGGGCCAGAAGGGACCACCAGATCATCTAGTCTGACCTTTCGAATATCACAGCCCACTGTCACCAACTAGCACCTGCACATTAAACCCAACAACCAAAATAAGATCAAAGCATTACAGCCCCCAAGAGATTAGATTATTATGTGCCACAGGCAAAGAATAGGAGGGACCGACGTAAATAATGTTTAAGAGGAGGAAGGGGGCATCGCTGAGGGATGGGCAAAGGAACAACTCTATCAATTCACAGCTTATGTATGGCTCGTTGGTGACCATATCCAGCTGCTATAAGTCAAAGAAAGCGGCTCTAACCTGACTCAAGGAAGCTTGAAAATCCAGGAATTATAGTCAGCAGCCTGAGGGTCCCTCACCTCCTTCTGTACAAGATGGCACAGGACAGAATCTATCCCACAGTGCCACTGAGATTTTCTGCTCACCACATACTGGACTTTGTTTCCCAGTGCTCCAGGTTCTGACAAAGAACCACAAAAACATGTCCCACAGAACACCCCAGGGATTAGGAGGACTGTGCCCACTGCCTTATCCCTTCAGGGGTGCAGTATGCACTTCCCTTCAAAGCTGGCCTGTGCAGAAGCCAATGGATTAGGCCACAGCTCCATTTTCTCCTCACCTACTTCATGGGTGGCTCAGCACTGAGTCATAGGCACCAACTCCGTGGGTGCTACAGGGCTGGAGCACCCACAGAAAAAAAAATAGCGGGTGCTTAGCATCCACCAGCAGCCAAGCGCCCCTTCCTCCCCCCACTCCCGCCCACCAGCAGCCCCTGCCAATCAACTTCTCCCCTTCCCTCCCTGTATGCCACGGAACAGGAGGTGCTGGGAGAAAGAGGAGGAGATGGGATGGGGCGCGCTCATGGGAAGTGGGCGGGAAGAGGCGGGGAAGAGGTGGGGCAGGGTGGAGCGGGGGTGGGAAGAGGCGGGGCCTGGGGCTGAGTGGGGGAAGCCAGCGCCTGTGCACTGTGTAGTCTCTATGTTTAGGAGAGCAGGATGAATGCAAGTGTGATGGGGTAGGGTAGAAGGGAGGCTATTTTCACCATCCACTCCCCACCCCCTCATTCAGGGGCCCTCAACAATCCCACTGGATGCTTATACAAATTCCAATGATATATTTCTCTTTTCCTTTTTGCTATCATGTTCCCTCTGAACACCTATTACCCAAGCAATATATATGATCAGGAGCTATTTTAAATCTCTTTTAACATCTGGGTTTTATTCCTGTTCGTGGTCCTGGAAAGTGACTATTAAAAATGCCATCATCTTACTAAACAGATTTGCTTGCAATGTGTATTTAAAGACAGAACCAAATTATTTGTTACAAATATGTTATATGACAAATTCAGCCCTTTTCTCCATTCATGAATAGTTTGCAGACCTATCTTGATTCGGTATTTAGTATTCACTGAATAGTTATGCCAGCAAATTGCAGTCTAGGTTGTGTCATGAATTGTTCACTATTCGTGGTTTCTGATTGGCCCCCTCTGTCACATGATTTGTTTTGCCTCCCTGTTTGAATGACTGCAACTTTGCAAAGAAGAGAACAAATACTAAAAAGGACAAATTGCAAATAATGAATAGCAAATCCCCCTGTTCACGGATGAATACCCTTGTCCTTTTGTGATTATGGCTATTTGCAGAAAGACCAGCTATTCTACAAACATCTGAGTGAACAAGAATCTATTAGCATGAATGTTTGCAGATAGGAAATAGTAAGGGGCATGAATGTGGTGGAACCAGATTACTGACTGGAACTGGCATGAATGTTTGAACACAGTTAGCCATATTTGCCCAGCTCTGCTTCAGTTATATCTGTTTAACATCTGTGGCAGATGTATTTGTTTGTTTTCACACCTGCAGAGCCAAGACAACTGAGAGAGAGGGGGAATAGGATTGTATTTTGGCTGAATCATTCATCAAAAATTGTTACCTACCCTCCAAATTATGCCCTCAGTTACACTTATACAATCCTAGTAGAGAGACTCAGTTACACTTGTGCTACCTAATTGAACTCAGTGTGGTTGCACAGGTGAGCAAGGGTATTACCTGCAGAATCTTTATTACTGGTGACAATGAGTGAAAAGGAAAGCCAGCTTGACTTTCAGATCCCAGGGGGAGTTTGCAGGACTGAAGAAAACAACCCCCTCCCACATACACACTTTTAGCTTTTAAACGGTGTAAGTCTGAGCTGGCAATAACTGAGGTACAATGAAGATGGAACTCTAGGATGCTATTTTCACAGAATTTACAGAATACAACTACACTTTAATGCACAGATTTCATTTTAAAGTAAAGTACACAGATTAGGTCACCGTAATTCTTCTGCCCACTATGCAGATAGAAATGCAATGTGTCTTTGTACCTGCAATGCAGCTACTACTACAGCTTGTGGGTGGGACCTTCTGCATCTCCTCCTATTGGAGGTTTTGAGCCAGTGGCACAGATCCACTGGCATAATCCATCAATTCTCTAGGCAGCCCACCAACCTCTTTGTGCACTGCTCCACCTCATGCATGATATTGGTTGTCAAGTCCCTCTGTATGTCAGTCAGTAGTCTAGTCCCTCAGTGCAGCAAGAACACAATGGAGCCCTATGGCCCCTTTGTACCAGATACACCTGTGTAAATGGGCTAACGGACAGGCATACGTTCCCTACCCTGGAGCATATCTCTTGTGCAGGGGGCATTTGTGCCACCTCCCCATCAACAAGTGCACAGGGATCTGTGGCAGAACATAGGGTAGAGGCTGGAGGGATCATGGCCAGGGCAGAATTGCACACTGTGATTCTTCACCACAACAAAGCCCCACAGGGGCCACTAAAGCAGGGGTGAAACTTTAGGGTATTGCCAAGCATGCGCCAGAGGCCACGCTGGCTACCACATCTTTTATACAAGGGGAGAACAAGACATTTCCCTTTCATCTCTGCACTGGCACCTACACCACCATAGAGATTAACATGGTTTAAAGAGTACACTTTTCTACTGTCTCCCTGGGCTTGCATGCCCTGTGAAATGGTCACAGTGCATGACCGACTTGAAAGCATATTCTCATTCTGATTTTGGATAGGATTTTTTTGAAAAGCTTCAAATCATATAGCTGTAGGACTGGAAGGGATCTTGAGAGGTCATCTAGTCCAGTCCCCTGCCCTCTAGTATTATCTAGAACATCCATGACAGGGGTTTGTCTAACCTGCTCTTTAAAATCTCCAGTGATGGAGATTCCACAACCTCCCCAGGCAATTTATTCCAGTGCTTAACCAGCCTGACAGCTAGGAAGTTTTTCCTAATGTCCAACCTAAACCTCCCTTGCTGCAATTTAAACCCATTGCTTCTTGTCCTATCCTCAGAGGACAATAATTTTCCCTCCCTCCTCCTTGTAACAACTTTTTATGTACTTGAAAACTGTTATCATGTCTGTCCCCCCGGCTCCAGTCTTCTCCTTTCCAGACTAAACAAACCCAGGGTTTTTTTTCCCAATAGTTCCTCATAGATCATGTTTTCTAAAGCTTTAATCATTTTTGTTGCTCTTCTCTGGACTTTCTTCAGTTTTTCCACCTCTTTACTGAAATGTGGCACCCAGTACTGAACACAATACTCCAACTGAGGCCTAATCAATGTGGAGTAGAGCAGAAAAATTACTTCTTGTGTCTTGCTTACAAACACTCCTGCTCATACATCCAGAATGATGTTTGCCTTTTTGCAAGTGTTAACTGTTGACTCATATTTAGCTTGTGATCCACTATGACCCCCAGATCCCTTTCCTCAATACTCCTTCCTAGACAGTCATTTCACATTTTGTATGTGTGCGGCTGATTGTTCCTTCTTAAGTGGAGAACTTTGCATTTATCCTTATTGAATTTCATCCTATTCAGACCATTTTTCCAGTTTGCCCAGATCATTTTGAATTTTAATCCTATCCTCCAAGCACTTGCAACCCCTCCCAGCTTGGTCTTATCCTCAAACTTGCAAGTGTACTCTTTATGACATTTTCTAAATCATTCATAAAGATATTGAACAGAGACGGATCCAGAACTGATCCCGGCGGGATCCCACTTGATATGCCCTTCCAACTTAACAGTGAACCACTGACAATTACTCTCTGGGAATGGTTGTGTGTATCTCTCAGATGCACATACACTCTGAATGTGCAACACAAACAAAATACTCTTTGGAGTGAATTAACCCTCTCCCTTCTCTCTTTCTGTGTCTTTTTCTTTGATCTACAACTTGCTGGCAATTCATTCAGTTGCAGTGATACCTATCTTTGCATATTTTTCTCCTTCATAGTGGGAATTTTAGAATTTCATGGACACACTTAAAATCTACCTCTTTGTAGTCAATAAACTTGTTTTGCTGTTTTATCTAATCCAGCATGTTTAAATTGAAATGTTTGGTAACCATTTAAAATAATAAACTGACATATTATTCTCTTAAAGGGATAGTGGATTTAATGTGTGTGTACTGTCCTGGAGAGGGCTGGGCAGTACAGGACATACATGCCTGGGGGAAGATACGGGACTGGGGATGTAATGGGGTCACCCTGCAGTATGAACAAGGCTGGTGAGAGCCAAGGTGTAGCTGGCAGGCTGCATTTACAGACACTCAGGGTGTGGTTTGCATGCTGGAAGGCTGCTTGTGAGCAGCCCAGGTGGGGCTACTCCAGCAAGGCATTGCTGCAAACAGCTGCGAACAGAGGAGAAGCAAACAGAGGAAGTTTGCCTGGGAACTGTCCAAGAGGAGCTACAGTGAGTGCTGCATTAGGGGAGCTGTGTTATGAGCTGGTGGAGTGAATATCTGAGTGTCTGTCTGTTGTGACCATTTGTTGACTGGTGCTAGTTGCAGGGACTGTTTGACCATGTGTTCATTTGTTTGAAAAGTGTGAACTGGGAGTGCTTTGTTCCAAGTGGGCCTTGAGTGGTTGATTGGAGGGAAGGTTTTAAGCTAGGGCAAGTGCTTCAAGCCAGCAGCCTTATAAAAAAGCAGCCAGCTGCAAATGGAGGGAGTTTGCCTGGGGGGAGTTCCCACAGAGTTTTTGCCTTTCAGGCTTCTGTGAGCAGTAAATACAACATCTGAGGAGGCTCTTAGTAGGAAGACAATATGGATAGTGAGTGATCAGCTGTTGTGACCTGCACAGGATGTGCCTTGTTTGTCTTTCTCCCAGAGGATAGGAGCGACTTCGTCTGTATGAAGTGCAAGCTGGTCTCCATGTTGGAAGAGAAGGTTAAGGATCTAGAGACCCACATATCAACCCTGCGTTGCATCAGAGAAAATGAAGACTTTCTGGATAGAAGTAAACGTTTGGTACTGCAGACACAGCATGCTGAAGAATCAGAGAGGGCAGTGCAGAACGGAGAAGAAAATTGGCAGCATGTGACCTCCAGAAAAAGAAAGAGGAGAACCCATGTATCCCCAATTCAGATAGAGGTAAGAAACCGTGTTCGGGCTCTCTGCACAGGTACTAGAGTGGAGAATGGTTTGGAAGAGTCATCTGAGGGAAGGGATCAGAAGGAGACCCCATTGACCAGAAAGCATGGAATGCATTGTCCTAGGGATGGGGGTTCCATGACCATCACTCCCAAGAGGAGGAGACAGGTGGTGGTGGTCATGGACTCCCTCCTAAGGGGAATGGAGTCATCCATCTGTCATCCAGACCAGGAAACTCGAGAAGCGTCCTGCTTGTCTGTGATGTGACAGAGTGTCTGCCGAGACTGATCAAGCCCTCGAACTGCTACCCCTTCCTACTTCTCCACGTGAGCACCAATGATACTGCCAAGAATGACCTTGAGTGGGTCACTGCAGACTATGTGGCTCTAGGAAGAAGAATAAAGGAGTTTGAGGCACAAGTCGTGTTCTCGGCCATCCTCCCTGTTGAAGGAAAAGGCCCAGGTAGGGACCATCGAATTGTGGAGGTAAATGTGTGGTTACACAGGTGGTGTTGGAGAGAGGGCTTTGCATTCTTTGACCATGGGATGCTGTTCCAGGAAGAAGGATTGCTAGGAAGAGATGGGATCCACCTAACGAAGAGAGGGAAGAGCATCCTTGCAGGCAGACTTGCTAACCTAGTGAGGAGGGCTTTAAATTACGTTTGCCGGGGGATAGAGATCTAAGCCTTGAGGTAAGTGGGATACCAGGAGAAAACACAAGGAGGATGGGATGGTGCAACAGGGGAGGCCTCCTGATTCATACTGAGAAAGTAGGGTAATCGGCTAGTTATCTTGTGTATATGTATATATTGTGTATACGAACACAAGAAGCCCGGGAAACAAGCAGTAAGAATTAAGTCCTGGTACAGTCAAGGAACTATGATGTGATTGAAATAACAGAGACTTGGTGGGGTAACTCACCATGGAGCACTGTCATGGATGGGTATAAACTGTTCAGGAAGGACAGGTATGGGAGAAAAGGTGGAGAAGTTGCACTGTATGTAAGAGAGCAGTATGATTGCTCAAAGCTCCAGTATGAAACTGGAGAAAAGCCTGTTGAGAGTCTTTGGGTTAAGTTTAGAGGCAAGAGCAACAAGGGTGATGTCATGGTGGGTGTCTGCTATAGACCACCAGACCAGGAGGATGAGGTAGACGAGGCTTTCTTCGGACAACTAACAGAAGTTTCCAGATCACAGGCCCTAGTTCTCATGGGGGACTTTAATCACCCTGACATCTGCTGGGAGAGCAATACAGCAGTGCACAGACAATCCAGGAAGTTTTTGGAGAGTTTTGGGGACAACTTCCTGGTGCAAGTGCTGGAGGAACCAACTAGGGGCCGTGCTCCTCTCGATCTGCTGCTCACAAACCGGGAAGAATTGGTAGGGGAAGTAGAAGTGCATGGCAACCTGGGCAGCAGTAACCATGAGATGGTCGAGATGAGGATCCTGACAAAAGGAAGAAAGGAGAGCAGCAGAATACAGACCCTGGACTTCAGGAAAGCAGATTTGACTCCCTCAGAGAATATATATATATTTTTTACGGGGGACAATTAATGTAAAAACAGGGACAGGAGTGCGGTCAAAGAGTCAAAAGAAGGGAACCTGATGGGCTGCTCAGGGAATTGATGGGCAGGAATCCCTGGGAGGCTAATATCAGGGGGGAAAGGAGTCCAGGAGACCTGGCTGTATTTTAAAGAAGCCTTATTGAGGGTGCAGGAACAAACCATCCCGAAGTGCAGAAAGAATAGCAAATACGGCTGGCGACCAGCTTGACTTAACAGAGAAATCTTCGGTGAGCTTAAACACAAAAAAGCTTACAAGAAGTGGAAACTTGGACAGATGACTAGGGAGGAGTATAAAACTATTGCTCGAGCATGCAGTGGTGTAATCAAGAAGGCCAAAGTACAATTGGAGTTGCAGTTAGCAAGGGATGTAACGTGTAACAAGAAGGGTTTCTACAGGTATGTTAGCAGCAAGAAGGAGGTCAGGCAAAGTGTGGGACCCTTACTGAATGGGGGAGGCAACCTAGTGACAGATGATGTGGAAATAGATGAAGTACTCAATGCTTTTTTTGCCTCGGTCTTCACAGACAAGGTCAGCTCCCAGACTGTTGCACTGGGCAGCACAGTATGGGGTGGAGGTGAGCAGGCCTCAGTGATGAAGAACAGATTAAGGAATATTTAGAAAAGCTGGAGATGCACAAGTCAATGGGGCCGGATGCAATGCATCTGAGGGTGCTGAGGGAGCTGGCTGATGTGACTGCAGAGCCATTGGCTATTATCTTTGAAAACTGGTGGCAATTGAGGGAGGTCCCAGATGACTGGAAAAAGGAAAATATAGTGCCCATCTTTAACAAAGGGAAGAAGGAAATTCCAGGGAACTACAGACCAGTCAGCCTCACCTCGGTCCTCGGAAAAAATCATGGAGCAGGTCCTCAAGGAATCCATTTTGAAGCACTTGGAGGAGAGGAAGAAGATCAGGAACAGTCAACATGGATTTACCAAGGGCAAGTCATGCCTGACCGACCTGATTGCCTTCTATGATGAGATAACTGGCTCTGTGCATATGGGGAAAGCAGTGGATGTAATATACCTTGACTTTAGCAAAGCTTTTGATACGATCTCCCACAGTATTCTTGTCAGTAAATTAAAGAAGTATGGATTCGATGAATGGATTATACGGTGGATAGAAAGCTGGCTAGATCATTGGGCTCAATGGGTAGTGATCAATAGCTCGATGTCTAGTTGGCAGTGGGTATCAAACGGAGTGCCCCTGGGGTCGGTTTTGTTCAACATCTTCATTAATGATCTGGATGATGGGATGGATTGCACCCTCAGCAAGTTCGTGGATGACACTAAACTGGGGGGAGAGGTAGATAAACTGGAGGGCAGGAATAGGGTCCAGAGTGACCTAGACAAATTGGAGGATTGGGCCAAAAGAAATCTGATGAGGTTCAACAAGGACAAGTGCAGAGTCCTGCACTTAGGATGGAAGAATCCCATGCACTGCTACAGGCTCGGGACCAACTGGCTAAGCAGCAGTTCTGCAGAAAAGGACTGGGGATTACAGTGGGCAAGAAGATGGATATGAGTCAGCAGTGTGCCCTTGTTGCCAAGAAGGCTAACGGCATATTGGTCTGCATTAGTAGGAGCATTGCCAGCAGATCAAGGGAAATGATTATTCCCCTCTATTCGGCACTGGTGAGGCCACATCTGGAGTATTGCATCCAGTTTTGAGCTCCCCACTACAGAAAGTATGTGGACGAATTGGAGAGAGTCCAATAGAGGGCAACAGAAATGATTAGGGGCCTGGGGCACATGGCTTATGAGGAGAGGCTGAGGGAACTGGGCTTATTAAGTCTGCAGAAGAGAAGAATGAGGGGGGATTTGACCGACCTGATTGCCTGAAGGGGAGTTCCAAAGAGGATGGAGCTCGGCTGTTCTCAGTGGTGGCAGTTGACACTAGGAGGGTGGTGAAGCACTAGAATGGGTTACCTAGAGAGGTGGTGGGATCTTTTTAAGGCCCGGTTTGACAAAGCCCTGGCTGGGATGATTTAGTTGGTGTTGGTCCTGCTTTTAGCAGGGGGTTGGACTAGATGACCTCCAGAGGTCTCTTCCAAGCCTAATGTTCTATGAGTCTATTGTAAGACATCCAAGGTTTCAAGGCAAGGGTGAGACAGCGCCCCCACTAGTCTGGATTGTGCCCCTGTATGTCACACCAGTACCACTCACTGCTTTCTGCTTGTATGTTTTTAATAAGTGTAGAAGCAGGAAAATGAAAAGTCTCAGAGGAACCAGTCTAAGGAATACAGCCACTTTTTGCAAATATTTATTTTTCTCATCTTGAGGCCTCAGGGTATGTTTGATTTACAGTATTGAAAGAGCAATCAGTCTAGCCAGTAGCAAACTATTTTGCTGAACAAACAGCCTCATGGATTAGAACCCTAAAAAGTATTCACATTGCATCACACTGTGTAATAGTTAGAGAAACTCCTTGTTACCTAGTTTGGATCAGGGGCGAAAGTAACTTAAAGGACTTACCGTACGCCGAAGTCCTGAGGAGGGGTGTGGCCTCAACCGGAAGAGGGAGGGCCTTTAAATCTTGATTTAAAGGCCCTGTTCCAGCTGCGGCTGGGAGCCCCGGGGCCTTTAAATCACCCCCGGAGCTACCAGCTACAGAGGTGGCTCAGAGCCCCAGGGCTAAGGGGTGATTTAAAGGGCCTGGGACTCTGGCCGCCACTACTGCAGCAGAGATCCGGGCCCTTTAAATCGCCAATGGAGCCCTGCCGCCGCTACGCCGGAGCTCCAGAAGCCAGGCTCGGGCGGCACTTTAAAGGGGCCAGGGCTCCCCACAGTGTCAGGAGCCCCGGGCCCTTTAAAGCGCCACCCGAGTCCCGCTGCCTGAGCCCAGGGGTAGGTGGCAGGGCTCCAGCGGCGCCTTAAAGGGCCAGGGCTCCCTGCAGTGGCAGGAGCCCCGGGCCCTTTAAATCACTGCCCGAGCCTGGCTGCCTGAGCCCAGGGGTAGGTGGCAGGGCTCCAGCGGCGCCCGGGGCTCGGGAGGTGATTTAAAGGGCCCGGTGCTCCAGATGCTGCAGGGAGCCCTGGGCCTTTTAAAGCGCCAGCCTGGGAAAGTCGGTCTGATTCTGCATGGCATACTGGCTCTTGCCAGTACTCCATACCGGACCAGACCGGCTTATTTTCACCTCTGGTTTGGATAGTTTGTCATGTCATTTGAAGAATATATGTTATTTTGTGAAATTTTCTCAGCAGCTACCTGTAAACAGATTTATTCAGAAAGAAAGCAATTGCAGTGAATTGTGAGAGCAGTTCTTGGAGGAAAAGCTGGGGACAACTATTGTACCTGCAAGATTTGTGTGTTTCATTTTTATGCAAAACATACTTCTGTGTATAGAAATGCAAACACAAAAAGCTGTTGTTTGCACAGTTATTACACATGCAAATGACCTTCTGGAGTACAAGGAAGGTGCTCACATACTACAAGTACGTGTGAAAACATTGGCAGTGCATGCTTGGAAGCACATTTGAAAATTTGATCCTGAGAGTCTTCGGCATATCTTCAATGCTGTAGTGCCAAGAAGAAGTAGCAGTGTTCCCAAATGTACAAAAGTATGTGGTTGAGAATTGCAGAGCTGTCTGGAGGATCTAGCCACAAAACCGAGTGATTAATAGAACCTGTGTGGCTAAATTCCCCTAGTCAACTTTGAAAAACTCAACCATATGTTATTGAATGTGGGTATATTTGCATCTGAGGGGGGAGGGGCAAAATGTAACTGTCGTAAAGGGCAACGTATGGGGCATGATGTTGAATTAACTGAATTTATTCTGACTGTATTATAAAGAGAAGAGAGATGAGAAACATGATCTGACATCAGGAATCATAACATTCAAAAACCAGTAGGAGAACACTTCAACCTCTCTGGTCACTCGGTAACAGACTTAAAGGTGGCAATTTTGCAACAGAAAAGCTTCAAAAACAGACTCCAATGAGAAACTGCTGAGCTTGAATTAATATGCAAACTAGATACTATTAACTTGGGTTTGCATAGAGACTGGGAGTGGTTGGGTCATTACACATATTGAATCTATTTCCCCAGTTTAAATATCCTCACACCTTCTTGTCACTACATTTTTTTCTCCTGCTGATAATAGCTCATCTTAATTAATTAGCCAATTACAGTTGGTATGGCTACTTCCACCTTTTCATGTTCTCTGTATGTATAAATATCTTCTTGCTGTATGTTCCAGTCTATGCATCCGATGAAGTGGGTTGTAGCCCACGAAAGCTCATGCTCAAATAAATTTGTTAGTCTCTAAGGTGCCACAAGTACTCCTGTTCTTTTTGCAGATACAGACTAACACGGCTGCCACTCTGAGGGACAGTTCACTGATGGAAATGTGTTGTGCTCCCTTGTATCCTGCTGATACCAGCAAGTACTAAAACAAAGTGGTTCAGGCCCAGATCTCCCATGTGACCAGATCTTTTTGCCAGTTTAGTTTCCTTTTGCCTAATAGGGTCTTCTCCAGATAATTTCACTTCTTCAGACTCTTAAAACTGCACTGCAGTGAGACTCTACAGGAGCATATGGTTCCACCCAAACAGATCCCTTTGCAGGGTCAGGCCTAACAGAAGAAGACAAAATTGTTGGGTGCTTTGTGACACTTTGTTAACATCACCTAAAGCTGTGGGAAATTTGCCATAAAATTTGAATACCTCAAATTTAGAACTTTTCACAATTTGGTCGAATTTTGCAAAAATATTGCAAAGGATGGAGGGATTTTTACATCTTTCTCCTTCAGGTGGGGTTTTAAGGATTTCACAGACACAAGTGAAGAAATGGGACATTTCATAGTGACTGTGAGCCTGGAGGCAATTAGTAGAGAGGATTCCTTGCCTGATAATCCCTTCAAAGCAAACTCTACCCATCCTGTCCCCACATTGGAGGCAGGATGCAGTGTGACCAAAACTGTTTTAACTTGAGCAAGGGACTGACCCAGTTCTCAGCGGCCCAGAGATCGGGGGAGTGGCAATGATAACTTAAAGCCACTTTTATCCCCATCCTTCACCTCTGGAGCTCTGAATGGAGCTGAGGAGCTGAGGCAAATTCTCCATCCTCATTTTGATGTGACAGTAGTCACTTCACTAACATTTCACAAAAAGCCATAGCATTGCAAATATTTTTTCATACAATTACATTTTTTTGGTACTTTCACACACCATTAATATAAGACATTATTTTTATTACCCTTATAACATACATTATTAACTTTAATGATATTACCACAGCATGGGTGTTACCACAGATGTTACCACACCATGGAAACAATATTGAACTAGCAAATCACAAATACCATCAACTTGCAATACCCATCATTGTGCTCCCTGTAGCCATATAGTTTACAACTGATGATGGTCTGATGATCTGGATATGAATTATTCTCTGTTTGACATTGCTGTGGTTAATTTACAGTGAAACAGTCAACTTACAAGGTTAGACAAAGCAGAGTTAACGGCTGCTGAACTACCTCTGTATCTCTGAAAGCTCTGATGCATTATTGTTTGACAAAATTAGGAGTGATATTACTACACGCCTGATGTGAAATTCCTTACTTCCAAAAGCCAAAGGAAGTACTCCCTGAGTGAGCATGCTGAGGCACTGGTCCATCTTAGGGCCTCACATTGCTCCTCTCTTATGGTAAGTCTATTGCTTTAGTAAAAATTCCAGAATAGGCCAATGGGTCTTGGAAGGAAATTGAATAGAGTTGCTGCCACCACTGCAATGTTATTCTGTGGTCTTCTTGCTTTTCCTTTAGCTTGCTTTTCATGCTTTTTCACTGACTCCTATCCTTCTACGTAGCTGCTTTCGTAGGTGTTTCCCCTTTCCTCTTTACAACCAGAAAAATGTAAATTCCTCCCTACCTTCAATTGTCTCTGTATTGTGATCAGTGGAGCTAGAGTCAGAGTACCCATATTCTCTGACAGAATTGTTATTGATGGCACACCAGTGGAACAGAGAGTGCAGGGAGTTGGGTGGAAGCAACATGGACAGAGTGGGTAGTGCTGGGTGCAATCAACTTCCACTTGTTCCCCTTAACCTGCCGTCAGCATCACACTGTGAACAAACCATGGTGGTAGCATCTGAGCTGTGAGTTGTTTGCAGTGCAGCAGCTGATAGCATGCAGGGCCGGCTCCAGGCACCAGCTTAACAAGCAGGTGCTTGGGGCGGCCAAGGGAGAGGGGCGGCACCTGCGGCAATTCAGGAGCGGCAGGTCCCTCACTCCCTCTAGGAGCGAAGGACCTGCCGCTGAACTGCCGCCGCCGATCGCTTTTTTTTTTTTTTCCAATTGCCGACGCCGGAACGCGATCGCGATTGCGGCTTTTTTTTTTTTTTTGCACTTGGGGCAGCAGAAATGCTGGAGCTGGCCCTGATAGCATGAGCCATGGATCTTTGTTTGAAGCCCCCCCCAGAGGCCTAGATTTTGCTGACAAAAACCTAGCCTTGCCCACCTAGATCTGGTGGATGGATGGTCACCCAGAGGTGCTGGAACAATTTGTATAATGGCGGTGCTAAGAGCCATGGAACCAAACTGTAAACCCTGTATATAATGGAAACCACTTCAAGCCAGTGGGTGAAGCAGCACCCCAGCATCCCTAGTTCCATCACCTATGGAAGTGGCTATTCCACAGAGGTGAGCACATATTAGACAGGCTTAGATACAGGACATGCAGCAGAAGCTTCAAGAAAAAGGATGAAAGCCCTAGGAGACACAACACCTCCAGAAGTACATGCTGTGAGACAACAGGAAAGGAAAACAGATGGACAGGGTTCCATACCCATAGTAAGATGCACTGACAATGGGGGAACAGCATGAGAGGATAAAGGAGAAGTGCCTCTAGGATAGCATTGCAGGGAATGTGGCAAGATGAAGCATTTTAGCAGTGTGTGCAAGAGCAGAGGAAGGTCTCAGTAAGATTCAGACTTTACAAGAGGGGGATGGCACATCAGACAGCAGTGATGACATTATGACTCCCTCCTCGACTCCAGGAGCATATCAGGTTCAGGTTGTTGGGACAAGGAAGCAACAAGGAAAAATACCAACTCCTGTGTGCGAAACAATGTTGAATTTTCAATTTAAAGATGAGCTGGGTGTACAGGATGGAATCATATTTCAAGGGCAGAGCTATTGTCTCTGCCTCATTACATAAGGATATCATGCAGAAAATACATGCTTCATTTCTGGGCATTGACAGCTGCCTTAGACAGACAGGCTTGAGAGTGTATTTACTGGGTGGGAATGAATACACAACTCCCTTCCTTGACAGAAGGGTGTGATACCTGCCGGTCATGTGATAACTGACATCAGAAAGAGACCCTGTTACCATTTAAGCTGCCCACCTGAACATGGATAATGGTGGTATTACTTACCTTCAGTTAAAAGCAATACTTTATTACAGTGAACAACTATTCAAATTTCAGGGAGGTTGATGCCCTGCGTGATACAAAAGCAAATCAGTGGCTGGGAAACTGGAGGCCCACTTTGCAAGTTACAGCATTCTGGACTCTGTATTCACCAACAGATCCCAATTTGCCTCAAAAGAATTCAAGGTATTTGCACTTAAATGGGAGTTTGACCATCAGAATTCCTCCCCAGCTAACCCACAGAGTAATGGTAAGGTGGAATCAGCAGGTTCAGACCCCTTGTTAGCATTTTTGGCACACAGGAATGCCCCATCACGAGTGCCAAAACACTCCAAGAGAGGTGGTGATGGGACATAGGACCAAAGTCCTGCACCAATGTGGGGAGACCTTTGTGGCCAGAAGGGTGGAGATGGCCAACAATCAGAGAAAGCAGGCAACAGAGTACAGTAGATCATTCAAGGACCTACTAGCCCTTGAAAAGGCACCCCTGTGAGGGTCCAGCCATTAGAGAGACACTAGGAGGAGTGGATTCAATGAGTCATGACGGGGGCAGTGGCACCCAGGTGATAGGAGGTGACTACACAAAATGGATAAGAGATCCAATGGAACAGGAGGCACTTAGGATCCAGCAGACAATACCCTGAGAGGGCCTACAGAGATCATCACAGAATGGAGAACCAGCCAGAGGACAACCCTACAGGAAGGGAGGAGACTTCACAGAGAATAGTTTGCTATACTCAGAGACAGATGACAAGGACATAGAGACAGGTCACTCCTACTGCGGTTGTTCGTTTAAAAGACAAAACTATCTCAAAGCCTACGTAACCAGCTGAGTCTATGGTAAAGATGAGACTCCAACTCAGCAATGTGCTAGCAAACCCCTGGCAAAAGGAAGATGGTATGGGGATCTGGGAATTAATTATTTGGTTTTAATATTTATACTGAAATGTTTGTAAAATAGGGAAGATGTATCATGATCAGTGGAACTAGAGTCAGAGGCCCCATTTTCCCAGAGGGACACCAGTGAAACCTGGGATGCTGGGGTAATTAGGCTGGAAGCAAAGCAGCCACATGGACAGAGCATTGCACAGGGTTTAATAAAGTTCCACTTGTTCAACTTAAACTTTCTTTCAGCTTTCCTCTTTGCTAACACACTCTGCATATTTTAACTTCTTGGTTCCTTTCCCTCAGCAAAACAAAGGTAACTTTTAAGCAATATTTAAGTTTACCCTCACATGCTTATTTCCCAGCGTTTGCATACCCTTCTTCTATACGCTTCTGCTAACCATAGTGTAACAGGGGACACTCATTTATTGAGTGCCTCCTTATGGCCGGGCATGGTATTGCAGTCCTTTTCCTGCTTCTGGAGCCCTGATAGTTTGTCTACCTCATTTGGTGGGTCTACAGTGGCTCAGCCCCCCAGGTCACACAGTCAAAGTGAACCCCTTCCAGGGTAAACAGGAATCCAACAAATAAATGGTCTCTCTGCTCTCTATAGCCCTGGTTCTGGGCCCTTTAAATTCAGTCCTTCAATCGTGCTTCCAAATGAGCCCTGTCTTCCTCCTTGGCATTTACACCATTTTGCTGTTGGCTGGTGCGTGAACTCAGGCCCACCCACTACTCAGGGTTCCAACCCCGGGACCCTATACACAGCAGCCATGTACCCCTCAATTAAATTTGTTACCACTGCTTCTCTGGGCCTCTTCTCACCCGGCCTGTTTATCTTCATGCTTAGCTCAGGGCCAAGGTTCTCAGGTCCCTCTCTCCCTGTGAACTAGGGTGACCAGACACCAAGTGTGAAAAATCGGGACAGGGAGTGGGGGTAAATAGGAACCTATATAAGAAAAAGACCCAAAAATCGGGACTGTCCCTATAAAATCGGGACATCTGGTCACCCTACTGTGAACCTAGCTATGCAAGTGCAGCCAGAGAGAAAACCTGGCTAGTCCTCAGACAGCTTTGGCCGAAGAGGAACATGCTTCCCTGCTCCTCTAGCCCCAGCCAGAAACTGTCCTGCTAGGACCTGCAGCAACTTTTATCTGAGGCTGCTGGGCTCTAACTGGCTGTTGCCACCCCTTCAAGGACCAGATCTCTGTAATTTCCAAGATGGCTGCCCCAATGAGGCCTCTCTAGGTAGGCCTGGAGGATCCACCTTCGTTGGTATGGGAATTTGGGAAACTGAAATGTGGTAATTCCTTGCACATTGCAGCTTCCTGGGGTAGGGTGCAGTAAGATCACAGGGTCTCCTATAGAGAGCTGCAAAGGCCAGGTACACCCTGTCACACATAGGAACATTGAGTTGCCATATTGGATCAACCCTGAGATTCACCTCATCCAATTTCCTGTCTCCGACAACTGTGGTCAGCACCACGTTCTGAGTGCTTCAGATCCTGTGACACAAATATTCAAATCAAGACCAATATGTATTTTACCTTCTTTCTTCCTTTCCTGTTTTGACACGTTACTTCCTAAAATGATGGTTGATAAAAAAAAATTGAACAAAAATCCCCACATTCCCATTGGAAAAGGGGGTTTTGTCAAAACTGAAGTTTTCTGTGAGAAGAGATCGATTTCTACTGACATTTTCATCAGGAAAATCTAAATGAAATAGTTTTATTCTGATCAATATTGATCTCTAAGTCTGTATGATCTACCTTGGTACCTCCCAGGAGTTCTAATTCCAGGTTTTTCATGCCCCCATTCACCCTGATAAGCCCACCACTCTGCAGCCAAGCTACGTATCCCATGATGTACAGCATTCTCTCCCTGTGTCTGTGAACAAAATGATTCATTTTTGACTATCATTTATACAATTTCATTATTTTATTTACTTAGATAGTAATATGGCCCTTATCACCCTAGTATCTGAGCGCTTCACAATCATTAATGGCTCTTAACCTAGAGCAACACCACTGTGAGGTAGGGAAATGTTGTCCCCATTTTGCAGATAGGGAACTGAGGCACAGGAAGTCTGTGGTTGAACCAGGAGGATTTGCACCCAGATCTTTTAACCTTAAGACCCAGCCTACTTACCCTTCCTATCAATGCTACAATGCCTATAACTAGAACCCTGATTTTCTGAACTCAAATAGTTACTTCCAGCAATGCCTGTCAGTAGTTGGATGTTTTCTAGGAAACTTTTCACCATTTTTTTAGGGAGGAAAAAAGACTGGACATATGCTAATATGCACAAAGAATTCACTTGAATTCTTTGAAGACTGTCATTTTGTTCTATTTTCCACACTAAGAAAACAAACCACGCAGGATTTTAAATATTGTTATACAGTAAAATCAAAACGTGTCTGAAGATCCATAAATGCCAGAAAACATGTCAAGTCCAACAGCACTGGGCTCAAACAGTGGAAAACTTTAGCAATATAATCAGTTGCCCTTTCAACTGCTCCAATCTTTCAGTTTAAAAAATTAAGAGATAAGGCATCAGGAAATGGTGGTTAGAATTTTCATACCAAAATAAGAAGCTTTGCAACATGTGAGAACAGTTAAATATAGTTCCAATATTGCTTTGGCAAAACATAAACCAGGAAAACTAGATAGGGCATTTCTGAAAATTAAGCACAGATTGTTGGGTGATGCACAGCACAATCCTATATTACTAAACAATGTACTCAGAAAGTAACAGTTGATGTTTTAAAGATACAAGTGATTTAGTTACTGGAGATATATGGTGCTGAAACAGCTTAGTTGGTGGTCCTTGCTTTTTCAGGCTATTGCTTTAATACAGTCAAACAGAGAAAATTCTAGTGATTTATTGTTGGGCTAGATTTCACTCTCTGGGCAAAATGCCATGAATTCGGGATGCAGGCTGAACTAAACATAGCTTTTTCAAACTGAAAGGCACATCTGACTGCTAGTCTTTACATGCTATCTGTTAGACCTATTACTGGTCATACTCCTCCAATTATAATTTGTCTATCAAAAAGTTACAAAGAATGCATCCTGCCTTCAACCAACCCCTTACTGGCACTGAAAATCAGAACTTTGCGAGAGGAAGCAGCAAACAAGTCTTTATCCTCATGGGATCAGGTTTAAAATAACATGTCTAGTTAGCATGTCACATCCCATCTACCTTGATCTCCCACGCGAACTACTCTCTTGGAATTTCATGACTTGCTTTTGAGGTGTTCTCCCAAAGCAGATACACACTACACAGAGTTGTTTCCATAGATCCTGCTTTCAGAACACAATAATGAGCCAACTGCAGTTCTTCATTCTTTCCTAAAGTTAGGCAAAAGTCAGCAACTTCCTTTGCGTGCATGTGTGTGTGTGTGTGTGTGTGTGTGTGTGTTTGTGTCACCATCAGAATGAGAAAGGAGAGCAAGAGAAAGATGTAAGTTCAGAAATGAACATCACTTTACACCGAGAGTCTGTGAGTAAGAAAGAAACTGAAACTAATCTCTGTCAATAAGGAACAAATTTATAGTCTTCAAAGCCAAAACATTAAGTATCCTTGCATGCAAGAATATTTCCTCATTGCCCTCTCAATAATATCCATGGCAAGATTAGATAAAACAGCTATCCACACAAACAATTATTCATAGGCTATACCTCTCTATGCACCTTGAAATTTCTAGGGCTCTGGTATCCCACAATTTTGCTTGGAACTTTTTACCACTGTAATTGCATTTAGTAATTATTTATATTAAAAGGGAATATACCATAATAGTAGACAAGGAGATATTAACCAGTTTTTCAGTTGCAATCCTTACTTGACAGGAAGTCAACATGCTGAGATTAACATTGCTGCAATGTTAAATAAACAGAACTGGCAAGCCCTCTCCAGTAAAAGAGAATTAGCTATATTCTATATTGTAACTCCAAAGATGCTGTAGCTAGAGCCAAGCCAACAACTGATGTTTTGTTCAGCCACCAAACTGAAATATTAAAAAAAAAAAAGTTTCAGATCAAGGAGAAGAAAAAATGTCTCAGTTTTTCTCACCATAACAAAAAAAAAAACCCCAAAATTAATTTCAGGTCAAACTAAAAGTTTACTTTGACCTGAAAAAGTATTGTTGGAGTTTCCCCCCCGTTTTGTTTTCCGGTGGCATTTTACTTTTTTTTTTAAATCTAGCTAAATTTCAAAATGCCAAAAGTTTGAAACTGTGACATTTTTGATAGTTTCAGTCCCCCAAAAAAAGAAAAGAAAAAAAGAAAAAAATTGCCAAATTCAACCTGAATTCACAAATAGTTTCAGTCAACTCAAAACTGCAATTTTTGTAAATAAACTATATTTTATTTAAAATTTCACCTAACTCCAGCTGTAGCATCACATACAAGAATAGTGCATTACTGAGGATCTTGTAACCAATAACCAGTATTGTAAAGGCACTCTGTTATTGCAAAACACTTAAGTATGCACAGTATTACCAACTAACTCCCAAAGAAATTGGCATCACCAGTCTCCTTTACCTCTCTTCTTGGAAGAAAGAATTAGGCATCGCAAGGCACTATAAAAGAAAAATATTAACTGCACATAAAATAATCAATTTTATAGTTCAATATATTATAAGATATAGTAACCTTATGTAGTTATATATGATGAAAGATCTTGCAAATGCTAACACTTGAATCTGGATGCTTTTTTTTTTTTTTTGTTAAATACTTAATTCACCAAAAATGCATTTTGGGGAACACCAAAACTATTCACAAATTTGGGTTGAATTTATCAAATAGTTTCAGCTGAAAACATTTTGGGGGAATGTCAAACATTTTGTTTTGAAATTAACTGTTTCAAAATCTCATGTGAAATGTCACTTTAAAATTGACATTCTAAATAGATTTCATTCAACCCAAGCAAAATGTTTTCAGGTTGTGGGGTTTTTTTGGCTAGAAAACCCCACCAAGATTCAGTTTGAACTGAAAAAAATAAATTATTCACTAAGATTTAATCAAGAATATGACAGATAGGTAGTGGACTAAGGATTAATGGATTAGTCAAAATATGACAGGACAACATAGATGTAATACAACCTTACTAAATATAGTGGGCCAAAGTCAGCTCTGGTGAAAGTGGACCTCATTTAATAAAGTTGCACTTTTTACTCCAGGATTCAGCCTGCACAAATATTTCTGTTTTCTATAGAACTGAATGAATAATTCACAACCAATAATTTATCCAGTTAATTTAGTCTCTTTCTGCTCATATTGTGGGAAATCTGCAAATAGAGCCCAGTTTCCTAGAATTTTATTCATTATTCAAAAGTATTTCACTTTTTTGCAAATATTTTTCAGAACTACAGATCCATAAAAACAGCTATATTTAATATTAATTGTTTCAGTCATGTGGATTAACATATGTTAAACTGGTCAGAAAAGTCATATGGCATTTTTTCCCACTTCCTTGATTGAATAAGTTCCTAAGCACTTCCTGTATGAATAGTGTCATGAGTGCAAATTTAAAATTTGGCTTCATGAATAATCACATATGGCCTCACTTTTGTGAAAACATTTCATGCCAAAAAATTGTTCAGGAATGGTCACAGAAAGCAGCCATCAGGAAGGCTTAAGCATATCCAAAGCAAATGTATTGAGATACCAAACAAAAGAAGAGTAGAAATTTTGTTTACAGTTTTCACTCAGCATTAAATTTCTGCGCTGGACGTTTTCTGCTTCACATCTGTTAGGAAATATTTACTACCACCACATGGGAAACACCTGCAAAAGAAACACCATTTCCATGAGTGAACACAGCTTAGCATATATATGTGTATGAAGACAAGCATGAAATATGTAGGAAATCAGTAACCAAATCTCAGATGCGTTTATGTAAAGGGATATTCTAGAGAACATTGAATGCGATGCAAAAGCTATAAATGAAACATTGTGGTGTGAAGTTTGAGACTAAAGAATGATAGAATCATAGAATATTAGGGTTGGAAGAGACCTCAGGAGGTCATCTAGTCCAATCCCCTGCTCAAAGCAGGCCCAACACCAACTAAATCATCCCATTCAGGGCTTTGTCAAGCTGGGCCTTAAAAACCTCTAAGGATGGAGATTCCACCACCTCCTTAAGTAACCCATTCTAGTGCTTCACCACCCTCCTAGTGAAATAGTGTTTATTAATATCCAACCTAGACTTCCCCCACTGCAACTTGAGATCATTGCTTCTTGTTCTGTTATCTGCCATCACTGAGAACAGCCTAGAACCATCCTCTTTGGAACCCCCCTTCAGGTAGTTGAAGGCTGCTATCAAATCCCCCTCACTCTTCTCTTCTGCAGACTAAATAACCCCAGTTCTCTCAGCTTCTCCTCGTAAGTCATGTGCCCCAGCACCCTAATCATTTTTGTTGCCCTCAGCTGGACTCTCTCCAATTTGTCCACATCCCTTCTGTAGTGGGGGGACGAAAACTGGACACAATAGTCCAGATGTGGCCTCACCAGTGCCGAATAGAGGGGAATAATCACTTCCCTTGAACTGCTGGCAATATTCCTACTAATACAGCCCAATATGCCGTTGGCCTTCTTGGCAACAAGGGCGCACTGCTGACTCATATCCAGCTTCTCATCCACTGTAATCCCCAGTCCTTTTCTGCAGAACTGCTGTTTAGCCAGTCGGTCCCCAGCCTGTAGCGGTACATGGGATTCTTCCTTCCTAAGTGCAGGCACTCTGTACTTGTCCTTGTTGAACCTCATCAGATTTCTTTTGGTCCAATCCTCCAATTTGTCTAGGTCACTCTGGACCCTATCCCTACCCTCCAGTGTATCTACCTCTCCCCCCAGCTTAGTGTCATCTTCGAACTTGCTGAGCGTGCAATTCATCCCATCATCCAGATCATTAACAAAGATGTTGAACAAAACCGGCCCCGGAAAATTAACATGTTAGACTAATTGGGCGGGCGAGGGAGGAAAGCCTTAGATCTGGAAGCCAAATGAGAAACACATTTCTGATTGTTTCATTATTTATTGCCCCAAAAGAGTGAAGCTTCATTAGAAATAAAACTACAAGAGTTATGATCAAAATATTTAAATAAAGCTGGAGAAAACAAAAAGCAATATTTGGGGAGTGAAATAGTATACAGGTCTAACCTTTAGATCTGTACAGTTGTTAACATGTGAGGACAAAATTGATCATTTATAGTAAAGTATTCTAATGAACTAAAATCTGCACAAAAACACTCCAATAACATTTTGTTTAAGCAAGTTCTTACATTGTGACTAAGGCAGAGACATTTTGATCAAACCACTGTACTGTAGAAAGCCTTCTGCCTAATTTGGTGGAATTTTGCTATTACTCCATTAATTTTGCAAAACATGCTTAGTGACGTTTGGGAAAATGAAGATAAAGAATGTTAGCGGAACAGCCATCATCCGGTTTGCTCCTAAGCGCGTTATCCTCTCACTAAGGTGATCCTAAAGAGGAATATAGGCATGAGAGTTCTGCAGAGCAAAGCCCTTCAGGACAGTGAGCCAAAGCACTATACTCCCACGTGATTTTATTACTCCAGAGAATGACGACATTATAAGAAGAAAGATGGTGGTGTGCTCAGCTGCACCTCATCTGATGGTGATAATTTTCAAAGCTGTCTGAAATTATTGAAAGGAAACAAATAATTGGCCTGCCCATAAGTAGAATCACATATCAGCATTTCAGAGCTTTCCACATTCGTCACAAGTTTAGTCAGGTGGACTCTTAGTTATTCTGTTGGGGGAGTCTTTTACAAGCTATTACAGACAGAAGTCATAAGGAATAATTTCTTCCATAAATTTAGTCTCTGTGCTCACAATTTGTCTGTAAGTCACAGTTTACTCAAGTGAATGCATCATTTGCATAATTCATCAAAATGTCTCTGAATAATCCTTGGTCTGTTGATTGTTCAAGAGCAGGTCAGTGAAAACCCTTACTATCTTACATTTCAGCTGTGTGCTTTAGTTTTGACTGGACACATAGGTTGCATCATATTATTTTGGTCTCTGACTGGATAAGAAAAATGGTTCTGATTAAAAGACATTTTTGAATTTTAAATTTGCTGTCCTGAATAATTACTAATATTTTTGTTTAAAAGTCACCATTTCCACAAACATACTTGCCAATCAGCTTATTTACTGCATATTCGTGGAATATAAACTAAAAAAGCAGGTGTAGACTCTGATAGAATGAGATCAGGTTTTTATTTGAGTGAAAAACCCTGGAAAATTACTTAAACTATGCACCTAGCTTTGTGTTACTGCTAGTTCTTGCTGCCATTACTAGTATAAGGAAAGATGTAATAACTTCTTTCCTGTTATTATTGTGTTGGCTACTTCAGGAGAATTCAATTAATAATATTCTTAGAAAATGTGCTTAAGGAACTTCCAGATGTGTTAGACCTTTAATCTGACCATAACCAAAACAAACTAGACAAAGAATGCATACAAGGATGGAAAGAATCAATTTTGTCTTATGAAGCAGCACTAGGGGCATTGAAAATGAGTTATGCTGATACTTGTAAGAGCCTTGTTCCAGATCTCTCTCTGGTATTTCTAAGCTGCTCAAGGTATCTCTTGATCCTAAAGTTTCCATCTCCTCTTTGGTAGTTCTTCTCTCTTTTTTCCCCACTTAACCTATCTGAGATCCCAGTGTGGTGGTGTGACTCCTTCACCCCCATCCCAATAGCACAATTTGGCTCCTGAGAGCATATGAAAATCATGTATTTGTATGTGCATGCAGCCAGTTATCAGCCTGCATGCAAACAGAAACATCAAGTTTGTGCCCACACAGACTAATTTACCTGCAAATGTATATTCACAAATGCACGCATCTTAGTTTGAAAAATCTGGTGCTACAAGTCTAAGATTGAGCCTGTGAAAACAGCTCTCGGTAAATGGGTTTTCTCCTTTAATTGTAGCCCCCATCTGCAGTGTGAGACACAACATTTTCTTTGAAGCAAATAGGCATAATTGCTCTAGTCAAATAATATTTTCCAACTTTTTTTTCAAAATATATATTTTTAAACAATCATCCGTTTTGCCTGAGGTGCCACACTTTTCTATCATATCTGTGTTCAGTGTTTTCACATTCCAACCAGGGGATTGTGAATCGTCTTCCTCCTCGTCCCCATGCACACTTTATACATCATACCCTTTAGGTCCCTTTTTGTGTTGCCATTCTTCTGGCTGAAGAGGCCTTTAACCTCTGGCCCCTAATAGTCAAAGGGTTAGTTAAGCAATCTAAGGCATTTTGCCACCATCTTTCTTCAAGTGTGGAACATGCTGCCTATGAGCTCTTCCAATCCTATGTCAGCCTAAAAGCACCAGAAGCAGGATTCAAACTCCCCTACCTATCTCCGGTAGGTATGTGTGTTGGTATTTTAAGACCGCAGGGTACCTATATTTGTTTTTACACTGTGTGCTTTGCTGGAGGGAAGCAGTGGTCAGTTTATAAGTAATATTACATGGGAGTACAGTGGTTAATGTTTCCATTTTATTGAATAAAATATTGGCACTTTTAAGCTCCTAATGGAGATTTCTCTCAGTACAAATTGAATTAAAACTCAAACTATGACTGTGCTGTTTAGATCTTGAAAAAGTTAGGTTTGACCTATATGGTGAGCACGTCTAACCATGGCTGTGCAACCTATATCTTGGGTTGCTTCTGTCAATAGCTTTTCTCTAAAACTATACAGAAAAAATCCAGTAATATCACAAACTTGTAAGGGTACTGACAATCATTAAAATATTGTCAATCTCATTTTCTGTACCTATGTGCCAATATTTAATTATCAAAGTAAATTCCACTGTCTGAGTAAGTTTGCAACACCAGAGATCAGAAGGTTTGAGCATCAAAACATTACTGCAGAAATGTGGAGTGACGAGCCAGAATTTCTATTAATTCTCTGAGCTTCACAAGACATGGAGATAAAGGAAAACACAGGAATGACTGACTCTTATTTATATACAAGATGCACAGTAGCCACAACAAGCTAGAGTATGAAGTAGTTTAGGATACAATCTGCTATTGCTGAGCCTAGCTTGTAACTGAACAACCAGTTTCTGAAGTGACACTTGCAGACAACAGAGAATCTTATGATGTACTTGCAGCAGAACATAGTACAAGAGATCTCTGAACACAAATACAGAAAAAGGGTTAAAATCTCTCTCTTCAACAACACTGAGTTCACCAAGGAGCAAAAGCTGATAAATTATGTATCTGAACTCAATAAAATTCCACAGGGATGTCCACCTGAAGGCTAATCTTCATTCAAGAGAACCTTGCTTTGTAAAATATATATTCATACATACATATACACACACAGTGAGTGACATATGGGTCTGAAAAACCTTCCCCTCCCCAGATATGCAAATCCCAAAAGTTAAGGAAAGAAGAGATCCATAAATTAAGTATATGTTGGGTCCCTGATGGTATGCCATGTCATTTTTAGTCAGGAATACAATTCTACTCTTGTACGCAAAATGGCATCCTCTGTGAGGCATGACCTCATACCATGAGTACAGCCAGTCCTGGGGCATGCAATGCATACACAGATGGCATGCCACCCTGTTTCCTCCAACCTCTGTGTACTAGTGTGTGTTTGTGTGTGTGTATGTGTCTTCATCTTGTGATTTCTTGGGGACAGGGACTGTTCCTTCTTCTGTCTGCAAAGTGTCTAGCACACATAGGGTAACCAGATGTCCTGATTTTATAGGGACAGTCTCAATTTTTGGGTCTTTTTCTTATATAGGCTCCTATTACACCCCATCCCCATCCCGATTTTTCACATTTGCTGTCTGGTGACCCTAAGCACACAATAGGTGCTATCATAGGAATTGGCATACTGGATCAGACCAGATGCTCAGTGGAAAGTGCAAAGAGACAGAACAAAAGCAACCATCAATACACCCTCAACTCAGGCTAGGTCTACACTACTGGGGCGGGGTCGACCTAAAATACGCAACTTCAGCTACGTTATTCGCTGTGAGGACAGCGGCGATTCGACCGCTACCGCTCCCCCGCCAACTCCACTTCCGCCTCTTGCTGCAGTGGAGTTCTGGAGTTGACGGCAGAGCAATCGGGGATCGATTTTATCACGTCTACACTAGATATGATAAATCGATCCCCGATAGATCGATCGCTACCCACCGATCCGGCGGGTAGTGAAGACATGCCCTTAGTATGATAGGTAGGCATGGGATAGCTTGCCTCAGGAAAAGCTCTCTTCTAACCACTAGTAGTTAGAAATTGGCTTATGCTCTGAAGCATAAACCAATAAATGATAAAAAGACATGAATTTCACAGCCAAACCTTCCTTATTTAGATGGATGTCATTAAAGAGATCCAGAGCCAGAACTATCCCAGGTGTACAGCCGGAGTGATGCCAGAGCAGCCAAGGGAGCTTCATAGGTATAGAACAGGTGTGAAAACAAAATCAGGCCGAGAAACTTCTGTTCTCTGAAGACACTTAATTGATTTGCATTTTCTGAATATTACCCATAATGATCTGCTTATGCACAGAGTTGCCTGAGTTTGATTTGTTATATTTGTAATTTTCATAAACATTTCTGAATGACCATGTCAAGTGTTTCGAAGATGGTTTAGAGAGGCAGCTGGCAGTTTTTTTGTTAAGTCTTGTGTAGAATTTAACTGCTAGACATATAAATGCTTTTGCTGTGTCAAAGAGGAAAGATTTGATAGAGAGTCCAGCTGCATTGTTCCCCTTGTCAAAAGTGTCACTTTCTTTTCCACTGTTACCAAATATCCATGGTATTCTCATCATGGATTCAAACTCTTGTGCAAACAACTTTTTAAGATATATTTTTCCTCACTCGCTTCCTTTTTGGTTTTAGACAATCTTTAGTGACATATCAACTTTCACCTCACTTTAGTTGGAAAAGTGAGGAGAGGGAGTTAAAAATGCTCTCAGTCACAAACATACCCAGACAGTTTCCCTCCCCCCCGCCCGTGTATTTAATCTTCAGTTTAAATACAACAGAGCATACCAAGACTATACAGCAGTAGGAGACTTCCACACCACTTCTCTTTTTCTCCCTACCTCACCTCCGGAGTCCCCCCTGAATCCCAGATATATAGCCACCCAGCTACTGGACCAATTGTCTCATTAGCCCCCAGCTATTACCACCCACCTGTCAGTAAACCAACAGAAACTGATTTATTACTTCCAATTAAGCCTGCAGACTGCAGCCTTCTCTCTGCTACAGCAACTTCAGTGACCAGGTGCTACAGCTAGCACTCTGTCACAGCTTTCATTGTGCAGCTGTATTATGATGCAGTCTTTAATCACATGATCATGTACTTCCCACCCCCCATGGAGCCCTTCCTCCTCCACTCGCCATTCACCCAGCCCTGGCCTCATCCAGTGCACACAGAATGGTGGTTGCTCACTTAGTAAGCAGTATTTTGTGTTATCCTTCTTGTTCAGTGGGTGGCCCAGACCTTATCTTCTGCACACTATTCAAACCCTGCACTGAAGACAGAATTGTTAATTTCTTCTTGGATCTTCTGCAGTGCTTATCACTACAGTGTCTGGGTGCTTCACAAACATCCATGATTTTATCTTCATATCACCCCTGGGAGGTGACAGGTTGTCATAACTATAAAGGGAAGGGAAATAGCTGTCCTGTGTACAGTACTATAAAGCCCCTCCTGGCCAGAGACTGCAAAATCCTTTTCCCTGTAAAGGGTTAAGAAGCTCAGGTAACCTGGCTGGCATCTGACCTAAAGGACCAATAAGGGGACAAGATACTTTCAAATCTTGGGGGGGGGAAGGCTGTTGTTTGTGTTCTTTGTTTGGGAGTGTGTTCGTTCTCGGGGACTGAGAGGGACCAGACATCAATCCAGGTTCTCCACATCTTTCTAAACAAGTCTCTCCTATTTCAAACTTGTAAGTAAATAGCCAGGCAAGGCGTGTTAGTTTTCCTTTGTTTTCTCAACTTGTAAATGTACCTTTTACTAGAGTGTTTATCTTTGTTTGCTGTACTTTGAACCTAAGACTAGAGGGGAGTCCTCTGAGCTCTTTAAGTTTGATTACCCTGTAAGGTTAATTTCCATACTGATTTTACAGAGATGATTTTTACCTTTTTCTTTAATTAAAAGCCTCCTTTTTAAGAACCTGATTGATTTCTCCTTGTTTTAAGATCCAAGGGGTTTGGATCTTGATTTACCAGGAGTTGGTGGGAGGAAGGAGGGGGGATGGTTAATTTCTCCCTGTTTTAAGATCCAAGGGGTTTTGGATTTGTTTTCACCAGGGATTTGGTGAAGGTTTTTCAAGGCTTCCCAGGAAGGGAATCCCTTGAAATGGTGGCAGCCGAACCAGAGCTAAGCTGGTAGTTAAGCTTAGAAGTTTTCATGCAGGCCCCTACATTTGTACCCTAAAGTTCAAAGTGGGGATCCAGCCCTGACATGGTGGGCAGAGTGGTGGGATCATTTTAAACCCAAAAGCCAGTGAGATTTTTTTTTTCCTTCTAGCTGCTTGGAAAGCCAGCTGGAGGAAGATAGATGCGTATCTTATCTCTCCTTGCCTGAAGGCAGAGGTGTTAAGTTTTTTTAACAGGTCCTTTGTTAAGAGAAGGGTTCAATTAGCAAACTTGACTGGTAAAAGGACTTTACAAGCTGAATTGTTTTTTTTTCTTTTTACATCCTCCTGAGTAGCTAGTTAGAAAGCCTCTGTTAACTCAGCAGCAGCCAGAGCTGAGAGCTTCCCAGTTTCAGCCAACTGCAAAGGGGGTTACCCAGCACAAGAAAACAGGAAAATGACTACCAAAGAAGTAGCTAACAAAATAGAACTGGCCAAACTAGAAGCAGAAGAAAATGAGAGAAAACATCAGAGACTGCTTCAATTAACAAAACTCGAGACAGAGCAAGGAGAAAGAGAAGAAAAAGCCAAAGAGGAGGCCCACAAGAGAGAGATGGAGCTGAAAGAAAAAGAGATGGAGGAGAGAGAAAAAGAAAGGAAGCATGAACTGGAAGTAGCAAAGGCTAAGCAGGATGCACCAGCCAATGCTAACAACACCCCTCCAGGTACCACTTCCCATCCCAGAAAATTCCCCACCTACAAGGCAGGCGATGATACTGAGGCCTTCTTAGAAAATTTTGAAAGGGCCTGCCTTGGATACAGCATCGCTGCAGACCAGTACATGGTAGAGCTGAGGCCGCAGCTCAGTGGACCCTTAGCAGAGGTGGCGGCTGAAATGCCTAAGGAACACATGAACAGTTATGAACTTTTTAAAAACAAGGCCAGACTCAGAATGGGGCTAACACCCGAGCATGCCCGTCGGCGGTTCAGAGCCCTAAAGTGGAAACCCGATGTGTCATTTACCCATCATGCCTACCACATTGACAAAAATTGTGATGCCTGGGTATCAGGAGCAAATGTTCAATCTCTGGAAGATCTACTTTCCCTAGTAAAAATGGAGCAGTTTTTAGAAGGTGTTCCTGAGGAAATAGAAAGGTACATCCTAGATAGGAAGCCCAAAACTGTAACTGAGGCGGGCGAGATTGGAGCCCGATGGGTGGATGTGGCAGAAAAGAAAAAAACTAGTAGCAGTTGGAGCGAATATCAGAAGGGGCAAGCCGAAACAAAACCTTACCACCGGGGACAACCCAAGGCCCCACCCACATCCCAAGGGAAACCCCAGACGCCTTCTCACCCCACCACACCAGTCTCCACCAACCAACATCGTCCCAGTGATACCTTAGCAGGGCGATGTTTTAAATGTAATGAACTGGGACATATAAAGGCTCACTGCCCCAAGAACCCCAACCGATTACAGTTCATTACACCCCAATCACACCAAAGATCCCCAAACCCAGATGCCTCTCTCATACCCTCGGAGCGAAGGGAAACCTTGAGAGTGGGCGGAAAGAAGGTTACTGCTTGGAGGGACACTGGGGCTCACGTGTCAACTATCCACCAATCCCTAGTGGACCCCAAACTCATCAACCCGGAGGCTACAGTGACAATTCAACCCTTCGTGTCACAGTCTGTAACCTTGCCTACAGCCACATTGCATGTCCAGTACAAGGGCTGGTCAGGAATGTGGACTTTTGCAGTCTATGACAATTATCCCATTCCCATGCTGCTGGGGGAAGATTTGGCCAACCATGTGAAGCTAGCCAAGAGGGTGGGAATAGTCACCCGCAGCCAGGCTAAACAAGCTTTCACCCCCATCCCTGTTCCTGAGCCGTCCACCAGGGCCCCGTCTGTGTTACCGGAGACCCAGACAAAGGTGGTGGAACTGGATCCCCTACCAACGACTGCAACAGCCGTAGTGGATCCAATCCCAGAGACCCAGCCAAAGCCAGTCCCAGAACCGGAACTGGCAACGCAACCAGCACCAGAACCATTGCCAGCCCTGAGTCCAGCGCTTGCAAACCCGTCTACAACTCCAACGCCAGAGGGCACCAGCGAGCCTGAACTGGCAGAAGCAGCAAATAACCCTACCCAAGAGGCTCAGCCAGAGCCTGAGTTACCACATAGTGCACCAGCGGACAGCGGTTCACAGTCAATGGAAACAGCCCCAGCACCTGCATCGCTTCCAGAGGGACCAACCCCCAGTCCACAGTCCAAGGAGGAACTGATGTCTCCAGCATCAAGGGAACAGTTCCAGGCCGAGCAGGAAGCAGATGACAGCCTTCAGAAAGCTTGGGCGGCGGCGCGGAGCACCCCATCGCCTCTCAGCTCTTCTAACCGATCCCGGTTTGTTGTAGAACAAGGACTTTTATACAAGGAGACTCTTTCTGGTGGGCACCAGGAAGACTGGCATCCTCAAAGACAGTTGGTAGTTCCCACTAAGTATCGGGTAAAGCTCTTGAGCTTAGCCCATGATCATCCCAGTGGCCATTCTGGGGTGAACAGAACCAAGGACCGGTTGGGGAAGTCCTTCCACTGGGAGGGAATGGGCAAGGACGTTGCTAATTATGTCCGGTCTTGTGAGGTGTGCCAACGAGTGGGAAAGCCCCAAGACCAGGTTAAAGCCCCTCTCCAGCCACTACCCATAATTGAGGTCCCATTTCAGCGCGTAGCTGTGGATATTCTGGGTCCTTTCCCAAAGAAGACACCCAGAGGAAAGCAGTACGTACTGACTTTCATGGATTTTGCTACCCGAAGGCCAGAAGCAGTACCCTTAAGCAACACCAGGGCTAAAAGTGTGTGCCAGGCATTAACAGACATTTTTGCCAGGGTAGGTTGGCCCTCCGACATCCTTACAGATTCGGGAACTAATTTCCTGGCAGGGACCATGGAAAACCTGTGGGAAGCTCATGGGGTGAATCACTTGGTTGCCACCCCTTACCACCATGAAACCAATGGCCTGGTGGAGAGGTTTAATGGAACTTTGGGGGCCATGATACATAAATTTGTAAATGAACACTCCAATGATTGGGACCTCGTGTTGCAGCAGTTGCTTTTTGCCTACAGGGCTGTACCACATCCCAGTTTAGGGTTTTCACCATTTGAACTTGTGTATGGCCGTGAGGTTAAGGGGCCATTACAGTTGGTGAAGCAGCAATGGGAGGGGTTTACGCCTTCTCCAGGAACAAACATTCTAGACTTTGTAAGCAACCTACAAAACACCCTCCGACATTCTTTGGCCCTTGCTAAAGAAAACCTAAAGGATGCTCAGGAAGAGCAAAAGGCCTGGTATGATAAACATTCCAGAGAACGGTCCTTCAAAGTAGGAGACCAAGTCATGGTCTTAAAGGCGCTCCAGGCCCATAAAATGGAAGCGTCGTGGGAAGGACCATTCACGGTCCAGGAGCGCCTAGGAGCTGTGAACTATCTCATAGCCTCCCCCACCTCCAACATAAAGCCTAAGGTATACCATGTTAATTCTCTTAAGCCCTTTTATTCCAGAGAATTAAACGTTTGCCAGTTTACAGCCCAGGAAACAGATGACGCGGAGTGGCCTGAAGGTGTCTACTACAAAGGAAAAAAGGATGGTGGCGTGGAAGAGGTGAACCTCTCCACGACCCTTGGACGTCTGCAGCGACAGCAGATCAAGGAGCTGTGCACAAGCTTTGCACCAATTTTCTCAGCCACTCCAGGATGGACCGAACGGGCATACCACTCCATTGACACAGGTAATGCTCACCCTATTAGAACCCCACCCTACCGGGAGTCACCTCATGCCAAAACTGCTATACAAAGGGAGATCCAGGACATGCTACAGATGGGTATAATCCGCCCCTCTAAGAGTGCATGGGCATCTCCAGTGGTTCTAGTTCCCAAACCAGATGGGGAAATACGCTTTTGCGTGGACTACCGTAAGCTAAATGCTGTAACTCGTCCTGACAACTATCCAATGCCACGCACAGATGAGCTATTGGAGAAATTGGGACATGCCCAATTCATCTCTACTTTAGACTTAACCAAGGGGTACTGGCAAGTACCACTAGATGAACCCGCTAAGGAAAGGTCAGCCTTCGTCACCCAGGCAGGGGTGTATGAATTCAATGTACTCCCTTTCGGGTTGCGAAATGCACCCGCCACCTTCCAAAGACTTGTAGATGGTCTCCTAGCAGGATTGGGAGAATCTGCAGTCGCCTACCTCGATGATGTGGCCATTTTTTCTGATTCATGGGCAGAGTACATGGAGCACCTGGAAAAAGTTTTCGAGCGCATCCAGCAGGCAGGACTAACTGTTAAGGCTAAAAAGTGTCAAATAGGCCAAAACAGAGTGACTTACCTGGGGCACCAGGTGGGTCAAGGAACTATAAATCCCCTACAGGCCAAAGTGGATGCTATCCAAAAGTGGCCGGTTCCAAAGTCTAAGAAACAGTTCCAATCCTTCTTAGGCTTGGCTGGATATTATAGGCGATTTGTACCCCACTACAGCCAAATCGCCGCCCCGCTGACAGACCTAACCAGAAAGAAACAGCCAAATGCAGTTCAGTGGACTGATGAGTGTCAAAAGGCCTTTAACCAGCTTAAGGCAACACTCATGTCTGACCCTGTGCTAAGGGCCCCAGACTTTGACAAACCGTTCCTAGTAACCACAGATGCGTCCGAGCGAGGCGTGGGAGCAGTTTTAATGCAGGAAGGACCGGATCAAGAATTCCATCCTGTCGTATTTCTCAGTAAGAAACTGTCTGAGAGGGAAAGCCATTGGTCAATCAGCGAAAAGGAATGCTATGCCATTGTGTACGCGCTGGAAAAGCTACGCCCATATGTTTGGGGACGGCGTTTCCAACTACAAACAGACCATGCTGCGCTACAGTGGCTTCATACCGCCAAAGGAAATAACAAAAAACTTCTTCGGTGGAGTTTAGCTCTCCAAGATTTTGATTTTGAAATACAACACATTTCGGGAGCTTCTAACAAAGTGGCTGATGCACTCTCCCGGGAAAGTTTCCCAGAGTTAACTGGTTAACAGTTGTTCTTGGAATGAAACATATTGTTAGTTTTTATATAATCAGTAGTATGTCTAAAGGTACATGTGTCTTATTAACTCTGTTTTCTCCTAGAACTCCAGGAAGAAATCACAGCCAGTGTGGAACCGAACATCCAACACTATCTGTGATTTGGGGGGCGTGTCATAACTATAAAGGGAAGGGAAATAGCTGTCCTGTGTACAGTACTATAAAGCCCCTCCTGGCCAGAGACTGCAAAATCCTTTTCCCTGTAAAGGGTTAAGAAGCTCAGGTAACCTGGCTGGCATCTGACCTAAAGGACCAATAAGGGGACAAGATACTTTCAAATCTTGGGGGGGGAAGGCTGTTGTTTGTGTTCTTTGTTTGAGAGTGTGTTCGTTCTCGGGGACTGAGAGGGACCAGACATCAATCCAGGTTCTCCACATCTTTCTAAACAAGTCTCTCCTATTTCAAACTTGTAAGTAAATAGCCAGGCAAGGCGTGTTAGTTTTCCTTTGTTTTCTCAACTTGTAAATGTACCTTTTACTAGAGTGTTTATCTTTGTTTGCTGTACTTTGAACCTGAGACTAGAGGGGAGTCCTCTGAGCTCTTTAAGTTTGATTACCCTGTAAGGTTAATTTCCATACTGATTTTACAGAGATGATTTTTACCTTTTTCTTTAATTAAAAGCCTCCTTTTTAAGAACCTGATTGATTTTTCCTTGTTTTAAGATCCAAGGGTTTTGGATCTTTATTTACCAGGAGTTCGTGGGAGGAAGGAGGGGGGATGGTTAATTTCTCCCTGTTTTAAGATCCAAGGGGTTTTGGATTTGTTTTCACCAGGGATTTGGTGAAGGTTTTTCAAGGCTTCCCAGGAAGGGAATCCCTTGAAATGGTGGCAGCCGAACCAGAGCTAAGCTGGTAGTTAAGCTTAGAAGTTTTCATGCAGGCCCCTACATTTGTACCCTAAAGTTCAAAGTGGGGATCCAGTCCTGACACAGGTGTTATCCTCATTTCACAGCTGGAGAATGTTAAGATAAAAGTTATACCTAATTTTGGGTGCCCAACTTAACAAACACAGGGCCTGATTTTTTAAAGAGTATTAAGATTATATAGCACAGTATATATTCAAGCATAGCTCCTATTGACTTCAGTTGCAGCTGTGAGTGCTCAGAATTTCTGTAAGTCAGATACCAGGATATCCAGCTAGGCAACCAGAAAATGAGGAAAATGCAGTTAGTGATCACCTGTGAAACATATGGTTGAAAGCAACTTAACTAGCATCCCATAGGAACAATGTGGCATAGGCAGGGATAGAGTCCAATTGTCCGGCAGCATTCAACTGCCATAACCATGAGACTTCCTTGTCTGTTTTTGCCATCCCCTGCCTCATGCACTACACACCTTCCAATTTCTGCAACAAATGAGGCAGGACTCCTACAGACAACAGTCTTCTTTACTAAACAACCCTAATTCCCATAGATGGGAGCCTTAATTCCGTCATTTCAGTGCTTGATATTTCAACCCTAATAATGCTCTTCTAATGGATGGGAGGAGAGAGGGAGAGATTTAGTGTGTGTGAGAAAGAGATTTCCTATGAGTTTAAAAAGCAAACTGAAAAAACAGAAATTCTATCACATGGCTTGATATTGACACTCACATGGCTAATCAGAAGGGTTGGAGCCTTTAGATCCACCACGCAGACCCCCAGCCACTTGACCTAAAAGAGTAACTGACAGGTGTAATAGGTTGTCATCTTCTGTGTGCATCAGCACTAGAAGGGGATGGGACACTTTCCCAGATACTTGCTGACAGCAGAGAATGGTGAGATTCATGAATCCTGGGTTCCATTCTAGGCTCTGAAGGGGAGTATACTCTAGAAGACACAGTTCTTCCGACTGATTTCCCTCCTCCACCCACCCAATTATGACCTCTTTTGTCCTGTCTCCTCTAAGCTGTTCCTGTCCCAATCCTGTCTCTTCCCCACCCCATGCTCTTCATCTCAGTCCCATTCTCCTTACCCAGCCAGTCCTAGTTTCCCTCTCAGGGCTCACTGTGCAAGTCCCAAGTTTCCTACACTACCAGTCTGTCCTCCTTCCAATGCTGAGTCTCAATTTGTTTGCCCAGACAGTCCCAGTTACTTCTTCCCCATTCAATCTGTCTCTCCTTCACTATCTCCCAGTCTGAGTCTCCCTCCCAGGGCTCAGTCTTCCTCCCTTCTTTCTTTCTGTCGCCACCTTCCCTGGCTTCTTGTCCCAGTCTCAGGAATACTAAAGGGCACATCCTTCACACAAAGGCCATTCTCCTTGCCAAATTTCACGTCCCTGCTCCAAAGCACTTTGACTCTAGATATTTTCAAAGAAAAGAAGTTGACAGAATTTTTTAACATGGGCAAAACAATGTATTTTTCCCAAGTCTTGTTCTTGGAAACGGTTTAACCATTTTATCTGGGAAAACAGAAGCCATAGGCAGAATTAAAGTATGGAAAATTTAAACCCAAATGATTAAAATTTTGCAAAGTTATAAGCAACTGGGAATGGGATCTTACAATGGCAAGTGTCAGGAAACTTTAATAATAGGCAGCACTATGAGCACTAGTCAACAATTTTTTACAGTATTTGTTGTTGCATGCAGTCTTCTGTAAAATAACTTTCCTCATGCACTTCTGAGAGTTTTCAAATACATTCATATTAAAGGTGAAAGGAAAATTTACTGAGCCCAGTCCATTTCTGTAATAGTTTTCTAATTCTCTCTTTAACATTTTGCTCATACTTAAGAAAACTCCTGATCAGCCATCAGAGCTGACATTTTGACAAACATACATTTTGGTTTAGCACTAACTGGATGTTTGTAGCCCAGACTGCAGTTTCTGAGTTCAGAGATCATGCAGCAGATAATAAAAGTGCGCCCTATTTTTTAATGAGTGCCACAAGCATGCCAAAACCACACAAACATAAGGGAAAACAGTCCCCCTAAAGATTCTACATTCTAAATCAGACAACTATTTTTTTCCAAGCCATGCCATTCATTACTTGCAAGCCTCTCCCAAAACATCTAATGCACTTAACAGAAAGAGAAATTCCATGGGCTTACTAATATATTTCAGGATCTGTATTTAAACCAGCAACGTAGAAAGCAGATAATTTGGAAGGTGATTCTGGAGTTGGAAAAGAATAACTGCCGGATGCTACATGAGAACAAAAAAAAATGAATAAAATAAAAAATCACAAGAATGTCACTACCAATCTCTATTTCTATTTTCCTTTGCTTTCTTTGGCTTGCTATAGTCTTGAAATAGTCTTACTTGCTATTTCCCCAGTTTATCTATAAAGTATACTGTAATGTCAAGGAGGGGTTGTTAGTCATAATCAAGTTGGGGGCAGCCAGGACAGAATATCATATTGCCTGCTTCATAATGGCTTGCTCTCTTTTGGATTTCTATAACCCAGACATCAGACAGGCATTCTGTCCTGACTACAGTTTAGCCATGGTGTGAGCCAAATCATTCTGTGGCCATTTTTAACTGTCTCGTTTTTTGCAAGTACTCATTGTTATAGGCTTCTATTAGCATTTCTTCCTATTCACGTAACTTTCTGTCACATGGAAGGGCATGCCGTCCTAGAGCCCAGATACCTTATTTGCTATGAAGAGGACTTAGCCAGCACATGTGGAACCCAGTCATACATGGCAAGTGCCACCATCTTAGCTTCCAGTTGACTGACAAAGCATTTCTGAAACATCTTCTTTCTGAGAAAAGTCTTGGGGTACGTCTACACTGGAATAAAAGATCCCCAGCACAGCCACAGCTTACCTGCATCAGCTGACTCGGGCTTATGGGGCTAAAAATTGCTGTGTAGAGGTTCAGGCTTTGGCTGGAGCCCGGGCTTCAGGATCCCATGAGGGAAGAGGGTCCCAGAGACCTAGGCTCCAGCCTGAGCATCTACACAGCCCAATTAAACAGCCCAAGCCCCACAAACCTGAGTCAGCTGACAAGAACCAACCATGGGAGTTTAATTGCTGTATAGACACAGCTTGGAGACCAGAATTTGGAAGTCTTACCAGCATGGAGCACTTACAGCTAAAGAACACTCCGAGAGAGAGGAGGAGAGATAAACAAGGGGCCTGTACGGATCACATATAACCCAGTCTGATCATTCCCTAGCTAGTAAGCAATATTGTTTTTTAAAACCCATAGAAAAGCACTTGAATTTGTTTGACATTATGTCAGCATATCTTTCCTAATGCATGGCATTCGGCAGGCATATTTCCGAAATACTTTTAAAATGAAAGTCCATTCATGCACTCTAATGCTAAATTGGTCCTAAAGGAAAATGTGCTTTACTATTATTTACCTACATTTTCAAAGTGACTAGTGATTTGGGAGGTCTCAGTTTTTGGGTGCCCAACTTGAGACAATGTAAATGAGTCAGTTTTTAAAAAGGACCCACTGTTTTAAAATCAGGATAACTTGTGGTGCACCTAGTTGGATATCAAACACTGACACCTTACAATAACTAGTCACTTTTGAAAATGTAGGGCATTAATATTAATTCTTCATATTGTAGTAGCACCCAGAGGCCCAAGCAAGGATCAAGACCCCCAATGTTATAAATGCCAAACAAGCATAAAGGACCAGTTCCTGGTCCTAAGAGCTTACACTCTAAAAAGAAAATAAACAAACGGGAGGAGGGGGGGAGCAGCCTGTAACATATATGCTAAGTGGTCAAGGTGATGAGAGGCACATGTGTTTGTTCCTTTTTTTTTTCTCCCTTTCCTTTTTTTTTGGTGCCCCAGCACAAACAAGATGAAACCAGTGAACCTTGACACCCAAACATCATTTGGACATTCAAATGAGTTCTCTCAAGTTCCCACCTCCACTGAACCCATAGACAACATTTGGGTTTCACGGATTCACAGATTTTTTTTTTATCTTCCAAGCATTTTACAAATATTACCTAATTAATCCTTGTGAGGTAGGCACAGTAAGTATAACCCACATTTTGTAAAGGAGAAAGCTGAAGCAAAAAGGACAACTTTGCAAGGTAACAGAACGCACCCGTGCAAAAGACAAAACAATACATTTGATATAGGAGAAAGGGACCTTAATTCCCCTTTCCAACTCTGCATGTTCTTGTTCTTCTCCCTTCCCCAAGAGGGCAGGAAGCCTCAGCATTCCTGCCTACTTGCTCCCAGGTGCTGGTCTCATGTATATGCAAGAAGGTAGACCGGAAGACTGAAAAGAGGAGGTGAAGTCAGATATAGGGCAGGGATGCTCCAACACACTAATGACGCAAAGAGCCTCTCTGTGGATGGTTCTTGCTTCTGGCAGTTTATATGAGTTCTACAAAGATCTCAGGAGATCCAGGAGCTTGGGGCTAAACCTGCTTGAACTTTGGGAGGGCCAAAGAGTCGATCATAACCCCTCCATTGTCAGAGAAGTGAAGAAGAAACTAAGAACTTAGATGACAGGTTTCAGAGTAACATCCGTGTTAGTCTGTATCCGCAAAAAGAAGAACAGGAGTACTTGTGGCACCTTAGAGACTAACAAATTTATTAGAGCATAAGCTTTCAAGAACTTAGAGTATTCTCTCTCAAGAGGGAATGACAGCCTTAGGGAGAATCCCCTTCATGGTGATTTTGCTTTAGATGGTGAGGGAACAGACTGCTCAGTAGTACCAGGGCCGGCTCTAGGTTTTTTGCCGCCACAAGCAAAAAAAATTTTGGCTGCCCCCAGCCCTGAGCTCCCCGAGACCTGGGCTCTCCCCTTTGACCCACACCCCCTGCTGCCCCAGCTCTGGGCTACCCCCTTCCCCTCCACCAGTACCCCTCCACCCACACACCTGCTGCCGCCCCAGCCCTGCCCCCCCCCGCACCCCCCCGCCCCCCCCGCCCCGGGCCCCCCCCCCCAGCCACACCCCCTGCCATCCCAGCTCTGGGTTTCCCCCCACCCTGCACCCTCCTTCTGCCCCAGTCCTGGGTCACTGGTAACTCGCTCCTAGGGCGGGTCATTCAGCAGGAATTTTGGATGTGCACAGAACACAGACAGGATTGGTTCCCATATGGTTACAGAACCGCAGTAAAGTGGAACAATTTTCAGCTTGTGTGATTGGAGGATATCTGGATGCATATTATAAGACTGTCCTACCTAAATGAGGAAAAGTTGAGGTGCCTTTATTATTCTTTTGTTCCACTCTTCGTTTCTATGGGGAATTTGCCAATGCAATATCACTGTCTTCCTTTTAAACAAATAAAACTAAAAAAAAAAAAAAATGGCAATGGCTGTTGAAAATAGCAATTCCAGTCCTAATAACCACTGGGAAGCATTTCTTGCTCAATTTTATCCTACTTTTTCTACAGCAAATTACAGTGGATCAGTATATATGATTTGGGAGAAATGATATAACAGCTGCCCAAACTGAGCTTGAGTACTCCTGAATTTTGAGGTGTTCAAATCTGGAAGGCAGGTGCTAGATTCCCTTTCTGAATATTAGCTAAATCTGGAAAGGAAAAGTCAATTTCTGCTTCCATGGCTCAGGAGTGGAACTCCTCCTACATGCCTGGTACTGTACCTAAAGCTGCCCAGGTCCTCTAGTAGAGCTTCCCCTCCCTTACTCTTCATTTTAAATTCTAATGGGATCCACGTACCTCCCTTGCTAGGCTTCAGAAAGAGAGAGGCACTGTCCATTCATTCCACCCATTCCTTCTTTCGGGGCTGCAAGGTGAGGTCACACCAGTATCCCTAATCCAGGCTGGGATGTCTTCTGAAGGGGATATCTGGGCCAAAGCCTACTCCTTGGGCATACTTGTTCCCCATTCCCAGGGCCACCCTTTTCTAGCAGTGAGCTCTCCATTCACATCAAGTGCATGGGGTCTCAGCTTCCCCACTCCCTCTCCCTCTCTGGTTGATAGCGGTCAAGGGAAAGCTGGGGAATGTAGTTCTTTCCCTGCTACAGTGCTGACTCTATAGGCAGGGAGCTAAACAAGGAACTACAGCTCCCAGAGCCCCCTGTGGGTTCTCAGTTCCCATGCTGGATTCCTGCCTGCTGCTGCCCCTGCAAATTGCTGCCCCAAGCACCTGCTTGCTTTGCTGGTGCCTAGAGCTGCCCCAGAGTAGTATGCAATATAATACAACATATGCAAGACACCAAGTAAGCAATAATGTAGTGCATCTTGTTTTGTGCATGAGTTCAATCGTTTTCTAAGCCATTTCAGAGTCCCACTTTGCAGAGAATGCTGTTAAGGAGTATAAAAAGGGGCATTGGCGCATTTGTCTCCAGGGATTTTGCTGAAAGAGTTTTAAAGTGGAACTTCTAAAGAGACAGCCAGGAGAAAATTCCAGACTCCTACATTTATATTTTGGGGGAGAAAGAGTGGAGGATGATGGTTTTAACATGCCACTTCATTTAACCCACCCCTAGTTTAGTGTACAAGATAACTACGATAAACAGTCAGCAAGCAGCTGTATCAGCAACAGATCTAGACACTAACAGTGGGTCAGGACCACTAATTCTGCCAAACAATAGTACAATAAGTAGGGTCAGACTTCAGCAGTAATGACTGAGGAATTTCCAAGAGAACCTGCTGGGATTGGTTTATTTTCAACATTTGCAAACCAAATCTGCAGGGTTCAGGCCATAAACTGCATTGCAAACTGAAGAGTTCCGTGATTGTGCAGCCCTGCTGTAAATGTTCAATGATAGCAGCCTTTACAATCTGTAAACCACCTTGAGGAAACAATCACCTCAGCATCAAACATTGTGCATTTTATGCTCGATAGCAATAACTGCAGATAGAGGTCAATAATGACAGAAGTCTGTCAGTCACACCACCCTAAATGTACACCAGTTACAGTACAGCAGCTTGTCGTAATGGGTTCCCAGCCTAAGAAGGAAATTTTAATTTTCTTTTGCCACACTCTTGCCAAGAGTAAATTAAAGCAAATATTACAAGTATTTCTGCTCAGGCTGTTTCCCAGCCAAGAGAAATTATAGTGTTTTTGCCCAGTCCACACACTAAAATATCTTTTCACAAACATGTCAGATGAAAAGGTTTCCTCCCCCTCCCCCCCCCAGACTAATATGTATAAAAAAAACCTCCACATATTTAAACACATTTTTAAATTTGTCAAGAGGAAGAGACTTGATCACTCTGACATAGGCCATTCACCTAAATGAGCTTCACAGTGTGTATCTACTGTGCAGAACACACGTTAAGCAACCTGGCACGGTATTGGCGTAGTAAATGAGATCACCCTGAAGGAGTTATAATGATGTGGCTCTTACATAGCACTTTTTATACAAAGACCTCAATGCATTTTACATTATCCATTATTACAATTATTTTACAGATGGGAAAACGGAAGCATAGAAGGGTGAAGTGACTTCTCCAAGGTCATACACAAGTCTCCTATGTCCCAGTTCTTTGCCCTAGCCACTGGACCGCTCTGCCACCCTGTAATAATTCTATCAAAATAAGAGAAGCCCTGGATTTACACAAGGGTAAAGGAAACGAATAACGCGCCTTACATTAACAGGTCTACATTCTCAGTTGTTACCATTCAGCCTGAGGAGCTGAATGTTCTCTAATTGTCCCATTGGAGGAATTCCATAATGATACCCTTTATTTTATTCCTCTGCTTTTTTTTTTGCTCTTCGAGAAACTGTCTTTAATGTTTCATATTTTCGAATTCCCTGTTTATAACCCGAATTTCTCAGAACAGGAAACAATATCCTTCTTATAGCAACTACTCATGAATTATGACTGCTACAAATTAGCAGAAATTTTCAGCATGTTGGGAGATACACATTTCCCAGATGACATTTGGAATGAATCCATCTAAATCAGAATGCCCTCCCAAATGGAGGAGGTTTAATATATTTATGATGTTTTTGACTACCATAAACTTCTGTTAATTTATTTCTCCCTCAAGAAACAACAAATACAGTGCTTTAGAGCAGGCAGGTATGTCTACCTTTAAGAAATATACTTTTTGGAAGCAGGGTTAAAATACTAATATGAATATAAATAATAACCATTGCTAGAGGTGCAATCATTTGGCATCTGTTTAATAGGTTTTTATTATGAAATACATTTATTTTACTGCACAATGATATTGTAACACCTCTTTGTGGCCCTTCTGAGACAATTTCCCCCAAAATTGTTCTGTTGGGGAGCAGGGCTTGCTTCCTATGGAACAAGCTGCAGGACCCGCCCATGATCCCCGCTGAACCATCCATGCAGAAGTACCTGATTATTTTGTGCTATGCTTGGAGCTCCACTATGGTTCCCCTATCATTCCCTGTGAATATACTCAAATGGAACTCTTTGCCTTCCATGGGCCCCTGTTACCTTGTGCTTCCTGCAACTTCATGTTACTTCATGCCTGTCACTCATAATTGTTCCCTTCCAGAAGGCTATACTGTGAGTGTGAGAATGTCATCACAGCACTGGCCAATCTGCATTACCATACACAGAACTACAATTTCCAAAGAAGATTTCATGTTCTGTTTCATGCTGATGCAGAATGAAAACAAGTTTCAAAACCTCAAACATTTTTACAAAACAGAATTCTTGTTCTCCCTACTCAGCAACTCACAACTCTACTTCTCTGTCTCTTACTCTCTTGTGTCCTACCTCACATACCCACTTTTCATACTCCTTTTCAGAGTATATACCAGCTTTGTGTTGAGCTTAATACAGCACTCGGGTGAAGAGCCTCTGTTTTTTAAATAAATATTTTCTTTTGTTTGAGTTGTTGTAGATGCAGGTCCCTTGGGCTCAGAATGATTTGTGCAATATCTACTCCCAAATCAGTGTGTATCCATAGGATTCTATTATGTTGTTTTGTCATAGAAAGCTCAGGGACATTTCCTCCCTGTGGAAACCTGACTAATCAGTGCTGTCACAAGGTGCCCATTAGAGCTTTATTGTTTTTGTTTTGGCAGATGCTTTCTTGATACACATTTTGATAATCGTCTGTGTTTTATGTTTCTGGGAAGCCGATTACATTGTTTTAGATTTAGATAGATTTGTTTAGATTGTAAAAGAGGGAAGACATCTTCTCAATATCCACATCCACCCATGCCTGCTGAGGGATGATAAATGAGACTTGATTTTTTATTTCTCAGCTTTTGTAAATCCAGCAGAATCAGACACCACATGCTTTGATTGTCAGGACTCGGATGAAGAGGCTAAACCTAACATAGTTAATCATCATGAGTGCTAAACTCATGCTTACAAACAATAACAGATCAGCCCTATCTCAACCTGATGCTGTTGGAGGTGTTGCCGTCTTATTTACTTTGGTCACGAATGATGTGGAATTAATACCAAAAATCAAATAAAAGTCTTTGCTACCTGGCTCATGGATATGGTAGCTATATTTGTCCCTAGACTTATCAAAAGATGACAATAGGAGGGTCCCAATATATATTCAAACTGAAAAACAGAATAATCACAAAAAACAAGACCAGTCTGTGAACACTGATTTGCAGTAAGTGTGCTGGATGTGAGAGATTCCTTCCTGAAATGGAACGCTGTTATGTGAATTTGAAATGCATCTTTTATTGTCACACTGGCACTAAAACTAAGTTGTCGCCATAACAAGAAAAAAAAACTGTTATACTGGTCTACGACTTGGTTTGAGTTTTGGGAGACAGTTTGGGCCAGCTCCTCCTATAGCTGAACTGGTTCACCAATCCCAAGAGAAGATGGCTGTCACATACATTCCAAGCACAAGACACATACATTTTTGGTACAAAGAAATAAGCTTATTTTGCCATTAGAAAAAAACAAAACACCTTTTATGTTCACTGGTGTCTGTAATATTTTCATGTCAGGTTGGACCTATAAAGGTTAAATTTCTGCAAATTGGAGTGAAAAGCATTGGATTTGTCCAAGGCTCTGTGCTCTGAAGCATTTGACATTTGTGAAATAAAGTGAATGTGACACCCTGAACACTTATTTGGCAGGTGCTGAGAGTTCCATAGTAACTGGAAACTTGGTAAGAAATACAAAACTTATATAAACATAATCAGACAGCTCAGTCTCTTTCTTCCTCTGTGACTGGTGGCATTCACAGAAGCGGTATCTTCCTTTCTTTGAAAATTGCCAGATTAGTTCATGCTTTGTCATTTTTCCGAGACAGAAAGATGGGATTGTATGATGTGGTGGAAGGGGATTTTTCACATCTATGGCTTGAAATTACTTTTCTAGCCATCCTTACTTATTTTAATTGAATCTTGAGACCACACTATTTTTGGAGCACTTCATTTTTCCTGCAGTATGAGGCATTCCTCATAATACTCTTATTTTTGTAATGTCTATTGCACATTGGTAAGAAATAGCTGTGAGAACTGATGACTTTTACACAATGTGAAGAAAAGACCCAGCTGACTTTAGCCTTTGCACAAGTAAAAAAGGATCCCTACAAAATATTAGCGGTCCTCACTTGTCTAAAGAAGCTATACAAAGTGGCTTTTGCACCTTCTATCACCATCTTTCCTGCTGCCTTTAGGACTCTAGATAAAATGGATATAATAGATGATTTGCAATTCTCTTTCAAACTCCCAGTTTGGCAAGATCCATGAAAAACCCTAACCTGCCACCACATTGAGCAAACCCACCCCCACCCCACTGTATTTTATGAAAGCACCTGTCAACATTTTGCTCTCAGGATTATTCTCAGCCCTTTCACAGGAGAACTAGCACAATCTCAATCTCTCTTCCTGCTGAAAGACAACTAACTTCCCCATGCTGTTTTCTGGAGACCTAGTCAATCACAGTTTCCTCCCTCTCCCACACAAACTTTCCCCAATTTAGCATTTTCCAAATCTCTGGTTCACATTAGCAGCACTGCCTGATTCACATCCCACTCCCATCCTAAATCATCCTCTTCCTCCTCATCACAGGGAAACAGCTTTGACTTCTCTTGTTAGCTAAACTTCGTCCCTCCTCTTCATGGAAACAGATGTCTTCCTGATGTGCCACTTGTTTGAAGTAGTTGCCGGCTCCCCTTTATTAGAGATTTAGCTTTAACTGTGAACCAGAGATTGGAAATATTAAGAAATACTAAGGGTTTCATATTTGGGATGACAAAATGACTTTTGACTGACATAATGTTGTTTTCCTCTAATGTATGACACACAACAACTTGTTTATTCATGATTTTATAAGACAAATTGATATGTAAGCTACATATCATAAAATGACAATGACACAATCTGATCCGAGAAGAGATCCCTAAAATTTGTCTTATAAAATCACGAATAAACAAGTTGTATTGTGTGTCATACATTAGAGGAAAACAACATTATGTCAGTCAAAAGTCACTTCCCAGAGCTGTCAACAACTTTTAAAAAGGTATTTGTAAGCTTACTGCTATGCATTTAGCAACAATGCAATGGGTATTTGAAAAAGATCTTTTAATATCTATATACTCAAACTTTTTGAAAAGAACATAGGCCATAACTGCTTCTGAGCATTACATTTATGGCATTGTTTAAAAGAGCATGAGACAAACAATTCCACACACCCTCTTACGTCAATTAGTCTTTATGAACGTAGGCCCCAATCCTGCAAAGTACTCAAGCACATGTTTAACTTTAAGCATGAGTAGTTTCACTGAAGTCAAAGGGAATAAATGTTTGTTTAAAAGTTGAGCAAAAGTGCTTTGCTGGATCAAGATTTCTACTTGCTTGCATTTCTCTAATAATCTTTCCTATTATTTGAAGGATTTAGAAAATTTCCCATGTTCTGAGACTGAATTGTGAAAATAACATGACCCAGACAAACCCTAAAGGAAGTTCAGCACTCAATTGATTCTTTAAACCAGCAATAGTAAATAGACTTGAATTAGAAGGAACAACATTAATTTTGACAGAAGGGAAGCTTCCTCATAGTACACACAAATTACAATCAGCAGAACGTGAGATTTCAAACCAAAAATGAAGAAGCAGACACCAGATCTGGTTTCTAATACTGGAACTACTTGTTTACAACATCAGATTCATCTTTATCCTGAAACTTGCAGTTCTTCCTTATACATAGAAAGGGAAATTCCACAAGAACCATGGTAAATTCAGCTACTGTTGGTTGCAAATGAAGTAGTTCAGTGAGTGGTGTTAAAAACTGCATCAGCCAGTGATGAGTGTTAACTGTCTACAAGTTTCTCTCATGATGAAAATAGAACTGACTTTCTTATCCTCATCCACGTCCATCAATCTGGCTTGCATTATGCTTCTTCCAAGGCATGCACAAGGTTCCCAAAGATAAATAGGTTATGTAGTGTAATCCTTCTGCAAGGTATTGTCAGCAGCAACATAAGCTGGGTTCAAATAGTGAGGTGCCCCTCTTAAAACTAACAAACACCACCAGTTCAAGGCTCTACCCAGAATTTCTAGGAAAACCAAGTACTTTCCCTGAGCTCCCTTAATAGGCAATACTTCCCCACATGCAAGCACTAAAAAGTGTCTATGAAACAAGGAACACTTAATAGGAGGAAAAGGGTACAAACAGCATCAACTTGTGACATCACAGCAACAATCTAGCTATACGGATGATAAATAAACATTCCTCCACAGTAACTTTGGCAGGAGTCTGTTAACATTGTTCGCCACCTACCAGTGTGAACATCTGTAAATGCACAACCTTACCTCTAGGGCACCCTGCCGTGCCCAGACGCAGCACTGCAGGGGACTTTGCTTCTTGTGCTCCCTCTGGTGGTCACTTCCTCTGCCATGATGACCATTCCCAGTCAGTCCCTTCTCTGGACTGCCTTACTGGGTCCTCTGTGGCTCAGACCTCTGGCCAAGTCACATAACAATTCAGTTCTCGAGGGGTTCATCTTTAAACAAAAAGGTCCTTTGCTGCTTCTGGGCTCAATTCTAAACAATAAGGCCTGGTCTACACTATGACTTTAATTCGGATTTAGCAGCATTAAATCGAATTAACCCGTCCACACAATGAAGCCATTTATTTCAAAATAAAGGGCTCTTAAAATCGATTTCTGTACTCCACCCCGACGAGCGGAGTAGCGCCAAAATCGATATTGTCATTTCGAATTAGGGTTAGTATGGCCGCAATTCGATGGTATTGGCCTCCGGGAGCTGTCCCACAGTGCACCATTGTGACCGCTCTGGACAGCAATCTGAACTCGGATGCACTGGCCAGGTAGACAGGAAAAGCCCCGCGAACATTTGAATTTCATTTCCTGTTTGCCCAGCGTGGAGAGCACAGGTGACCACAGATAGCTCAGCTCATCAGCACAGGTAACCATGCAGGCTGATAATCGAAAAAGAGCACCAGCATGGACCGTACGGGAGGTACTGGATCTGATCGCTATATGGGGGAGAGGATTCAGTGCTAGCAGAACTTTGTTCGAAAAGACAAAATGCCAAAACTTTTGAAAAAATCTCCAAGGGCATGATGGAGAGAGGCCACAATAGGGACTCAGATCAGTGCCGCATGAAAGTCAAGGAGCTCAGACAAGCCTATCAAAAAACAAAGGAGGCAAACGGTTGCTCCGGGTCAGAGCCACGGACATGCCGCTTCTACGCCGAGCTGCATGCAGTTCTAGGGGGGGCTGCCACCACTACCCCACCTCTGACCGTGGATTCCGAGGCGGGGATAATCTCATCAGCTACACCTGAGGATTCTGCGGACGGGAAGAGGAGGAGGAGGAGGAGGAGGACGAGCTTGCGGAGAGCACCCAGCACTCTGTTCTCCCCAACAGCCAGGATCTTTTTCTCAGCCTGACTGAAGTACTCTCCCAACCCAGTATCCAAGACCATGACCCCATGGAAGGGACCTCAGGTGAGTTTACCTTTTAAAATATAAAACTTGTTTTAAAAGAAAGCGTTTTTTAATGATTACTTTGCCCTGAGGACTTGGGATGCATTCACGGCCAGTATAGCTACTGGAAAAGTCTGTTAACGTGTCTGGGGATGGAGCGGAAATCCTCCAGGGACATCTCCATGAAGCTCTCCTGGAGGTACTCCAAAAGCCTTGCCACAAGGTTTCTGGGTAGTGCAGCCTTATTCCGTCCTCCATGGTAGGAGGCTTGACCACGCCATGCTTGCAGCAAGTAATCTGGTATCATTGCATGACAAAGCCTGGCAGCGTATGGTCCCGGTGTTTGCTGGCATTCAAGCAACATCCGTTCTTTATCTCGCTGTGTAATCCTCAGGAGAGTGATATCGCTCATGGTAACCTGGTTAAAATACGGGAATTTAATTAAGGGGACAGAGGTGGCCGTTCCTACTGGCCTGTTTGCCTGTGGCTGAAAAGAAATTCTTCCCTGCAGTTAGCCAAGCGCGCGGGGGGGAGGGGAATTGGCCCTGAGGTTTTCGCGTTTGGCTAGCAGGGATCTTCCCTGTTACCAGCCACGCGGTGGGGGGAGGGGTACAGCGATCATCCCAGATAATTCATGGTGGGAGGGGGGGGCGGGGGAGGTAGTTTGGATTCTGCAGCGATCTTCCCTGATACCAGCCACGCGGTGGGGGGAGGGAAAAAGCGATCATCCCAGAGAATTGGATGTGGGGGGTTTAGTTTGTTTTCTGCTGCTGAAGGTTAACAGGAAAACCGCAGCAGTCAACGGGCTTTGCTTGGTATGTGGGAAAGGAGGGCGCAAAAGCCGAAAGACAATGGCTTACCATGGCCGCATGCAAGCTGAATTCCGTTGCCAGGACCTGCGTCTGTGATCTCTAACATCAAAGCCACAGGCACTCAATATTAAGATGGAAAATGCAACCTTGTACTGAAATCACATGTGCTATGTAATGTGAATAGTGTTGTTCACCATGAAAGAGTATAAGCATTGTTCTGTAAAATGTATCATTTTTAAAAACTTCTCTCCTTTTTTTCAACCCTGCCTCCAGCAGCTGCAAATTTTTCAAGCCGCCCTCCTCCGTCCCGAAGGCTATCTCAGATAAGGCGGTGGAGAAAGAGGACACGAGACGAGATGTTCTCGGAAATAATGGAATGCACCCGCAATGAAAGAACTCATTTGAATGAGGTGGAAGGACACAGTATCTAAATATAGGAAAGATGCCAGTGAACGTGAGGTCATGAGGGACGCTCGAGATGAGAGGTGGCAGGCTGCAACGCTGGGGCTGCTGAGTGATCAAACAGACATGCTCCGGCGTCTGGTGGAGCTTCAGGAATGGCAGCAGGATACCAGACTGCCGCTGCAGCCGCTGTATAACCTCCCTCCCCCTTAACCATGTTCCATATCCTCCTCACCCAAACATGTAAGAACGTGGCGGGGGGAGGCTCCGTGCACCCTCCCACTCCACCCCAGTGGACAGCCCAACCAAAAGGCTATCATTATATTGAATTTTTTCAGTGGCCTTTTACCTCCCTCCTATCCTCCTCCCAAACCTCACCCAGATTACCTTGTCGGTTCTCTCCCTGTTTTTATAATCAATTAATAAAGAATACATGATTTTTAAACAATAGTGACTTTATTTCCTTTGAAAGCAAGCTGGGGGAAGGGGGAGGGTAGGTTCCTTACAGAGAATGAGTCAATAAAGGGAGCGGGTTTTCATGAAGGAGAAACAAACAGAAATTTCACACTGTAGCCTGGCCAGTCATGAAACTGGTTTTCAAAGCTTCTCTGATGCACAGCGCTTCCTGGTGTGCTCTTCTAATCGCCCTGGTGTCTGGCTGCGCATAATCAGCAGCCAGGCGATTTACCTCAGCCTCCCACCCCGCCATAAAGATCTCCCCCTTACTTTCACAGAGATTGTGGAGCACACAGCAAGCAGAAATAACAATGGGGATATTGGTTTGGCTGAGGTCTGAGCGAGTCAGTAACGATCGCCAGTGACCTTTTAAATGGCCAAATCCACATTCTACCACCATTCTGCACTTGCTCAGCCTGTAGTTGAGAAGCTCCTGACTCCTGTCCAGGCTGCCTGTGTATGGCTTCATGAGCCATGGCAATAAGGAGTAGGCTGGGTCCCCAAGAATAACTATTGGCATTTCAACATCCCCAACGGTTATTTTCTGGTCCGGGAAGTAAGTCCCTTGCTGCAGCCGTTTAAACAGATTAGTGATCCTGAAGACGCGAGGGTCATGAACCCTTCCCAGCCAGCCCACGTTGATGTTGGTGAAATGTCCCTTGTGAGCCACAAGTGCTTGCAGCACCATTGAAAAGTATCCCTTACGGTTTATGTATTGGGTACCCTGGTGATCCGGTGCCAAGATAGGGATATGGGTTCCATCTATCGCCTCACCACAGTTAGGGAATCTCATTGCAGCAAAGCCATCCACTATGACCTGCACATTTCCCAGAGTCACTACTTTTCGTAGCAGCAGCTGAGTGATTGCTTTGGCTACTTGCATCACAGCAGCCCCCACAGTAGATTTGCCCACTCCAAATTGATTCCTGACTGACCGGTAGCTGTCTGGTGTTGCAAGCTTCCACAGGGCTATCGCCACTCACTTCTCAACTGTGAGGGCTGCTCTCATCTTGGTATTCTGGTGCTTCAGGGCAGGGGACAGCAAGTCACAAAGTTCCAAGAAAGTGCCCTTACGCATGCTAAAGTTTCGCAGCCACTGGGAATCGTCCCACACTTGCAACATTATGCGGTCCCACCAGACTGTGCTTGTTTCCCAGGCCCAGAATCGGCGTTCCACAGCTATAACCTGCCCCATTAACAGCATGATCTCCAAAGCACCGGGTCCCGCAGTTTGACTGAATTCCATGTCCATATCCTCATCACTCTCGCCGCCGCGCTGCCGTAGCCTACTCCTCGCCACCCGGTTTTGCAGGTTCTGGTTCAGCATAAACTACACGATAACGCGCGAGGTGTTTACAATGTTCATGACTGCTGTCTTGAGCTGAGCGGGCTCCATGCTTGCCGTAGTATGGCGTCTGCACTGTTCACCCAGGAAAAAGGTGCGAAACGGTTGTCTGCCGTTGCTTCCCTGGAGATGGGGGAGGATATACCCAGAACCACCCACGACAATGTTTTTGGCCCCATCAGGCATTGGGATCTCAACCCAGAATTCCAATGGGCGGAGGAGACTGCGGGAACTATGGGATAGCTATGGGATAGCTACCCACAGTGCAATGCTCCGGAAATCGACGCTAGCCCTGTATATGGATGCACACCACCGAATTAATGTGCTTAGTGTAGCCGCATACATTCCACTTTATACAATCTGTTTCCAAAATTCAAATTATATAAATTCGGATTAATCCCATAGTGTAGACATACCCAAAGTCTTTCACTCCTCTTGGACTTCTAGCTCATTCCCTATTACTCATAGACCCTAGCTCAGGGCTCCTCTCTGCTCTAGGGGCCCACGACAGGAGTTAACCCTATTCCTGTAGATCTGCTTCCTCACCATAGCCTATCCCAAGACTACAGGTCTTCCTCCAGTCCCTTTGAGACAGGAACTCCTCCTAGCTGTTCTCTCCTGGGTCTCCCCTCCAACTGAGTGCTCTCTGCTCCTTATACAGCCTAGCTCCTACTCCTCTGGCCAGAAGGCAATCAGTTAATCACCTCCCAGGTACAAAGCGTAATAATTAGGTTATTTCCTGTGCCTTCCAGATGATGGGGATTAAGCCCCATCACAACATCCAACAAGCAAATATCTCTTCACCATATTACTTCCCCCTTCCTCATCCACTAAACCCCACCGACTGTTTGGCATCAGTGAGCCTAGAGTCCTGAGATACCTTCCAGCAGTCCCTTGGGAAGTGCTGCCTGGTCCTGTCCTGAGGATCCATCACTTAACCCAACTATAGTATTTCAATTTATTTAGTGACTGAGTAGGACGGGCCTCTTCAGAGTTCACCCAGTTCTGCTACTGTGCTTTATGGCTTCAATAAGGAACCGTTCTACATTGCATTCCATCAAGGAGCCACATCTGTGTCCTCTCCCACAGAATCTTCCCAACAGCACAGGATCCTCAGTGGAGTTAAAAACAGTACCATTCAAAACCCCTGAGTCTTTGCCAAGGGAGATCCTCTTCTTGCTACAAGCTACAAACCCTTCTCCTCTTTGCCTCCCTTCTAGTTCAATTCCACTACCCAATTCTGAAATTGGGCACAGTTATGGTGAATTCGGAAGTGTCACCAGAGGAATTCTGGGTAGAAAGCACGTGGAAATGAAGCTCTCTGTAGCCATAGTTCCCCTGTTCACCAACAGATGGGAGCAGAGAGCAATTTGCCCTCAGGAGCATCTATCTATGTGGAATACTGGGCTATTCAGATAAAACAGCTCTGTGGCTGTTCTTCCCCTGTTCACCAACAGATGGGAGCAGAAAGCTTCTTACCCTCTAGAGCTTCAAGGCACAGGGATCACCTTTTAACAAAATCCCTCCAATCATTTGCAATAAACAAAGGCATCAAATGCAAGTTGTACAAACACAGCTATGACTATCCAAATTAAAAAACTCATCAAAATACAGGAAAGGTATGCAAGCAAGCAAAATTTCCAAAGGAAACAGCCAGCGTGTTCATCTGTTCAAAAGACAAACATTTCCTTAAAGAACTAAGAAGCTGACAAATGAAATATGTGGACTGTTGATGCACCTAATAGGAAAATTGCTTAGTTACTAGGGAAAAAAAGCATTTCTTGAAGTACTCAGGTCTACAGATCCTCACTGGGTCTATCACCATGATGATGAGTGATATATCAGTATAAAAAACTAAGATGCACAGACTTGTAACTCTAAGGACAGAAGGAGATTTATGAGCTACTACACCAGCATGAAGTTAAGGCCTGCTCATGGAAAAGCCCAACCAGTGCAAAACTGAAATATACTTTATTTTTATTATGATCTGGGAGGGTTGGCCTCTGCAGATTCCTTTGTGGTCCATCTCTCTCAGCACATCCCACTGGGGCACTGATAGTGAACAATAGTCCCAATGGAACCATAAAATCCTTCTGCCCTGCTCTCAAGTAGAGTGCTGACCCTTCAGACTTTCTCCCTGGGAAGCTGGTTCTGATCCTCAGGGTTTTATCTCTGGAGTCTTTCCCCCAGTCTGGTTCTCCGTCAACTGGATCGTAATTCCTATGTGTACCTCCAGGCCATTTGTCTGGGGTTTGCCTCGTCCTGTCCTGCCACCCTCCCTTTTAAGGCCAGTCACAGGAGACAACCTCATTCCTAGTGCTTTTCTTCCCAACTGAGCTCTCCCAGCCCCTTATGGAAATAACCTGACTCCCTCCCAGGTACATCTGATAATTGACCCAAGAAATCTCATTCCCAGACAATCCAGATAGGTGAGGTGGGGGTACGATCACAAGCAAGGCTGAGTCCAACTCCCCTTAAAGGGCTAGCCAACCTATGACATAGGGATTAATAATTGCAATAGAGTAGGGATAAATGTTTTGGTTTATAAAGAGACAAGGTGAGTGAGGTAATATCTTTTACTGGATCAGCTTCTGTTGGCGAAAGAGACAAGCATTCAAGCTTACATAAAGCTCTTCTTCAGGTCTGGGAATACAATATCCTACTGCAGATCTAAGAAACCGCAAGTTCTTATATCGTTACTGCAATTATATCTCCATTTTGACAGAGAGGACCAGATTTGTGGACCTGTCAACTAGAAGATAGATCATTTTTGGAAAGTAAAGAATTTTTAATATTCAGCAGGGTACATAGGCCTATAGATCCTATAATGGGATTTTGTTAGTAGCGTCCCAAACAGAGTTGGAGATTATGAATGGAATAATAATGGAATAATTGTCTTTAAAAGAAACTGAGAAATCTTTCCATCAGAATGTAGATTCAGGTGAGGATTACACTTTAAAAAAAATAAAATCATTTTGTGAAGCAGTGCAATTATGAATAATTTGCTGTCTTACCAATGTATCTAGAAGATGGAACTATAGAAGTAAATACTTGGCATTTTTCATCCTTAGTTGTCAAAGCACTTTACCAGGAGGAGAAGTATGATTTTCCTCATTTTAAAGAGAGGGTAACTGAAGCAGAGTTGAACTGTTTTGTCCATAGCAGGTCAACAAAAGAACCAGGGGTAGAAACTAGATTGCCTGAACTGAATCCAATCCTCTCTCTACTGGACTGTGCAATCTCTCTCGGTCCATGAGGCTGTGATTTCTCTGAGCAAGTGATTGCTCAAATAAGATGGTGAACATAGATGTCCAGTTTTCCAGATTTAGAAATACTGATGATCCTAGAGGACAACCAAAATGTGCCACCATTGTCATATGAAAGATCTTTCAAAAACAAATGGTAGAACTATTTCTTGGAAGAAAGACTATAAATAAAACTGGGTTTATTTTGGGAATAATGAACAAGTGGTTTGAGCCCAGTATCAGTTTGCATAAATTGAACAGAAATGTTTCCCCTGCCACAGTCTTTAGTTTCAAGGTGTGTCTTGGTAAGGGCCACCAGGAATATGACCTGATAAACAGTAGAGTGAAACTTTGGAGGGGAACCAGAGTGGATATTATATAAGGACTTTTAACCATAACCTGCACACCCCTTACTTAAATTCCTGAGTCAATATTTGTCTATAAAGTGCCTAGATTATATAAACGTTTCTGCAAGCAGCCACCATGAACACCTTGACTGTGTCATAAAAGCGCCACAAGCTGAGGTTGTCAAAATAGTCAAGGTGACAGATGTATTGTGACAGATGTATTAATGTGTGTCAGTTCGACAAGATCTGTGTCGCTCACTGCATAACCCATTTTGGAATTAGGTATGCAAGAATTGGAGGAGAGAGGAGCTATAGGAGTTTTCTTGGCTATAGAGTAAGTAATCACAAAAAGTTTAAGATTTGATACAGATGAAGTGCTTGAACTGGCAACTTCTGTTGTTACTCCTGGAGCCTGTTTGAATAGGAGGAAAATTGTCTGCGGGCTCTCTGTAAACAAAGCCAAACACAGCCACAGATATCGTCACTGGGGACTGCCATTGGGAAGATCTCTGCAGAGGAGATGGAAGGCTTGTTAGCTCACGGAGGGGTCAGGAGGGCTTGGGCAGTTGCGGGAGATTGAGGACCTTGTCTCCTGAAGGACCTGGGAGGCATTTTGTGGTTTTTTAGGGAGGCGAATCAGATGCTTTTAACTCAGGCGATGTGGGAGGGTTTGTCACTGGACACTTTCCTCTCTAGGTAGGGAGTGACCACATAAGTTCAATTACTCAAACTCACAAGGATAACTGTCTGTGTGTGTGATTGCACATTCAAATCAAGTGCTGCAGGCACTGTATCTGTATGCTGCAGAGTACACCAGGCTCTTTAGGTTAGAAAATTTGGAATGCATTAATGGGGATGCAACTGAAAGACTGCCCTTTCCAATGCCATCTCAAAATTAGGATGATAAGTCCCAAGAATCATCTCCCCAACCTTGGTAGAAATTCTAGTTTTTGCTAGCTAATGTAAGGAGTGAGGCAAAGGCTAAGGGCCCAAGCTCTGATTTCTCACTAGACTACAGATCCAGTTCCCACAAAGTCACTCTTGAGAACTGAAAATAATAATCCCAGCCACTGGTAACAATTCTTTAAGCTTCTGCTAACACAAGCCCTTAAAATCTCTCCCACAGGATCTTACTTGGCAGTGCACCAACAGCTCTGGCAACTCTACAGACCCTCTGAAGGGTTTTTTTTTTTTTTTTTTTAGCAAAACAATGATAATATTATAATAATGATTCACTAGCTGTGGAAAGGTTCAGCTTATGTTTGTCGATAGAACCATTTTTTGTTCCTCTTGCAGTGAGTTATCTAGATAACTCAGTTTCATTTGTGCTCATGGTGTTGGGTGCTCCTATATTTGGAGATGCCCACACTTCCTGTAGGTAGGTTAGAAGGAGCACTGCCATCTCTGAAGCTGAGATATCGCAATAAAGTCATAAACCCCAGATACTTGTCACTGGAAATCCTCACTAATCTTTTGAAATGATCTTGTCAATGTTTAATGTACATGGAAAGCCACTGCCAGCATCAGCTTTGAAGGTTGCTTTTTTTTTTTTTTGCTATTATTATTTTCTTAACCAAAGAGTTGGAGCTTTTGGCCTCAGGCATATTAACAAGGGAAACCTGTGCGCCCCCCCCCCCCCCCTCAAAAATCAGTTCAACGGTAAATGAAGAGGTGTCCAGGCAGTAAGGTAGGGACTTGTGTCATTCTGCATTGCTTCCCTCATGAGAGAGACAGTAGCACATGCTTTCTCCTGGCCAGCTGGACCACAATATATTATTTCCTGGGGTAATATTTTTACTTTCTCCTTCAGCTTCATTATGAGATCCTGGAGCTCTTTAATAATTGGTAGGTTGGACCTCAGGCTAAAAAGAGTGAAAGAGTAACACACACTACATTTGAACTCAAAGCTTAATTTATCCAGTCAGCTCTAAGTATATGAAGTGCATAATCAGGTTTGCTATTTTAAGCATTATTTTCCTTTTGGTACAGGACACTGAGATACTGTTTGAACTTAATCTGAACTTCTAAGATCATTTTACTATAGATGTACTAAAAAAACAGCTTAGGCATCAACTGATGATTACTGATCTCATACAAACCAAAAGCAGGGCCTAATCCTGTGCCCACTGAAATTAATGGCAAAACTGGTAAAAAACCTTCTATGAGAGCGGGAGCTGTGTCATAATTTCTATTTGGACCTGATCCAAAGAATCAAAGGCCTCCCTCAGTGGGCCTTTTGTACCAGGCCTTATGATTGCTGATTAGCAGGCTTTATAGATAGTGAAAAACCTGCTGTGCTTCTCCTTACTATCAAGAAATCACTTTAGCTCGTCTTTACAGGATGAAGGCCTTGATATATATTTCTGTGAGACCACATTATTATTTATATTATTATTATTTTTATTACTAGTAGTAGTACTAATAATCACAAAACATGGGCTTCATAATGCACAAGACATAGCTATCAATACAGTCTCTATCCTGAAGAGTTTGTAATGTAGAAGGCAAAAATAAAAACACTAGATGCAATAAGAAACCCAAAAGAAAGTTACCTTAGGTGATTTTCTTAAATATCCCTTGATGTGTTATTTGTCATTTTTAAATGCATGTTTACCCATGAGACAAAGGTGGCTATGAATAACTTAAAGCAAAGTTTTGACCCTGTCATTACTTCATCCCAAGATGACATTTTTCTCCTAACGGTGATTGGACCTATGTGTCAGCTTTAAGAATGTTAATTTCCTGGCTTTTTTTGGTTTGCAGCACACTTCACATATTTCTTAGTCTGTCAGTATTTTAAAACAAAGTAGGAATAAGTAGACTTTCTGAGAGGTCTTCGATAAGCACTCTGACAATGTGAGTACAACAAAATACATATAGAAAGTTTTCTAAATAAATTTTACCTGTGCATTAATGCTGAAAACTCTGAATGTTTAACTTATGTAGTTTCTAATATGTAGAATGCTTTACTATAAAAAGACAAGACAATTTTATATATCTTATTAAAAGATCTGGTACCAAATTTACAAAGTTTTTTGCTTTGTCATGGTAACACTGGCATATATTTAATATAATAATACTACTACTGTTGTTAAACTGTAGCAAAAAGCGGAGATTTTTTAGTTAAACGTTTTTAAAAATAGTTACAGATCTTTCAGCAGTGAATAAATAATACACGATACACATTAAAATATAATTTAAAGATCATATTTTGCCTACGGATTCAGATGCACAGCTTCTGTTGAATTCTATGAGAGATGTCTTCACATATCCAAGGACAGAATTCAGACATTTAAGTACACAAAGGACAGTGATTTACATACAGTTGCTGTATCTTATTACATATCCCTATAACCTTCACTACATTTTCAACTCAAATGCAGCAGAAACTGCACAGCCACTTATCACTTTCAAACAGCCTTCCCTTCAGGATCATGGAGGCTAAATCTTCGATCCTACAATGAGGTCAGAGTAGGCAGACCTTTACTTCCGCTAGATCCTGGTGAAGGACTTGGACCTAAGGCTACTCACCAGGTGTTATGCAACAGACAATTGCTTCAAAATTTTGTTTCATAGTCTTAATTCCACTTCCAATATAAATCACATACACAGACAATTAATTTATCTATTAGAAAATGTTTCCACTTTATATGTAATGCAATATATAGTAAGATTATTTTTAATTAACTCTCTTTTGCTCAATGTTGAAATTATGCCAGAAAAACGACCCTGTTGACTTAGCTGTCTTTAGATACTGGAAAAATGTAACTTTAAAAATTAATTTTAGTAATGTCTCTTCCTCTCATCCTACATCTCATATGTCTCCCAGCTGTGCATTTCCACCTATGTACAGCTTGACTAAGCAATATGAGTACTCTCTGTTCGGACATAATGGAGAATCTAAGACTGCATAGGTGTCATTCAGCCTGCAGAATTGTAGTTTTCTAATTTGTGTTGACTGTGAAATCAAACAAATTTGAGAATGAGCAGCTTGGAGGACAATCATATTGTTTAGGAGAGGGGGATCACAGTGTTTCCCTTCCTTTTTGAAAGCTGACAATGAAGGTTTGAGTGGCTTGTATGGCTAGATCTGGAGATAGGGAATGCTGAGAGATACTAGCAAATAAAGGGGGCATGTTTTTGTTTTAAAGCTAAAGTAGCAAATGCTAAAAATGGTGAGGAGGTGGAAATGCACAGCTGGGAGACAGATGAGATATAGGATGAGAGGAAGAGACATTACTAAAATTCATTTTTAAAGTTACATTTTTCCAGTATCTAAAGATAATTTGGAGTGGAATATGAAGCATCATGTGGACAGCTAAGTCAACAGGAAGGGGATGGAGGTAAGGCACCCGGGTGATGGCCCAACCACTTTTGGTGAGACAAACCTGAGTGGAGCTGCAACCCTGCACACCAGATCACAACACAATTCATTCATATTTGGCTCAGTCATCACCACAAATCTCCCTGACATTAATTTGAAAATGTTGGTCAGTATGCCCATAAAGTTGTGCAGGCACTAGAGCTATGTATGACTTTCTGAATGGGATGAACAGCTAGCTGCTGACACATAGAAATGGGCATGAAGATAAAGATGACCTGCCACTCTTGTGGAAGAAAGTAACGGAATGACTAGCCTGAAAGCAAGATAACGTATGGCACTCTTAATGACTCAAAGAGTTTTGCAGTGCACTGCCAAAAATTCATAGAGTCAGAGAGTTTAAGCCCAGAAGGGACTACTAGATCATTAAAACCATTACATTTCACCCAGTCACCCATGTATGAACCCAGTAATTTCTCTGGCTGTAGTATAATTTCCAGAAAGGCATCGAGTCTTGATTTAAAGACAACAGAAATGGAGAATCTCTTCCCTTGGTGGTTTGTTCCAACGGTTAATCTTCCTCACAGTCAAAAATCTGTGCCTAATTTCTAATATGAATTTGTTTAGCATCAGGTTCCAATCATTATGCCTTTGTCCACTAGATAAGAACCTTTTAGTACCTGGTATTTTCTTCTCGTGAAGGTACTTATACACTTACGAGGTACTTACGTGGGCTGTAGTCCACGAAAGCTTATGCTCTAATAAATTTGTTAGTCTCTAAGGTGCCACAAGTACTCCTGTTCTTCTTTTTACTTATACACTGTAATCAAGTCACATTTATATCTTCATTCTTATAAGCTGAACAAACTGAGCTCCTTAAGTCTAATATTGTAAGGCATTTTCTCCAGCCCCCAAATTATTTTAGTGGCTCTTCTCTGCACCCCTCCAATTTTTCAACATCTTTTTTTTAAAATGAGAACACCAGAACTGTGCACAGTATCAGTCTCACCAACGCAGTATACAGAGGTAGCTTCACCTCCTTATTGTTACTTACTACTCCCTGTTTATACATCTGTGATGGGGTGTCCACCCCACACAGAGCCTGAAGGAGGTAGATTAGGCTAATTAACCTATAGGCTGCACCTGGAGGAAATCCAGGGTGTGCAAAGGCCTAATTGGCTGATGAAGTCCAGCTCGGGAAGGAGCTAGGCTGGGTTTATAAAGCTAGGAAGCTGAGACTAGAGAGGGGCTGTAGGGAAGTAGTATGCAGTCACTTCCTAGGAGAAGGGAGGTGTATTTGAGGCCACAGGTTTCTGTAGTTACTTCCTGAGAGGTGAGAGTTTGAGCTTGTACACCTAGGGGGTGGGATCAGAAGCTGTAGGGAGGACTCCATGGAAGAAGCAACAGAGTGGGAGGGAAAGCAGACCACATTTGTCAGGTATAGAGTACCTGGACTGGAACCTGGAATAGTGGGTGGACCTGGGTTCCCACACTGGTCACTGGGGAAGTAGTACCATCAAGGCAGTGCCTGAGAAGACTGCCTGAGACCATTTGTGTGCAAGGATTTTACTACCTGGGAAGTGACCTGGATGGAGGGCTGAGTCACAAAGAGGAGGCAGCAGCTCCTGGAGCGAGAGAGGGGCTGCAGATGGCCTAAGAGATAGTGTGGTGCAGAGTGTAGCTGCAGGAAGGGGTGTTGACCTGGTCAAGCTAATCCCCAGAACTGCCAGGAGGTGGCACTGTCCAGTGATGAGTACAGCCCCATGTCACAACATCCAAGCATCACATTAGCCCTTTTTGCTACAGTGCTACACTGGGAACTTGTGTTCAGTTGCTTGTTAACTCTGATCCCTACATCCTTTCATAGTCACTGCTTTCCAAGGCACAGTCCCCCATTCTGTAGATATGACCTGCATTGCTTCCTTAGATATATAACTTTGCATTTGGCTGACTTAAACTACATTTTATTCAAATGGACGCAGCTTACCAAGCAATATGGCTTGTTCTGAATGACTGCCCTGTCTTCATCATTTACCACTCTACCAATCTTTGTCATCCACAAAGTTTAGCAGCAGCAATTTTGTACTTGCTTCCAGATCATTGATGAAAATGTGCCATTATTTTACAAAGATATTTTATAACCTTTAATTGTGTATTTTGAACAATCTACAGATACCTATACAGCACAACACTGGGACTGGTGTCAGGTAATTTAAGGTGTCCCTTAAGTTAAAATATAGGGTAATTTCAAACCCTGCTAATCATGAGGAATATGGGCAAGGACAGTCATTTCCTATTTTGCTGGTAAACCAGATGGAAGTCTTTAAGTTAGATACCACAAATATGATTAAAATAATTTTGAGATCTTAGTGAAGTGTAAGAGACTGAATTTATGGACTGATGTGAACTCATTTACTCACACTGTTCAAATCAATCACCTTTGCCAATTTTATTTCTGGCTGCTTCTCCTCTTTTCAGAAAAAATATCCAGATTTCCATTAAGCCTAAATCCACTCTTCAGGGAACATCTTTCTATAAACCATTTACAGTTTCTTCTATTAATCCCCGGAAAACATTAAGCCAGGCGTCTTTTCTTTTCACACAGATTTAAATAGGTATGAACTGACTTTTAGTAGACAGGATCCCAGATTAAAACTCTTGAACTCAACACTCTCTAACTTTATTGATATTTGGAATCTGAACTAGCATCTGAACCAGAGTTGTAGCTAGAAGTTATCTGGTTAATGAAACCAAAAACTCCATATTCAAAATTTGGAAATTTGGGTGTATTCAAAATCCAAAATTGAGCACACTTTTTAAGAGACAAAATATTTCTTTGAATTGACAATGCTTTGTGTTCTTTGCAAATATTCCCTCCACCTAAGGTCTCTCTAACAAGCAACTAAGTAACATTAAGTTGTTGTAATTGCAAAACTCAAATATTGTTTATCTGTGCTCCAGGGAAAGTCTATATCTTTATAAAACAGTTTCAGTTTTCCATATATACTATTGAAAATGCAAATTATTCAAGTACAAAGGGAAAAAAAGTGCAAGCAGTGCAAAACAATGCCCTCTCCAAAGGTACAACCCGATTGGAATCGGGTTGTCTAGGCATAGCCATGTTGTGGCCTATCAGGGCATGACTCTGCTGCCTCAGATCCCTGACAGTTGAGCGATGCCCCTCACTGAACCGTCCTACCCTGTCCAATACAAAAATGAAAACAGTGAACTAAAAATCAGGGTCATCCAAGGACTTGTGAGCAGGACTCTACCCTCCTGCTCCAGGCTTGTCTCCATGTTGTCCGTCTTCCTGGACCTAGTCATCCCACCCACCAAACAGCTCGTCCAGATAGCAAGCTGCCATAGGGTCTTGGCTGGAACAAGACTTCCCTCATAAAGGGTGTAGCAAAGCTCTGCTTTCCTGGTCAGTCCTCAGTTGGTCTAGGTCTCTTCCTTTTAATTCCCCTCTTCGTGCCTGACTTTGGCTGCTAGTGTAGCAGGGCAGGGTTACTGGGTCCAAAGGCTCTCCTTAACCCTCTTGCTGCCAGTGTGCCTATCTGCTTCATCACAAAGACATAATTTGCTTGTCTGTTGAAATAACTTATTAAAATTAGAATGGGTAACAATTTAAAAAATCAAAATGTCCATTACAATTTGTCACAAATGATGTTCATTTTTTCCAACCAGCTTTAATTAAGAGGGTTGGGATTTTAGAGAAGCAATAGCTGTGTAATCTAAAGTTTTGTCCCATTCATTGCCATCTCTGTTTTTCACACTGCAAAGTATTCTAGCCATGTAACACATATTATTTGGGCTTTTTCCTGAAGGTGAGAATGCTGAGCACTCATTATTATTCATGTCAATGAGAGAAGCAGATACTCAGCACTTCTTAGACACAGGACATTACTTTGTAAAGAAGGAATTCTTAGGGATAAAATGACCACTGTAGTCTACCGTATACGAACACAGTTCAAAGCTATGGACTTGACCCTGCAGTCCTTACCCAGACAAAATGTCCACTTCAGCCCCAGTGCCTCTGAAACACACATTCAACAGTTGCAAAATTTCTGCAAGACAGGAAGCAAAAGCAGCCCTTTTTCATTCATTTTCTTAACCTTCGTTAATGAACACTGAACCCATTTTTCCTTTAAAAAAATAAGTCAGCCCTGTTCTACTGCCACGTTTGCATTGGCAATATCACAGTGCGCAAATAGTGTCAAAATCCAATACGTTTCCTTAGAACACACAGCTCCACACCGACCACTGACAGTTGGGCAAGTTGAGCTACATTTTTGCAAGGTTTTGGCCTCCAAACACTGAAGCACAAACCTGTTCTGGAGCTAAATGACAAGCAATACATACACATTTAGTTGTGCCTTTCATTCAAGGGCCTGAACCTGTCTTCATTGACTCTGATGGCAAATCTCCCATCGACATCAATGGAAGCAACTTTGGCCCCAAATTTGTAATTAAGGGCCCCAGTCAATTGCAGTTTTATGCAAGTAAATATTGCTTTACCAGGTTCTATAGCTGGTTTAACTGCATTCTTATGTAAGATAGGTATGAATATATGACAAAATTGCTATTGATTCCCTATCCCAGAATTCGTGTAACTAAAAACCATGATGAAGAAGAACCGGGGAGTATCCTAAGCACTGTATTATGATTACACCTGTCATTGCAAAACTATTGGGCTATTGGCATACCTTAAAAATTATACTGCTCATCTACAGTATAAACATATTCATTTTATTACCCTCCCCCATGCAGTCATTTACTTATTTTTGTAGTTCTGTAAAAAAGTGATGGATAAACAGTTGAGGTGCTGATGCTGAAATAAAGCATTCTTCAAACATTTGATTTGCATTAAACAGACATAATGAAATCTGTTCCAGCATACCACAGAGATCTTCCATTAATACTACAGGATAGCCAAATTAGTTCTGCTCCTACCTACTATTTTAATATGCAGAATGAGACAATATATACCAATATCTAGTTCTATCATTTCCCATCTTGTTCAGTCATGCTACAGACAATGAGACAGTAGGAAATTCCTACGCGTTTCATTTATTATAATCAAGATGTGTATGCCTTACTGCATAGCCGCTTGATATTATTGTAACCCTTGTCCTTCCTTTCCCCTTACTCCTTCCAACTTTTTTAATGCTGACTATCACTAGTTCTGTCCTGTCAGATTTAGAATGTATGTTCCTTAGGGTAGGAACTACATCTTTATTTGTTTCTAAAAGGCATCTAGCTCAGTTTGCGGTACTTAGAAATTAAGCAATTAGCACAAGGATTTTATCAAAAGTCGACCTTTCAGTCTGTGGGAAATGTTAGGCAAATTTCACTTGTTTGTGTTCTTTCAGAGCTTATGTGTTCCCCATACATCTTACTAGTCAAGTAACAGTTGGTACTGCATGAATTTCTTTGGCTCAGTTTTCTAACATTTGGGTTTCAATGCTGTTGTCTGTGCTTTTGCTAATACTTTTAAACAAAACAATATAAAAAATTAGAACATCCAAAAAATGTGTTTTGTGTTTTCAGTAGAAATCTGGATGCAAGTAAATACATGGATGGCCTGAGAATAGTCACATAAATAGGCCAGTCCTACTGTCCCTAGTAGGGCCGGCTCCAGGCACCAGCGTAGCAAGCAGGTGCCTGGGGCGGCCAATGAAGAGGGGGGCAGCAAGTCCGGCCGTTCGGCAGCAATTCGGTGGCAGGGCCGTCACTCCCTCTCGGAGCGAAGGATCTGCCGCCAAATTTCCGCCATAGAATGAAGCGGCGGTAGAGCTGCCGCCTATCGCGGCTTTTTTTTTTTTTTAATTGCTGCTTGGGGCAGCAAATACGCTAGAGCCGGCCCTGAACTCAGGCGCAGCTCCACAGAAGTCATGAGAAGAACAATAGCAGAATTTGGTCTAATGTTGTTCTTTTTATTACTTGTGAAGAAAAACTATTGCCAGGTGCCTGATCTTTACATTTATAGAATAATTTTAATCATTCAGAAAAATGTATGTTGTTTTTTCTCTCATTATGCACGTTACTCTGGATTGCATTGATGGCTGGTAATTGCATCAACCGGAGGTAAGCTATTGCATCATGTATTTTCTGGAAAATAACACCAAGTTGTTCAGTTTCTTAAGCATTATTTGTAAAAAGTTAATAATGTGGACACTACATATCAGAATACCTTTAAAATGAATACAACAGCCACACAACCGAGTGTCATTATCTAGTCAGACCTTACAAGCTAAGATGGGTCAGGCCTGATCTTACATAGACAGGAGACAACTAAGTAAGCATTCATAGAAAATGGTGGTAGTACAGTAGATGCCACTCTTCCTTCTGAAGTAATACAGGCCCAGTGTATTAGCAGTGGTGTCAGACACCTTTTGAGAGGGTTGCTTTGCCAACCCTAGTGTCTTGGGGAAAACCCAGTCTGAGATGACTACATTCTACCAGTTTAAATCCCTTTTTAATATGATATTTTTCACTTCCTGTCCTAAAAAGTCAGTATGCACGACTGAACGCCTGCAATGGTTCCACTCTGCCATTGTTCTCCGGGTAATCTGGATTGATGAACAGCTTGTCTCCCCTCAGTTCTCCAGCCTGGGATGCCTCTTACATTGCTTTGCTGTGAGAGCAACTACTCCTGGTCTGCTCACACACAGCCTTCAGTATGTAAATTACTCCCAGTTACCTTGTATGACTGCTATAGACAGCCACTCTTGAATTACACTGCAGAGCAACACTAGCAAGTTCCCAGGCCCAGACTTTCCCCAGGAAAGTACATATTGTACTGCCCAGCTCTCTCTTGGACAATTCAAGCTCATAAAATCTGTCATTTTATTAATAGAAAATAATATATACAAATCCTTTTATCCCACAGGGAGTTTCCCAAACACTCCAATCCAAGCACACTAGTTTAGATAAAACAATAAAACAAGTTTATTAACTACAGAAGGATAGACTTTAAGTGACTACAAGAAATGAGGCATAAAATTCAGAATTGGTTACAAGAAAATAAAGGTAAAACGCAACAACAAGCTAAGTGAATTAAAAGCAAAGGTCTCTCTCACCACATTTTTAAGCAGTCTTACTAGCTTAATTTCTTTCAGTCAGGATCCCTACCCCAGTCCAATGTTATATCCTTTGTTCAAGTGTTGTCGGGTAGAGAGAAAGAGAGAGAGTATTTGGGGTGTCTGCTCTCCCTTCTTATAGTTTTCTTCCCTTTGAGAATCATCTCCAGCTGAGATTCAGGAGATAGTCTGTGTGGATGGGAATCCCAAACTGTTTCTTTGTCAAGATGTAGATTTTTCACCCATACCCTCTTTCCTGCCGCAGAATGGCCACTTAACCAGGTGGTGGTTCATTTGATTTTTTTGATACCTGGCTGAGGTGTCAGCTAGCCTTTGTCTTTGGGGAACTGGTTTGTGACTGCTCCCCAGACTATGAACATGTCTTAGTAATATCATACAGTAGAATCTTATAACTTTACATACAATATTGCCACACACATTTTACTGGGACAATAATGCTCAGCAAATTATGAGTTTTCAATTGCTACCTCACAAGGCATACTTTATTCAAAATTTATCATACTCCTGTAAAAGGGATGGAAAAAGCTGAAGTACTCAATGCTTTTTTTGCCTTGGTCTTCACAGGCAAGGTCAGCTCCCAGACTGCTGCACTGGGCAACACAGTATGGGGAGGAGGTGAGCAGCCTTCAGTGGTTAAGGACTACTTATAAAAGCTGGATGTGCACAAGTCCCTGGGTCCAGATCTAATGCATCCAAGGGTGCTGACAGAGTTGGCTGATGTGATTGCAGAGCCATTGACCATTATCTTTGAAAATTCGTGGTGTGGGGGAGGTCCCGGACGATTGGAAAAAGGCAAATATAGTGCCCATATTTTAAAAAGGGAAGAAAGAGGACCTGGGAAACTACAGACTGGTCAGCCTCATTTCAGTCCCTGGCAAAATCATGGAGCAGATCCTCATGGAATCCATTTTGAAGCAGTTGGAGGAGAGGACGGTGATCAGGAACAGTCAACATGGATTCACCAAGGGCAAGTCATGCCTGACCGACCTGATTGCCTTCTATGATGAGATCACTGGCTCTGTGCATATGGGGAAAGCAGTGGATATGATATATCTTGACTTAGCAAAGCTTTTGATACGGTCTCCCACAGTATTCTTACCAGCAAGTTAAAAAAGTATGGATTGGATGAATGGACTATAAGGTGGATAGAAAGCTGGCTAGATTATCAGGCTCAACGGGTAGTGATCAAAATCTCAATGTCTAATTGGCAGCCGGTATCAAGCGGAGTGCCCCAGGAGTCAGTCCTGGGGTCGGTTTTTTTCAACATCTTTATCAATGATCTGGATGATGGGATTAATTGAACCCTCAGCAAGTTCGCAGATGACACTAAGCTGGGGGGAAAGGTAGATACGCTGGAGGGTAGGGATAGGATCCAGAGTGACCTAGACAAATTGGAAGATTGGGCCAAAAGAAATCTGATGAGGTTCAACAAGGACAAATGCAGAGTCCTGCACTTAGGAAGGAAGAATCCCATGCACCGCTACAGGCTGGGGACTGACTGGCTAAGCAGCAGTTCTGCAGAAAAGGATCTGGAGATTACATTGGATGAGAAGCTGGATATGCGTCAGCAGTGTGCCTTTGTTGCCAAGAAGGCCAACGGCATATTGGGCTGTATTAGTAGGAGCATTGCCAGCAGATCAAGGGAAGTGCCTCTATTCGGCACTGGAGTATTGCGTCCAGTTTTGGTCCCCTCACTACAGAAGAGATGTGGACAAATTGGAGAGAGTCCAGTGGAGGGCAACAAAATTTATTAGGGGGCTGGGACACATGACTTATGACGAGAGACTGAGGGAACTGGGTAATTTAGTCTGCAGAAGAGAAGAGTGTGTGGGGGGGATTTGATAGCAGCCTTCACCTACCTAAAGGGGGGTTCCAAAGAGGATGGAGCTAGGCCATTCTCAGTGGTGGAAGATGACAGAACAAGAAGCAATGGTTTCAAGTTGCAGTGGAGGAAGTCTAGGTTGGATATTAGTAAACACTATTTCACTAGGAGGGTGGTGAAGCACTGGAATGGGTTACCTAGGAAGGTGGTGGAATCTCCATCCTTAGAGGTTTTTAAGGCCCAGCTTGACACAGCCCTGGCTGGGATGATTTAGTTGGTGTTGGTCCTGCTTTGAGCAGGGGGTTGGACTAGATGACCTCCCAAGGTCTCTTCCAACCCTAATAGTCTATGATTCTATTCTATGATTCTCTAGGAATACAGACTGCCACGCCCACCCTCCAAGAGTTGGCTGTGCTTCCATACTAAGTGAAGCAATCTGTATATATATGCATAGATATGAAGTTTTTGGCTCTCTGAAAATTAAAAGTTCTATTCAATTGTAAAATGTTATTTTTGTTGCTATAAACACCCACCAGCTTTCCCCAAACTACTCAGACTTTGAACTGTGGCATATTGTTCATGACTAAAAATGCTTATGCATTTCCTAAAACTAATTTAAATGTGTGGAGGTTGATAAGAAGGTGGCATGCATTATGAACTTCAATGGCTCCTTATTTGTTAGTCTCTAAGGTGCCACAAGTACTCCTGTTCTTCTTTTTGTGTTGTTTATGGTAAGATACTATACACCTCAGTGGGCTTAAACATATAAAAATAGTATGACTATTTTTTGTTTTATGGAACACAGTTCCACTTTAGTGAAGTCAATGAAATGTCATTCATTTCTATGACTGAGGAACTCTTACCTTGGGGAAGAATGCTGTATTATTTTCCCACTAATTGTAGGAAAATATCCCGCACCAAAAATTTACACTCCCACCCCTGACCAAGTTTAAGACCTAATGTGTTTCACCTATTGTTCGTCAATATTTGGCCTCATGGAAACCAGCTAAATATTTATATCATGATAATAACTATGGTATCTCAGCACCTTATGGACTCAGGGTGGGATCTTCAGCACTGGCCTGACTATGGCCTCATTGGATTCAATGTTAACTCCTAAGGGAGCAGATTTAGCACAACACTGAGCACTTTTGAAAATCCCACTCTTAGACTGAATGCAAAGCTCACTCGCTCGCTTTCACTCTCACACACACACTTATGCCTGGTTAGTGGAAATTATTTAGTTTGTTTACTTGTGTGGGTTTTGGTTATTATGGGTAAACTAGGTCAAAGAGAACAGGAGTACTTGTGGCACCTTAGAGACTAACAAATTTATTAGAGCATAAGCTTTCATGGGCTACAAACCCACTTCTTCGGATGCGCACCCAAAGAAGTGGGCTGTAGCCCACGAAAGCTTATGCTCTAATAAATTTGTTAGTCTCTAAGGTGCCACAAGTACTCCTGTTCTTTTTGCGGATACAGACTAACACGGCTGCTACTCTAAAACTAGGTCAAAGAGGTGTGTTGCATTTTGTTATGACAACACTGAGGTTCCTGGGCATTCTGATCACGTTCAGAGCTGAGTTCCAGATATATGGGCTTGCTGATGAGAAAGTTCTGCCTCCTGACTCTCAAGCCTCACTGCTGATGTTGACATTTTATTGTTCCAACAGAATATAGATGATGTGCAAAGTCATGACCACACAGAGTGAGCCAATTCCTCAGGACACTTGGGACAGTCCCTTCTAGGGTTTTGAAGAGGGGTCGTAAAAACTACAGTTTAACTCAGTTTTCAACAGGGAGCCAACTATCGAGAGCAGGGCATTGGCGTGATGTGCTCTTGGCAGCCTGCGCTGTTCAGCAGACAAGCTGCTGTGTTCTGAACCCAAGGTTGTAAGCTGTTGTAAGGTTAGCAGTCTCATTCCTAGATACAATATGTTACAGTAACCAAGCCTGGAAGTCCTAAATAGTGGGAGAATCCTTCCTCCTTTCATACATGATTTAGCAAATGGCTGCTGATAGAATTTTAAACTGTATATCATGTACTCTGTTGTTTTTTCTCAAATACTGACTTGATTGTCAAATTACATTAACAATTTTATAAGGTGGTGCAATCAATATTTGGACATCCCCTGCTGCTCAGTCTGCCCTTCTAGCTTTCAGAAAGATTTATGGTTACTGTCAGCCTGATGTACAGGTGTACAATGTTGTGTCTTACTTCACCCAGCTAAAGGAAATCTGATCATAATGGGTTTCCAATTCAGACATGCAAATTTGGACATTATGCCAGAGCAGAAAGCATCCTTCTCCTACTAACCACAACTGCAGAAGGTGATGAAAGATTAGTTAGAATGTTGCCATCTGACTCTACCCCACTAATCTTCCACACCATGGTTCCACTCAATCCTGAACTTCCTAATAGACTTTCCTATAGTTCTGGGGAAGCTAGACATTGACCTCAGGGAAGGGAGACCACAGACAGTGAAGCAGTGGCAGTTCATCTTGAGATTATATATCTGCTATCAGGGAATTGTTGCAAAAATCAGGATGTCAGGACCAGATGATAAAACCCTACCTTTCCAGTCTGGGGAAAAAGCACCTAATAAATTATAAGAATGGCCATACTGGGTGAGAACAAATGGTCCATCTAGCCCAGTATCCTGTCTTCCGACAGTGGCCAGTGCCAGGTGCTTCAGAGGGAGAACATGCAAGAGTGTTTACAGAACTTGGGCTAAATCTAACTTTAATATTTTCTTTCAGCATGTAACCCTCTGATTCTAGAGATCTGTCCAGTAAGGAGGTCCATCTGCCATAGAATGAGACCTGTGCTTACACGATGATTTCATGCTTCCTGCGGCCATTAGGTTATCCAGCACCAGATGAGGTGGGGCCGGCACCATGTGTGCATGCCTGATGTACGCTTACCAAAACAACTGCTGTATGCCCAACTCACCAAAGGAGAAAGGAAATGGGGGGGACCAAAAGAAATGCTTTAAAGACACCCTCAAGATAAACATCAAGAGATGTGGCATCAACACCACACATTGGGAGACAGCAGCCCAGGATAAGGATAACTGGTAAAGACTTGTCAGAGAAGAAATGTCTACTTTTGATGAAAATCGCCTTGCCCTGGTCGCAGAAAAACACCACAAAAGAAAGGAAAGACATGCAGCAATCACGGCCCAACCCTGTCTTCTAACACCACCTGCAATGTCTGCCAGTGAGCCAGTGGCTCAAGAATTGGACTCCTCAGTCACCAAAGGACCCATGAAAAATAAAACTGGTGAAAGAAATCATCCTCGACCTTGAGGGATTGCCGATGAGGTTGTCACGTGAGCCGATTGTTTTGTAACCTAGAGGGGCCCCAGCTACAATACTACCAACTAGCTAGAACTGTGTTTATACGAGCAGACATGGTGGATGAGGTAATGTTTTATTGCACCAACTTCTGTTGGTGAAAGACAAGCTTCTGATCTTACACAGAGCTCTTCTTCATGTCTGGGTGTTTGTTATACTGGGTGGTAAATAGTGTTTCAAGTCATGTTAGCTAACTCAATTTTTAAAATCTTTTCTCTGAGTCCAGGACACTAGAAGGCTTTATTTACTGAAGCCCTAAATCAACTCTTGGTTCAAGGGATACTTGGTCTTCACCTGAGTTTACCTTAAAAGTACAGGGGATTACCCAATATTAGAAAACGTAGGTAGCATTATTTCCCCCAAACAAAATTACTTGTTCTGAGAATAAAAAATAATCTGTTTTACTGTGGGTTATACATTATCTCCATTTACAAGGAATGTGTGATCAGGGTTGTTTATGCAGTAGGCCAAAATGCTACTTTTAGGTCAAATGCTGCATATATTTTACAAATATTTAGTAAATATGCTGCATGTGTGAATTTGTTACATTGAGAACTGATCTCTGAGTCAGGAATGAAATATCTAAAGAACCACTCTTTGCCATATTCTGTCCTGAGCCAACACGTGATTGAGTCTTTGTCCTATATTTCATTCAGCTAAGCAAAAAATGTGCTTTATGGGTTCTTGTATTACCAAAAATCATAATATAGGTGGAGCAAAGGGGAAAGATCTGTGAGCTAGTGCTGTATTTTGCACCAATGGATACAAATATTAATGTTGGAGGTGGGATGAACAGAAAAGGGATGAACAGAAAAGAAGTAGTAGTATTCCAAATCGTTGTTCAGAACTCTTTTCACAGATCTGTAACATCTGCCTTGGCAGCAAACAGGTATATAAAGTAGTATGTCTATTTAGCTTTTATATCAACTTACTCTGGAACAGCCTCTATCAACATTGACTAGGAGTCCATCTTGGTTGGAGGGGGGTGTGAATCTACAACATTCTGAGACAAACTCAGGTCTCTTGATTTTGACAATTCATCTTGGCAAGCTTCCTGATTGTTTTATTTTGCAGGCTAGCGCAAGGAGCTGAGGTATCAAGAGCAATGAACTCACTTCCCTCAGGAGGACTAAGCTATCATTTACAGGCGTGTTTGATCTCAGGCATTTGAAATGTATTCCTTTAAAGAGTGAAAGACATATTGAATCTGTTTTCACTAGTGCTACTTTCTTTGCTGCTTTCTGACATGTATGAACTGAAGAATGATTGGTGGCATGCTTTTGGAGTCAGGATTAAAGCAAATATAAAATACAAATGATATTTATGTTTATAATTTGTGGAATCTTGGATTACATAGAAATTAACATTTTCATTTGGAAAGACTGATGACAAATACAATATATCAGCTAAGACTCCAGAGGTACCAGTTTTTCAAAAGGTCAGATTGATGCACCTTAAAATGGATAACATGCAGTCATTTCAACTGAGATGTGTCCAAATCTGCAGGACTTTGAGTGCACTTGAAAAAAGTCATGTCTTATGATATGACAGGGGATTTAAAAAAAAATTAAATCTGTACCAATAAGCCAAACTAACAGATTTTAATTGTAGCTGTGTTTCACATGGCTGTCCTCATGCATAGGCAACACAAATATAATATGGACTGCTTGGAGCCTTCTGCTTTTCAGAGTACCACAACCCAGAGTGCAGCTTGTGCTCACCCTGTGGCAATCATAGAGGAGAATGGAACGCACTATCCAGTTCTGATTTTTGGCCATGGGACCAGGGGAGGAGGCAAATCATAGCCCAGCTCCATCCCTTTCTAGCAGCTTGGCTCCCTGAGAATCAGTCCGTTCTGACAATGTTTCTTTACTTTTATTTCTCCATAGTACACTCCCAAATCTTACACAGAAATGGTATTTTACAGTAACAACAAAACACCCTGGTATTTCCTGTCTTCTGCCAGAGAATATAAGGAAAAAGTGACAAACATAAATGTCTCTTCAGCAAAGTTTTCCTCAGCCTGAGGGCCTGATCCTAAGAGGCGCTTTAGCAGCTGCTGCTCCCATTGACTTGAATAGGCATTGCAAGTGATCAGCACCTCTCAGGATCAGACCCTTGGTTGCAATCTAGTGGCCTCCCTCTTCACTCTGATCTTGAACATGTTCCTCTTTAAGTCAATGGCAAACTACCATTGACATCAGTGTGCAAGATTCAGTCCTCTGTTACCCCTGTTTTACATCAATCTAACTCCATTGTATTCTATACTGGAGGAGTTACACCTCTAAGTCTGGTGTAATGGAATGCAGAAACAAGCCTGGGAAATTCACAACATTCTAAGTGGGTCACCATGAACTTAACTTTGCTTCCATCTGAAATATTGTTTTTACTAACTGGTGTGGTAAATTTAAATGTTAATTTGGAACAACTGAAAAATATTTCTATTTGTATTACCTTATGCATTGTCTGTTTCCCTTGGTTCTGTGGATCTCTTATACAACAGTGGAAAGAGATTTTTCAAAAATGGGAAAATACAAAATTATAAAAGCGTAAACTGGCAGAGGAGCTCGTGGGCAGATATAGTTCCAGACAGCAGAAACAACATTAAATCACATTGTAATATTTACTAGATTTCAAATTGGTAGACTTTTATCATGTTCCAGTGGGTTGGATTCAGGTGAACAATAATTAACTTAGAACGCTCTAGTCTCAAATTTTGCACCATCTTATTACACTATAACTCCTGCTTTTAAAACTTTAACTTTTAACAATAAAACCCCCAAACAGTGCCGCTCCTCCAGTACCAGAGCACACATTGCATTGTTTAACATTCTAACAGCAGCAGCCCTTGTGCACAGGTGAGACCTTTGGTAGAGTTCCCTCTGGAAGACTACATTAAGGCTTAGCAATATCATGAACCAGCAACCTCTGTATGCCCCTTTATGCTGGGTAAAAGGGCCAAAGCAATGTAAAGGGATCTAAAACCCAGAATCTGACCCATGGAGGCAGCACAGGCACTGCAGAGAAACGTGGAAGGCTTTCTTCAGAGGACCCCTTCACAAGCCTCAGAGTAGGGGAAGGGCTAGGAGTGGGAGTGGAGTGCAGCAACATTACTGAGGTTCCAGGCCAGTGCCCTGGCTCATTCAGCAGCTTGGGGAGGCTGCCCTAATTTAGACCTATATTGAGGGCCCACCAGCCCCCAGCACAGCCTAGAATCAGGAGAGCACAAAGGTGTCTCAAAGCCATTTTAGCCCTCTGCTCCTCAGGTGTGAGTTCTGTGCTCTGCCTCTTTGCACTTAAAGGGAACATGAAAATCCCCCATGTTTTCTGGGTTTGCTTTGTATGGGAAAAGTTTCACAGCTGCACTACTGAATGCATTAACCTCTGCTTTTTCCAGGTACATCAGATTCTACTCCCATCCCATAGAGTGGATGGTTCAATAGCCATCAGTATTATATAAAATCATAATAGTTCTAGTTATAGACTGAAAAGTTACAAATCTGCAAAATCATTACTCTGTTTGGCAGGACACAATGAAACAAGGCCACATTTATTAAATAAATAAATAAATAATATGTGTATGTTAATGATTGTTGTGTGACTAGCTCCATAATCTGGCCATCCTGGCGAAACCAGACATGAAAACCTACAGCAACGCAGGAATTTCAAAAAATTCCACCAGCCTTGACCTGCAGGATTTGTCAGAGCTGAGTAATAAGCTCTTATTTATTCTTCTTAGCTACACCTCATGGTCTTCCACCTTCTGCCTTTTCTTTCTTCCGTTATTTTTTCTCTTCCTTTATTTTCCTTCTGAACATCCCTCTCCTTTGTAGTCATTTTCTGATCCTTGTTCCCTGGACTAGATCAGACAGAGAGTTTATAATATGCTAGGAGTGAGATGAATTTTTGTAGGCCAGTCAGAGCTAGTGGAGGAATCCAAGAGCAATTTTAATTGCTTCAAGACTTAAAAGGAACCCTTTCAAAACTGGCTGGGGGCAAAGAAGGGATGTCAACTGAAATGTAACATAAATCTTATAATATCCAATATTGTATTAGTTGCTGGCTTTCTCAAAAGCCCAGGCTTTAATTAGCTTTTGGTGAAAACTGGGAATCTGTCTTAAAATAATATCTTGAATGAAAACCATTTTTAAACTGTAGGGTTCTGTACTTAGATTAATGAACTCCCTGGATTTGAAATCCCCAAATGTTTGAGGGAGGGAAGGAGGAAAGAGAGAGAGTGAATGTGTCTGTGTGTTGTTTCTGAACTCAAACCTGGATCTAACGCCACATTTTGCAGCTGACCTATATTGCCATAATGGGCTGGAGAGACTCCCTGTATTTCAGGGAATTCATGGTTCAAATCCATATTTGGACCTGGTTCCAGGGTTTGTAGCTCAGGCCCATCTCTACTAATAATGAAAATGAGAATAGAGTGCTTGGGATGACTAGTAACAGGACAGCAAACTTTCACTGCAGGAGTAAAACTGATCTAGAATGGAATGAGCAAAAGGTGTTACCATCCAGCAACTGCTTGGTGACCTAAGTGAAATTGTGGAAAAAGTTTAACAGGTTATCAAGAGAAACAATCTGAAGCAGAACGTTTCTGACAGCAACATCTATGTGGTGTGGAATTGTCTGCCAAAGGAAGTGATGGAACATTTAAAACCAGGCTTAACACTGCCCTAGGTGAATATACAATAGGGAACCATCCTGAATTTCATCAGCATTACATTCATTTTAAAAACTCCCCTAGTGCAAGAAATGAACTGCCACAGAAACCCAGATTTCATATATGCGCCAAATGTCCAATGCAGCTGTAATCTGGTCATTTCAAGAAACCTGGAACCACAGGATACCTCCCGCCAGCCAGCATGGCTCGTGAAAACTTCTTAAATAAGAGGATTTAGAACAACACAACACTGCTCGTGAGTCTGCAGGTCCTTACTGATTCTGCTGTTCTGCAGCTCCTCTGCTAAACTGCCAATATGGCACCTGACCGCAGGGTACATGAAGCTCGGCTATGGGGCTGACGCTGCAAGTGAAAGGAAGTGTGTTCTACACAAAGCGCAGCCCAAGCAGGGTGGAGCAGTGGGAGATTGTTCAATTATTTTATGCTGGTAGCAGTACAGAGGATCATTGTGTTTTGTGTACTGTAGAGGACAATAAGTTGTCCAGAAACCCTGCAAGGATGTATGGCATGGTCAAACTTTAGTCTCACCGTATCTCGAGGAAACAGATATGAATGAAAAAAACTGACATAGATCCTTCCGTAATCCAAAAATAAGTATCTTATGTGTAATAACTGCCTTCTAGAGAAATGGCAGCAGACTAAATCACAGAAAAGGCAGCATACAGAGGCATGGCCTGAGCTACAGTGTGCTTTAGAGATGCAGAATTTTTATGGATTGGCCTCTTAAGTTGTTCCTTTATATTGTTATATGTAGGTCAGAGGGCAGCATTTAAAATGGATTTAAGGATGTTATATGGATTTTAAAGCATGTCTTACTAAAGCACTAAACTTACTTTGTAGCGTATAGGATTTAGGTAGCATCCCTTTAGATATTTTATGTTTCAGAAGCCACCAGAAACCTGCTTCAGTAGCAGTGTGTATATGCATCTAGGCCCTGCATATAGTTGGCAAACAGTTATTCGGACCCACTGTGCCCATGTGCTTCTTTCAGATTGCATATGCTGTGTAAAAAGCAGAAGGCACACTTTAACCAGCTTCCCTTCCAAAGCTAATTTGTAGTCTAAAAAAAACCCCACCAAAATGTTATTTCTTTTTTAAATAAAGAAATTACTTATGTTTACAGCACACACAGAGAGTTAAAAACAAATACTCTTCCTGAAAGGTTGCAACATCATTTCTTAGAATCTAAAAATCTAACATACAATCGCCACATACAGAGACATAGCAAGCTGCTGCTCAAGGCAGAGGCACAACTCAACCCAGTTTGCTGCAGATTGGCTTTTTTGCCCATTGACTGCTGAGGACCCACTTCAGACACTTATGTGAGAGCCTCTTCCCTGCAAGCAGAACCAGGAAACCCTTCAGAATGTAAAGTGGTAGTGTGACTCTGAGCCAGCGAGAGTTAAGCAACCAGCAGGCTAAGTGATCCCAAATCAGCTTTTAAGGACAGGTAATGATCAAGTGATCTCTCTCCTGCCATCATCTCCACACTCTGACAAACAGAGGCTAGGAACACCATTCCTTACCCATCCTGGCTCATAGCCATTAATGGACTTAACCTCCATGAAATTATCCAGTTCTCTTTTAAACCCTGTTATAGTCCTAGTCTTCACAACCTCCTCAGGCAAGGAGTTCCATAGATTGACTGTGCGATGTGTGAAAAAGAACTTCCTTTTATTTGTTTTAAACCTATTGCCCATTAATTTCATTTGGTGGCCCCTAGTTCTTATATTATGGGAACAAGTAAATAACTTTTCCTTATTCACTTTCTCAACACCACTCATGATTTTATATACCTCTATCATATCCCCCATTAGTCTCCTCTTTGCCAAGATGAAAAGTCCTAGCCTCTTTAATCTCTCCTCATATGGGACCCATTCCAAACCCCTAATCATTTTAGTTGCCCTTTTCTGAACTTTTTTTAATGCCAGTATATCTTTTTTGAGATGAGGAGACCACATCTGTATGCAATATTCAAGATGTGGGCGTACCATGGATTTATATAAGGGCAATAAGATATTCTCCATCTTATTCTCTATCCCTTTTTGAATGATTCATAACATCCTATTTGCTTTTTTGACTGCTGCTGCACACTGCGTAGACATCTTCAGAGAACTGTTCATGACGACTCCAAGATCTTTTTCCTGATTAGTTGTAGTTAAATTAGCCTCCATCATATTGTATGTATAGTTGGGGTTATTTTTTCCAATGTGCATTACTTTACATTTATCCACATTAAATTTCATTTGGCGTTTTGTTGCACAATCACTTAGTTTTGTGAGATCTTTTTGAAGTTCTTCACAGTCTGCTTTGGTCTTAACTATCTTGAGCAGTTTAGTATCATCTGCAAACTTTGCCACCCCACTGTTTACCCCTTTCTCCAGATTATTTATGAATAAGTTGAATAGGATTGGTCCTAGGACTGACCCTTGAGGAACACCACTAGTTACCCCTCTCCATTCTGAGAATTTACCATTTATTCCTACCCTTTGTTCCCTGTCTTTTAACCAGTTCTCAATCCATGAAAGGATCTTCCCTCTTATCCCATGACAACTTAATTTACGTAAGAGCCTTTGGTGAGGGACCTTGTCAAAGGCTTTTTGGAAGTCTAAGTACACTATGTCCATATGTTTGTTGACCCCTTCAAAGAACTCTAATAGATTAGTAAAACATGATTTCCCTTTAAAGAAACCATATTGACTTTTGCCTAACAAGTTATGTTCTTCTATGTGTCTGACAATTTTATTCTTTACTATTGTTTCAACTAACTTGCCTGGTACTGACGTTAGACTTACTGGTCTGTAATTGCCAGGATCACCTCTAGAGCCCTTTTTTAAATATTGGCGTTACATTAGCTATCTTCCAGTCATTGGGTACAGAAGCTGATTTAGAGGACAGGTTACAAACCATAGTTAATAGTTCCACAATTTCACATTTGAGTTCTTTCAGAACTCTTGGGTGAATGCCATCTGGTCCCGGTGACTTGTTACTGTTAAGTTTATCCATTAATTCCAAAACCTCCTTGTCAAGGCTGTATCCCCACTTTGAACTTTAGGGTACAAATGTAGGGGCCTGCATGAAAACTTCTAAGCTTAACTACCAGCTTAGCTCTGGTCCGCTGCCACCATTTCCCAATTAGATTCCCTCCCTGGGAAGCCCTGAGAAACCTTTCACCAATTCCCTGGTGAATACAGATCCAAACCCCTTGGATCTTAAAACAAGGAGAAATTAACCATCCCCCCTCCTTCCTCCCACCAACTCCTGGTGAACACAGATCCAATCCCCTTGGATCTAAAACAAGGAGAAATTAACCTTTCCCCCTCCTTCCTTTCACCAACTCCTGGTGAATACAGATCCAACCCCCTTGGATCTAAAAACAAGGAAAAATCAATCAGGTTCTTAAAAAGAAGGCTTTTAATTAAAGAAAAAGGTAAAAATCATCTCTATAAAATCAGTATGGAAATTAACCTTACAGGGTAATCAAACTTAAAGAGCTCAGAGGACTCCCCTCTAGTCTTAGGTTCAAAGTACAGCAAACAAAGATAAACACTCTAGTAAAAGGTACATTTACAAGTTGAGAAAACAAAGGAAAACTAACACGCCTTGCCTGGCTATTTACTTACAAGTTTGAAATAGGAGAGACTTGTTTAGAAAGATGTGGAGAACCTGGATTGATGTCTGGTCCCTCTCAGTCCCGAGAGCGAACACACTCCCAAACAAAGAACACAAACAAAAGCCTTCCCCCCCCCCCAAGATTTGAAAGTATCTTGTCCCCTTATTGGTCCTTTAGGTCAGATGCCAGCCAGGTTACCTGAGCTTCTTAACCCTTTACAGGGAAAAGGATTTTGGAGTCTCTGGCCAGGAGGGATTTTATAGTACTGTACACAGGACAGCTGTTACCCTTCCCTTTATAGTTATGACACTCCTCTAGTGACACTTCAATCTGTGACAATTCCTCAGACTTGTCTCATATCTGTATGTATAATGATCTTTTAAGCACAGTAACTTTTTTTTAATAAATTTTACATTAGTGAATAAGAATTGGCTGTATTTGGGTAAGATCTCCCACCAACTCAGAGGTCCCCACAACTGTGTCCAATCGCTTGGGATTGGTAGAACTTTATATATGGTGAATAAGGTTTTAAATAACCCTCACCATGTAGACTTGACTAGGTGGGAGCCAAAGGCTGGATTGCTTAAAGGGAATTGTATTTTAGCTGCTTAATAACCAGTAAGATATTATACAAGGTGTTTTCTTACTGGCTTGGTGAATCTAATTATTAGAATAAACCACCAGTTTGGGGGATTGCCTGCCCCACTCTTTGCAGTTTGCCCTGATTGAGCATTCTCAGCATATCCCCTCCAGCGATACTGTTAATTTTAACAGTTTTCAAAACACCCCACTAACCACCAGCAAATCCCTCCAGAGCCCTGCCATTTCTTCAGCTATGTTCTCTGTTACAAATATAAAAGAGACAACGCAAGCACTGATACTGACATAGATGTGAACGCCGACTCACTCTAAGTGATGTAGGAGCAGAATTTCATGTACACAAATCCTTTGCTCCAGGAGTAAGACAAAAGGGGTCTTTATTCTTTCCCCCGGCCAGTCCTTTTTCTCCAATGTGCCTCAGTCTTTCGAGTGCTTCTTTAGTTGCAGGCTTTCCCAAAGACTTCCAATTTTTTTCATTTACTGAGTGCAGGCAAGAAATTGTCTGTTTACTCATAAATGAAAGGTTAAACAATATTTTTAAAAAATCTTCTAAAACGGAAACCCTGTCTTTATACAGCCTTGACAAATGAACATAGAAAAGTCAGAATTTGTGATTCAATCTACTCTATGGCCAAAAATTAGACATCCAGGGTAAAAATGGCAGAAATGTCTAAGTGTATGTCTACACTGTAATTAAAAACCCATCGCTGGCCCATGTCAGCTGACTCAGGCTCATGGGGCTCAGGCTAAGGGGCTGTGTAATTGCTGGGTTGACATTTGAGTTCAGGCTGGAGCCCGGCCTCTGGGACCCTCCCACTTTACAGAGTCCTAAAGCCCAGGCTCCAGAAGTGCCCAAACGTCTACACCAGCGTTTCTCAAACTAGGATCCGTGGACCCCTGAGGGGGCCCATGAGGGTACTCCCACTGAACAACTAAGCACCTCCTGCACACTGGGGGGAGCGGATGGGGCCTTGGGAGAAGGGGTGAAGTGGGGGTGGGGCCTGGGGCTGAACGGGGGCCTTGGGGGTCCACAAAAAAAATTAAATCAAAATGGGAGTTGCTAAAGTTTGAGAACCGCTGGTCTACACCACAATTAAACAGCCCCTTAGCCTGAGCCAGCTGGCACAGGCCAGTCACGGGTGTCTAATTGCAGAGTAGACATACCCTAAGTCCCATTTACTTAGGTGTGTCTGCAAATTTTACCCCCAAACAGAAGGGACATGATTTGCATTGCTGAACAACTTCTTTTCCCAATGATTTCAATGGACATCTGAATCCTATTGACTTCTAAAAAAAATTGTGACATTTAAAATGTCTAAAAATGGATTTAGAAGCCTAACTAACCTGCCTAAGTTTGAAATGTTTGGCCTATATACCTACTTTCCCAAAGAAGCATTTTACGCATTAAAAACTAAACACATAAAAGGGTCCAAAGAACAGCTAAGCACGTCTGTGAATTAGTGTGCCAGGCCAAGACTGCAGAAAAACCTAATAAAAGAAAATGATAGACATTAAGGGGTCTCAGTAGGTCACCTAGACCATCTGCGTGCAAGAGAAGGATTGTTCCTTACAGTATGTTCTTCATTGCTTTGTCCTGTCTAGTTTTAAGTGTCTCAACAGATAGGACTTTCACCACTTCCCTTAGGAGACTATTCCCCACTCTAATCTAACAGGAAGAGATATGGCAATATTATTACATTACAATATTGTGTACAGCATCTCATGCTTCGTGGGACGAAAAAGAAAATGCAAAGGACACTATTTTTGGCTGAAGGAAGAATGTATACACTGTGTACTGTACTGTCTATAAAGACCTATAAAAAGAAGACTGCACATTTGAGACTTAAAAATGTGACACCGATAAGCATCCTGCCCCAACATTCCTTCACCCCTGTTTTTATTTCAGCTAGAACAGTTTGTTTTCTCTTGCTCTTGTAATGTTCATTTGACCTATGTGTTTGAACAGAGTCCAGCATGGCAACCATTATCACTGTGTGAGGCACTATAACTTCTAGTTCCATGGGCCCTGCCTGGACTGGTTTGCAATAAGTCTAGAAAGCACTGAAGAAGGAAAGTTTTTTTATTTCCTTTATTTTTTTGGCAACAATCATGTTTAAACATTATGACTCAGAGCACCGAGGGATCAATAAAAACACATTTATCTCTCCAGTTCCTTAAAATGAACTCTAAGCCTAGTTTTTAAAACTTCCTGCTTGTGAGGAGAGTGGGAAGATATTCCCAAGCAGTGGTGAAAAAGCCCACAGACTTTACAGTAATTAATTAATTCCAAATTGGAGACCAAAATTAAGTTGTAGTTATTTTAAAAAGACAGAAAAACTAGTCAATTATTTTCAGAAAAGTATTATTATGTATTACCCAGAATGTGTGAAATGTTTGTGAAAACATGCTCTAAACAATAAACATTTTTGTAAAAGAAAAAACATTGATCTAATTAATAAATTGCTCAGCAAAATACATAAACTAGTTGATAAAAGACACTGGCCTTCTATATCCTTCCCCAGTTTTTGGAATAAGAAATAAGGGTTGCTTCAAGAAAAGCTTGGGATCCCTATAAAGTCATTCATTTGGGGACCACTTATAGTGAGATCAAAGTGGCTACATTCTCTGCTACTGTACCCTAAGTAATCTATTCTGAATTAGAGCAATAACAACCATCATTGGGTTTTTGACACTTGCAGCTGATGGAGCAATCCCTAAAGTTACATACTGGAAGCATTAGATTGAGCCTCTCGTTGCACATAACCTAAGCAAGGGCCAACCTGAAGTGAAGGTTTCAATACTCACCTTTTTGGGGTGAGTGTCAAACAACCAACTATTGTTTTATCAAAATTAATATTTTGTCACCTTGCTAATGTTGACATTAACTTTGACACATTAACCCCAAGGGTAGATGTCAGCACCATACGTATTTAGATCTCTACCATTCCCCTGACCTAGAAAGTGGCTTACTACTAGAGCTGGTCAAAAAAATGCAATTTCCATTCTGTGGGAAATGCCAACATTTTGAAATTTGTTTTCAATGTGAATTGGAAGGAAGAGAGACTAAATTTCCTGGAGAACATAAATTCTGAAAAATCTGGACCTTGGTACCATCAGAACATTTTGTTATGTTACATCATTTCAATAATGTCAAAAAATACTACAATAAAATATCGATAATTTTAAATACACTACATAAATACAATTTAAATTAATATTAGCATATAAGAAAATAAACTTTCAACATTACTGAACTGAAACAAAGTCAAAGTGATTCATTTAGACACTTTACTGTAGAATGCTATCAAAACCAACACATTCCTGCAAAGTATTTTGATGAAAATTCATTTTTTGAAAACAAAAAGGAGGCCTTTGGACATGGACCCTATCTCCAGCCTGGCGTACTACCCACAGATAGTCATGAGCTCTCCTCCATCAACCTAGCTCAGCAGTAAAACAGGTCTCATCTTGACATCCAGGATATATGTGCGAGCTCAACTCGCCACAAGCCAGGAGCCTGAAGGGGTAGCAGATCTACTTTGATCTAAGCCTCATCTCCAGCCCCATAGAGCCAGGCAGGTGATTTTAGAGCAATGGAATAGCCTCTACCATAACTCAGAAACAGAATTCCATTCTATTATCATGGGCAATTCCAGCAGCACTGCCCTGAACTGATCATTGCTTTGGAAGCCAGTCAATTGTTAACAGTGCATGTAGAGCGCCTTCCTCCTTTTACTCATCTTCCATATGGTGAACTCATTCATACATTGCATGGGTGCACAATTGCACTTACAATCCTGGCCTCCCCCCTCCCCACAATACTTTCCATCTCCCACCAACTCAGAGGTCCCCACAACTGCAGGCTTTTGTAAAATAATCCTGGGGAAAAAACATAGAAGACTACTTTTCAGAAATGTGTGCGTTTAAAACATTGTATAAAATATTCAGTTAGCAAATACCTGGAGGATGAAGGAGTAATCACTACCAGCAAGCATAGATTCACCAAGAACAAATCATGCCAAACCAGCTTGATTTCCTTCTTTGACAGGGTATCTGATTTGCAGGATAGGGGGAATGTGGTGGACATAATATACCTGGACTTCAGCAAGGCTTTTGACACAGTCCCACATGACATTCTGATCAGTAAACTGAAGAAATGCAAGCTAGACAGAGCTACCATTAAGTGGATACATAATTGGTTAAACAACCACAAACAAAGAATAATTATTAATGGAATGTCTTTGGATTGGAGGGAGGGGTCAAGTGGGGATCTACAGGGATCTGTTCTGGGTCTGGTTTGTTTAACATCTTTATTAATGATGTCGGTATAAAGAGCATAGTGATAAAGTTTGCAGATGACCCAAAGCTATGGGTTGCCAATACTTTGGAGGAGAGAGAGGAGAGAGCTGAAGTTCAGAGGAATCTTGATAAAATTGGAGAACTGGGCTTTAGACAACAAAATGAAACTCAACAAAGACAAATGTAAGGTGCTACACTTAGGGAAGAAAAAACAAATGCACAAATATAGAATGGGGGGAAACTGGCTTGGTAGCAGGACTGCTAAGAAGGATTTGGGAGTTGTGGTGGATCACAGCCTCAACTTGAGTCAGCAATGCAATGCTGTTGCAAAACAAGCAAATGCAATTTTTGGTTGTATTAACAGAAGCATAGCATGCAAGTCACAGGAGGTGATAGTACCACTCTACTCAGCACTGGTTAGGCCTCAGCTGTAGTACTGTGTCCAATTTTGGTCACCAATGTATAGAAAGGATGTAGAGAAACTGGAAAGCATCCAGAGGCAAGTGACAAAGATGATCAAAGGGATGGAATGCAAGCCATAGGAGCAAAGGCTGAAGGAACTGGGTGTGTTTAGTTTGGAAAAGAGAAGATTAAGGGGGGATATGATAGCAGTCTTCAGATAATTGAAAGACTGCCACAAGAAAGATGGAGAAAAATCTCTCTTGCCAGAGGACAGGACAAGAGGCAATGGTTCAAACTACAGCATAAGAGATTTAGATTTAATCTCAGGGAAAACTTCCTAACTGTAAGAACAGTAGGACAATGGAACAGACTGCCAAGGGAGATTGTGCAAGGTTTTCAAAAGGAGGTTGGATAGCCATCTGTCTTCGATTGTTTAGACACAACAAATCCTGCATCTTGGCAGAGGGTTAGACTAGATGACCCTTGCAGTCCCTTCTAACCCTCTGATTCTAAACAATGTAACAACAACTCAATCATTGGGGGTAAAGCTGAACAAATTATTTGTAATACGTTATTTATTACCTTAGACTCTTTTTCTCCTTATGGAATATCCACAAGATGATGGATCCTTACTAGGGCTCTCAAACATTAAAAAAAAGTAATCACAATTAATTACGTGGTTAAAAAAATCAATCATGATTAATAATGCTTTTAAACAATAATAGAATACTATTTATATAAATATTTTTGGATGTTTTCCACATTTTCAAATATATTGATCTCAATTATAATTCAGAATACAAAGTGTACAGTGCTCACTTTATATTTATTTTTATTATAAATATTGCACTATAAAAATAAAAGAAATTGTATTTTTCAATTCACTTAATACAAGTACTGTAGTGCAATCTCTTTATCATGAAAGTTGAACTTACAAATGTAGAATTATGTACAAAAAATAACTGCATTCAAAAATAAAACAATGGAAAACTTTAGAACCTACAACTTGACTCAGTCCTACTTCTTGTTCAGCCAATCGCTCAGACGAACAAGTCTGTTTTCATTTGCAGGAGATAATGCTGCCCGCTTCTTGTTTACAATGTCACTTGAAAGTGAGAACAGGCATTCACATATCACTGTTGTAGCGGCGTTGCAAGATGTTTACGTGTCAGATGTGCCTAAGATTCATATGTCCCTTCATACTTCAATCACCATTCCAGAAGACATGCGTCTATGCTAATGATGGTTTCTGCTCAATAACAATCCAAAGCAGTGCAGACCAACGCATTTTCATTTTCATCATCTGAGTCAGATGCCACCAGCAAAAGTTGATTTTCTTTTTTGGTGGTTCGGGTTCTGTAGTTTTCCCATCGGAATGTTGCTCTTCTAAGATTTCTGAAAGCATACACCACACCCATCCTGATCAGATTTTGGAAGACAATTCAGATTCTTAAATCTTGGGTCAAGTGCTGTATCTATCCATAGATATCTCACATTGGTACCTTCTTTGCTTTTTGTCAAATCTGCAGTGAAAGTGTTCTTAAAATGAACAACATGCTGGGTCATCATCGAGACTGCTATAACATGAAATATATGGCAGAATGCAGATAAAACACAGAGCAGGAGACATATAATTGTCTCCAAGGAGTTCAGTCACAAATTTAATTAACACATTTTTTAATGAGCATCATCAGCATGGAAGCATGTCCTCTGGAATGGTGGCCAAAGCATGAAGGGGCATATGAATGTTTAACATATTTGGCACATAAATACCTTGCAATGCTGGTTACAGAAGTGCCATGCGAAAGTCTGTTCTCACTTTCAGGTGACATTGTAAATAAGAAGTAGGCAGCATTATCTCCCATAAACAAACTTGTTTGTCTTAGCGATCGGCTGAACAAGAAGTAGGACTGAGTGGACTTGTCAGCTCTAAAGTTTTACATTGTTTTGTTCTTGAGTGCAGTTATTGAACAAAAAAAATCGACATTTGTAAGTTGTGCTTTCACAATAAAGAGATTGCATTATGGTACTTGTATGAGGTGAACTGAAAAATACTATTTGTTTTGTTTATCATTTTTATAGTGCAAAATGTATTGCTTTGTATTCTGTGTTGTAATTAAAATCAATATATTTGAAAACGTAGAAAAACATCCAAAATATTTAATAAATTTCAATTGGTATTCTATTGTTTAACAGAGTGATTGAAACCACAATTAATCATGATTAATTTTTTTGAGTTAATCGCATGAATTAACTGCAATTAATCGACAGCCCTAATCCTTACCCAGATCTATTTTCAAAAAAAAAAAATTAAACCAAAGGTTTTCTGTGAGTATTCAGTACTTGGCAGTCAAGATGTTTTGGTTAGGTGAGATTAAGTCAGATGGTATTGTTATTTGACTGGCTGACAGCATATGCACTTGGCAGCACACACAGTCACATATGCTAATATAAAAACAGTTTCCACAGATATGCAAATCAGGTGATTAACATTCATTTCTTTGAATATTTGCTTCTTTAAGTCTCAATTGATCAAATGTTTGTGGAGAGTAAACACAAAATGGGTGGGGAAGCACATTCACTTAAATTTTTGAATAAATTTTCACAGTAATGCTTTTGTGCCATTCGCCTAGTTCTAACTAGGAAGGAGCCAAAACAAGCTTGTCTTCTAAAGTGCCCTGCGTGCAGTTAAGAAGAATAAAAGTACCCAAATCCATCCAAGAGACTAAGGTTATGTCAGCAATCTACACAGCAAAAAAAGATCCGCAGCAGCAAGTCTCAGGATATGTCTACAGTTCAATTAAAAACCCACGGGTGGCCCATGCCAAACTCATGGGGCTCAGGCTAAGGGGTTGTTTAAATGCAGTGAAGACATTTGGGTTTGGGCTTGAGCCTGGGCTCTAGGTCCTGCAAGGTGGGAGGCTCCAGAGCTTGGGCTGCAGCGCAAGCCAGAACAGCTACACCACAATTAAACAGCCCCACGAGCCTGAGTCAGTTGGCATGGGCCAGTCGCAGGTGTCTAATTGCAATGTAGACATTCCTCAGAGCCCGGGTCAACTGTCCCAGGCTTGTGGAGCTCATTTGGTGGGGCTAAAAATATTTGCATAGACAACTCAGGCTGGAGCCAAACTCCAAAACCCAGAGAGCGGGGAGGGTCTCAGAGCCCAGGCTGCAGCCCAAATGTGAACATTTACACTACTGGTTTTAGTCCCATGGTGCAAGCCCTCAGAGCCTGAGTCAGTTGATCCAGGCTCTGAGACTTGCTGCTGCAGGAGTTTGTTTGCTGGGTAGACATACCTTCAACTGCAAACACGTAAGAATTAGCCATATCAGTTTCCCACTGCTATCATGGCAAAGCACAACAGGCAGCAGAGAAAAGTGCAAGATATGGACAGGAGCTATGGCATTTCAGGGAAGAAACGAGTACTGCAAGGAAGATGCAGCCACAACAGTTCAACATTAGCAATAATCCCAGCCAAGGCAACTGAGAAATCCCCCTAAACGATAGGAAAGCAGAATTAGGCCTAAGACCTGGACAGGAAAGTTGGGAGAGAACATAATCTGAACTCAGTAGAATTACTCTGAATTTACACTATTGTAACTGAAAACAGAATAAGGCCCAGAAGCTCATGGAGAGCAGCCAAGGGAATCGTTGGCTTCATGAGTTAAAGCTGTAGGTGGTAACAGGAAAATTAAGGTCAAATAAAGAGACCTTCATCTGGCCATGATTCTATCAGATAATACAGCCCACCAAGTAAATGGCAGATTACAAGATTTAAAGGGCTGCTCTTCACCAGAGTTCAAGACTCTGTCAAACAATGTTATAATTCTAGCATATCAGGGTTTTCAATAATGACATTTAAACTATTTTTATTAATGTGCCAAACTATTGAATTAAAAGGGGTGTTCCCATCATAAATGAAAGTTCTCTGTCATTCCCACTGCACCATTTTATATATCTTACTGGATGAGAGATGAAGGAGAAGTGTTTATTTAAATTACATCTTCTCCATAAAAAGCAACAGAGAGTCCTGTGGCACCTTTGAGACTAACAGAAGTATTGGGAGCATAAGCTTTCGTGGGTAAGAACCTCACTTCTTCAGATGCAAGATACTTGATCTTCTCCATAGTTTGTTTGCAGTCTCTGGTTGAGCGGTGAAGACAGGTGCTGAGGTTTTGTGGTTGGGTGGATTGGGGACACTAGTATCCCTTAGCAGCATCATGGGAGATGAGTCAGCAGTACAGCTAGGGGAAGTGAGCCCAGAGACAGCAGAATTTATGCCATGTGGTTCCTATTCCACAGGCTTCCACAGCAGGTCTTGGCAAGCCTTGTTCTTTTCTACACAAAAGATGTGTTCTAAACTCGAACTAACTAACTCAAAGTAAAATTTTAGTGAAGACAAGGGTTTGTAGTTTTCCCACAAGTTAGCAACTCAAGTAAAAGTCTAGGCTTGTTCATAATATTTAACGTAACATGCTAACTCCTGTGAAAACTACAAACTCTTGTCTTCACTAGGATTTTACCTTAAGTTAGTTAACTGGAGTTAAGAACACATTTTTTTTCTTTTTGGTGTTTGTGTTTTGTAGTGTAGATAAGGTCCAAGGGTCAGCAAAACTCCTGATGGAATCATCCATAAACTGAAGTAGATACAGTTAAACATTAGGGTGGCCAGATATAAAACTGTTGAGATTCACAGTGTTTTCATGGACCAACTTACTGAATAATAAGAGTATAACAGTAGGAATATACTATTGACCACCTGACCAGGATGGTGATGGTGACTGTAAAATGCTCAGGGACATTAGAGGGGCTACAAAACCAGAAAACTCAATAACAATGGGGGATTTCAACTATCCCCATATTAACTGAGTGCATGTCACCTCCGGATGTGATGCAGCAATAAAATTTCTAGACCCCCAAAATTACTGATTCTTGGAGCAGTTAGTCTTGAAACCCACAAGGAGAGAGGCAATGCTTGATTTAGTCCTAAGTGGAGCACAAGATCTGGTCCAAGAGGTGAATATAGCTGAACCACTCAGTAATAGCAACCTTAGTATAATTAAATTTAACATCCTTGTAGGGGGGAGAGAAACCCCCTACAGTAGCATTTAACTTCAAAAAGGAGAACACAAAAATGGGGAAGCTAGTTAAACAGAAATTAAAAGGAACATTCACAAGAGTGAAATGCCTACAAGCTGCATGGAAAAATTTTAAATACACCATAATAGAGGCTCAAATTAATGTACATCCCAAATTTAAAAAAAACCAGTAAAAACACCCCCAAAATGCCATCATGGTTCACAAGAGTGAAAGAGGTGGTTAGGGATAAAAAGACATCCTTTAAAAATTGGAAGTCAAATCTTACTCAGGAAAATAGAAAGGAGCATAAGCTCTGGCAAGTCATGTAAAAATATAAGTAAGCAGGCCAAAAAAGAATTTGAAGAGCAGCTAACAAAAGACACAAAAACTAACAGCAATTTTTTTTTAAGTACATCAGAAGCAGGAAGCCTGCCAAACAGTCAGTGAGGTCACTGGATGATCAACGTGCTAAAAGAATACTCAGGGAACACAAGGCCAGTGTGGAGAAGCTAAATGAATTCTTTGCACCGATCTTCACTGCAGAGGACGTGAGCCATTCTTTTTAGATGACAAATCTGAGGAACTGTCCCAGATTGAGGTGTCAATAGAGGTTTTGGAACTAACTGATAAATTAAACAGTAATAAGTCACCAGGACCGGACGGTATTCACCAAAGAGTTCTGAGGGAACTCAGGTATGACAGTGCAGAACTAACTGGTATGTAGCTTATCACTTAAATCGCTCTCTGTACCAGATGACTAGAGGATAGAGGATGTAACGCCATTTTTTTTTAAAAGGCTCCAGACGTGATCTTGGCAATTACAGGCCAATAAGCCTAACTTCACTATCAGACAAATTGGTTGAAACTATAGTAAAGAACAGAATTATCAGATACATAAATGAACACAATATGTTAGAGAAAAATCAACAAGGCTTTTTTGCAAGGGCAAGTCATGCCTCACAAAAAATCTACTAGAATTCTTTGAGGGGGTCAACAAATGTGTACAAGGTGATCCAATGGATATAGTGTACCTGGACTTTCAGAAAGCGTTTGACAAGGTCCCTCCCGGAAGGCTCTTAAGAAAAGTAAGCAATCATGGGATAAGAGGGAAGGTCCTCTCACAGATCAGTAACTGGTTAAAAGATAGGAAACAAAGGGTAGGAATAAATGCTCAGTTTTCACAATGGAGGGAGGTAAATAGGGGGTCCCCCAAGGATCTGGGACCTATGCTGTTCAACATATTCAAATATAATCTGGAAAAAGGGGTCAACAGTCAGGTGGCAAAGTTTGTAGACAATACAAAATTACTCAAGATAGTTAAGTTGAAAGCAGACTATGAAGAATTACAAAGGGATTGGGTGATTAAGCAACAAAATTGCAGATGAAATTGAATGTTGATAAATGCAAAGCAATGCAGATTGGAAAACATAATCTAACTATACATACAGAATGTTGGGGTCTAAATTAGCTGTTACTACTCAAAAAAGATCTAGGTGTCATTATGAATAGTTCTCTGAAAATATTTGCTCAGTGGGCAGTGGCAGTCAAAAAAAGCTAACAGAATGTTAGGCAGGGGATAGATAATATGACAGAAAATATCATAATGGCACTATATAAATCCATGGGACACTCACACCTTGAATATTACATATAATTCTAGTTGCCTCGTCTCAAAAAAGATATATTAGAAATGGAAAAAGTAGAGAGAAAGGCAACAAAAATTATTATGGGTATGGAACAGCTTCCATATGAGAAGACATTAAAGACACTGGAACTTTTCATTTTAGGAAAGCAAAGACCAAGGGGAGATATAATAGAGGTCTATAAAATCATGACTGTTGTAGAGAAAGTCAATAGGGAAGCATTATTTACCCCTTCACATAACACAAGAATCAGTGGTCACCCCATGAAATTAATAGGCAGCAGGTTTAAAACAAACATAAGGAAGTTCTTCTCTCAGTGCAGAAGTAACCTGTGTAACTCTTTGCTAAGAGATGTTGTAATGGCCAAAAGTATAAGTGGGTTCCAAAAATAATTCAGTATGTTCATGGAGAATAGGTCCATCAATGGCTATTAGCCAAGATGGTCAGGGACATAATCCCATGCTCTGGGTCTCCCTAAATTTCTGACTGCCAGACTGGGACTGGACAATAGGGAATGGATCACTTAAAAATTGCCTTCTTCTGTTCATTCCCTCTGAAACATCTGGCACCGGCCACTGTCAGAAGAAAGGATACTGTGGTAGATGGACCATTGGTCTGACTCACTATGGATATCCTTATGTTCATATTTTTTAACTCCCCCCTGGAATGTATCAGAAGGAATAGGGCTGGGAAAACAACTGATATAGTCTTGGACAAACTGCTGAACCCAATTGTTTATTCTGATTTCCAAGCACGAAGACTAGGTAGAAGAGAGAGTACAGTCACCATGTTGGTTTCATTGGCCTTATACATGTTTGGTATGAAGCCCTCTATCTGGCATTCATCCAAATAGCTGTTACTTTCAGGAAGACCCTTGCCTAAGAATGCTATTGGAATACTACCCAATTTAGGACTTTAGACCAAGGACCCTGAGCTGAGTGAACTCCTTTCTTGAAATCCTGAGAATCAATAATCTAGAGAATGCTAACTCCCTGATGAGGGCTCTTGGTTGGCAAAGATATTTGGACCCCATGGCATCTAAAGACCTCATCCAGTTTAATTACAGACAGGGCACACAACGAGGATTGTTTGATCTTATCTTTGGAGCACATTTTAATCTGAAGAGGTTAGGATGACCCTTGGACTTTGGCCAGAACCTCTTCCGGTTCAATTTGAGGTTAGTATGACTCAAATTCTACCCAGGGCCGGCGCAACCCATTAGGTGACCTAGGCGGTCGCCTAGGGCACTACAATTTGAGGGGCGGCGACCGCAGCGGTATTTCGGAAGCGGGACCTTCCGCCTCCTCTGTGGGGGGCGGCATTTCAGGGCGGGACCTTCCACCGCCTAGGGTGGCAGAAAAGCTGGCGGCGCTCCTGATTCTACCTAATATAAATTCTAGCATCCATCTCTTTTTACCATGTCAGAATGTAAGGCATTATTGATATGACTGAGTGTCTCTGGAAAGGAGGAATTAAAATGATAGTGCTGTCTATTACATTATAAATCCTGCAATAATTCGATTTCTTTGGCTACTGAAATTGATGCCATTTCCATCTGCCCCAACACTCCTCTTAAATATTTATCTTTAGTCAGTTCTTTCTGGCTAAAACATCATCTCTATCTCCATATACTTTTCTACAATACAATGTAGAGATCATTTTAATGGAATATAACACTGTCACATGTTAATTTTCTACCTTCACTAGAAGATAAAGCACAAAAAGCTTCACCCCTACATATTGCAGGAAACCTTGGCTATTTGTTTGCCAAGCAGGTGACATTTTTATTATGGAATTGTTCTATTCCAGTGACTTTATTTCTCTTATATGAAATTACTATGAATGTAGATGTTGACATTCTTTATGATGGATGCTTGTTTGATGGAGCTGTTTATTCCACCATCCTGTAAAAGTTCACTCTGGCTGTCACACTAAGGACTTCTTTTAGTGTCACAGAATGATGGGGTGTATAGGCCCACACAGGGGAACCAAGGGTATGGGCCCAGAAGGCCCTGCCTAGCCACACCTGCTGGGTATGCCCACAATGGAGGCAGAGCTCAAAAGGGAGCAGCCCAGCTTAGTCAGGACAGGACAAGGGAGCAGTCCTGTGCTGGTAGCTCCTGCAGAGAGCTGCAAAAGCGCCACACTGCTTGGACCAGACCTTGCTGCAGAGCCACCAAAGGCCCCTGTGAAGATCGGGAATAAGGGGCCGGGATTGAAAAAGAAGAACCTCCAAATCACTGTCAATGAGAATCCCCCACTCATGACATTGGAGGGGCCTGAGAACACATTAGAAAGTGACCCAAGAAGCAGGCTTTGTGGCATCCCCTTCCCAGGCTGCATATCTGACCGGCCAGACATGGGGCCCTGGGATGTAATCCGATGGAGCAGGGAGGGCCTAGGTTCCCCTACCGCCAGCTGTAGGCAACACCGCTGGGGCTCAGACATTGAACTCCCCTGCAAAGTCGCAGATTCTCATTGCTGGGCAGCATCACCACAGACTCTTGCTGCTGAGCAGCACTGCCGGGCTCAGACATCAAACCTGCCAACAACTGGTGGAGAACTCGGGCAGAGACCCAGTCCCATTAGAAGGACAGTAGGCGTACCGGCAAACTGACCCAAGGGACACCATGGATGCAGAAAACCTGCTTAAACTGATGGTAAAGAGCCAACAGCAGCAGGTGGCTCAAAAACAGCAGGAACAGGGTCAGTGACTGCGACAGATAGCTGCCCAGCAGCTACTTCAAGAGCCAGCAGCACAGCACCAGAAGCAACAGGGACATCTGATCCAGCACGTAGTGACCTTCCTGCAGCCCCAGAGGGCATCTAACGCCTTGACCCCAGAACCCCCAGGTAGTGTATCCCACACACACACCCAATCCTCCCCCGCACTTGGCCTGCCCCTCAGGCATGAGAAAATGGGTCCTGGGGATGACCCAGAAGCCTTCTCTTACACCTTTGAGCAGGTGGCGACCACAGTGTGCTGGCTGCAGGAACACTGGCCACCCTCACCATCCCATATTTGACGGGACCCACCTAAGCTGCCTAGATCCCATAGAGGCACTGGAGTATGTTAAAGTAAAAGCAGCCTTTTTGAACTACATGGACCTCAACCCCAAGACACTCTGCCAAAGATTCAGGAAGGAAAAGTATCCACCAGGAGCCCAGCCCTTGGTGTTGGTATAATGCCTGAAAGAACAGTGTTGCCATCGGCTAGACCTCGAGAAGCAGACTGGAGTTTAAGTAGCAGAGGGGGTTGTGCTGGAGCAGTTCATCCAGATTCTCCCAGCTGGAGCAAGAGAATGGGTGAAGCACCATCAACTGGCAAAGGCCATAACCCTGATGGAGAATTATGTGGCAGCAGAGAGCCCACTCTCTCTGACACCTAGGATCAGGGCACTCAAACTCAGACATTGATCTTTAGTAGAGGCCAGGCTAGGAGGGGAGGCTGAGTGTTGCTGAACCAGTCACTCCTCTTCATGTCACCCCCTCCCAAGGGCGGGAGCCCAGCTACCCAGGTGGAGCAGAGAGAGTACAAGGTCCCCAAGAAGGGAGGTATGTGCCACCAGGAACTCCCACAACCCCAGAGGAGGAACAACCAACTATGACCCCGAGAGAGAACAGTGTTGAGTGTGGACAGAAAGGACACTTTAGGCGGTAGTGCCTTTTTGTGGACTGCAGCTACAGACAGGCATGGATGGCCTGCTCCAGTGCTTGCAGATGAAGACAGCCAAGATGCTAATCCCAGTAGGGGTCAATGAATCAGAGGTCACAGGCCTGGTAGACTCCAGATGCAGCCAAACAACCACACAAGAAAATGTAGTCGTCTCCCAACACATCAGACACTCCCCTCTACCTCCAGTTCAGATGCGAGGAACGTATGACCTATCCCATGACAGAACTTCCATTGAGGGTAGGGGACCACATCAAGACTTGCCAGGTAGGGCTATTAGCCACCCTGACCTACACTGTGATGTTAGGGCAAGACTGGAAATATTTTGGGGAGGTCCTGAAATGGTGGAGCAGAGACTCCCACTCCCCGCCCCCCCAGTGGAAATCAGCCTAGTCCCATAAGAAAGGGGGCAGATCCCCCTAACTGCCAAGTCCCAGGAAAAGATGGCCTTCCCTATCCCATTTGGACTATACCAATTTGTGATTATGCCATTCAGCCTCCACAGAGCGGCAGCCACCTTTCAGCAGCTGATGGATCCTTGATAAGGCAAGACTTACAGCAAACCTGGTCAAATGCCTTCTAGGATGGAGAGAAGTGAAGTGACATATCTCTTCTGCACCGTGGGGCACAGCTGGCTACACCTCCTGGTGGACCAAGTCCAGATGCTGAAAGATTGCCCGATACCATCAACCAAAAAGCAGGTAGAACATTTCCTAGGCTTGGCCAGCTATTACAGGCAGTTCATGCCTGACTTCACCACGATAGCTGTTCCACTTACCAACCTGGTGAAAGGCACCAGTCCCAAGGAAGTGCAGTGGATAGAGGCCTGCAGCAGGACCTTCAAAACCTTTAAGAACTGGCCAACCCAGGGGCCAGTTCTTCTCCACCCAACTTTATGAAGCAATTCATTCTGCAAACAGAAGCCTCAGAAGTGGAACTTGGTTCTGTGCTGTTCAAAGAGCTCACAGGCAAAGAACATCCGATCCTATATATGAGTAGAAATCTGTTTCCTTGAAAGGTGAACTACTCAACAGTTGAGAAAGAGGCCCTGGCACTGAAATGGGCCACAGAAGCACTTTGGTATTATCTCCTAGGGAACTGCTTCCTACTCATCACAGACCACACTTCCTCTAGTGGCTAAACTCCACAAAAGACACTAATGCCCGGATCATGAGATAGTACCTTTCCCTACAACCCTATGACTTCCAGGTATTCAACCTCCCAGGAAAGGCACACAAGAATGATAATTTCTTTTGGGGGGGATCATAGAATCATAGGACTGGAAGGGACCTGGAGACATCATCTAGTCCGGTCCCCGCCACTCACGGCAGGACTAAGTATTATCTAGACCATCCCTGACAGGTGTTTGTCTAACCTGCTCTTAAAAATCTCCAATGATGGAGACCCCACAGCCTCCCTAGGCAATTTATGCCACTGCTTAACCGCTCTGACAGTTAGGAAGCTTTTCCTAATGTCCAACCTAAACCACCCTCGCTGCAATTTAAGCCCATTGCTTCTTGTCCTATCCTCAGAGATTAAGGAGAATAATTTTTCTCCCTCCTCCTTGTAACAACATTTTATGTACTTGAAAACTGTTATGTCCCCTCTCGGCCTTCTTTTCTCTAGACCAAACAAATCCACGTTTTTCAACCTTCCCACAATACTCCAGTTAAGGCCTAATCAGAATGGAGTAGAGCAGAAGAATTACTTTTCGTGTCTTGCTTACAACACTCCTGCTAATATATCCAAGAATGATGTTTGCTGTTTTTGCAACAATGTTATATGGTTGACTCATATTTAGCTTGTGATCCATTATGACCCCCAGGCCCAGATCACTTTCTGCAGTACTCCTTCCTAGGCAGTCATTTCCCATTTTGTATGTGTGCAACTGATTGTTCCTTCCTAAGTGGAGTATTTTGCATTGTCTTTATTGAATTTCCTCCTATGGATAGAGGAGAGTGGCAGAAAGAAGGCATGCCCCGGGGTCTTAGCCTGAGGGGGAGGTTATGGGATGGAGTGTATAGGTCCCATACTGGGGAGCGAAGGGTTAATAAGCAGCTCTAGACCCAGAAGGCCCTGCTCAGCCGCACCTGCTGGGCATTCTCACAATGACACAGCACAAAAGGGAATTGTCCGGCTCAGTCACGATAGACAGAGCAAGGAGGCAGTCCTGTACTGGTAGCTCCTGCAGAGAGGCTGCAGGAGCTCCATACTGCCTGGATCAAACCCTGCTGCAGCGCCACTGAAGGCCCACGTGGAGAACAGGAAAGGAGAAGAGCTTTCGGATCACTGTCAGTAAGAACCCACGTCTGTTGTGACTTTGGAAGGGACTGAGAATGTGATAGGAAGTGACTCAGGGAGCAGGCTGGGTGGTATCCACCCTCGAGGCTGCATATCTGACCAGCCAGTCACAGGGCCCTGGATTGGAACCCAGTGGAGCAGGGAGGGCTCAGGTTCCCCTGCCAACCGTAGACTCTTGCCACTAGGCTAGGTAATGCTGCTTTGGCACACACATCGAACCCCCCTACACACAGATAAGTATCTATATCACAAAACCAACCATCACAATTGTCTTTCTTAATGTAAGAACTCACTACTCACAGACACCTAAGACAACGTTCAAAGAGAGATACGATTGAGAGGATGGTGGCTTATTGAATCAGGATTGGGAGATCATTCCTGGCATAAGTGACCACATGGAAAAGGTACAGAGAAGAAAATAAACATGGCATCAAGGCTGACATTTGGCACATGACAACTGACACTAAGGGTATGTCTACACTACGAGAGTAGTTCGATTGTACTTAAATCGAATATGTGGAATCAATATTACAAAGTCAAATGTGTGTATCCACACTAAGGACAGTAATTCAACTTTGTGAGTCCACACTAACGGGGCAAGCGTCGACATTGGAAGCGGTGCACTGTGGGCAGCTATCCCACAGTTCCCGCAGTCCCCGCTGCCCATTGGAATTCTGGGTCGAGCCCCCAATGCCTGCTGGGGAAAAAAATGTGTCAAGGGTGGTTTTGGGTAACTGTCGTCATTCAACCATCACTCCCGCCCTCCCTCCCTGAAAGCACTGGCAGGCAATCAGTTCGCGCACTTTTCTAGTGAGTGACAGCGCGGACGCCACAGCACTGCGAGTCTGAGAGTGACACAGACGTCTCACAAAGCATGGGACCCCGCGCCGTGAACATCATGGTGGCAATGGGTTATGTTGATGCTGTGGAACGGCGATTCTGGGCCCGGGAAACAAGCACGGACTGGTGGGACCACATAGTGCTGCAGGTCTGGGATGAATCACAATGGCTGCGAAACTTTCGTATGCGGAAGGGAACTTTCCTGGAACTTTGTGAGTTGCTGTCCCCTGCCCTGAAGCACAAGGACACCCGGATGTGAGCAGCCCTGACTGTCCAGAAGCGAGTGGCCATAGCCCTCTGGAAGCTTGCGATGCCAGACAGCTACCGGTCAGTCGCGAATCACTTTGGCATCGGCAAATCTACCGTGGGGGTTGCTGTGATGCAAGTAGCCAACGCAATCGTTCAGCTACTGCTGTCAAAGGTAGTGACCCTTGGAAACGTCCAGGTCATCATAGATGGCTTCGCCGCGATGGGATTCCCAAACTGCGGTGGGGCTATAGATGGAACTCACATCCCTATCCTGGGACCGAACCACCAGGCCAGCCAGTACATTAACAGAAAGGGCTACTTTTCAATGGTGCTGCAAGCACTGGTGGACCGCAGGGGACGTTTTACAAACATCAACGTAGGATGGCCGGGCAAGGTTCACGATGCTCGTGTTTTCAGGAACTCTGGTCTGTTTAGACGGCTGCAGGAAGGTATTTACTTCCCGGACCAGAAAATAACTGTTGGGGATGTGGAGATGCCTATAGTCCTCGGGGACCCAGCCTACCCGCTAATGCCCTGGCTCATGAAGCCCTATACAGGTGACCTGGACACTGAAAAAGAACTCTTCAACTACCCTCTGAGCAAGTGCAGACTGGTGGTGGAGTGTGCTTTTGGACATCTCAAGGGGAGATGGAGAAGCTTACTGACTCGCTCTGATCTTAGCGAAACCAGTATCCCCATTGTTATTGCAGCTTGCTGTGTGCTCCACAATCTCTGTGAGAGCAAGGGGGAGACCTTTATGGCGGGGTGGGAGGTTGAGGCGAATAGTCTGGCTGCTGATTACACCCAGCCAGACAGCCGTGCGATTAGAAGAGCCCAGCGGGACGCGCTGTGCATCCGGGAGGCTTTGAAAGCTAGGTTCCTCAGTGAGCAGGGTAACCTGTGACTATTAAGTTTGTTTAAAGAGAAGCTGAACCTGCCCCCATTTCTTTACCCACTTACTGTTGACTATCCTCTCCAGCTACATACCCCGTTCACCCCGTCCCCCCCATTCCAACACACGTTTAAAAATAAAATAAATGGAACTTTGTTAATGAACACCATTTTCTTTATTATGGATTTCACGGTAAAGTGTTGAAACTGGGATGCAGACTGTGGTGGGGAGTGGGCATAGTGATGGAAAGAATGCTTCTAAACTCGAGGAATGACAGGCTCCTGTTCCTAGAGTGGTCTGCCGTGGTGGACTGGTTGTTTCAACGGAGCCTGCCACCCCTCCTTTTCGGGACTCTGTGTGTGGGGGCTATGTGACTTTGTGGCGGGGGAGGACGGTTACAGATCCCCTGCTGCGTGGCTCTGTGATCCAGGATAAGGACTGCTGCATAAGATCTCTGTCCGCCCTCCCCTGCCACAAAGTCACATACCCCCCCCCACACACACACACACAGAACATGAAAACCACCTCCCAGACTGACCAGGGTGCCTAGTGACTGCAATGTGTGTGTGACCTTCTGCTGAACCTGCCCCCGTGTCTGTACCCTGGTAAAGGTAACTGTCCTCTCCAATTTCCAACCCCCTTCCCCCCCTTCAAACACACTCTCCCCTAAAAGAACATGATGGAAACAGTAATTAACAGAAACGTATCTTTTATTAGCAACTATACAGTTAGGGGATGAAACTGGTACGGGGGCTTGGGTGAGGCGGGAAGGAAAGGACTTATCAAATTTTTGGGAATGAGAGCCTTCTGGTACTTGAGCAGTCTGCAGGGGTGGAGTGACAGTTTTCACGGCCCCTGCCGCCCTTCCTTCTTGGGACTTTGGGTGAGGGGGCTATGGGAGTTTGTGGCAGGGGAGGGCGGTTAGAGATAGACTGCAGCGGGGCTCTGTCCTCCTGCCTCTGGTCCTGCAGAACATCCACAAGGCGCCAGAGCATGTCCGTTTGCTCCCTCATTAGTCCAAGCAGCATTTGAGTCACCTGCTGGTCTTCCTGCCACCACCTCTCCTCCCGTTCGCTGTGTGCTCGCTGGTATTGCGACATATTCTCCCTCCACTGGGTCTGCTGGGCCGCATCGGCTCGGGAGCAGCCCATAAGTTCTGAGAACATGTTGTCCTGTGTCCTTTTCTTTCTCCACCTAATCTGCGCCAGCCTCTGCGAGGGGGATGCCAGAGTAGGTCGGGAGACATTCGCAGCTGTGGGATGGGAAAAAGGGAGTGAATTCCTCACAAAGATAATTTTCTGTGAACAATGAACATAGTCTTTCTCTGTGAACAAGACCATGCACAGCACCTATCACATGCGCACTCAGGACAAGGTCGAATTTTCGGCCTTCACATTCAGTGCCTGGGGTCTTGCAGTGGAGATCAGACAAGCGGGGCAAGATAGCGGAATTCGGGTAGCAGGCTGACATGGTAAGCCGTAGACTTTTGGCTGTTTAAAACTTAAATTAGAGCAGTGTCCTCCTTTCACGTTCAAAGAAATGCTCCTATCGTTGGCCAGTTCCTGCTGCCGGCAATCCGGCAAGCATGAACTCTGCCCTGGTCCCACCCCTTCGTGGCTGTCCCCGGGAAAGATCCCTGTATGCTGCCCCTCTCCCGCCTCCACCGCGTGGCTGTAAACCATTGTTAATATTCCTGTTCTGTTCAAAATAAATGTTTACATGTTTAAAACACTTACCGACTGATCCTTCCCCTGATTCAGGGTCTGGGTTAACACCTGGGGACGGTTGGTAGGGGAATCTCTGTGAGGGTGATGAAGAGATCCTGGCTGTCTGGGAAATCAGCGTTGTAAGCGCTGTCGACTGCCTCGTCCTCCTCCTCACCTTCCTCATCTTCCCCATCCGCTAACATCTCCGAGGAAGCGGCCGTCGACAATATCTCATCCTCAGAGTCCCCGGTCAGTGGTGGGGTAGTGGTGGCGGCCGCACCTAGAATGGAATGCAGTGCCTCGTAGAAACGGCATGTCTGGGGCTGGGATCCGGAGCGTCCGTTTGACTCTTTGGTCTTCTGGTACGCTTGTCTCAGCTCCTTGATTTTCACGCGGCACTGCGTTGCATCCCGGCTGTATCCTCTCTCTGTCATGGCTTTTGAGATCTTCTCGTAGATCATTGCATTCCGTCTTTTCGATCGCAGCTCCGAAAGCATGGACTCATCGCCCCACACAGCGATCAGATCCAAGACTTCCCGATCAGTCCATGCTGGGGCCCTCTTTCTATTCTGAGATTGCATGGTCACCTCTGCTGGAGAACTCTGCATCGTTGCCAGTGCTGCTGAGCTCGCCACGATGTCCAAACAGGAAATGAGATTTAAACTGCCCAGACAGGAAAAGGAATTCAAATTTTCCCGGGGCTTTTCCTGTGTGGCTGGTCAGAGCATCCGAGCTCAGACTGCTATCCAGAGCATCAACAGAGTGGTGCACTGTGGGATAGCTCCTGGAGCTATTAGCGTCGATTTCCATCCACACCTACCCTAATTCGACATGGCCATGTCGAATTTAGCGCTACTCCCCTCGTTGGGGAGGAGTACAGAAATCGAATTTAAGAGACCTCTCTGTCGAACTAAATAGCTTCGTTGTGTGGACGGGTGCAGGGTTAATTTGATTTAACGCTGCTAAATTCGACATAACCTCCTAGTGTAGACCAGGCCTAAGAGATACTTTTGTGTCTGGACAGGTTAGAGATACACTGACTGAAGTACATTGGTGGTATAGGGAAGGGTGCATTGATGCTGCCGAGGCTATACCTACTCAGCACATGAATAGACCCTTTCAGAACTATTAATTCAGTTTAAAAAATAAATACAATATTTTAATTATAGGTGCAACATACTGATTTGTTCCTAACTGGCTGCAGATTTGTGTCTTTTTTTAAAACATTTAGCAGTAAATGAAAGTAATCTGTTTGGCAATATAAATCAGTGGACAATGACACAATTAGGTCAAATAAAATCTTGTTGTCAACAACTGAACTTGTGTCTAAAGCATTTTTGTCAGTCTGGTTCGTTAGCAAGTGACCAGTGAGTCAGTATAATTTCTGAGTCCTTGCCTTCCAAATGGGGAAAAGAGTCTCTCCTATGAAATCTGCAGAATTATTTCATATGATTATCAAGTTTTGCTCTAATCTAACTATGCAGTCTAAGTCCAGGAAAGATTGGATTCTGAGCCTGAATGAACTCTTAACATTCTCCTTTGAAAGATAAATACGCACTCCATAAATTTCTCATTGGTCCAAACAACAGAAACATCTGTTTAAATTCAGGGACAGCTTTTTGGCTGAGTTTACCAATAGGGAGACTTAGTTAGTATGTACATCAGTTCTCTCCTTGTTGCAAGTAACCAAACATTACTGCTACAGTCAATATGATGCACTATAGAGAGTAACAAGCAAGGGAAAAAGTAAATTAGACAAACAACCATAAACACTCAAGCAACAAGACCCTTAAAATAATAGTTTTCATATTATTCTGTAGTCCCAGAGTTTTCCATGTAGATGAATTTCTGCAGTTTTACTCAATTACTCAGAAAAAAAGAGCAAAGTTTGTGGGTAAAATCAGATCTTATGGGCCAATAGGTTTTGAGTCATCCATTTGTGTCAAGTTAATTCATTTTCCTAACTAGAAAAATGCTTTTCTTTAAAAAAAAAACAAAAAAAAAAAAACACAACAACCACCACCTAATATATATGTCCCGTTTCCTAGCTCTGCTTTTGTTGTGCTACTAGTATAAGGTATTCAAATCTTTCAATCAATTGATCACAGTTAAGGGTCAAAAGAGGAAATCTTTAACCTTTCCCAGGCAAAACTCCCACTGGAAGAGGAAAAGTGAATTCAAGACCCAAAGAGTCCTTCTGGAGAACACTTTATCCAATGCCCTTTCTCTTGAAGCAATTAATTTTAACAAAAATGTTGCCTAAGTTCTTTAGAATATAGCCTTTAAAGTGCTTGTGTAACTAAACATGAAGGGTGGGCTTTATTTTATTATTATTACCATAGCATCTAGAAGTCCTAGTTATGGATCAAGACCCCATTGCACTAGGTGTGCACAATCACAGAACAAAAAGATGGTCTCTGCCCCAAGGAGCTTATCATCTAAATGTAGGACAACAGGCAGATACAGACACGAGGGTGGAGTACAAGTAAACAATGAAACAACACTGATCATCATGATACTCAGTGGTATCAACACACCAGCAGCCTAATCACTGTCAATTTTTTAGTAGCCATTGTGGCAAAGGAGAGTTGTGAGGATGGATTTGAAGGTGGATAATGAGGTAACCTTGCCAATGTTTATGGGGAGCTCCTCCCAAGTGTGAGGGGCAGCATGGGAGGTGCTTATTTGAAAGTTTAACAAGTGGATGATGGAGGCTGGCATTGTGGGCCAATCAGAGGTGAGCATCTACTGCTCGATAGCAAATGAAAGAAGATAGCAAGGGTGGGAATTGTCTGTGAAGGGCCTTAAAAGTGAAAACAAACAGCATATTTGCTTGATGCAGAAGAGACGTGGAAGCCAGTGGAGGGATCTAAAGAGAGGGTGGTTGACAAGGTCAAAGTGACAGGCTAGAAACGTGATCTTTGCAGCAGCGTTCTGAATGGATATGAGGACGGCAAGATTGCATTTGTCAATGCCAGAGAGAAGAACATTGAGGTAATCAAGAAGCTAGAGCATGGACAAGAGGTTTAGCTGCGTAGATGGATAGGAAAGGCTGTATCTTAGAGATGTTATGCAAAAAGAATTGGCAGGATTTAGATATAGTCCAGACACAAGAACCTAGAGGGAGGGCCAAACAAAGCTGAGGCCAAGTTAACAGGGCTGAGTGACAGGCAGGATGATGGTGTTGTCTACAGTGATCAAGAAAGGAGTCAGCAGGGAAGGCTTGGACGGGAAGGGAGGTTAGGAGCTCTGTTTTGCCATGTGGATCTTGAGCTGACAGCTGGACATCCAAGAGGAATGTCAGAGAGACAGGACAAGGTTTTAGTATGGACAAAAGGAGACAGGTCTGGAGTCAAGAGGTAGATCTGTGAGCTGTCATCATAGAGAGGGTAGCTGAATTTGTATTTGTAGAGGAGATTACCCAGAAATAAGGTGCAGGAGGCAGAGAAAAGGAGACCAAGGGCAAAACCCTAGGGAACTCCCACAGAAAGTTGGAAGGCACATGAGGCGGATCTTCTGAAGGACACGCTGAAGGAGCAATTAGAGAGGTAAAAGGAGAATGGAGAGAGGACAAGATTTAAAGAAGAACATAGTCAACTGCATCAAAGGCAGCGGATAGATCAATGAGGACGAGGATGGAGTACTGGTTATGAGCTTTGGCTAGGAAGAGGCTGTTAGAGACTTTGGCAAGAGTGGTTTCAGTTGAGTGCAAGGGCCAGAAGTCAGACTGGAGAGGAACTACAGACAGAGATTGTAGACTTAGAAACACAAATCCCATTTTCACAGTATGCAGAATAAGAACATTTTCAATTCAGGTGGGATAAGGCAAAAGCTAAATATTAATAAAAATCCCAAGAAAATAAAATATATGGGAAACTTACTACACATTTAATATTAAACAACGTAATGAAAAATGAAAACAATAAGTTTTGTTTTGTTAATGACTCATTGACTGATATGGGATGCAAGAGCCAATTCGGATTACATGTTTTGACAGTGATTTTATAAGTGCAGAATGGAAAACAATGGGACAGTAGGAAACATGTTTGATATGATCTTCATAATTTTGTCAAGCAACTCCATCAGCTCTAATAATTCTCTCCTGACCTTGCATAAGCCCAGTTTCTGACAGGGGTGTGCATTTTAAATATGTAACGTCTCTAAAGTTCTGCCCCAGTGAGGTGTTAAGCATCTGCTGGAAGGTAATGAATGCACTTAACTCCCACAGATTTTACTGGCAGTTAAGGAACTGGTCAACACTTCACAACATCTGGTTCTAAAGGTATAAATCAAATGTGCAAATTTAAGTAGCCTGGAGAAATACTAGTTTTTCACATTGGGCATATCTATATGATATAGATGTAAAAATATATAAGAAAATTAGTAAGAAAGCATTAACAATGTATTAATTAAGACCCACACACTATCCTTGGACATGCACTTTTGCTTTCCATTGTTGAGTGTCCCACAGGCATAGTATTTTATCCTGAAAAAAATAACATAAGGTCAATATTTAACTGATGGAAGAAATTATATTTTCTAGCCTGATGACCACAATGAAGAATGAGGGCCAAGATATCAGACACTGGGCACCAAATCAGTGTACATTGGAGTGTGGCTTCCTCACATGTTTTCTAACTGCATATTTTTCATTTTGAAAAAGTTAACGCTGTGGTTCATATATTTAAATCAAATCCTGCCATCACAGCTGAAAGCACCAGAGACACATGAGATTGATCTTCCTGCTTCCCATCACTGTAGGAGAGGAAGTGCTGGAATTCACTCCGCTCCACCCACTCAACATTAGATAGAAATTGCATAAATTTGTCAACCTCCAGCTAGAGGGGCACTAACTGGAAGGGGTTGTAACATTAATCATAATAAATTTATTTATTTATTATAATTATGGTTCTGGGTTAAGCAAAAGGTGTGGGCCTTTAGACAGGGTGGCCTGAGCTGACGTTTTGTTGCCATGCTAACTGGCTGGTCGGTGAACCTTTCTGACTGCAGTGTAGCACTGAGGAAAATTCATATTGATTTTTTTTGCTAATTGTTCTCAGCTCAACCACAATTTATGTGTACACTTTAAAAAAAACAAACACATTTTGTCATAACAAAAAGGATAAATATATTTTTTTTTTTTTTAGAAAAAACTCCACCTGTTTTAAAGGGATTAGCATTCTTCTTTATTTCTTTAATCCAGGGTGTTGATCTTCTGTGTACAGCACAAGAGCATGCAGTGAAATATGGCACATCACTGTTCAGAAAACGTGGTCAAGTAGTGGAAGAACATTAGTATTGTCATACTGCCATTCTGTCCAGTTAAGTCAGAGTGGAGGAGCCCATAGCACCACTTAGCCTCCAAGCAACATTAGGAAGCTGGCATAGTGAAGAGAAAAGTCAGGTATGACCACACATAAAAGCCATCCAATTTTATGCTCCTCTACTTGTCTGTTGACTCCATGCACCTTTAATCATTGTGCTATTTTCACTGACCTCATAAGAACCTCTAAATCTTTTGAGTCTTGTTGTCACTAATGGAAATCCCAAAGTAATGGAAAACCTGAAAGTGTTACTGTACTTTTAACTTTTCTCCTTGGATCTGGCTTGGTTCTCTTACTGCCATTAGCCCATATCATCAGTGCAGCTTTCCAATCACGACAACAAGCAAAACTATGCAATGACGATGAATTGCCTCTGCAGGTCATTGAAAATAGAGAAGTGCCAAACTGTCTTCCCTTCACCTCATTCTTTTGTGCCAGAAATATTAAATTGGATATTCAATTAGTTAAGTACCCTGGACACTTTTGTTTAGGTTAATGAGTATATTTTGTGGTAAAGTAAGACATTAATTAAATGAACCATCTGCATCATTTTCTGGACAGACTTACTTGTCCAGTATATATATCCAAAGCCTTCTTAAGGAACTGATTCTTCCACCCCATAGTCATGTTAAGTGCTAACATACAAGTAGTCCCATTACTTCAATGGGTTTATTCCCACAATAAGATACTAGTCACCATGAGCAGGGAGAACAAATTGGGTCTCATTTTGGGAAGCAAAGCTTAGGCCAGGGATCGGCAACCTTTGGCCCGTGGCCTGCCAGGGTAAGCACCCTGGCAGGCCAGGCCGGTTTGTTTACCTGCCACATCCACAGGTTCAGCCGATCACAGCTCCCACTGGCCGCGGTTCGCCGCTCCAGGCCAATGGGGGCTGCGGGAAGCGGAGTGGACTGAGGGATGTGCTGGCCGCCACTTCCCGTTGCCCCCATTGGTCTGGAGCGGCGAACCGCGGGCCAGTGAGAGCTGTGATCGGCCGAACCTGCAGACACGGCAGGTAAACAAACCAGTCTGGCCCACTAGGGTGCTTGCCCTGGCAGGCCACATGCCAAAGGTTGCCGATTACTGGCTTAGGCTATGTCTACACTACCACGATAAGTCAACCTATGCTATGCAACTCCAGCTACGTGAATAATGTATCAGGAGTCGACGTACCTTAGGTCAAGTTACCATGGGGTCTACACCACAGAGGTCTACGGAAGAAACTCTCCCATCAACTTATCTTATTCTTCTCGTCAGGGGTAGAGTACAGGGATCGACTGGAGAGTGATCTGCTGTCGATTTAGTGGGTCTTCACTATATCCGTTAAATCGACCACTGGTGGATCGATCTCAGAGCATCGATCCCAGCTGTAGTGCAGATGTAGTCTTAGTCTGCTTTCAAAAATTCTGCCACCAGTGTATACTTGAAAGCACTAAACTTACAACGAACAGTGATTTCTCCATTTAATTTGATCATCATCTTAAATCTACCATATGAGTCGCAGCATTTACATTAAAATACAGAATTCTCAAACTTCCAGTTATGTGGACAGTTAATCCTCTTGGAATCTTTATGTCCACAAGGAGAGAAGTTAGATAAGCACGTGTTGGCTTTAATATGCAGTTATTTCTTCCACATCCAGAATCCTCTCTTCCAAAAGTCATCTCTTGGAAGACTGAATGAGATCAGGCTCATACACTTCTGATTTTACAACTCCAATTTGCCTTTCATCCTGATTTAATGACAGCCTCATAGACATTAGGCCCACATTGGCATATTCGCCACACCCAACTGGTGCTTAAATTAGAGTTGGGCAAAAACTTTGTAACAAGTTGGTGAATGAATTTTAATTAATTCTTTGTGAAGTGTACATGGGATTACTAGTTTTCTTGAGTTTATCCAGTATTATTGCCAAATAATTACTAGTCTTGTTTGTGAGGAAAACCTTGCAACTATTTGACCTGTTCTCATTGGAAAGATAGGTCATATGGTTTGTTTGTGCTCTCTGACTGAGGGAGCATGTTCTTAGTTTCCCACTGGGAATTCTCAATCACAGATTCAGCATTTAATTTCTAAAACTGCAATATTTATCTCACATTTCTTGTATCTGTGAATGTTCCTGCCAGTACATTTGCTTTTGGCAAATAGTCTGGCAGAAAAACACAAGAGAGGAAAACAGACAAAGTAAATTTGTTTAAAAATGTGAGGAAATATTCATGGATTTTTTTTTCTTTTACTCTATCCTCCCACCTGATACAAAATCCTTTTTCCTGCTTTTCACATCTGACTCTGAATTATTCAGATATGGTAATACAATGTCTGATTGGTATCGTGCCATTTAATACAATGGAGACTGCCAGATCACTTTTTGTACTTCAGAAAGCTTGAGAAGGAAGAATAGTTTTTCTTCCCATATGTGTCATATAGTTAAATCAGCAAGTGATCTCCTATAGAGAGGTCGCCTTTCTCTCTGCTCCCCAGAGCTGCAGCTGCGAATGGCAAGGCCCACCGAAGAGTGTGCATAGCAGAGAACTTTCAGCTGTAGAATTTCCTCTGACTGTGGTTCCACCTCTGCCTGAATCTTGTCTGCTTTACAAAATAATGCATGACTCATCTTAGTTCTGGCTTTCCATTAATAGTGCTGTGGCATTCTCCTGGAAACTTTCTTCAGGACACCTAATCTATTTTTGCCTAAAAATGGGGAGGAAAGTCTTTTTCTTCATATCCCAATCTCTGTGAAAGAAGTTTTTTATTTCTGACTTATGCAAAGGGAGCCCAGATATTAGGGTGTTTAACATCTCAGAAATGGAGGCAAAATTATGGTTATTTTATTGTATAAACATAGCTTGTAAAAACTGAATTCTTCAAATTTTCAGTATTCAAGTAAGTGCAGTTCTAAACCCACGGAAGTCTCATTTCGCTTTCCTTTTGGATATATTTTTTTCTGCCATGTACCTGTGATGATATAAAACTATTAATGAGAGTTTTTTATTAAGATGACGAAAGAAATATAACTTTATTCACTGCAGCCATCCTATGACATACAGTTGTAACAGCATTGTCCACTAAATGGCCTTACAATGATGAGTTGTAAGTATGTTCAGAATTTCACTTTCTTCTTTTGCTTTAAATTAGCCCAATCAAGGATCTGCTGCCATTCTTCTGAGTTCCAAAAGCGATTAGAATTAATTTGGGCCACAAAGCTATTTCAAGTGCTCTGCTTATGTCCACCTACACAACCATTGGAAAAGCTTTTCTCAATATTAAGAATGCAGTTTGACCTCATCTTTCTATATACATTCTGTTGGATATTCTGGGATGTTACAGATTAATCCAGCACTCTTATGAGCAAGATGACAACAGCAACTTCAGGAGAGGGAAAAAAAAACATATCCTGCATCATTTCAGATATTTTTTGTTTCAGACCTATATCAAAGTTCTTCCAACACCTCAATTCAACTTCCAAGAAACTGAGGATCTTACCCTTTACACAAAGCTGCTTAAAACAGAAAGATTTTCTACTATATGGGTTGCCCCAATGGGATAGCGTCATGCTACCAAATGAGGGACAACTTCAATATCTGAACTCATTTCCTGTGTTCTTGAATGGGAGAGAGTACTAGTTAGTGATCCTGAGTGTTGATTCAAGAGTAGCATTAAGAGTAGACTTGAAGAGCTATCTCCCCAATATTGGTGGGCCTGGCTGGATACTGGGACTTGGACTTAGCAAAAATAGTGGAATTTCATATGGCTCTGAGAGGGTGCATGCAACCTGGGGCATGAGGGATACCATCAGTTCAGCATAGAACTGGTGACAGAATAACCAGAAATAGAGTAAGAAAAGCCCTATTAGGCCAGGCAGTCCCTCCCAAGCCACTGAAAGTTTTCTCCCAAAGAGGCATTTTCTAATGCTTTGTCCCATCTAGTTATGTGTGTCTACAGAGATAGGAATTTCACCACTTCTATTAGCAGACAATTCCACACTTCCATATAGTAGAATTTACTGTCAGGAAGGTTTTCCTAATGTTTCATCTATATTTTCCCTTTCCTAATCTTAGCCTATTGCTCCTAGTTCTATTCCATAATAATGGAACAACACCCTCCTTAGTTTTTACGTGCTTCAAATGCCTGTAGATGTTTATCTTACCCACCTTTGTCACGCAAATTACAAAGCCTTATATATTTAGCTTTCTTAATTCTTCCTCACAGATCAATCCCTCAGTTTTGTTGTTCCTCTCAGAACTCTCTCCAGTTTGCATACATCTTTTTTTCAATGAGGTGCACAGAACTGAAGTCAGTATCCCAGGATCATCACTTCCCTGTTCAGAGATGCGGTAACTCTGTGTATACAGCCTCTAATCACATTGGCTTCTTTAGAGCTAGATCACATTGCAAATTCATATCCAATGTGCTGTCCTCTGTCCCCTGGGTCTCTTTTGGCATTACTGCTTTCCAGGTTTCTCCTTCACACTGTATATCTGTGTTTAAGTTAATTTTCCCCTGGAGTATTCCGGCTGCATTTTTCCAAATTGAATCTAATTTTGTTGTTTCCTGCTCACATTTCTAACCTCTTCATGTTCCTTATTATTTCTCTGGCCTCATTGTTGTTCATTTACAGCACCTCCCAGTTTAGTATTATCTGGGAATGCCATTAACATGTTTTTACCCATTCTTCTTCCAGGTCACTAATGAAAATGATAAATAAGAAGAGTCCTCCAGATACTTTCCCAACACAACATTTGGCTGTTTATCACTCACGTTTCTTTACAACTTGTTTGCAATCCGTGTGAAAAAAAAAAAATGAACATCAAAGAGAGAGAGAAGAAAATTAAAGGAGCAACAAGGCTGAAGTTACATGTGAAAGCCGTATGGTAAGAAGTTGAATGTGAGATGAGGACTGGCACAGGGCTGTGCAACGCCTTGAAGAGGAGGATGAGAAATTTAAACTCGACACAGTGGGCAAGGGAAAAGCAGTGAAGGTATTCAAAGAGGAGTGGCGCTGCCTGATAAGCAGTAAAGGGAGATGATTTTAGCAGCTATATTTTGGATGAAGTGGAAGGAAGCAGTTTGGTATCAGAGATTCCAGAGAAGGAGGTGATGGCAGCAGGATGGAAGATGAGTAGGCCTGGGCGAAAGGGAAAAAAGTCTGGTTTTCAAAATGAAAGGGAGGAAGCAGCAGCAAGTTTTGGAGACAGCCTTCATGTACACAGGGAAGGGTAGTAGAGTTGAAGATGACCCAGTGGCTCCGAGCCTGCGTGACAGTGAGGATGGTGGTATTGCCAAAGGCAGACAGGAGGAAATGCAAGTTGAACTATAGCAGTTGAGTCATGTCTCAGTTTAGCTTGAGCTGATGGTGGAGCCATTGAAGTAAGTCTGTTAGATATTCAGCATAAGAAACATGAGGAAAATTGATGTGTGTGTTATCAGAAGAAGAGGTGATATCTGAAGATGTGAAAGGGACAAGGTGTAGAGGGAGAAGAGAAGAGATCGGGGACAGAGTCCTGTCAGACTCGCACAGAGTTGAGGTGAGAAGTGGAAAAGGGCCACCAAAGGAGACACTAAAAAAGCTCTCAAAGACAGGAGAATTCAGAAGGGATATGAAAGTCAATGGAGGACAAGATTACAAGGCGTAAGAGTGATCAACAGTATCAAAGGATGGAGAGATAAAGGAGGAGGAAGGCAGAGTAGAATGTTTTGCCACATAAAAGTTTCTGAAGACCTTAGTGTGTGTATTTTCAATGGAGTGGAGTGATCAGAAGTCAGACTTGAGTGGATCCAGGAGTGAGAGAGGAGAGAAAATCAAAGCATAGGCATAAATGGCCCATTCCTAGATTTCAGATCTAGTCACATATTCCTGAACAGAAATTGAAGCAAAATTCATGGAATAACTTGTAACAAGTTATTTATCCCATTCGAATAAATATCATATAATTTCTTCCCATCTCATGAAGGAAGAAGACATGTAGAGAAACAGTTAGGGCCAGGTTGTGCTTCACCCCTTCTAGTGTGCTCAGTAGGGGTCAATGAGAGGTATCAGTTTTCTTTCCACCATTTTCATGGTCCTGGTAAGGGGCAAGAACTATTACAGTCCCTGTCCTCAGGGTAGCACAGAAAGGAATTGTTTCCTCCATATTCTCCTAGGACATACAGTGCGACAAGGGGAGATATGGATGAGTTGGGGACCTGCACAAACCCATAGATTGCAACTTAACATTCACAGGAAGTGGAGGGGATTACGCTGAATCTCAAAAAGGGGAGTAGTAGTGTGCTTACATATAAAGATCTCAAGTGGGCATTCTGGCTCCCTGAATGCTTCCCCGGGCAGCATAACTTCGCCCCAACCCAAATGTAAGGCTGTGCCCTAAAAGCACAATGAAATCTCTAGTGTTTGGACTAGGAATGGAGAAGTTATCACCTCTATCATTTGGGACACCGTTAAGAGTTGCTTATATTTAAGTAAAATACTTTTTGTTAATTTACTCAACTGCTTACTCTCAGAAGAAACAGAGTCAGAGGAAATGTAGGAAGGTCCGAGAAGTTTATCACAGTATCTCCTGTTATTCTTACAGATAAATTTTACTATAGTTAATTAAGGGGTTGGGGAGGTAGTCACTACATCACAGTTGCAATAAATGAGAAAACTGGCAGTTAGTATTCAAGTAGCAGATACACAGCATTTGTATGTGAACATATGAGAGGAAGGACATTATCTCGAAGGGAAAACATTTGCCAATAGGGTCTGCTCACCACTGCTAAGAAAGTGTGTATTGAGCTAACAGGAGGAAATGGAGAAAAATCAACAGTCACAGGAAACTGTTAGAGATCTCCAGGGCAGGAATAGGAGGCAGAACAGGAAGCATTATGTATAAAAAGGGAGACTTGTAAAAAGACCAGGACATTGCTTATGGGGTTTCAATTATGTTGACATTTACTTGAACACAAATGACAAAAGTATGTTCTCAACACACACAAGACTCTTGCCACACAGAGTTTCCTGTTAGGGCAACCTAAACCTCTTAAAAACTACAGGGTCCTAGATACTGCAGTAACTGGAACATTACAAATGCCATAGACTGATGGCTTTAGTGTACGTGAATCTGAAAACTGGGCCTGGTTATCATAATGAACAATAAGACAAAATTACTCAGCAGCACCTAGGAGTCCCTTTTCAACATACAACTGTGGATATTCTGCACTCAATAGTTCCCTGTAATAAAATAAATAATAAATAATAATAATAATAATATTGGTAAGCCATGTTTAGTGCCCCCCCCAACCCAGACCCTCTATGGTGCCAGGAAACCACACCGTCCAGCCCCAGTAATGGGGTCATGGCTGGATATTACCTGGAGAGCAAGCTCCCCAAACAGATCCCTCACAGTTCTTCTGTAATACTGCATGAAAGGGCAGTCATACAATTCATATTGCCTACCAGTACTGGGCAAAGGGCAATCCTCAATTGGCAGACAGACACATCTGTGGTTCTGTGGCACATGTCAGCATAACCAGATAAACCACTGGTTATTAAGCACTTTCCTCATTATTATTTTTGCCAGCGTGTTATTTAAATTAGCTTGGATCATAGGTCCAGGTACTCAGATGGTATAAATTGGCATAGTTCCACTAAAGTCAATGGAGCAGTTCACCCCAGCTAGGATCTGCCTCATAATTCCATATGAATTGAATACTGGCCCAAAGAGAATAAACAGCAATGTATCCATATTCCTTTGGGGAGGAACATAGAAGGGTATTGTGAAACTGACAGACCAAGTAGCAGCTCATGCCAAGGCCACTAGGCCTCCCTGAACACTGACAAATGCATAGCTGGAAACCAGTCTGGCTCACCTGTGAGTTAGTATTATTAAAATAGGTATTAGATTTATAAAAATGTGTGTAGTGACTAGACTTTAGGAAATACTTGCAGGAGGCTGCATGTATTAATCTCACTTAACACCTGTACTCCATGCAATGTCCCAGTTTTTCTGGTCACCCTAACCCCATGTTATAAGGTTATATTAAGTTTGCATTGTAACACACTGTAACTGTTTAACTCATCAAACAGGAAAATAGTATTAAATAATGTAAAATAGCTTACTACAGAAAGTGTTAAGTCCTCAACACAAAAAAGTCCCATTGAAACCAAATGAGCAATTGTGAAACATGAAAGAACAAAGACTCCTGTTGATTGCTCTCCCCATACCCATGAAGAGGAGACATTCACAAGGAGTCAGCCCATCAGGTTGAACTCTGCGGGAAGGGAATAAAAATCCCTGACCAGAAGAAATTGGGACGCTCTATGCTCCTTGAACTCTGAAGGTTGAAGATTCTAAGCATAAGCAAGACTTCCCCAGGGTTTGGCCAGGATTAGCCCTAAAGGACAAATAGATCTTGCATGTTATGGCAGCTGCTATTGCTTTTTGAAACCTAAGACTGTGACTCATTTGTGTGTGTGTGTTTATCTGCTTTAACCTTGTAAATAAGTTTCACTTTTCCCCTTAGTTAATAAATCTTTGGTTAGTTTATTATAGGATTGGCTGCAAGTGCTGTCTTTGAGTTGAGATCTGAGGTGCCATTGACCTGGGGTAAGTGACTGCTCCTTTGGGATTGGGAGTTATCTGAACCTTGATGTGATTCTTGGTGTAAGGGACCATCTATCACCAAGGCAAGCTTGCCTAGATGGCAAGATAGTACCCAAAGGGACTGTCTGTGACTCCATGTTAAGGCTCATGTAGTGCCTGAGGAATTCACACTTGTATGTTGGTTGGTGAAATCGAAGTATAGAATTCACAACCAGTTTGGGGCTTGTGCCCTGGTTTGTAACACTCTGTCCTGAGGCTGGTACTCACGTTTGTGAGCCACGCCAGACAGTTTGAAAGGTACCACAATGAATGCTGGTAGCTCTTTGGCCAGTTTAATTTGTAGCAGCAACTCAGTCATCCATAATGACAATGAAAAGTCACTGAGACAAGCAAATGAGAGTGAGAATGATGTGTATAGCCTGGCGATTAGAGCACTCACATAAGATGTGGGAGACAAGCTCAAGTCCCTGCTCCAGTGACTAACTATTTATGAATAGGAGAAAACCTTCAACAGGAGAAATTGAGAGAGACCTGTCCCAGAATATCCCATAGTCCAGTAGTCAAGGCCTTTAGTGTGGAAGACCCAAATTCAAACCCCTTCTCCTCATCTGGCAGGGACAGGAATGCATACGGATCTCCTACATCTAGGGTAGGTGGAGGTTCTGAGAGAGGTCTCCTGTTGACATAAACCATTGGTATTTTGGGTGAATAAACTATTTGTCCAAAAAATTTCACCCAGCTCCATTCCATAGTGATCTGGGAGTAGACAGCTGGTAAATGAAATGCACAGGCGATACCAATTAGGGGGTGTTACAGAGAGCAAATAGGACAAAATATGTAAGGGATTAGAAATATGGATGAAATAAAAGGAAATTCATTTTGGAATAATGCAAACTAACACCATCTGGGGAGAAACAAAGATACACAGCGTAAAGTAGAAACTGGGGAAGCAGCAATACTGAGAGAAACCTAGCAGTGACAGTCAGTTGGAAACGGCAGTCAAAACAGTTAATGTAATTTTTGACTGCATACAAAGGCATCATATGTCACAGAACAAGAAGAGAACATGTCCACCTCTATGGGCTTGGTGCGACACTGCTGAATTCAATAGAAAGACTTCTACAAACTTCAATAGGCATTGGTTTTTGAGTTCTAGATAGGCTTTGGGGCAACTACATCTACAATAGGGTATGGAATTCTGCGCATCTCATTACCAAAAAGATATTGGCAAACTGGGGAGAAATTCAGAGAAGAGCAATAATAAAAAACTGACAATAGAGATGAAGGGGTTCTTTTATGTGAAGAAAAAGTGAATGCATTATTTGGCTGAAAGATGACTAAGGAGGGATCATGATAACTGCCTACAAATGTTTGCAAGATGGAAACTCCAAGGATTGAGGGAAACTTGGATGGGATAGAATTAAGGGACTCTTCAACTCCTGATGCTGGAAAACTCAAAGGAGAGGTGTTGGAGGAGGAAAAGTTGATGAGAGGGGAGATTCCCCTTATGGATCTTTTCCAGAGAGAGAGAATGCACAGAAAAGAGAAGTTGTCTACCATGCAACCCTGGTGCCCCAATCCTGTGGCTCTCACAAGATCTATAGGGAAAGGGAAGATGGAAAGAGTGAAGGCCATGGCCATCTGCATGGACATGCCATACCTCTGTCCTGAGTTTGAGGCCCTCTGTAACTTTACCCCACTCCCCGGCTAGTGCTACACTGCCAGAGTTTTCCTTTGCTGACCACTGTCCAAAATACCCACTTCTCCCATAAAGGAGGGCTCTAGTGTAAGTTTGGAACCTTGGAAAAGGAGACCACCTGGGGCTATAGGACTTTCTTGGCTATCTGTCTCTGAGAACCAGGGGAAAGCATGCCCCTTTACCTCTCCCATCTGTCTGTGGAAGGTCACAGAGTTCTGCACCTGCATATCTTTGAAAACATAACTCCAATCTGTTTATTCATTTGCACTGTGTTGATTAGTTACATAAATTATCCATTCAGGAAACAGAAGTCATGTCATATGACAACCAACACAGTGTAAATTTTGATGTTTGAATATTTGCAACAAACCTTGGCATGCTATTCATATTGGGGAAAAAATAAGAAATGAATGAATAACTTCAATGCATTAATAAATTAGATAATTTTGTGATCTGCTTATGAAATAGAAAAAGAGTAAAAATTCAACAAGTCAGTGGTGAATAATTCACTCAACTTCATTCACAATCTATTACTGACTCTGTTAACAGTGCTCAATAGTGCTAATCAGAGGGCATCAGCAAAGGGCTGATGAGAACACAGATATCTTGTGTGACTTGCAACAGAAAAAACCCACCTCCTTTTCATTATTATTATTTTTATTCAAGCAAAAGTGCTTTTCATTTAAGAGTTTCAATAGGCCACTCCAGATAATGCTCATTTCTATGGGGGCAGAGGGTGGGAAGAGGCTGTATACATTATAATAAGATCTGTCTGTGTTCTTATATCACTCCATTTCATCATGGTATCTGAGCACCTGAAATGCTCGATTCCTAGATTAATACTTGTTCCCTTTCATAAAATACTCCCCTTAGTACTCTGTTCTACAGATCACAGTTTACCTTTTCTTTGCAGCAAGTAGCTCCCTTCCTGTCATCTGAGCTCCCAATAAAAAAAGAGCTTGAGAACTTGTTTAACGCAATCTTGTGTTAATTTAAAATGCAGTGTTTGCATCTAGGGAATGTGCACTGCCCAATCCTATACTCCCTATAGAACTCCTTCCTAACTTGCCTCAGATCCAGTTACATTATAACACCTGTTTGTCTTTTACCAAAGGGATTGGAGAATGGTTTCTGAATTAACTGCATCAGCCTGCTATCTACTGCAGAGCAAATGAAACTGGTTGGTGCAAACAGGCACTGTGAAAAAAAAAAAAGCAGGAGCATATGAGTTATGGATTCAGAATTGTATTCACAGACATACTGTGAGACTCCAGATACTTAAATTTGTTCCTTGTACTTTTGCCACATGATTACTTTGCAGTGCTGATTCTGCTGCTTTTGGTAACTAATACATTCCAGTCACTTTTCAGTAATAAATAAAATAATTGCAAATGTGTCATTAAAAATGCCTTTCCATAATCTTATCTCAAAGATCAAGCTTCCTCATTAGGATTAGAAATGGTACCTTTGCCAGTTTGATTTTACCCTCAGGACTCAAGATTATTTCATAGTAAGAAATTTGATCTCATGTCCTCAATAACTTTACCATTGTCAAGCTGAAAAGCCAGTAGTGTTGAAGGCCCTCAAACAATTAGTAAATTAAAATATACTCTTACTGCTCTAAACAGACAAGCTTTATCTTTTTGTCTCTCTCTCCAAATACAGATTGACTTTTAGCTTATGAATTTACTATCTCTTGCATACAGGCCTCATCATTTCCCTCTTACAGGCCTACCGCCACATGACTCAGAACCTTGATGATGGTGCAGTTTATCCCACCTACAGTGTGTTCTCTCTTCATTGAAAGAACCACTCATTATTTCCATAACATCTGTTTATAGGTCAGTGCTTGCTACATTTTAAAATGAGACCGAAAAGGAAAATCCTTGATTGTGAGCACAAGTGCTGCTTAAAAGTCTCTAATATAGGTTGCTTATTGCTAGTTTGTGGTGTCATTTGTGCTGAAAGATTGCTCATGTTTTGCTAAATGATGTATACCTTGAATAAAGAGAGATGATTTTTATAGGTTAAACATCCCTATGAATTTCTTTTAATTCTGGGTTGGGTGAGGGAAGAAGGTTTTTTCAGTCTTTGTTTTATAATACCATTTAACCACAAAATGCCAAAATCCTACAACTGTTTTTGTCTTCCTTTCCACAAATTCTGAACTTATCAGCAAACACCAGGTCAGTTTTTGCACTTTCCTTCTTTCTTGTTTTGTCCTGTTTATACATTCAGCTGTATGTTCTATCTGTAACGTCTCTTTTCCTTTATTTGGGGTGTGGATGTAAATCAGGAAAAATGGTAATAGGAAGTAACTCTTCCTTTTAAGGAACAGCTGGTAGACAAGCCAATGGATGGATTGAAAGTACCTGCATAGGGGCCCATCAAATTCAATGGAAGTTGTTTCAGTCACCTCAATGGATTTTGGATCAGGCCCCAGAGCAGGCAGGAAATACTTCCTCCAATGAGTCACATTGGTTGGGAAATCAGGTAAATACTGGGCTCCCAGACCAGGGCCCAACTTCTGGTTCTCAGTTACACACGTTTCAACAAAGTTATTCCACATTTACACCGGTGTAACTGAGAGCAGAATTGGAACCCTACACTCAAGTGATGAGTAAAAGTTAACTAGCCAATGCAGGGTGCTTACTGTATTTACACAAGCCAGTCCTTTCCCTCCTTTGCATACAGATTTATTTTCTTGTGTATGGGAAGTTTTCTAAATAAACACTCCTTTTTCACCCTATATTTATATTTTGAACATCATTTTAGATCCTCTAACCAGCATACTGGGAATTTGCTTGCTTCTTGAGAAATAAAAGGCACTGGCTTCTGATTAATTTCTGGGTGTAATTTAAGATGTTCGTTTTGACTTACAGAATCCTAAATGACTCAGGAGCTGCCTACCCAAGAAGCTGTTTCTCTCCCCTTGTGCTATCACTACAGCTCCGATCAGACTGACTGTAAACTGGCTTTACATGGACAGGGCTGGTAGCCCGTTGTTTTTCACGAGGCATCCTCTTCTCTGGAACACACTTCTGTTGTTCCAATTGAGCCTGGATTTGCTGACTTACAGGATATAATGAAAACCTCATCTATTTTCCTGGGCCTTTTGCAAAGGGTGGGATGAGGGATATAGAGTAGTCTGAGAAGGGAGGCTGTTATTAATGTGGGTTGATTAAATGAAAACAATTGTAATTTAAGAAATTGGGTTGGCTTTGAGGAGTCTGAGCAAGCTCCTGCACTATCTGTTCATTTTGTTTAATTTCCATGTTTATAAAGAGCCTTCTACAGACACTTTTTGGGAAAAAAATCAAAATAAATAAAATATGGAGCAATATATATAATGAACACTAATAAAATTGTGAATGAAGTCAAGGGGGACTCTTTTGAGGTAATGGAGACTCAGACCCCAAAGCTATCTGACTGTAGTTAGCTTTCACTTGAAAAGCTAATTCTAATTTCATGTCCCAACCTCAATTATCTTGATACCCACATTGGGAGGGATTCCATTGTTCTTCCACTATGCCCCTGGATTTCAAGTTTCAGCAAATATATAGTTTTCTATTGTGTCTTTTGTGCATTCCATCGCTCCACCCTGCATTAATTAGTGTCAGCCTAGAACATTTTTAACTCAGGTACAGTAGTAAACTTTTCCCACTTCCATTCATATTTCCCCAGGTATTTGGCTCTTGGATAATTTTTAAGAAAATATAAGAGACCTTCTGGAAGGATTTGATACAACAAGTAAATTTATTCCTAAAAAAAGTAATCCCATCATATTAAAGGGTTTCACTATAGTATTAACAAAGCACACAGAAATTTTGCCATTATTCTTCTAGTGATTGGCCTCCTGGAAAAGCGGCCATGATCTGCACCGTGAGATGAGACTCCTGAGTTTGATTCATGACTTGAACTGATTTGGTTATACTGCTGTGCAGGTAGCAGAGTCAGCCACAGGATGAGAGATGTAGTCTGTAAACAATAGATATCACCATTACCTGAACTGATTCAATTCCTACAACTCCTAAATCCTACATCTGATTCAATTCCTCAAAGTCTCTCTTATCTAACCATATACGCACTGGATCATGTCACGTGGCTGAAGATGTGGTATTGGCCAAAGAATAGAAGAGAATTTCCAGCTGGATCTATGGAAGACATCCTATTCATCAGGAAGTGCAGTGTGGTTCATGTCAAATAAAGTGTTTAAACAAATTAGCAAAGCACTGTCGCTGACTTGTAATAATAAGGTGAGGAACATTAGCTATACATGTTACTCAGACTTCCCAATACAACTCCCTGCTTCCCATTCCAATTGTCTAAATACATCATACCAGGAATTCATAGAATATAAAAGAGTAAACAGACTCCAACAAACCAAGTAAAAGCCCCAAAGCCTCTAGAGTGGTTACAATTAAATAAAGGTGGTTGAACTACTTCCCCCAACCCCTGAAGATAAAGCTATGCCATGGAATTGAAACTCTCTTGGCAAAACAAGGTAAAATTAGGCTGATCGTCAGTTCCATGAAGCTAAAAAGCTTTTGGAAGACATGAGAAGCAAAGGGAAAAAAAGGTTTTATTAGCCAAATAATTAGTTTAGGGGAAAGCATTGATCAAACCAAATCATTTTTCTGGTTGTTGTAAAAGACAAAGGGGGCAGAACTTAGCTAGCTATTCATGTGAGGCAGGGATACAAGGCTGTGCCAATGCATGTGTTCCAGCTGTCTATACCTTACAGTTTCAGGTCACCATGTATATAGAGAGGAAACAAAAGCTGTGGATCCCAAGCCTGGTCACTGAAAATATATTTGAAAGCCCACATAGGTTCCACTGTCACATCACATTGGGAAGAAAATGCTTATTAGGGAGTTGAGTAAAGAGACTGTGTTGCAGACTGCTATAAAAGTTTATTTCTCAGAACAGTGGAAAAAGTTCAGATTGGATGGGGGATGGGAAGATAAATGGTACAAATAGCTAAAAGAGCTGGCTCAGATCCTTCTGAACTCTGGCCATAAATAATGTCTGGGAATGGCTAGAGGCTCCTCCAGCGTCAAACTTGTGCCTGTTCCAATGGCAGAAAATTGGAATTTCCAGTGTGAGTTCTGCATGAATTAAAGCAAGGTCAGACATTATAGACCTGGTTCTTTCTAAAGACCAAGAAAGAATGGAATGGAAACGCCCACATGTAAAGTTTTGTTTTCCAATCTCAGCAAAGGCTGGAGGAGCTTACTGAGTAAGTCGAATAGATCTTCCTAAAATCAGGCTGGAACACGGTGGAGGGCAGGGTATGTCAAGATAAATACATCCTTTCAAGTTTCACCACACTGAAGTAACCCTGATCGTTTGTCTCCACTATTCAGCACACTTAGTGTCTGTTCTATTATTTTACTACATCTGGGATAGTATTGAAGCGACAGCTCAATTTGCTCTTAATGCAGTATTTGAAAATATCAAGAACAAGACAACAGCATAAAGATGATGATTTTAAAATCTTGACTAAAGATGAGTGGCAAATTACTATTCAAATGAAGTGGGGTTTTCTTTTTTTTTTTTTTTTTAATTAATAACGTCTCAGGTTCTCTTTGTTAAAATTATGTCCAAGTGATAGGAGTAAAGATTAAGGACTAAATTCTGTTCTCAGTTTCACTAATATAAATAACGGAAAACTCCATAAACTTCAATAAAGTGACTCCAGATTTACACCACTGCAACTAAGAGCAGGAATAGGTCCCTTGCTTTTACTCATAACATTTGGATATAATGTTTCCTTATAAAATTATATCCAAATAACAAATAAACAGGAAACCATCATTTTTCAGAATCTCATGAGACAGTTAAGGAATGAGAGAATTCTGGCCTGAGATATATCTTCACACATGTGTCCATAATAAAATATAGATTATATTAATATTTATATGAGCACATGTGTATTAGAAGAGGGTTTACCTAGAGAATTTCTATTTCTATTTTAAATATTACATACAAAAATATACACTTAAGGAACATTATGGTTGCAAAGACAAGCATTTAGAAGTTAAGAAATACTAGAATTAGGGTTGCCCATGCAACCTTATTTTGGCCCTGTTGTGCAAATGCATTGTGAGACAAGCTTTAATTACATGATCACATACTGTTCCCCCCCCCCCCCCACAGAATTCCTGTCTCATTCAGTGCACAGCCTGGTTGGAGCTCACTGAATTGAGCAGCTAAGCAGTATTCTGTTTTATCATCATTGTTAAAGATGTGGTCTCGTGGCTTATTTACTGTAAACTTCTCAAACCCTACTCTTCACAGTTTCAGGGTAACCACACCTGTATCTCCCCACTCCATGGTCCACTCCAGGAGTCCTAATCTCCAGCTATTACCTGTCTCTAGACAGAGACCCTTGTCCCACTTCCTTGGAGGTCAGGTTAATTCCTGCTTCTCTCTCTTTTTTCATTACACTTTTCCCCTGAAAACACTACAAGACCCTTTTTTCTCTGTGCTTTTTCCTTCTATAGTATTTACTCATGCTGTTGTTGGTAATTTACTGGCAATTCCCAATTGTCATAGAATCCACAGATGCTGCCACCATATTGTCACAGTTTCAGGGTTAACTGTACTTTTGCCCCCTCCCAGTCTTCCTCAAGGGCACCCTCTTAAGATTGCCCAAGAGAGGGGAGGGCTTGGAGCTGGAAGAGACCCATGTCTCTCTACCTTCAGACCAGGGGTTTAGGCGTACAGTCCTTTGCACCTATCAGTGGTTTCACCAGCAGGTCTGACCAGGGTCCAACACCTATGGCTAACTTCTCTCCAGAGGCTAAAACAGTGTGTAAGAGTTACCCACCAGACTTTGCAAACTAAACTGCATTTATTCGTCAAATAAAAAGCATTACAGAGAAAAGATATAAAGAATAATGCTGTTGTCTAATCACAGTTAACTCACGCAATTAACTCAAAAAAATTAATTGCTATTCATTGCAGTTTTAATCACACTGTTAAACAATAGAATACCAATTGAAATTTATTAAACATTTTAGATGTTTTTCTATATTTTCATGTATATTATATTCTGTGTTGAAATTGAAATGAAAGCATATATTTTATTACAAATATTTGCACTATAAAAATGAAAAATAGTATTTTTCAGTTCACCTCATACAAATACTCAGAACCAAAACAATGTAAAACTTCAGAACCTACACGTCCATTCAGTCCTACTACTTGTTCAGCCAATCACTAAGACAAACAAGTTTTTTTACATTTACAGGAGATAATGCTGCCAGCTTCTTATTTACAATGTCACCTGAAAGTGAGAACAGGCATTTGCGTGGCAGTTTTGTAGCTGGCATTGCAAGGTATTTATGTGCCAGATATGCTAAACATTCGTATGCCCCTTCATGCTTCAGCCACCATTCCAGAAGACATGCTTTCATGCTACTGATGCTCATTAAAAAAATAATGCGTTAATTAAAATTTGTGACTGAACTCCTTGGAGGAGAATTGTATGTCCCCATCCCTGATTTACCCACATTCTGCCATATATTTCATGTTATAGCAAACTTGGATGACGACCCAGCACATGTTGTTCATTTTAAGAATACTTTCACTGCAGATTTGACAAAACGCAAAGACGGTACCAATGTGAGATTTCTAAAGATAGCTACAGCACTTGACCCAAGGTTTAAGAGTCTGAAGTGCCTTCCAAAATCTGATCTGGACAAGGTGTAGCACGCTTTCAGAAGTCTTAAAAAAGTGTTAAAAGAGAAGTTTTAAAAGAGAAACTACAGAACCTGAACCACCAAAAAAGAAAATGAACCTTCTACTAGAGGCATCAGTCCACACTACTTTGTATGGTTATCGAGCAGAACCCATCATCAGCATGACTGCACATCCCTTGGAATGGTGGTTGAAGCATGAAGGGACATATGAATCGTTAGCACATCTGGCATGTAAATATCTTGCGACGCCGGCTACAACAGTGCCAGGCCAATGCCTGTTCTCACTTTCAGGTGACACTGTAAACAAGAAGTGGGCAGCATTATCTCCTGCAAATGTAAATAAACTTGTTTGTCTGAGCGATTGGCTGAACAAGAAGAAAGACTGAGTGGACTTGCAGGCACTAAAATTTTACATTGTTTTATTTTTGAATGCAGTTTTTTTGTACATAATTCTACATTTGTAAGGTCAACTTTCATGATAAAGAGATTGTACTATAGTACTTGTATTAGGTGAATTGAAAAGTACTATTTCTTTTGTTTTTGTTATAGTGCAAATACTTGTAATTAAAAATAAATATAACGTGAGCACTGTACACTTGTATTGTGTTGTAACTGAAATCAATATATTTGAAAATGTAGAACACATCCACAAATATTTAAATAAATGGTATTCTATTATTGTTTAACAGTGCGATTAATCACACGATTAATCATGATTAATTTTTTTTAATTTTTAATTTTTTTTAATCGCTTGACAAGCCTGCATGTATGCTAAAAGCTTACAAGAGATCACCTCCAACACCAACACAGGGCTCTAATAGGTGTCAGTCTTTCAAATCCCGCAGTAGGGTTTGTCCCCTTGTTTACAGTTTTTAGATCAGGAACCAGCAGTCACAGATACGCCACACAAGTAGTGCTTCAAAGGTCAGGAGGCAGGAGCTACTGCTCTCCATAGCACCATTCCCTCCACCCTCACAATAATGGAGAGATCTTCAACAATGCTGACCTACGATTTTGTTGATGGCCCCTCTGCATAATGAACACCTTCCCCAGACATTTTTTTGGAGGGGAGTTGGATGCAACCGCTGTTTCGGACAGCCTAGGCGAGAACTGTGCTGCTATGGGAGCTGTTTAGAGGCACTGGGCCTCTGCAGGGGTCATAGAATCATAGAATATCAGGGTTGGAAGGGACCTCAGGAGGTCATCTAGTCCAACCCCCTGCTCAAAGCAGGACCAATTCCCAACTAAATCATCTCAGCCAGGGCTTTGTCAAGCCTGACCTTAAAAACCTCTAAGGAAGGTTTAGATATCCAAAACCTGTGTGGATCTTGAGGCACTGATTGATTTAGGGGACCTAATCTCCTTCCTGCAGCACAGCAGGGTGACTCAGTGGTTCAAGCCACGGGCAGTGTTTGTGTTCAGAGAAGTGCAAGAACTGCAGTTGTACTCCGTCTCTGCATGAAGAGGGTTGGGAAGGAGGAGACCTGTGCCCTTTCTCCCTTGTGCAGAGACTAGATACCATTTGTCCCTTGACAAGAAAAATATAAATAAGAAATAGTCCATCAGTGCAGTGTGGCTGAATTAACATGGCTGTAGGAACCTGAACATTTGCCATTCCTAAATTAATCATATATATTACCATACGAGTTGCCCTGACTTTTTTCATATTTATACATTATTATTTACATTCAAATTCTCACTTTGTTACCTCAGATAGTTACTCACTGTAGTTTCCCTTAAAAATAAAACACTTTAAAAAATAACTAAATTCTCTCTGTCTTTCATCCACTTTGGTATTTATCAATTGCTTCTTTTGGAGATTGATCATCATCCAAGACAACGCAGCTAAGACTGGTTTTGTTTTTATCACTAAAGAGAAACGAGCCTCCCACCAGTGGCAACACCCAAAGCTTTTATATTAGAGAGCTTTCTGAAGGAAACTGACAGGAATAAAGTGGCTACTAATTTTGCAATCAGTTCTTCTAGAAAAATGTCCTCAGTACCCTGCCAGTGACTAAGAAATCTGATAACATTTTTTAAATCCCAGAGATCCCATTAAGAGCTCCATGAACAGAAAGGTGAACAGCCAAAATCTGTCATCCCAGAAAAATTGGAGGACACTCAGATTATTTTCATGAATCAGAAACATGATATAGGTGTCCTTCAAACAGGGACACATCATCCATTTAATTAAGAGAAGTGAGTCCCTTTGAAGGAGAGTCTGAATCATCTTAAACTGAAAACAAACTTAAGCTGTGTAGGAAAAGTTTTCAAAAAGGCATGCCACGTTGCCCTGTTAGCATAGGCAACTGTGGGCTTAGTTAAGCATCAATTTGCATGTCCCTTAATATTTTCAACAGGTTGCACAGAAAAACTATAACATGCCTAAACGACAGCCAAAAGTGGTGAAGGCCTATACAGGAGCACAGAAGTAAAGTTACTGAGCTTGTGGTGGGGCCAATTATTTAAACACACAAATTCACATTCGGTGTAGTGTAAGGCCAGACTGGACTCCTGAATTTAGCTAATCAAATGTACTGCCATGTGTAAGCTGTGGTTTATTTTGAAGTACTCTGCGTGCAGTCCAATTTCATATGCTTGAAATTCCCCTAGGATATATTTGGGTTTGGAAGCAAATGTGGGAGAATTTTTTTTTTTTTTTGGAAGTCCTGTGCAGGTGCTGAGAGTGCACAGTGAAGCTTTCAGCCCCTTGTACCTCTTTTTTTCTTATACTCCTGGGAGACTTCAGTGCCAGAAGCATAGTTGTGCTCCCTAGAAAGGGTGGAGAGGGGCAGGAGTAAAGTAGAACTACAGCCCCATTCACTTCCTGTTGGCCAGTACAACTGGATGGCACGAGGGAACAAGTGCTGTAGCCTGTAAAAAAGTACCACAGCAGCCATGTGTGATTCCCGATGCCTACATGCAATGCCCTGAGGGCTTGCTGTACATGCACAGCATCCCTTCTTGCCACCCCATCGCTACTGGCTACATCTTAAAGTCATGACGTAGGCCAATGGTGTCCAACCTTTTCAACCTGCCAGACATGTTATTTCAAAAAGGTTACAATCAATACTTAGGGGTAGGTTCTATGCCCCATTCTGCTGCCTTCATCTTCAAGGAAAGTATTGGGCCTGATTCATCATTACCCTGCATCTAGTCATGTACACCAGCATAAAGCAACCATGCTCACTTTGTATTGCTTTCCCCCTATTTTTTCATTAAATCAAGATTGGATGTCGTTCTAAAACAGTTCAGTTAGAAGTTATGGGCTTGATGCTGGACTCACTTGGTGAAATTCTATGGCCCATGCAGTGCAGCAGGTCCAACTAGATGATCACATGGTCTCTTCTGGTCTTAACATCTATGAGCCTCTACTTTTCATACTTTTTACTTCGCACTGATGTAAATGACTGAACAAGGAGCCGGGCAACAATGAATCAGGCCCATTGACAGGATTCAGGAAAGAGGGAAGAATGGCAACATAGAATGAAGTGAAGGTAAATAGTTCACTGCAAATGTCACCTGACAAAACATTTGGTAATCTATGCAAATCATAGTGCTTAGCTTAAAATAGTGTGCAAAATTCTAAATAAGCCACTTGTGTGATTCCAGAATGAACAATATAGTATTCAGCCCTCATGCAAGAGAACTTTAAGGGTAAACAAGCATATCCCTGAGGGTTAATCCACAAGCACAGCTGTATTTTCCTCTGCATGCGATTTTATCCCATATTAACTTGACCTAACACACCACTGTATGCAATTGCTCACTAAAGGCTCCCCTGCCCTCCTCTGTCCCCTAGCTGGACCCAGACCAGATGGGGAAGGGGGCAGCAGGCACCATGCTGCCCCTTCCCCCAGCCACATAGCACCAAGCGGGAGGTAGAAGCATTAGTACTGGGGCAGAAACAGCCTTGGAGTACAGAAATTCCCCCAGCAGAGGCAGTTGGAGCAGAAACAGTACAAGGGCACAGGTGGGAGGCCCACTCAGGCCCCCTTGCTCCCTGGATAGCTTTGGAAAGGGTGAGGCCAGACTGACCTTTTTCACCATAGATTTGGTTGATTATGTTCTGTTCGCTGATTGGCTGTTTGCTTTGACCTCCTCCTGCACATTTCCCTCACAGTCCCTTGGCTCCCAGCTCACTCCTCCAGGTCCCTATGCTCCTCTTCGTTTTCTTTCTTCTTCCTCCCACTCTTTTCCTCTCCATAGCTCCTGTTTTCTCCCCTTGCAATCCCACCCCCCACACACCACATGTGTGTTTTGCCCACTCCTTTGTGCCTATTAACTCATTCCCTCCAGCTTATCTCCCTCATCTTCCCTCCAACCCCATATTACATTTCCAAAACAAAAAATAAGAACTGGAAAAAAAAAATTAAAGTGGCATTGACAAGATTTTTGCCATCCATTACTGGGCTGACTCTGCTTGCATGTTTTCATCCTCTCTCCTTCCCTCTTGTCTATTTAGATTCTAAGTGCTTGGGAAAGGGATGTCTCTTACTATAGATATGTACATAGCACATTGGGCCCTGATCTCAGCTAGGGGCTCTAAATGTTACCATAGCTCAAATAATTAATAGCTAAGGATCTGTCCACACTGCACCTACAACCATGAGTTTGCATGGCTGGTTACAGGCATGATTTCATGAAATGGTTACAGGTAACACTGTTTGGTTTGTGTCCACATAGCAACTTTTCTGTCATCACAATTGAGTTTTTACAGGAATAGCCAGCACTCTGCCTAACTATGTTTTGATGAGCATCCCTTTATAGAATGGGATATCATTCATGGTAGTGCCAGCTACAGAGTATCAAACTGCTCAGTGGGAGGAGGGAAACTGCACTTCCCAATCTCCACATAGACCTCCTACACAAAGCCCATTCAACGCTAATTAATGGGGGAGTGAGTGTTTCATCCTCAGTCTTCATGCCTCAGAATAGCCCCATTCCATTTAAAGCAACCAGAGCCTGGATAAACATTGAAATAAATGGCAGTGATTTGAAGAACATTATGCACATCTATGGATAAATGAAGCAATGTTTTCTACTGTAGGGTCTGAAGTGGCAGTGCTAAAGGAGGGCCATTTCCAGAGATCTCTCTGTGTTTCTGTGGGGAAAAGTAGAAACCGTGGAGCAGGTGAGTCATGAGACGCCTAAGGCTTTTTCTAAAGACATTCCAGCCTGTTGTTTATTTTTGTTTATTTCATAAGAAAGGCTACAAAGAGTTCAGTGACATATGGAAGAGGAATGAAATTTTAAAACGTGCACTGACTTTTTAGGAATATGCTCACTTCCTATTAAAGAGAGACAGCTGATGCTCCCAGGGCTGGTGCCTAGAGACAACATCATTTCATTATGTGAAGAGACATGTCTAATTTTTCCACAGGGAATATTTTTTATTTTGGTCACATCCTCTTCTCTTTTTCTCACTCACTCATGCTCATATACCCACAGATCTGGAAAACAGGGTCGGCGAGAGCCTGCCTCATCAGTGTAAAATCACTTAAAAATGTGTATATAATCTTAGTTTAACTTAAATGAAAAATATGTCAACAGGACAAGTTTTGTGGCCAGTTTAGGGTGCTGAGCCCCTAATCAGCTTATCATGGGTGGACCCTACTCAAATCAGTAGAGCTCCATTGGGTTCACGTACCTGACAATGCAGATGAGCTTGCAGGATCAGGGTCTATGACAGATAAAAGGGAAAGTTCCCATGAACCAAACCCTCAGTCAGAATCATTTTCTCTTAATGCAAATAAAAAGAAGCTGGTGGAAGAGAGATAATTAAAACTAAGTACTTTCAGGAATACATTCAAAAAGGAAAAACTCCTCAAATTCGATTAAAGCCACCACTTAGATTGTAAACTCATTGGGGCAGGGACAATGTTTTTGTTGTGTGCATACAGGGCCTAGCACAAGGGGGTTCATGAGAGGGGCCAGTAGACACTAATGCAATACAAAAAAAGGTTAATAATTGTAATTTAAAAACACGGGAAATAGAGAGAACACTTCTTCACTTGAAGGGAGCCAAACAGGATGATCTAATCAGTCTTTCCTCATTTCTAAGGGCTGGGATTCTACTGCATGGCATTAAGCTGCTTTCCCTCAACCCCCCTATTCCTTCCTCCTCTACACAAAAGCCAGTAGGCCTCTTCATACAAAAATATTTTGTGTACTACTAGGTACATTGTAGAAAATCTCTGAAAACCTATAACAGAGATATTCCCCAATCAAAAATGCTTCAATAAGCTGGAGTTAAGGTTAAAAGTGCACATCAATGTTCTCAGAGGTAAAGACCTTGCAAGAGCATTGGTCTTATCTAAAAACAAACAATAGGAAACAGAGGCCTTGTCTATATGGAAAGCTTCCTCAGTTGACCCAAAGATGTGACTTTAAAATGATTTAGTTATCCTGTTGAAAAAAACCCTTAAACAAACTGAAACCAGGTTTAAAATGATTTAGCTGACCTCAAACTGTATCCACTCAGGGTTTTGTACCAGTTTAATTAACATGGATTTTAAAACAATTTAAAGTTAAACCATGTAACCACCCACTTGGAGTTTGCCAGCTCCTAAGGTTCCAGCCTGAGTCTGTAGGGAGTGCTACCCAGGGGACTAAATCTGTAATAGCTACCTGGGCACTCTGGCACCATTTCCAAGCATGCTTGGAGTCACGTGTGGGGACAGAATGGACTAGAAACACCATCTGAGGCCAATAGGGAGGTTTCTGCATGGGGTGGTCTGGACAAACAGGGCACTGGGCCATTGATGATCCAAAGCTGCTCAGCTCCCACAATGGGTGGGGACAATCTGACTCACAGACAAAGAGATGAGTTTTTAGTTTCATACTGTTTTGAGCTTTGAGTCTGGGAGTTGAGAGAGAAGCAGGACAGCTCAGGGAGTTTCTGATTACCTTCCTCTCCCCTGCCCACAAAGGGAATCTTCGGACTGCTGTGGGAAAGTTGAATGGCTCAGGCAGTCCCAGCCCTCCACAGATCAGCATCCCAAGTGCCAGCTACTGGGAACCAGCCAAGACCTCCACAGACTCCAGACCAGGGAACCAGCAGGTCTTGCGGCAGCCAGGAGAGGACCCTGATCCACCCAGGGCAAAGGCAAAGTAAGGGAACATCCCCTTTTGTGTAAACCAGCCAATGTTCACAGTGCTGCAGCACTCATCTCTGGCCTCACCCTCAGTGTACCCTCTGCCTGGGAAGTTGCTAGGGAGGGAGCTGGGGGTTGGGAAGCACTGTGAATGTTGGGAGATGGGGAATTGGTTGATTTGTTAGTATGTAGTACTTAGTTAACTCTAAGCCTTTCTTTCCCCAAATCATTTTTCCTATTCCCAGTAAAGAACACCTTTGTTATAAAGTTATTTGGGATATGCCATTTCTTTGCTGGGGTTTGTGTTGATATACTCATTTCTTGTGTAAGGGGTTTTATACTACCTGCCCATTAGTAGCATTCTTCATTTTCTTAGGGAATACACCCCTGGTATCTTGGGCACACTGAGAAGTCCCCTTGGGTGGGACACCAGGCATCAGAAAAAGAGCACAGGACCCACCCTATGCAAAGAGAGGACAGAAGTCACTCCAAGTAACCAGCACCCGGAAAAGCCTTGAGCCACAGCTCAAGGGAGAGGCTACAGCCATCAGAAATTCAGTCAACATTGATTTTTAGTGCCAATTAAATGTTTTGACCTAGCAGTTTTCCATTGAAAAAATGCAGTTTAGTCAAAAACTAAACATTTCACAGGAACATGTCGGTTTAGATGAAATTGTTTCCTTTTGATAATGTAAAAAGTTTCATTTAGACTTTTACATTATTTGTTAGTCTATTAGTTATTTCTGCAGTTAGCAGGTGTGCTAGAAAAGCATTAAAGACTTAGCTTAAAGAGAATATTCAAGCACAACTCATTGAAGTCAGAGAAATGTACTGTAATACATACATTACTCATGTATTCCCAAGACTACACGGTAAAGTATGAAGAGTTATATATGTACTGCATTTGGGGCAAGTGTTACTGCCTAATAATGTCAGCTCTATATAGTCAGATTTTCACATTAATAATTATTTTCATGCTTCCCTTTGTTGTCACTATGGTGTTTTCATAGAATCATAGAATTGTAGGACTGGAAGGGACCTCGATAGGTCATCTAGTCCAGTCCTCTGCACTCACTGCAGGACTAAGGGTATGTCTACACTACGAAATTAGGTCGAATTTATAGAAGCCGGTTTTATAGATATCGGTTTTATACAGTCGATTGTGTGTGTCCCCACATAAAATGCTCTAAGTGCATGAAGCCGGCGGACCGCGTCCACAGTACCGAGGCTAGCGTCGACTTCCGGAGCGTTGCACTGTGGGTAGCTATCCCACAGTTCCCGCAGTCTCCGCCGCCCATTGGAATTCTGGGTTGAGATCCCAATGCCTGATGATGCAAAACAGTGTCGCGGGGGGTTCTGGGTACATGCCATCAGGCCCCTCCCCCTCCGTCAGAGCAACAGCAGACAATCGATTCGCGCCTTTTTACCTGGGTTACCTGTGCAGACAACATACCCCAGCAAGCATGGAGCCCGCTCAGCTCAGCTCACCGTCACCATATGTCCTCTGGGTGTCGGCAGACGTGGTACTGCATTGCTACACAGCAGCAGCCCCTTGGCTTTTGGCAGTAGATGGTGTATTACGATTGGTATCCGTCGTTGTCGTACTCCAGTTCAATCATAGGCACCTGGGCAGACATGCTTTGTCTCCTGGAGACTCAGTCCTGCCGGCAGTCCTATTGAACCGTCTTGACGATGATGGCTAGCAGTCATAGTACAGTATCTTCTGCCACGCACCCAGAAGATGCCGAGGGCCATCAGTCATGCTGCACCGTCTGCTGCCAGCTTAAGATGTAAAAAATAGATGGACCAGATTTGTTCTGTATTCATTTGCTTCCCCCTCCCGCTGTGGTCACCTGTGCTCTCCATGCTGGGCAAACAGGAAATGAAATTCAAAAGTTCGTGGGGCTTTTCCTGTCTACCTGGTCAGTGCATCTGAGTTGAGAGTGCTGTCCAGAGTGGTCACAATGAAGCACTGTGGGATAGCTCCCGGAGGCCAATAACGTCAAATTCCATCCACACTACCACAAATCCGACCCGCAAAGGCCAATTTTAGCGCTAATCCCTCGTCGGAGGTGGAGTAAAAAAACCGGTTTAAAGGGCCCTTTAAGTCGAAAGAAAGGGCTTCGTCGTGTGGACATGTCCAGGCTTAATTCGATTTAACCCTGCTAAAGTCAACCTAAACTCGTAGTGTAGACCAGGGCTAAGTATTACCTAGACCATCCCAGACAGATGTTTGTCTAACCTGCTCTTAAAAATCTCCAGTGATGGAGACCCCACAGCCTCCCTAGGCAATTTATTCTAGTGCTTAACCACCCTGACAGTTAGGAAGTTTTTCCTAATGTCCAATCTAAACTGTTCTTGTGGAATTTAATCCCAATGCTTCTTGTCCAATCCTCAGAGGTTACGGAAAAGAATTTTTCTCCCTCCTCCTTGCAACAATCTTTTATGTATTTGAAAACTGTTATGTCCCCTCTCAGTCTTCTCTTCTCCAGAATAAACAAACCCAATTTTTTTCAATCTTCCTTCATAGGTCATGTTTTCTAGACTTTTAATCATTTTTGTTGCTCTTCTCTGGACTTTCTCCAATCTGTCCACATCTTTCCTGAACTGGACACAATACTCCAGTTGATGCCTAATCAGTGTGGATGATACCAGAAGAATTACTTCTCAGTCTTGCTTGCAACACTCCTGCTAATACATCCCAGAATGATGTTTGCTTTTTTTGCTACAGTGTTACACTGTTGACTCATATTTAGCTTGTGATCCACTATGACCCCTAGATCCCTTTCTGCAGTACTCCTTCCTAGGCAGTCATTTCCCATTTCGTATGTGTGCAACTGATTGTTCCTTCCTAAGTGAAATACTTTGCATTTTCTTTCCAACAGAGAGGGCACATGTGTGAGCTTTTCTTAGCTTGTTCAAGATGATTGGTAAAGACAGTTTCGAGAGAGATCCCTGGAGATTTGCACTGGCCTTGGAAGCAGATGCCTTAAAGTCACTCTTAAAGGTGACCTGCAACAGATTTCTTTTTAAATTGAACTCATGACCTTGTCTATTTTTTATGCTGTGACAAAGAAGGCCTGAATAGGTTTCTCTACGATTTGTGTTACCGTAAAAAAAAAAAAAAATAAAAAAAAAAATCAGTACTATAAAGCCCAGTCTTCCCTGATTTGGTTGGAGGCTCTCTGGGAGCTATCTAGGATGTTTATTGTGAACTTCTGCACTTTAAAAGAAGGGGTGAGGGCATTGGATCTTTAACAAAGACTCCTCTGTATCCAAAAGTTTAATTATTCACTGAATACATAAATAAAAAAACAACAACAAAGATAAATTAACTGTAAGGCATTGGCGGTCCTCTCCCCGGCCCTCAGGGAGGGAGACCACGCTCTCTCACTGCAATGCTCCTAGAGCCACCCTGTTGGGGGGTGGGGAGAAAAGAGGGCAGGGGGGAGGACCTCTTTTCTCCCCACTTAGCTGACAGTTAATGATTAATTGGTCCAAGCCTGCAGGCCAGGCCAGGCAACAATTTAGTCTGTGAGCCCCAGCTCTCAGCCACAGCAGGGCAGCACACAGTCAGTGCTTCTGGCCTACAGTCATGCAGGGTAGCAATAAGTCTATAGGTGCCACACAATCAAGTGGGAGCATAATCAGTTAACGGCTCTGGCCTGCAGCCAGGCAGAGCAGTAGGCAGTCTATATGTCCACCCAGGGCCCTCAATCAGGGCGGGGCAGTAATATTGTCCGGTAATGGCTCTGGCCTACAGTCAGGTAGAGCAATACAGCAGTCTAGGGGGGATTAGCTCTCCGCAGCAGGGGAGGAGGGAGATGTTCTGCTCCTCTGGCAGCTCTGCTCAAACTGAACTGGAGGGCCTGCCTTTTATAGTTACGGTTCCTGTCCCGCCCCTCTGCTTCCAGCAGGGCGGGCATGGGTGTCTGTCAGGGAGGGAGACCCTCCCTACACCCCCTCACTACATTAACCAAACTAAAAATCCCTGCTCCCTCTTCATTCTTGTGGTGTTAACCTTTCCCTTGTTCTCTAATCATTCGAGTATCTTTGGGGCTAGATAGGACCTGAATTCCTAAAACAATAAGCAAGAGGGAGAAAAAGAAAGAAAGAAAGAAAAACTTTCAGGCTTTTTTTAAATACATCATAAAAAGAAATACACAAAAGGGGAAAAGCCCTGGTTTGGTTTGGTGTTTGTTTTGTTTTGTTTTTTCTCACCTTTAAAACCAGGTCTCCCACATAGCAGATAAATTGAATGTTACCACCTCTGGGTCAGCCACTATTTATTTCTTTTGTGTAATATTTCACTTTCAGAGTCACCCACTGAATATTTTTCAATCTTGTTTAAGGTGAATAAGTGAGGACTCTTCAGAAAGGCTGCCAGAGCAACACTGAGTAGCTGGCAAAGATATTTTCTGTCACCAAATTAAGAAAGAAAACTCATGATACTTTTCCCAACATCCTTTCCCATTAATGGTGCTAATGCTGCGCCACCTCTTGAAGGCATACGACTGACAGGACTTCTTGAGAGGTTTCAGAGTAGCAGCCGTGATGTGGAGTCCCCTTACCTTCAATAGGATGCTGTGTTACAGCTGGTTGAGAACTTTTCAACAGAAAGTGCTGATTCAAAGCCACAGGTTTTTGTAGGAATGTACCTTTCATCAGGAAAAAATTATCTGGCCCAGGATATAATATGTGATCAAATCTGTAGCAAGAGACACCTCTCTCACCCCTGCCACTACTAGCAGAATAGCCAGTAGCCCACTGGCTAAGGAACTCTGCTGAGCTGTGGGAGACTCATAGACTTTAAGGCCAGAAGAGAGACCATCATGATCATCTAGTCTGATCTCCTGCACTTCGCAGGCCACAGAACCTCACCCACCCACTCCAGTAATAGAGCCCTAACCTCTCACAGAGTTACTGAAGTCCTCAAATCTTAATTTAAAGATTTCAAGTTACAGAGAATCCACCATTTACAATAGTTCAGACCAGCAAATGACCTGTGCCCCATCCTGCAGAGAAAGGCGAAAAACCCCAGGGTCTCTGCCTGTTTGACCTGGATAAAAATTCCTTCCTGACCCAAATATGGCAATCAGTTAGACCCTGAGCACATGGGTGAGTCCCACCAGCCAGACACTTGGGAAAGAATTCTTTGTAGTAACTTAGAGCCCTCACTAGCTAGTGTCCCATCACTAGCCACTGGAGATATATGCTAATAGCAGTCTCAGATGGGCCATGTGCCAGTGCTGGCAATCTCATCACACCATCCTCTCCATAAACTTATCAAGCTCAGTCTTGAAAAAAGTCAGGGTTTTTGCCCCATCTACTCTCCTTGAAGACTGTTCCATAACTTCACTCCTCTGAAGGTTATAAACCTTTGTCTACTTTCAAGTCTGAAGTTATTGATAGCCAGTTTATATCCATTTGTTCTCATGCCAACAATGACCTTTAACTTAAATAGCTCCTCTACAACCAGCTGTTCTATGATGTCCTTGCTACTTACCAATACTAAATCTAAAATGGAATCACCTCTTGTTGGTTCAGTGACTATTTGGTGAAGAAATCTGTCAGCTCTCACATCAAGGAATATCTGGGCCCTACCATTATTCATAGCACTTGTCCTTCAATCTATATTTTGTAGCAGATCCCAAGCACTATCCCAGGGTAGCCGCTGTACCTTTCTTCCCCAAACAGATTCCATTTTATTCAGTCCATCACTTCTAATTTCTTTACAGTCTACCTCATCATTAATATACAATGCTACTCCCACACCTTTCCTGTATTTCTGTCTTTGCTGAACAACACAGACCCTTCAATACCTGTATTCCAGTCATGATTACACCATGTTTCCATTATCGCTATAAAATCTGGTTTCACTTCCTGCACCAGTAATTTTAGCTCATCCATTTTGTTACCCAGGCTTCTTGCATTGGCATAAAGAAATTTTAGTTGTTTGTGCTTGGCTTCTCCCAGATTCCTCGCCCAATTAGGAACAGTCATTTACTTCCAGTATTGCCTGCTTGACTGTTACTGTTATTAGTATTAGCACTATCTTTCCTCTTGTCCATTTTCCTATCCTCTGTTGTTCCCTTCTCAACTGCTATATCCTCCTGCTTGACTTTCCTCCTGCTCAATATTAGAATCAGGCATGGAGATTACATGAGCATCTCCCATCCATCTCCTGCAAATTCCTAATTTAAAGCTTTTTAAATCAGTTATGCCAATCTCCATCCCATAAGTCTTATTTCCCTCCCTACTCAGTTGGAGTTCATCCCATGAGAAAAGTCCTCTGTCCATCAATGCCTCCCAGTAATCGAACATCCCAAACCACACCTTATAGCACCATTGCCTGAGCCATTTGTTGATCATCATAAACTTGTCGAACCTTTGCCATGCTCCTTTAGGGACAGGTAGAATCCCACTGATGATTACCTGAGCCCCTTTTCTTTAAGTGTCTTCCCATGCCTGGCATAGTCTTCCTTGATGCAGCCCAGTGAGACTCTCACAGTATCATTTGTTTCCACATAAAGGATAATCAATGGATTCTTTCCTGCTCCCGTTAGGATCCTCTTCAGCCTCAAGTTCACATCCTGTATCTCAGCTCCCAGCAGGCAGCACACTCTTCTGTCCTCTGGATCAGCCCTAGAGACAGGTGTGTCTGTTCTTCTTAGCCGGGAGTCCCCAGTCACATAAGCATGTCTCTTCCTGGTGATGTTGCAATTTTTCAGCCTTCCCCCTTCTGTTTGTTTTGGCTGGAAGCCAGAGATTCAAGTCCCTGCTCTGCCTGATTTGGAAATCTCACAAACTTTCATGGGACAGCAAAACCATTTCTCACCCAGCTCTACTCTGCACAAGTGCAGGCTCCATCTGATTACAGAGATGGAGCATCGAGATGTCGGTGAGATCTAGTATTTACACTTAGGTCTTTCACAGTCTTTAATATCTTAGGGGGACCATTTATGGGGACAATAAAGTGTTATCTGGTCTTTTCACTGTATTTCAGTTCCTGAATTGTAACAATACCACAAGGAGAGTAGATTTCATATTGTTTTGACCTGTAAATGGCTTCCGATGTATTAAATCTTTGAGAAACATAAAACACAAAAGACTAATTTATTTGAGTGCCGTGGTGTTCATGTGAAAATGTCTATTTCCAGCTTCATTAAAAACCCAAATAACACCTTTATATCCAAAACACAAAAATCTTCCAAATAAATTATGCCTAGCAGCCTTTCAAAAAATCCTGATGACTTCCTGAAAATCTGACAAAGACAGGATAATATGAATGACATCATAAAACCCTAATATGAGAAACAATCCAGAGAGAATTAACTGTTGGCTATTTAAAACTGAGCAAGTACTTTAAAACAGTTTGATTTAGTTTTTTCTGAGGATGAATTTTTTGCTTGATTATGTTTTTCTGTAGTGTATTGGCATTTATGTTTTTAATGTTTAATAAATGTGTCAGACTGTCCTGACAACATTTTTCTTGCTTTATGATTAATCATTCAGTTTAATATTATTTTGTTTAAAATGTATTGTTGCATGAGTTTGATTTGGAAAAAGTAAATCAGATTAGTTTAAACATAAAAAATAGCTTATTAGCAAAGCAGGAGATAAATGTATTTGTTACTTTTTCTTTATCCCTGATATCCTGCCCAATAAAAAACTAGGTTAACAATAGCATATGTTGTCTACAGGCAAGATTATCCTGACAGTATGCAGAGAAACACCTCAGTGTCTAAAGATGAAGCTGCCAATCTTAATGAGGATAAGCTTCAGGATGACTGGATAACCATCACTGTCAATTATCTGACATTGGTTAAAGACATAAGTACAATCTTTGGTTTCACCTTACATCACTTTCCAAGAGAAAACCCTAGTTCAAATTTGTTTAGATTCAGATTGTTTCTTTGGTGTCTTCATGGTCAACAGCATTTCAAACTCAAGGCAACTCATGTACATTTCCAACCACTTCTTGGTATTCCTTGATAGTTACAGCACCACCCTGCACTTCATTGTGGCCACTCAATTTACTTACAATATTGAACCCTGAAGCTGACAAGCAGTAATGGAGCAATAAGGTTGGGGTAATCAACAAAGCAATGGAAATGGCAGATCCTTGTCCCAAATTGAACCATGTATTTGATTTTATTGCAAGAATGCCCGCACAACATGATCCCAATCCTGCTCCCGTTGAAATAAACAAAATATCTCCCGTAGACTTCAATAGTGTAGGGTCAGGTCCCATTTGGGGAATAGAATAGGATTCTAAAGAAAGAAAATTTAGAATCTCACATTGATCCATAATTAATCTCATGTGGAAATGACATCTCCTTTGATATGCTCCTTCAGAGAAGCAAGAGAGTCTGGATTTCCCTGGAGGGGGAGAAAGGAGCAATTTTTGGAAAATCGTTTGTTAAAGTTTATAGGCCTACGGCATGTAGATTTTTCATAGAATTCCCATTCCAGGTAGGGAACCTCTTCATTCTGTTATTTTCTAACGTGGTCCACACACTACTGGGGACACCCCATTGTGACTGGGTCTGGGGATCAGCTCTTGTCTAGTCTAGTGCCTCCTTCAGATGCTTGTTTACCCTGCAGCACCTCTCACTCTCTAGGATTCAGGGTGCTCTCTCTTTGTGACTCAGCTTTCTGAGTCGGCCACAGTATACTCCTCCTGGAGTATCAAAATCCCTGTGGACCAGATGTCCAGTTAGCATCTCCCACAATCCTGTACCTCTTCCCCAGTGTCTGGTAGGGGAATCCAGGCCCACCCATTATTCCAGATTACAGCCTAGGGACTATATAATCAGCAGAACAATCTCTAACCTCATTGCTCCCTACTCTGCCTCCCACAGGCTGTCTCCTCCATGCTTCTGGGTAAACTATTCTCTAGAGACAGGATTCTAGGGCTTTTCTTCCCTCCCCCGGGTTTCCTCCTTTTCCCTCTCTAAGCCCAGAGAAAGGCTGCCAGCTTCCACACTGCAAACCCTTTCTGCTGCAAACTTCCTGGCTTTATACCTTAGTCAGTTTCTCCCCCAACTAGACTTTAACAGCCACTAGGCATTTTTAGTCAAACCAGACTCTCCCCCAGGTGCAGCCTATAAGGTTAATTAGCCCTAACTGCATCATCTTAGCTCCTTCAGGGCTGGTGAGAGGTGAACACCCGATCACACTTTGGCAGTGTTCATTTGGATTAATTCTTTGGAACATAAAAGGTGTTTTTTAAAGCTGCCAAGTAATTTGGATCTAATAGCCAGTGCCTGATGAAAGCTTGACAAAATCTAAATTCCCACCAGTAATCAAGCATGTAGACTGGATGCAAAATATATAATTTGCCTGAGTCATTTAGTGTTGAAATAAAATTAAAGTTATTGAGCTTCAGAGCAAAACACACCAGCAGCACTGAGCTGTCCATCTCTAAGGAGTATGAGGTAACAAACTGGTTACATTGTCATAGCATTTGGACTTTCACATCACTTTCAATTCAAAGTCAACAACTTTTACAAATCTCTGCCACTCACTTAGACGTACACTTGCAAGCTGAATACCTTCACTTGTAAGCCTGAAGATCCCCAAAGTAAGGTTCCAGCTGACCATTAGTGCAAGCAGACTCCCCAGGTGGAGTTTTAGAAAATCCTATGACTGGGTCCTGGAAAGTTCAGTGCTAGGACCTGACAGAGAGAGAACTCCAGGAGATTTCACTGCCATGGTCTGGGAGAAATCTCAGACTGGACAGAGTACAAGCAGAAAAGGTGACCTGTATTTATGACATTTTCTTCCATGAACATAGGTAAATGATTTTGTTTATTCTAACTATATTATTTAGACTCCTCTACCACACCCACCACCATAGCACTTATATGCTTGCTTGACTCACTGAAAATCTCTCCCTGAGCAAGAAGTGCATCACCTGCTAGTATGCCACAATCCCTTTCCGGAGAATCATTAGCTCCAATATGGGGCCAAATCTTCAAGGGATAGATCCATAGAAGAGACTTAGGTGAGCAATGTTTAACTTTGAGGTGTCCTGCTACCAAGTGGAATGTGCAGACCTCAGGCACCCAGGCTCCCTATTCAATGCATAGAGCAGGGGTCGGCAACCTTTGAGAAGTGGTGTGCCAAGTCTTCTTAAATTACAGTAAATAAATGATTTCACGTGCCAGTAATACATTTTACAGGGGCCGGCGGACCGAACCCCAGACCGGCAGCGGGGGCAGCAGACGGAACCCCAGACCCGTTGCCAGTCTGGGCTGCCGGCCCCACTCAGCCCACTGCTGACCCAGGGTTCTGTCCATCCAGGCCGGCAGCGGGCTGAGTGGGGCCGGCAGCTGGGACCCCGTCTGGCAGCAGAGTGCCACTAAAAATCAGCTCGCATGCCACCTTTGGCACACGTGCCGCAGATTGACGATCCCTGGCATAGAGAGAGGTCTAAAAATGGGACTCTCAGAAGCCGGCAAGCTGAGCAGGAAGCCACCTAAACTAGCCAATAGAAAAATGCTAAACAGAGGAGCATCCCCTAAGCCCTACCCCTAAAAAGGTAACTAAGTGCCTAACTGGAGGACAAGGCGACAAAGAGTCCTGTGGCACCTTATAGACTATAGACGGGTCTGACGAAGTGGGTATTCACCCACGAAAGCTTATGCTCCAATACGTCTGTTAGTCTATACGGTGCCACTGGACTCTTTGTCGCTTTTTACAGATCCAGACTAACACGGCTACCCCTCTGATACTTAGTTGATTGCCTTTGTCCTCCAGTTATCTCTGATGTAGATTCACAGCTATGAACCCTCTCCTAGAGTTAGGCACCTAAGGCTCGTCAGGTCAGTCCTTCCTCATGAAGAACCAGAGAGACTCTCACCCCTTTATAGCCAATGGTTCAGTGGTTAGGGTACCAACTGGGGCTGTGGGAAACCTGTTTTCAATCTCTGCTCTGCCTATTTGGTCTCCCATGTCACAGTTGAGTGCTCCTAATCTCTCCTATTGAAGCTGTTCCACCTTGTACAAATAATTAAATATTCATTGGAACAGGGACTGGAACCAAGTCTTCACCTGGCAGTAGAGTAACCAAACCAGTGGGCTGTAGGCTCTTACTGGCCCCATGAATAGTTAATCATTTATACAAAATGAATCAGCTCCAACAGGAGATATAGAGAGAAACCTGCCTTGGTTCAAGTCCCTGCTCTAGGGCAGGGATTCAACTTGGTCTCCCTCATCCCTGCTGAGTGTCCTATAACCACTGGGCTATTGATCGCTACCCATCTGTGTGGCTTGTCTTTTGTGCGGGTTAAGTGTGATCTGAGAACACTATGGAATCACATAGGTTGGAAAACACAGTTTGAGAATCCCATCTTTGCTTAAGCATACATCAGGTGCCACACTGCTTCGTGGTGTCAGGTCTGGGGCAGTTTTGCACATGTCGGTAGGCAGAAACTTAGGTGCTTAGGGACTTCAGATGCCTATAGAGTAAGGTAGCAGCTGAGTTGGGGTTTTGCAGATCTCAGTAGCACCTACATCTTGGACCTGGACACCTAACTACCTTTGTGGATCGAGCCCGAAGCCTTTGTTCAAATCAAACTTTTAAATGAAATCAATCAAATTTTTGCCTACGTATAAGTGAGAATCTCAAGATTTGGCTCATACAGTACCAGTGAATGTGTCCTATACAGTGCATTTTAGGCAATCAAAGAAGTTGTCCTCTGAGAAGTGCTCTTTCTCCCCCCACCCCTCACCCCCAGTTCACACTGATATCTTAAAGCTCATTAGGAGCTCATTTTTATCAGATTTCATGGGGTTTTTTACTGCTTAATTCCTCTATGTGTATATGATGTGCAAAAATAGAACCTTTTAATGTAATAGCAGATATATATTATACCATCCTGTGAACTTTTATGACACTACAGCCATTTTTGTGTAAATGTCAGGAGCTTGCAACCTCTGCTCCAGAACCCACCAGAGACCAAGTAGACAGAGCTTTCGTCATGCACTGTCTACATAGTTCATGCAGATACAGAACACTACTGTTTCTGTTTCACCTCTGGGATTATAATGATCAGGGAAAGTGCTACTATGCGGAATATAGTCATTAAACTGGCCTCAATGCTTGCTGATATTGACAAGTAATCTTGACCTTCTGCCCTTTTATCTTTTTTCTTCTAATAAAGAAATACCAGCAAACTAAAGCAGCCAGTATTTCAGACAGCCCCTAATTTGACAGACTGTGATTAGAAAGTAGGTCTCTTGTTGCCATATATATCCTTCCTTTTGCACAGTCTGAACCAACAAATAAAATAGCAGTTGCCAAACTAAATTTTCTACAAAACTCTTTATTTTATGTAGTGCATACCTTGAAAGTGTTCATTTTTAAAGCATATCTGACTATACCAAAGACCCAAAAACTATATCAGAAAAATAGAGTGGGGTTTTTTTTTGTTTTGCTGTTGTTTTTTTATTTTCATTTTATTTAAATATTTGTAACAGAAATAAAGACTTCCTGTTTTTCCTCAGCAGGGTAAATAGAAAAATGTATCCCCTCAGAAGGGCTATTGACTGGTGCACATTATTAATAATGGGCTATTCTTTAGCTGCCCATTTGTGTGTATCTTATCAGAGTTATACACGAAAATTACATATATTCCCAGTATTTCAAAATCACAAAGGATTTCAAAGCCACTATGTTCATTCACAGCCATCTATCATTCCATCCCATGTGATGGTGTACAATAAAAAGATAAATAAAACTAGCCTAAAATCACCTGTCTTCATTAGAGTGAGAGAGAGTTTTTGTATTTTCAGACAAACTAGCTATTATTTCAGTCAATAGGTCACAATCATAATGCAGATTATTCTTCCCAACCATTTTTGGAAGAAAAGGAGTATCTTTATACAAGAGTTCTGTGTTGCTTCATGAACCACTCCTCCTGTTGTGTGAGCTCCTTGAATTGCACCATTTTGGATTAGTCTAATCTAATCAAGTCAGCTCTATGTATTTTGCCGCCCCAAGCACGGCAGTCAGGCGGCTTTCGGCGGCATGCCCGCGGGAGGTCCGCTGGTAACGCAGATTCGGCGGCATGCCTGCAGGAGGCCCCCCGGTCCCGCGCCTTCAGCATACCCGCCACCAAATTGCCGCCGAAACCGTGGGACCGGCGGACCTCCCGCAAGCATGCCGCCGAAGGCAGCCTCACTGCCGCCCTCACAGCGACCGGCAGGCTGCCCCCCTGCGGCTTGCCGCCCCAGGCACACGCTGGTGTGCTGGTGCCTGGAGCCACCCCTGGTCTAGAATGAGAAAGAAGCAATTTTACAGCCATGATAGCAAGTGCAAAAGGAATAATATAACATCTCCAAAAACTTGTTGGAACATTATGAAAAATTCTAAAAGGTTTTAGCAGTTATTCAAGTATTTTAAAGAATTTTAGGATATTCTAGAGGCATCAGCAGAATATAGGGGGCAACTATTCCCTCCAAAGATTCTTAGCAAGCCATCTTCCTGAAAAGAAACAAATCTCTAAAAATTATTAAGTGTCCTGTTTTTGTTTCACTGCTTCATTTTTCTGTGAGACATCTGGATTTGGTGAAATATATTCTGTCTGACAGACTAAAGAGAAATACATATGCTTTTGGTTGTAACAGACAGGCATATTGGCAGAGATTCCATTGGTCTACTACACCACAAAATAGAGTGACAGCTACAAAGATGCACAACTTTGACACAAAACAATGTGCAGTAAAAACACTGTTTTTAAGCTCTGTCTAGAAATGCTGTACAAGGTGTCTCGTTCATTATCATCTTTTTTCACAAAAGGAGATGGGTGAAAGTGTAACCCACAGATGAGTGTGTTCTTCCAATCCACAGAGGATAGGAGTTACTGCCCCCAAGTACAAAGCCTTGAGCCTTCAGCTCAGCTGTAGCAGTACATGATTTTAGCTTTGGAGATCTCCAGTTCAATCCCTGTTTTGCTGGCCAAGAGGGTAGCCATCACACAAGCCACGAAGGTCAGATTTGCACCTGAACTTCTCCCAAATTTGAAAGTCTTTGGATCCCGGGTTTTGGTTTGACCTAACATAGAGACAGCAGCAAAGTTTAGATCCAGATCAGAGCGTCAGAATATGAAGGTGTACAGATCCCGATTTTTAAATAAATCTAAAGGAAACAACACTGGTTCTTCTTGGAGGGCTTTAAAAATGGTAATTCTAATTCCTAATAAAGGTTCCAGAGAGAAGCACAAAGCATCCCCATGGAGCAGAAATGATGGTCTGTGGATTTAGGTTAACAAAGATTCCCATTTGTCTTTTGTGTGAGTTAAAGGACGCAATATAAATTTGGCTGACCTAATTTCCCAGAGTTGTGAAGTTACTCATACTGTGGCGTGTCTCCAGACTCCTGAATAAAGGTAACAGAAAGCCTCTCTCCTTTTTTAAACATGTTTAATTGAGTGTTGGAAACCTCTGGTATGATGATTAGCCTCTTTATTTAATACTGCAGTTGACATCAGATTCAAAGTACCTCTATTAAACACAGCCCTACTGGGATGCCACAGAGAGTGAGAAATTGCTGTTACCCTAAATAATTCAGTAACAATCATCTCTTCAATTAATCCTTTCCTTTAGAAAAAGCTATTTAATAATTAAACAGCCATGAAAAGAGAACTCCCTGGAACAAGGCACATATTATTAAACAAAACTTCCCTATCATCTGGCTTTCCCCGGATTTATTATAGAGCTCTTAACTATGTGTTGGGTCTTCCTGTGGCTATGCAACAGTAGCCACTGACAGAACATTGGATTTAATATAGCTTTAGTCTAGCAACATCTGACTCTGTTTCCATATGACCAGGCCCCTGACCTGAACACAAATGCTCAGAGAGCCAGAACCCCACAGAGCACGGATGGAGGAGCACCCATCCAAGTCCCAGTGATGGTCACTGGACAGTGCCATGGAAAATGTTACTGCCCTCTTTCACATGAGCCAGGCAAAAGCAATGGAACCCTGCAGAGGGGCAGCTGTCTCGGTCCTCCACAGACATAAGGAGATCCCTTCCCCAGGGATCTTGCATGACATGGTGTTGTGCAGTGAATGAAGTAGCCTATGTCAGTTTGAGTTTTTCATTTGAGAATGTCAAATGTTGCTTTGGTAATGGGTAGTACGTGAGTCATATTTATTTCTAACTCCCCATTCTGCAGCTTCTTGCCTTCACTATGTAGTCTGCATTTTACATATAATTAGCCCCACTGTTGCAATTTCATGAGCATTTTCTGAAGTTGAGGAAGTGCTTCGCACAATGGTTTCCTTTAATATGGTTTCCAGCATTTAAAGATCTAGATTTAGAGGGAGGGATAGCTCAGTGGTTTGAGCATTGGCCTGCTAAACCCAGGGTTGTGAGTTCAATCCTTGAGGGGGCCACTTGGGGATTTGGGGCAAAATCAGTACTTGGTCCTACTAGTGAAGGCAGGGGGCTGGACTTGATGACCTTTCAAGGTCCCTTCCAGTTCTAGGAGATGGGATATCTCCATTAATTTCTAGTTCTGCCTCCACCTATTTCTGCCCATAAACATAGTCATGAAACTATTCAGAGCCAAACAATAGTTAGAATTTCTTTTTTAAACTAATAAACAGTTCAGTTGTGCATTAGTCTATGTTTTGAAAGCTTAAATCACTGGGCAACAAACTTGTACTGAGTCTGTCTCCTACATAGCTGACCTCACCCAGGCCCACACAGCAATTGCTCCTGTTAAATTTGTGGCTCTTTTCTTTACCATGCCACAGAACAAGATACAGTCCCCAACTGTGGTGTTGATCATTTTCACCCCAAATCAACATATCAACAAGTACTTCAACCTCATCCAGCTCCTCAAAGCTGTGGGACATTGTATTTTTGTTACATCTCAGATGCTGAGGAAATCCCAAAAGGATTTCCTTTAACATTCATTGAAATTCCCTTTAACATATCTCTACCAAAAGGGAAGTTGAAGATGTAAACTTTTACTCTCTCTATTAGGTTGGAGCTGCCAAACACTTGGCTGGCATCCAACACTGAAAATACTCCTGCCTTTTGAAGTCTACTCATGACTCCCACAACTGTTGGTATAAAGTAGCACTCAAGTTTAATGGCCTTATTCAAAATCTTTTGGATCTGTATAAATCCTAAGCTTATTTGGTTTTATTACAGTGACCATATTATTAACCCAGTCAGCTGGCTTATTCAGTAACATTTAATTATGTGATTTGATCAAATTTAGCTTTTACTGTCTCTCCGGTGATAATAAAAATTTATGTGGTACATGAACTTTGGTGACACACTGGCATTGATAGCAATGTGACGTATTATATCCTTAATTAGAGGGGTAGCCGTGTTAGTCTGGATCCGTAAAAAGCAACAGAGTCCTGTGGCACCTTATAGACCAACAGATGTACTGGAGCATAAGCTTTCGTGGGTGAAAACCCACTTCATCAGACGCATCTCTTTTTCTATTTGGCCATCTCCTATTCAGTGTCTTACAGGGCTCTGCTGACAAAAGCCACCAGCAGAAAAGCAGTTCCTGCAAAAGAGCTATACCCATTTCTCATGCTGCCAGTCACTGCACTGCAGAGAACTCACAGCTCAGACCCTGCTATGATGGTTCATTAGCACAGAGTGAAGCTCAATGCAGGTTAAGTTGAACAAGTGACAATTTATTAAACTCTGTGAAGTGCTCTGTGCATGTGGCTGTATTGCTTCCAGCTTCACTCAGGTTCCACTGGTGTCCTGTCAACAACAGTTCCATCAGGGAACATGCGCCCTCTGACTCCAGTTCCACTGATCATGATAGTCAAGGTCTTCCTTGCAGGCCTCTCTCTTCCCCAGTCTCTCTACAGCTTCCTGAACATTCCACGTCCCCTCTTTTTAGTTTCCTAATGCCCTTTGTAGGGAAATCAGGTGATCTCTGTTGAGGTGTGCCTCATTAAGAACTAGGGTTGGCTGGTCCCAGGCCTCTAGCCGTTAAGAGGCAAGCCATCCTGTTACGCCCCCTCAGCTCTACGCCATCTTGTAGTAAGAGGAATGGTGCTGAGTTTGTCCATGCTTGTGTGGCACTGTGATATGCTGATATTGATCGTAAACTTTACCAGTATAATCATAGACACACAGCACTTTTCCATCCATTGCCCATGCTAACTAGCCTTGTTTTCATGTTACACACTTGTGTTAGCAATTTTTACTGGCAATGCTGTATAATTTCAGCTAAGAGGGAGCAGAGCTAAAATTATCATTATCATCATTCCAGCAATAAAGTTTGCAAAACAAAATAGACCAGAATTATGGCTGTGAGCTGCAAGTAAGAGAAACACACACAATGTGACAGCAACCTGCTTCACCAATGGGCACTGATCACTCAGTAAGACTTCTACCTAGATCTAACATCCTAGCAACAACCAAAGCTAAATGACCAGTTTTATAATGTATGCAAGACAAATTCTGCAATAATTTTGGGTCATTGTAATTTATAATGTTTCATAATTCTATTATAGATTAGATGTCTCACACACATTATAAAATTCCCTATATAGGCAGCAGTGTTGAATTGATTGCCTGCTGGGAAATTAGAGCTGGATTGGGTATGCTAGTACTTATTGAACAATTTTTTTTAAAGTGATAACATCCCATAAGTTTTATATAACTTATGTCTCATGTCAGAAAAACTAATTCCTGGTTAGACTACCCAAAAGCAAAATATAAATTTATCATCTAAATATGGCAAGAAACTGTCTATTGCAATTGCACTGTTCACTGAATTCCTGGAGGTTTTATGTTTCAAACCTTTAAAAATTCCCATGATAAGCACAATAAAATAGTCCCAAATATATAATATTTTTCAGTACCAGTAAAAACAGAGCATGAATATTTGAAACTATGAACTAAATCCAACTCTGCTCCAGTTAAATTTTCTAATTTACAATAAACTAATGTCTCAGCAGTAAAATGTATTTGAGACAAAAGAAGCAGATCTCATTCATTAACTCATAACCACTTAAAAGAACACTACGTACATTCATTGGGCATAACGATCATAGGTAGCAGGGGTCTGGCAGGCCTTAAAAGCCATGAATCTTTGCTCAAAAAAACCACCTTTGGCCTTAAGCACTGCAGAGTGCAATGTTCCCTGCTATCTGTGCCTTCCTCTGCTATAGGATTGTTTGCTGCCATTCCACATTTTCCTCTGTCTGCTACACTTTCTTATACTGAATATTGTGCTATTTGAGAATCCTGATTTCTAAACTTTCATCATCATAAGCATGAAGCAGAAGCACAAGCAAACAGCAAACGCAACCTTCCTCTCAGCTAGTGGACAGGAAATTGATAGCAGAATATGGTCATCTGTTGTAAGGCAAATAAAAAACTGATGTAATGTTCATGCAATTATTATTTTTCTTATTATAGAGGAGTTGTGAACCGAACTTATAATTCAGGATACAAGAGGCAACTGTGTCTCCAGTGGGCATGATCATCCCTAGTCCGTCTGATGAAGGCCCTAACGAACAATTGGATATCATCTTCCCTCCTTACGACTAACTTATACACCTCTACCCCGATATAACGCGACCCCATATAACACAAATTCAGATATAACGCGGTAAAGCAGCGCTCCGGTGGGGCGGGGCTGCGCACTCCGGCGGATCAAATAAGTTTGATATAATGCGGTTTCACCTATAACACAGTAAGATTTTTTGGCTCCCGAGGACAGCGTTATATCAGGGTAGAGGTGTACTACTTCATCAATGCTAGCTAGAAATTAGAGTGCTCTTTGCATATTCTCTAAATTGATATTTAAATATATTATTTGTGTAGCCTTCTGCTGCAAAGTCTGGGGGGAAAGCCTCTATATTTTCATTGCGGGTGGGAGGGACCCTCTGTACTGGACCCTACTAATTTCCTTTGAGCAGAGCATACAAGCACAGGTTAATTCTATAGCATTTCTCTTTCATGCCTGGATTCCTATATGCCAGTGAATGGCTTTGTTTTGAACACTGCTTGATAAATATTTATATTTAGCCATTACTATGAGGTATCAAAATAGTCTGATATGCTTCGATCCCACTAAAATCTAATAATATGAGGGTTTGGTTACATTGGTGGAGTGCAAGGATATTCTTCTGAATATCAGTGAACAATACAACTTAGGGTACATCTACACTACAGCGGGGAGTCAATTTAAGATACGCAAATTCAGCTACGTGAATAGCGTAGCTGAATTCGACGTATTACAGCCGACTTACCCCGTTGTGAGGACGGCGGCAAAATCGACTTCTGCCGCTTTTTGTCGGCGGCGCTTACTACCACCTCCGCTGGTGGAGTTAGAGCGCCGATTCGGTGATCGATTGTCGCGTCCCGACGGGACGCGATAAATCGATCCCCGAGAGGTCGATTTCTACCCGCCGATTCAGGCGGGTAGTATAGACCAGGCCTTAGTAAGTATCCCATTCTTGACAGATCCCTATATAAACCCATTTTAGAGACTCATACATTTAATACTGTGCATAAGTTGAAGTCACATGAAGCTTCAGGGACTCAGTGTCTCTAAAAATCAGGCCCCTTGGTTTCGGTGCCCAACGTTGGGTACCTAAAGTCGAAAATGTTGGCCTAAGCCTACAAGTTATTCGGCATCTTTCAAATCTGGCATACAGTAAATATACATTTTCCCCATCCATTTTCTAGAATAGATATGTTGTTGATTTCTGGCAGGACAGATAAGTAGTTGCATTGACACAATTCATATTTCTGATCATGTTTCCATTTCAATCTTTAATATTGATGCTCTCTGGCAAAACTCCTTTCTAAGGATTCATGACTCTAAATTTGGTGAGTTTATTATAAAGTTCAAGAAATAAATGAATAAAACCAAGTCTCCCATGATCTTGTCAGATATATTACGGGACTCCCTGAAGGCTTACTTGGGGGTGCAGGGAGAGAGAAAGAGAGAATCATTTACTTTTTCCCTCATCAAGAGCCAAAACAACAACACTTGAAATTCTAAAAACAGAGGAAAAGGAAAGGAGATGAATTGTTTAGGGAGAGCATCAGTGATGACAATTGTAGCACATTAATCAAATTCAGATTTAAACTACATAATTTAAATCACTCCAGAGAGCAATTCTTGACAAGAAAATGATGCTGTAGTGACAGAACCAAAATAATAAACAAAACATTCAAAATTATGAAACAAAACCTAGTTCACAAGTGCAGGTGCTAGAAGTCTATGACACCTTTTAGTTGTCGTTGAGAATATTCTTTTAAAGAACTTGAATGAAAAAGAAACTTGAATTGGAGATTTCACTAACTTTAGAATAAATAAAACAAGCAATTAAAAGTCTCCCCTCAAATCAAACTCCTCTTTTTATAGAAAAGCCCAATAGAATTAGACTCCAAAACATTTGATTGACAAACACAATACAAATGTATATATCATTTATATTTATGGTACATGAAAGTGCCTAAATAAACTCTAAGTGCTTTGACAATTATTAGACACAATTCATCCAGAACTAATTGATCAGCAGGAGCATCCTCATGTAAATTAATGGGGTTCACAACCCCCTGTTGCTTCCAGACTTGATTCCTGCTTAGTGCAGTCCCGCTAGTTCTGGCCTACTAAGCAAAGCACATATGCTGCCTTTTTCCACAGGTAAGCACAGATATCCAGAGAAATATTCAGAGTTCCTGCTTCAGATGACACAAGCTTCAGAATATATACATACTTGTCAACATCTTATGACATAAAGGGTAGATTCTTAATTTGCACACATAATACCTCGCTCTTCTCATACAGCACTTTTCATCAACAGATCTCAAAGCACTTCACAAAAGTAGTAAGCATCATTACAGAAGGTTACAGACATTTGTATGAAGTGCTGCCTGATAATACAGAGCTCCAGTTTCTCCCAAATGCGATTTAATTAATACTGTGCCCCTCCAGCCCATATCTGCCTGTTCCTTGACTCCACATTAACTGTGTACCCCTTTGCACCACAACGTCAATCAGTGTGCATCTCCTTGCCCCTCATCAATTCATTCTGGCCTCATCAACCCCACTTCAGTTATTTTTGTCCACCCTGCCACCAATCAGTTATGTCTTTCTCTTCCCCAATTGTACACACAAATTCTTGGAATACTCTTGAAGTAAGATGTCAGCATCCTACTACAGGGATCCCAATCCACTGTTACCATCTGCCATGGGCCAGTCCACAAACAACCCTCATATGCACATCAGGAATGAGTCATACCATGGTCATAGAATCATGACTGAAAGGACCAATCATAGGACTGAAAGGGACCTTGCAAGGTCATCTAGCCCAGTCCTCTGCACTCATGGCAGGATTAAGTATTATCTAGACCATTCCCGACAAGTATTTGTATAACCTGATCTTAAAAATCTCCAATGATGGAAATTCCACAACCTCCCTAGGCAATTTATTCCAGTGCTTACCCACCCTGACAGTTAGGAAATGTTTCCTAATGTCCAACATAAACCTCTCTTGCTGCAATTTAAGCCCATTGCTTCTTGTCCTATCTTCAGAGGTCAAGAAGAACAATTTTTCTCCCTCCTCCTTGTAACAACCTTTTATGTATTTGAAGACTTATGTCCCCTCTCAATCTTCTCTTTTCCAGACTAAACTAACCCAATTTTTTAATTTTTCCCTCATAGGTCATGTTTTCTAGACCTTTAATTATTTTTGTTGCTCTCCTCTGGACTCTCTCCAATTTATCCACATCCTTCTGAAATGTGGCGTCCAAAACTGGACACAATACTCCAGCTGAGATCTAATCAGCGCAGAGTACAGCAGAAGAATTATTTCTCCTGTCTTACTTATAACACTCCTGTTATTACATCCCAGAATGATGTTCGCTTTTTTTGCAACAGTGTTACACTGTTGACTCATATTTAGCTTGTGGTCCACTATAATCCCCAGTTCCCTTTCTGCGGTACTCCTTCCTAGGCAGTCATTTCCCATTTTGTAGGTATGCAACTGATTGTCCTTCCTAAATGGAGTACTTTGCATTTGTCCTTCTTGAATTTCATCCTATTTACTTCAGACCATTTCTCCAGTTTGTCCGGATCATTTTCAATTATAATCCTACCCTCCAAAGCATTTGCAACCCCTTCCAGCTTGGTATCATCCGCAAATTTTATAAGTGTACTCGCTACGCCGTTATCTAAATCATTGATGAATAATTGAACAGACCCAGAACTGTTCCCTGCGGGACCCACTCGTTATGTCCTCCAGCATGACTGTGAACCACTGATACCTACTCTGGGAATGGTTTTCCAACCAGTTTTTCACACACCTTATAGTAGCTCCCTCTCGGTTGCATTTCCCTAGTTTGTGTATGAGAAGGTCATGCGAGACAGTATCAAAAGCTTTACTAAAGTCAAGATATAGCATGATGATCTCATTCCCCTTTTATTGTTAATAATAAATAAATACACATCTAATTGTGGCAGTGCCCTGTGGTGCTAGGCACTCTACAAAACTATAGACAATGACTCAAAGAGCTTTCATCTGAATTACTGGTAAATTTAATTTAAAATATTTAACTAACTACAGTATCATGCAACAACTGTATAACTGTGTAAGTGTCATCTCTTTACAGTCTAGCCACTCACCACCACAGCATTTTGGCCCCTCATCATCAACAGATGTTCCTTTACAGCCAGGATGCAAATGCTACCGATACTTTCCTGAAATGGTTGGGCCTGAGCAAGAAAAGCAAGCACTGGATTCCGTTCTAGTCAGCAGTAGCAGCACCCCTTTCGCTGGAATGTGTCAACAGGGCCCAGCAACTCTGAATGTGCACTGTGTACAGCAAAGCTTGGCAGAGCTAGCCTAGCTCAGTAAGAACACTTGATTCAAAAAAGATTGCTTTTTCTATTTTACAAGATGCAAAATAGGAAAGTCCTAGCATTTTTTTTTTTTTACTTTGAAAAATGTGTACACATATTTCAAGTTGCTGATTTATATATTTGTCAATCTAGTGCCAGGAAGAAAATGTGATCACTTACAAAAAACAGATGCAACAGTTAATACTATTCAGCGAATGCGCCGAAGAGTTACAAATACTTTTTTCCTTCTTCTTTTGGTCAGTTGTGTTTGTTTTTAAGCCATCAAAAGTACTGGTTTAACATACAGTAGTGAGAAATAAAAGATTATAAAGAGTATCTGTGAGGAGAGGGGTTGTGGTAAATGCATATTTTGTAGAAAAAAAATCATGTAACATGGTAAATTTTAGCGTCTGTCTGCCTGCTTGCATGTCTCCCTGGCTCTTATATATAAAAGTCTAACTGGGGCTCCACACTGATTAAAATGTTGAAGAAAACGGTATAGACATTATTTAGGGAGTATATGAGCTGTCCATTTTATTTGCTCCTGCCAAATATACTGTAACGATAATTGAACAGCCTAGATCTCCATCGCTCACATGAAGCTTCCTTAGCTAAAAAAAAAAGAAAAATGCAATTCTAACAGGAAAATGAAGTCCAGAATATTCATTTTATATACTAACAGTAACTTTAAACCACTGTTCAGAATTTTAAACTGCTAAAAGGGATTAAATCATGCAGATTGTAAACTGGCTTTAATGGACACATTCATACCCCTGAATTTAATCTATTAGGAGCCCAATTCACAACATGGTAACCTTTAGAGGAGTTGGCCCATTTACCACATCAGTAAGGACCCCATGATCAGGTCATATATAAGTATCTGCTAGGAGAAGAGGATAGAACATATGATAGTAATACTAATGCACAACAATCCTATTTATAAGCTTACTTTACATAACACAGTTTATCCTGAAGGATATCACAGTGTTTTACAATTCTCTGCATACGGGACCACTGAAAAATATGTGCATCTATTTGTGTGGGGGAAAACTCATGCATTTCCACATGCATTTAGAGTAATTAAGAGCCCAAGTCAGTAATCACTTACTATGATCTTTTCAAGTCAAGAGGTTACTGAACACTCAGACATCACACCACTCTTACTGGCCAGTGACTTACCCCTACAATTTTAAATATATATATATATATTTATCAGAATATCCACATTTTTAACGTGAGTATTCAAATGAAAAATATGAATCCTTGCCTTTTAGATTATTCGGCTAATCAAAAAACAAGAAGGTGGCTTCTTTTTTTTTTTTTACTTTTACTTTAGAGTAATATGTGCTGTTCCTCCTCTAGCTCACATTTCCCCAGCAGCTCTCCAACTATCTCATCTATCTATAGATTCCTTGATTTTAAGGCCAAAAGGCAACTAGTCTGCAATCGTATAGTCTGACCTGTGTAGCAAAGGTCATAGAACCTCACCCAGTAATTAAACTCCAAATCATGGTGAGGAGCGTAAGGTATCTGAGTATGGGTACCCTTGCTGTCAAGGGGATCCTGAATTAACTCCTGCTACAGGATACTTGTTTGTTATCCTCTGTTAGCTAGGAAGTACATTTCTTGATTTTGCTTCATTGTTTTGAATTTCTCCTGAATTACTGAAGTCCCTTAAGAACCTAACTAGAAAGGCTTGTAACTATGCCCACCTTTATCCCTCCCCAAACTCACCAGTGCTGCCTGAAGCAATGCCTTCGGTCAGCCTCCAGACAAACTGATTCAACATGGAGGGAAATAAAGTTACAGCAGGAATAAGAATTGCAATGGGAGGGGGGAAAAATTCTCATGTATTTGATATATTGATATATTACTAGAAATCAGAGAGGGCTCCTTCATCACAGAGGAACTCAAGTATTGATCACAGAGAAGACACAAGCCTACGTTTGTGTATTCTTCATCTTCACATTGGCATGTATGCTAAAAACATACTTCACATTAGTAGTATTACTACTGAATTTAGATCCACCATAAGGCCACAAGTTTGTTTTTTTCAGACCAGTGCATAACAAGCATCTGGAAACAAGCATCTTGGGACTGAGTGTAAATTAACTTTTTCATTGGAAACCTGGAGTAATAATGTACTCGGAACACTGATTTTTTTTAAAATCAATTAATGGAGCATACGGAAAAACAGCTTAATGTGAAAAATGGCATGGGGTGAAATCCTGGCTCTAGTCAAGTCAATGAGAATTTTGCAGTTCAATTCTTCCATACATGATATTAGACCAGGTCCTCAGATATGCTGTGGCCTACCCCATGCCACGTGGCCTTCAGGGATAACTGCAGAGAAGAAACAGCCAGAGACTCTAGTCGGCAGGAGAAGAACAGACAAAGCAGGAGCCTTTGGACATACAGAGAACTTTCTACAGCTTTGACTAGGCTTTCTCTGCCTTGTCCTGAGTGGCTGTTTGCTCCAACCCTCTCACTCCCCATCTCTCACTGTCACTTCACCTCAGGTTCACTCCACACCTGCTCCCTCATCTTCTCCTACCCTGTCCTTGCCCACTTCCCTGTCCTTTTCTTTCCATTCAGTGTTTCACCACCTAAGTAACACATACACACACACACAAATATTGTAGCATAAACATAACATTTGCTGCCACTACATTGTTCATTCTGCTCATATTTCTACCCCTTTCCTCACCCTAGATCTGGCTTGTCTATTCAGACTGTAAACTCTTCAGGGCTAAGACCATCCATTACTCCATGTTCGTACAGTGCCTACCACCATGGGACCCAATTCTTGGTTGGCCCCTACACAAACTACCATAGTAAACATGATTAATAATAAAACAACCATAGAGTCTGTGTGACCAGCCAGCTGAGTGTTTCCCTCATGTAAAACCAGCGTAGAAGCTTCTATTCTTCCCCTCACATGCCCCACCATTGTGTTAGGTGCATGTCTCGGGGGGACTACTGACATCAGTTAGAGCAGCCACTGCCCTAAATTACTGCCCACCCAGGACTGACCATGAATCCTGGTGGATCAAGGATTTGTAAGGGTACTCCATAGCCTCTGAGATGCACAGGGTGCGAAATGGCTGGTCCCTAGAGTCTGGCCACTCTCAGTGGGATCCCAATCATCTTGCACTGCTAACACTGTCAATTATAGTCTTCTCCAGAGCAAGAACATTTAGGGTCTGATCCTAAAGTGTTGAAAGGCCACATGAGATGTACAGTGCCCTCATCTCCCATTAACAGAATGTTGCAGGACTGAGCCCCTAAAGGAACTCAGAACCAGCTAAATATGACAAATTAAAATTCAACTTTTCTATCACAATCCTACTTGCCTGATTTATATTGTGCTGGCCAATCCTGTTTTTAAACCAACCTGTCTCCTTCTTTCACTCTATTAGCCCTAATGGTGTCACTAAGCAGGTTTAGTCATTCAGCGGCAGTCCTGGCTAACAACGATCATCAGAAACTTACAGGTGCAAGCGCTAAGATTTATCCCTGTTACTTAATTTAAAATCTGGCTGAGCAAGTTTATGCTATTAAATAAATGTCAGAATTTTTAGTGTAAAGGGTGCTTTGCTTTTCTTTAAAAGAAGAGCTCCGCTTTTGTTTTTTTGTTTTTTTTTTGGTGGGACATTTTAGTTTCTTCTCCATTGATCTTCATTTTCGCCATATTGGTTCTCTCCCAATAACTGATCTGTTCGATACATTGGGAAAAGTTATTTCCTCACAGGTCACCTCCCTTCCCCTGAATTTTCTAATAAAAATTCTGATCGCTTACATTATTTTCTCACTTAATCCTCCTCTACCTCTCACCCATCTTTTCAGTTACTCTATTTGAATAAGGCACTTTTACATGAACTGAAATAATCCAAAATTTACTAATGCCACAATGTTAAGACCTTGAGGGTATGTCTTCACTGCAGTTGGGAGTGAGCCTCCCAGCCAGGGCAGACAGACCGGCGCTAGCCCGCTAAAAATATCAGGGGGGGTGTTGCGGCGCTGGCAGAGACTCGGGCTAGCTACCTAAGCTCAGAGCCATGGGGTGGAGAGAGCTTGAGAGCCCGTGCTGCTACACTCAGAGCACTAGCTCAAGCCCCTCTAGCACCAGTCTGTCTACCCGAACTGGGGGACTCACTCCTAACTGCAGTGTAGACATATCCTAAGACTTCAGACTGCAGCCTCAGCTTTTGTATCATCCCCTATGTTACTACCAAACAATTGCTCCCAACACAAAACCAGAGGCAAACTGTGGTGTCATTGCAAACCAACACAAAACCTTAAATTATAATTCATCAATTAGCCTGCAGAAGAGTGCTCTCCTTCTAGACAGAAACTCTATACACGGCCATTTCTCTTGACCATTCATAATGCTTTGCAATAATTTTCCATTATAGAATGGGACAAATAATCCACCCCTTCAAGAACAAACACTGATGAAACATTAATTAAAGTTATATTATTAAATAATACATACACCAGGTATAGCTCTGTAGATATTAGGATTTCTATAGACACACATTACAGAGAGATAACTATATGTAATACATGAGGGTATTATATAAAGACTTACAAGAATGTGCCATCTCCTCAGCAATATGAAAATTTAAAAGCAGGTGACAGCATAACAGAAGTTAAGAACATTATCAGCTACAAGAGAGGTGAAAGCAGCAAGCAACAATCAGCTACAAAATGGCTACTTTAGGGCTGCAGCTGTGTGTTTCTGCCAAATTTAAAGGGCCAGCCCCAGAAAGACAAGCTGGAACAAAGTTCCTATAAGAGAGCAACCCTACACTAAAGAGAGTCAGTAGAGACAAAACAATATGAAGGAAGACGTTCTCAGGGGATATGTTTCTGCATATCATTATTATACCCCCAAAGCTTTGTCAGCATAAGTTTGGGATCATTACTCATCAACAGAGGAACAAATTAGACAGATTACTCTGGATCTGAATGACCTCGCTGACTGCAACTGTGATATTCCTATTAGTATTTATGATTACTTGTATTGTGATAGTGCCCAGGGACCCAAATCATAGACTATGACTCTGTTATCCTAAGCATAAAACAGTGAACAAAAAGACATTCCCTGTCCTGAGAATGTACTCTTAGAGCAGAGGTTGGCAAACTTTTTGGCCCGAGGGCCACATCTGGGAATAGAAATTGTATGGCGGGCCATGAATGCTCACCAAATTGGGGTTGGAGTGTGGGAGGGGGTGAGGGCTCTGGCTGGGGGTGCGGGCTCTAGGGTGTGGCTCGGGATAAGGAGTTTGGGGTGCAGGAGGGCACTCCGGGCTGGGACCGAGGGGTTCGGAGGGCGGGAGAGGGATCTGGGCTGGGGCAGGGGGTTGGGGAATGGGGAGAGGTGCAGGTTCCAGGCAGTGCTTACTTCAAGCGGCTCCCAGAAGCAGCAGCATGTCCCTTCTCCGGCTCCTACGTGGAGGCATGGCCAGGCGGCTCTGAATGCTGCCCCGTCCACAGACACCGCCCCCGCAGCTCCCATTGGCTGCAATTCCCTGTCAATGAGAGCTGCAGGGGTGGCACTTGAGGGAGGGGCATCATGCAGAGTGGAGGCCCCTGGCTGCCCCTATGCATAGGAACTGGATGGGGGGCCATGTGGGCTGCTTCCGGGAGCCGCGTGGAGCAGCCCCGACCCTGCTCCCTGGCTGGAGAGCCGGAGCGGGGTAAACCCCAGACTCCGCTCCCCAGTGGGAGCTTGAGGGCCGGATTAAAACAGCTGGTGGTCTGGATACGGCCCGCAGGCTGCAGTTTGCCCATCCCTGCCTTAGGGCTTTATAGATCAAAATCAACACCTTAAACTCTACTCCAAACAAATATCAGTTAATGTATTCAGTGGTGAGCAGTTAGAGATTTCTGAATAAATACACTTCCCCACACCTCTACTCTAGTATCAAAGATTTAAATACATCCCTGTCTTCCAAAGGCAGTATTCTGTCAGTCCCCGATTTCCACACTCACAAGCTGTTTTTATTCTGAAGGCCACTCATGGTACCTTTGCTAAAATGATGGCAATGACACTTTCTCTCCCTTCCTTTCCAGCCCCTCTTAAATCAGTCTCAGTGGCTGCTGGCTCATGGAACTTTTCAGCTAAAAAGTGAGTGATGATTCACACAGCAAGGAGCATGACATCCTCACACCTGAAAAATGCAAACTCTGGTGGAATAGTTTGGTTTAAAGAAAGAAATGGAACTGAATGAAGTATTTCAGCCTCACAACCTGGACCTACAAATTGCCTTTGGGTATTGATTGCTACTTAGGCCTAGATGGTGTTCTTGTCAACAAGTCATGTGGGAGAGTCAGGCCCCACTCCACTTCCTGCATGGCTGTGTAGGATCATGTCCCTGCAGCTCTGAGCATGGGGGTAGGGGTAGAAAGAATGCAGGAAGGGTGTCTGATATTCCACCTTTTTCACTCAAGGAGGAAAGGGAAGGTTAGGAGAAGAAAATGAGAGGGAGACATGGCTTTATCTCCCCACCCCCTCACATGTTGGTCAGTAGAGCTGGCTGAACATGATGGGAGGAGGTATGCTGTCACTTGGTTTGTAAGGGCTAATACAACATATTCCACCAACAGTAGAAAAGGGGAGCTCTGGAGGTATTATAACACAGAGGGGTGTTTTTCTGGCACTCCTGCTGTGGCATTCACTGGTCCTGTCCTCTTCCCACGTGTCTACATCACAAAAACCTCTCTAACAAGAGGCAGCTTTGTTGGCAGTCCCGACATGGAGGACAAAAAGGGAACAGGAATGAAGCCTGAAGCTCCTTCCCACCTGCAGAGGTGTTGTGTGCAGTACAATTCCCTGTGCTAGCAATCTGACATCTTTCCACAGTGCTAAGTGCACTATAGAATAAAACCAGAAAAGAAGAACCACACTCCCTTGCTGTGTAACATACACACAATTGGACTTTCTGGGAAAACAGGTTTTATAAAATCCAGTAGATTTTCTCAGTTTTAATGACATGTTAAATAAAATTCTTAGAGGCTACCAATTTTTGGTGGCATTTCAGAACTTTTTACATGTAAAGGGAATATTACTGGCTGTTGATAAAATGGAGGAGAGTGATAGTAACAAGTGTGGTATGACAGATAACAGTTGTCAGTATCCCTCTGCCTTTGCTTGTTATTGCAAGGACCATGAAGCAAAAGTCACTATGGGCTAGATTCACCAGGGAGGTTTGGGCACCTAATTGCCCCTGTAGGCACCAGTGGCATTCACAAAACTACCTCAGCTGCCACCTAACCCTCTAGGTGCCTAATAGCCTTAGGCATTTCCATTTCCATTAGTGAAGTCCATGAGGCACCTGAATTTCTGAAGATGGGCACATGCCTAGCCATCTAAGTCCTGACACCACCAAGCAGCTCAATGCCTAGCTCATCTCTAGCCCCTAGCTTGATTCACAGACTAGGTGTTCCCCTGCCTGCTCTACTTTGGAGCAGGGACTTGAACTTGTGTCTTCCACCTCCTAGTTGAGTGTCCTAAGCACCGGGCAACAGGGGTGAGGTGAAGCCTTCTCCATCTCGCCTGCTGAAGCTGTTCCACTTTGTATCAATAATTAAATATTAATTGGGCCAAAGTGTGAGCCTGACTCTCTAGCCTGGTGGATAGGCCACCCACCTGGATGACAGGCAAGACTCAGGTCCCTACTACAATTCAAGAAGACCAGGGATCTGAGCCTGGGTCTCTCACAGCCCAGGTGAGTTGCCTAACCAGTAAGCTATTGAGTATAAAGGGTGAGACTGTCACCATTACTTCCTTTTGTGAGAAAGGGCTGACGTAGCTTAGGTGCCCAACTCCAGCACAGGGTTCATATCTGTGAATCTGGAGAGGAGGGAGGCACCCCTTCCTACCTGGAGTTAGGCACCTAATGCTCCTTTAAGGAGGTGGGACTTGGCCAGGTCCCTTTCTGCAGCATGTCCTACTGGCTAAATTTGGCATCTCCCTGCTCAGTGAATCCCATTCTTTAGGCACCTAGCTCTCCTCGTGCATTATAGAGGAACCTGGGTTGCCAACTCGGGGTTGTGAATTCCACTGGGTGACAACGCACCTAAAAGTTAGGCATTGCAATGCTCAGAGTTGCAATGCATATGCCCTCCTTGAGAATCTAGCCCATGGGACTGTCCCTGCCTCCACTGTAGTTTTGCCAATGATTTCAAAGAGACCAGGTTTGTGTCCCCTTGAGTAGCAAAAATTCACATAGATCCTTCTTCAGTCTTATCAGCAGAAAAAAGGATGTTAGTTCATGTCTGAATTTAATCTCTGTACACTTATAACTTATATATATATCCCAGCACAAAAGTACCCCATTTTTCCTTTTTAATTAGGTGAAAAATCCCCACCTTGACTCAAGTGTAAAGGATGAAACACACCAGTAAGTACATTTTAATAAATTGGGTCCTTTATCCAACAATAAACAAAGTTTTCCCTTTGGCAAAATAATAAAAACTGCTCTGTTCTTTTTTTTGGATTAATTTCAAAAATTTTCTTCATGCATTTGAAAGATTTCTTTTAGTTTTTCATTACAATTTCTCTATTTTTGTAAATAAACTTCTTGTAATTTTTAAATGATTTGTTTTTTTCCTTTTCCTTTCTAATTTCCATTAGGAGGAAGATTCTCTATTGTAAAAGCTCTGGCACTACAGCCAGAAATTATTACCAGTGTTTATTTTCACTTGTATATACTTGGAAGTCGCATAGAAGGTAATGAACTTAGTTTGTCCTGGCATGAAGTGTACAAACTGAGGAGTTCTGTCCATGAGCTCTAGTCTGGCTTGTTTGACCTAGCTGAGCATACCATATTTTCCTTCAGCAGATCTTTGGCACAGTGTGATGAGGCCATTGGTATCACAACATTCTCCCAAAGAACATCCAAATATGTCTTTGGTTTGGACTCCTTTCAAATATGGGCACACTGGATTCCATTTCTTTGCCATGTCGAACAACACAAATCCTAATACACATGATCCATTTTATATGGCATTCTATGGGTAAGTGACACAAACTGCATAGCTTTATGGGGAAATGACTGGCAACAGAGTTGTAACTTCATCTGAAAAATCAGATTCCTTTTAATTAAGTCCACTGTGACAAATCTTCCATTTCTCCCTCACCCTGTCACATCACCACTCCACAAGGCCTCACCTCATGGCAAATTCCTTCCTCTCTTTTTCATCACATTTGGATATTGCTGTTTCTTTGCCCACCCAGTGCCAGACTCTGATCTCAGTTCTGATGGTGTAATTCCAGTGTAACTCCAGAGTGACCCCCAACATCTGGATGAAAGCTTGATGCTCTTAGTTCAGTCCAGATAAAACAGTAGTAATGCTTGTTGGCAGGAGGAAACATTTTTGGATTTGACAAGAACTGCAACCAGATGTCAAACTGAGGGCTAACTTGTATATCCACCTTTTGCCAAGCCAAAGGTGCAATCTCATGGTCCATTGCAACTGGCTGCCATGGGTCGGTTGGCATTCCCTATGCTGAAATTCGTGGTATATATTTGCAGGATATTCTCAGGGTCCTGTTCTCTAGCATTCACTCTCCCTGGCTGTCCTAGATTAGATCCTGGAGTTTTACCACTTTAATAAGGCATCTTTTTGGACAGTATTTCCCCCTCCCCCCACCCTCCATGCCCGCCTGGGTCTGGTCAGTAGTCTCTTTCAGATGGTATTCTATAAGGGGTTTGTTTGTTTTTGGAGAATGGGAAATTTTCCAGGACAGTGCAGGGCATTGTACAGTAGTCACATATTCCCCATTTGGGATCTCTTTCCTTATTTCAATTACATAAAATTACACATACACACCACAGTAATAGGCACTTTTTAAAAATGCATAATTAATTAATTACATTAAAACCAAGCTATATGTTTATAAGCACAGAAAGGTATAACATGGTCCAATAGCTGAAAGTTGAAGCTAGACAAATTTAGAAATAAGCCGTACATTTTTAACAGTGAGAGTAATTAGCCAATGGGACAATTTACCAAGGATTGTGGTGGATTCTCCATCACTGACCATTTTTAAATCAAGGTTGGATGTTTTTCTAAAAGCTCTTCTCTAGGAATTATTGTGGGGAAGTTCCATGGCCTGTGTGATACAGGTCAGACTAGATGATCACAATGTACCCTTCTGGCCTTGGAATCTATGAAGTTTTCTGATTCCTAACAGATGCTGCCATCACATCATCTGCTACTGAGGCCAATGTGTGTATTGGAGGAAATGGCTGAAGAGGTACAAGCTGGGTTGCCATATTGACAAGGAGTTCCCTTCAAAGATGGCATTATTGATGAAGAAGAGCAACATAATTCAATAGTTGCTCTATGAATCTGCATGATACTGAGGCTTGGGTGAGGGCTAACTGGCTGACGCTGAAAACTGATTACATGCTGGTAGGCTGGAGGAAGCCACTGAATGCATTGGCCATAATTATAATGAAAATCACCAGCTTAGAGAATGACTTCTTCAACATAGCTTGCCAAAATGCATACCTTACATTTAATACGAAGAATATTTTTGCTTCTGTGAGGCTAGCTAGTACTACTTCAACAGTTTTAATTAGGTAGTGTTCAGGCTGCATTGCTTGATTTGAGATCACATGGATCTAGATGTACCCATACTCGATTTAGCTTTTCTGTTACAATTAACCCAGTCTGTAGATTGTTCTACCTTTTCAATGACTCACAGTTTTTCCATAGTAAGTCTACACTTACTTTATCTTAAAGGAAAACGGACACTTCCTTCATGGATATATCAATGGGGGTACTGATTGGTCTCTTTTCATGTGGTATTTCCCTTTAATACATCTGACAGTTCTCCTCCTATGCTGTTTATGCTCCATAGATGATTCTGTAGCATTTAGAACAAATGTCTCTTTTACTCATTTAGTAGCAAGTTTTCAGTCCTAACACAAGAAAGGTTCATCAGTACTTACTATTCAGAAAAGAATTAAATTATAGTAATACTTAAAATAAGTTGTAATAGTTACACTTGCCATTGTACTGGTGTTTTATGTGCTGAATATGAGAGAACGTTTGCTTTAGATTTCTGTTCCCTTTCTTTAGCTATAGTATTAATTTTTTTTTCAAATGACATTTCATGGTGATCCAGTTTCCAAGCTACAGCTCTGCACGTTCATGTTTCGCTGTATTTACCATTTGACGTGTGTACTCATGGTGCCTACAAGATGTCCATCCTTCCTTCTCCCCCCTTCATTTGATCTACAAGATATATTTTCAAAATGATATTTCCATTCCCTCTATAGCATAGTGGACCAAATGCTGGACAATGTCTTGGCTTGTGTCCTCCCTGACTACTTCTCTTGTTATTGCATGTGTTGATGCCTAGTAAAAGTAATTAAAATTAATAAAACAATGCATAACTAACATGGCAGAAGACCCAGATGCATTGAAACATCCCCCCCAGCTTCAGGCCTCTGACCTGGTACAAATATAAGAGCAAAGCTTGGACATCGAGACTATTACAGGTCCTTCCAAAGAGGACCTAGAAAAACACTGATACCACAATTACTAATACGTTTGTGGCAGTCACTATGGTGAAAAGTGGTAGTTGATAAACACTGGAGACCAATAAATTCGATATACGCACTTGCTACAATATATCTGGTGAAATCTCCTATTGAGTTCAATGGGGCCAGGCCTTCACCTGTGAAATATGAGGGGTTGAGTTTAAGTACTGTGTTCCACAGCAGCTCTGGAGATGAGTTCACAATATCCCAGAGCAGAGCTCTGTCTGGCACAAACATAGTTTAAATGAGACTGACAAGAGTAGGTGAATTGAACAGCCAGTAATGCACAGGACTCCTGGCCAGAGTCAGAATGCAATAAATCAGACAAGCATCTGGCTGTAATCTTCACAACAGGAACCATCCATGCATACCCAATGCAAAAGTTGGGTAAATGTGACAAGAGAAAATTGATTTGACATAAGATCCCAGGGCCTCTCTCTCTCTCTCTCTCTATATATATATATATATAGTTTCTCACACTTAAAGAATATTAGCAGAAGCTCAATCAAGTTAAGGCTTATACCTGTCACTGTTGTTGAGGGTATGATTGACCCTGAATTATTGCTGAACCCGTGCTACTCTTAGGCAATTGTATATCAGTAGTGTCCAGGAAAGCCTTTTTTTTCATTGCTGGTTGGTCAGAGATTGAAACAGTTTCCTGTGGCTACTGATCTTGCTGCCGTAACCGTGAAACAGTTTCCTGTGGCTACTGATCTTGCTGCCGTAACCGTGGTCTTTGTCACCTCCAGATTAGGATACTGCAATGTGCTCATCTTAAATGAACTTAGAAATGGCTTGTGTGTGATTGTGGACAACTCACTAGGGATAAGTGATGTATCTCCCTGGGGTTAAATGATACCAATGTTCTGCGACATGCATGGGATGCCGGTTGGTTTCTGGAGACAGTGTAGGGCGTTGTTTTTTATCTATAAAAGAAATGTCCTGGGACCTGGCTTGGGACCTGTCTTCCTGGCAGATTGCCTGTCGTACTGTGTGATACCACCGCCATTGTGGGCAGCACAGGCACTAGAGTCCCCACAGTTTAGACTAAAGCCATCAGCGTGCTATTCTCCAGGAGGGACTCCTGACTTTGTAATTTACTCCCCTCTCTTGCTCTGCAATAGCTCAGCTCAGTTCCCCTTCAGGGCATTCTGTAAGGTCCATTTAGGAGTGGGAGGATCACCGTGAAGGTTATATGTATGGGTGAAGCAAGGTCCTGTTGGGTTGATTTTATTTCTGTTTGGTTATTTTCTGAATATGGAGGGTATGAAAGCATCTGGCTTATTTCTTATGTGATTGTATTTTTAATTTATGTCAAAGCACCTAAAAACCAGGATAGACATTTTAAAAATATTTATACTTATTAGAAATCGAAATAAATATTGCAGTAACCAAAGTTTCCTAGCAAGGAGTCTCTGGCAAGGGCTGATTAAGTACCCTAGAAAGGAAAAGTCCTAGTAATTCCCTAGCCCTGCCAGCCAAACTGCTAACTCTCCAACTTCTCCCACCCTTTATTTGAGAAAGTCAAAACAGTGATTTGATCATGCCCTCCTCTTCTTAAGGCTTCCTGTTCTGGAAAACATACTTTTCCCTGAACACAGATGGACTCAACCATGTGTTTTAAGTGCTGTCCTGAAACAGGGCCTATTGAATTTACACTCATCCAGTCAGGTAACAGAAATAATTCTGTGTGCCTAAAGTGATCAGTCACATCATCAATGCAGGGTAATAACAAGTACACATACTGAACACAGATCCTACAACCTGAAATATGTTCACATATAATATTTAAGTATTACTAAGACTCTACTTAATTTGCGATATTGCAGAAATTGTGGATCCCGCAATATTAGGCTTCCCCAGCAATTGTGATTTTAATTAGCTTACTTACACAGTCCACAAGTCTGCATACATTTTGAGGTTTGCAACACACACTTAGTACAGTAGAACCACATTTATCCGAGCTGATAGTGGCTGGGGCTCAAACGATCAGGTCCGCACATTAATGACTGCAATATAGTTGCAGCAAAATGTCTGGTTATCAAAAAATGTAGCAAGCATAACATAATACTTGAGTATTTATACTGTTCCAGCAAATTTTTCTTAAACAAAAGGTCTTCTCTGGCCTTCCAAATTACCGCAATTAATAAATGTCCATTATTACTTTTCCGTGATTTTCCATATCTTGTCCGCAATTCAGCCGCAATTATTTGACAATCATCCCACAATTCAAGTAGAGGCCTGAGCGTTACAAATAAACAAATTAATAATCAAAGTATGTTTGTAACCAACAGATAGAAAAAGCCAGCTTTACACCAGTGGGAAGAGAGAATGCCTTCATAAGGATTAGCAGTAGAAGATGAAGAATGATCTGTGAGACAAAATAACGATATTCTGTGGACAATGTGGATTCTAAATGAGGCTTAAGTAGATTTAGGATAAACCTTATAAAAGTGCAGAAGTGATTAGGAGCCTGGAAACACATTTCAGCCTACCAGTTATAATATATAATCCATGTGCATTTGCTATTAGTTATTGCCACTGTATAGTCTGATTGCTGACTACTGATCTCTTTAATCATATTTAATCATATCATATCGGTCAATGAGACTCATGCTCTTAAAAGTGTCTAATCCACTTGAAATGTTTTGCCTGTCATCTAATTATTTCAGTCTGCACCAACAGATACAGTGAAGCAGGCAAGGGCTCTGTTGCATTTTGCTTTCTGCCCTAAACCAGACAAACTATTATTCTGGATGCTAATGGATTATCGTAAAGTATTCCATTGCTTTGCCATTGAACTAAGCCAGGGATAGTCTTGCCTGAAGGTTTCTGACTTTGCCTAGTTTAATCAGGCACAGAGGCCAGCTGAGAAAAGTTAATTTTCTAATTTTTCCAGAGGATGTAATTTATCCTATAAACTCATCAAGACTAATGTGCTGCTTTTTTATTATTTAATATATCATTTGTAAGCAAAAATATTCTTCGTCTGATATTTTAAAGATAGAGAGCTATACTCAATCCAAAACTTACTAGACCCAGGGGCTTTAACTGTGAAGCATCACAAGAGGAACTAAAGGCCAGATTTTGAAAGGTATTTAGGAGGCTGAAGATTCAGATAGGTGTCTAACCTACTTAGGTGCCTTTGAAACTTCCACTGAGCATCTATCTGAATCTTTAGCCTCCTGAACACCTTTGAAAATCTGCCCCAAATTGCTTAAACTGCATCCTCCCATAACGCTAAAATCAGACATAATGTAAGTTATGTGTAACATCTGATTACCTGTTCTGTTCGTTCCCTATGAAGCACCTGGCATTGGCCACTGTCAGAAGACAGGACACTGGGCTGGATGGACCTTTTATTTGACCCAGTATGGCTGTTCTTATGTTCTTATACACCTCTACCTCAATATAACACTGTCCTCGGGAGCCAAAAAATCTTACCGCATTATAGGTGAAACTGTGTTATATTGAACTTGCTTTGATCCACCAGAGTGCACAGCCCCCCCCCCCCCCCCCCCCCCGGAGCACTGCTTTACCGCGTTATATCCAAATTCGTGCTATATCAGGTCACATTATATCGGGGTAGAGGTGTATTCTTATTGATAAATCAACCTGAATAAATGTAAAATGGTGTAAATTAAAGAAAGGTGGGACTGTAGCCATAACAGCAACCAACAAGGGTGTGTAAGAAGGTACACACTAAAGCAGCTTGATCTCTTTGTCATATGCCTTCTGTAATAGGATCTACAACCCCCATACTGAGCATAGACAGAGGGGGAGGAGAGTCTCTCCTGTTTACAAGGAAGCAGCTTGATCACACCCCCACACAGCTGCCAGAGCTGCAACCAACAGAGGAAACAAGACCTGCTATAAAGGAGAGAGTACAGAGAGGGAAGGACAGGCTGAAAGGCCTGGGATAGCAAAGGTGTGATACTCCTGTACCAGGCTGCCGCCACAAACACAGCCAAGAGACTGAAGCAGACTGCTAGATTTAATTAGAGGTGAGGGTCCAAGAAATGCCCTGACTCAGATTAAACTAAGGTGGGCCAGTCAGGAGAAGCAAAGACCCCTTAATAGACCATGCTGGGAGATGGTGATGCCTTCTCATACTTTCTTACTTTTGCTGCTACAGATCTTTCCTCTTGCTTCCACATTTTAAGCCTGATCATTTCCTGGACTCCTGCCACTTTGTGCTGCTCTGATGAGGCAAAGGGGCTGGAAAACAGCCTCATCTAAATTATTAAAAAGTAACCACAGAGAAATTGTGGCACTAACATGTTGCATGATAAACTTTCACTTTTCAGTTGCACTGTTTGCTATAAATGCTTTGGTGCAGGGACCTTATATTCACATAGGTCTGTAAAGTGCCTAGCAGGCAGTTGGTGCTTTAAATAAATGCTAACCTTCATAGTAGATATATAGAAGAAGGAAGGCATGTACGGACTCATGTGGGGAGATAACATACTCTGACCACATTTTTGTTTCCCGCTCATTAAGCTACAACAAACTGATTCTGGATGGTTCACCCTTGGTGATAATACATGAAGCAGAGAGAATATGAACAGGTTTTCAAACGCTGCATGACTATATTGACTCAAAGGGGGCAACAATAACATAAACAAAATTGTTTTGGCTACTAAACTGAAAAACAGCTGTACAACTACCATCAAACTGACTTTTTGGCAAAGGGCCTTTTCCTGCAGAGTCATGTTTCCCAAGATATGGCATGACAAATGATCATCACCAGATATTTGTGCATATAAAAAGATGCACTGCCCCTTAATTGAGGATAGCTGGTACAGGTAGGCTTCAGTGGTGACTTTCTCCATAAATCTTTAATCCTAAACTAACACACATACCAACACATACAGTGGTCCACTACTGTTTCTAGTTTATTAATATTTATTATTAATTAATTTTAGGGAGGTTTAGAATTCATTACTTATGTACAAGGAGAATACATTGAATCACACAGGGAAATCCTAAAATGCTGAACGGACATATAGCCAAACTTTACTTCTTTTGTGCTGTTCTTCTTGGAGTAGCTTAGTTTTAAATAATTTTTTAAATACCAAACTTTTGGTAAAAAGAGTGGCTATTGAGCTTCTGTGTTTCAAGATCTGTTTTGTAATTAAGCAGAACTGTGTACAGGAGGCTGAGTCAGTAGATGGTCATTCTCAAAAGGATCGGGTCATCAGTATAATTCAGATAAATCTTTCAATGTTTGGATGCTTTAAATGAAGTTTATCTGAACGATCTCACCTTCTGGAATGGAATACATTTTAGGAGACAGAAAAAAGTCAGCAAGTTAATGCTTGATATTAAAGGAAAACTTCTGCTTTCAGCTATGCCCATCAACCCTGCTAAATTCAAACCAAACACATGGGTTTGCATGAGTATAATTTGTGGTTAGGATTTGGACTTACATTTTCAAAAATCTTGCTAAAATTGTGGGTATACATTTGAAGGCCTGCTTAAAGTTGTTTTGAAAATTGATACCCTGAGAAACACAGACACTATATAAGACAGAGGATGGGAGGTTTGTAGATTGATTATCAACCATCTCTGACAATAGGTGGGCCAAACTGAAGTCTGAGTATTTGTTAGGATGCTCAGTTGCTACCAATTATGCAAAAGACTTTCTCTCAGCTGTATGGAGAAGCAGAGGCCCCGTGTCTTTTTGATTTCTCCAACACTCATCATTCCAATTTTTTGTTACTTCTTCTAAAATGAGATCAATTTGTCTGCTCTAGAATTTGATAGGACCTTGCACTTCCAACTCACAGAATTTACATCAGGAGCTGAAGACAGAATTATTCTCTCCACATAAGACACTGAAGAATTGACTAGGTGCATTACAGGCCTTTTTCAAATCCCAGTGAAGTCAACTGCAAAATTAGTATTGACTTTGATGGGTTTTGCAGAAGGCCATGTGGGGATGAGGGGACTGGGGTGTATGACAGAGAACAAGAGCAAGCAGAGAAGAAAACATCAAGCATGACACTGCTAAAGGCATCAAATGGAAGAGGTGGACCATTGGTTCAAATAGTAGTAAAAACATTGAAAATAACTTGTGCAATTCCGTAGATTAAAAAAAAAATTGTTTACACAAAACATGCTTTTACCCTCCCGCCCTGCAGCCCAAGGCTATCACTTGTTGGGGCAAGGACTGAATCAGTCAGCCCTAGAACTGTGTATGTGTATCAGAAGGCCCCAAGCTCAGGTTTTCCACCCCTGACCAGTATCTACTAACCAGCCTGCTTGGTTAGTAATAGGAGATGTGACTAAATAGTGAAGTGCAAACAAGTAAGTTTATTTAACAAAACATAGGTGTACAGATAAGGACCCCAACTTAACTATCAATAATAAAACAAACTCGGTTGTCAACAGATAAAATGGGCTTGAAGCCAGAATCCAAAAGCCCTTACAGAAACACTAGGGGAAATATAGCAGGAAACAAACTTAATAACATTACCATATCTCGATGACAAGAGAAGCAGGTAGGTGGACACCACAGTGATCAGGAATCAGACACAGGATTCGGGACAGGATCGCAGGATGCAGGACATGAACTTCAGGGCCAGGTAAGTAGATGATGATTTGTCTTCCTTCTTCTGCCTTCTATTTTTGACACACCATCATGCGTGAGGTGTGCGGACAAGTCAAGTAATATTATAGGTGAGCGTGTGCCAGATCTGGAAATCAGGGGGAACCAGTCACTGTCTACAACCCTGACCTGTTCTGGCTCTATCCCAGCAGCTCTGCTCTATGTGGGCTACTGGACCGCTCCTACTACCTGCTAGTTGTACCAGACCCTCTCTCTGGCTGGAGACCACTGACCATCAAGCACCACAGTAGTAAAGATAGAGGCCTGGCTACTGCATCTGGCACTCCAGATCGGCAAACAGCCCTGAGGGGTGGGTGAACGCCCCTTAAATAACTTTGCTCTTGCTGGGCAGATTTTAGTCATGTGATTACTCCCTTTTCCCACACTTTCTGAAAAGGGTGTCAATAGTGGCATAAAGAAGGGATTAAACATGGAGGCCAACAACAACCAGTTAAAATCCAATATGGCCAACATGGAAACTAGACCTGAAATTCTTCCCCAACACACTCTATACCTCTCATAGGAATGCCTAAAGAAACATTTTTTTAAAAAAACTTCTCTGAAGGGCCTTGTGCAATTTCCCTCCAGTTTTATCTAGCCTGTTTTGTGTGTCTCCAACTGTCTGGATTGATTGGTTGATTGATTGATTGATGAGTGGGTATCCTATGCTGGCCTTACCAGGATAAGATTTTTTAGGTTTGAAGTCAATTGGACTGCTCTCCTGCTTAAAATGCAGTGTGTGCTTAAAGTGCCTTGCTGAATAGGGATGAACTGCTGAATTGGACCATAATGAATTGTATTACACCTGCAGCAACCACCTGTGCTTCAGTCTCCAAAAGTTTGTTCGAACAAAAGCCCTTATGTCTCTTCACTTTCATCCAATTTATTGATGGCTTTTCTGTTAGGATGTAACTAGATCTGAGTGAAATGATTGGTAGTAGCAGCCTGAAGTTATGGGGAAAAACAGATTTTATTTTCCTGCATAAAAAGACAGAACATGGATCAGATTGGCTGAACATCCAGAAATTCTTTCCATCTGATTGCTGTATTTGCCAGCCATTCTGGAATATCTCTTTTTCAGAACCATGATGTCTTGTGAAATGATTTAGCTTCAGTAATCACAGATATTGTTTCCAATAGAAGGGGTGCATTTTTAAAATGTTTTATATTTAGAGCATTTTTTTATTTCAAAATAATCAGAGATTCTTTATGGCTTACTAATAGTTACCCAAGAAGATGTCTAATTTTTTAGTGGGTTATCATTGTATTCTTAGCATTTAGTATCCTTTTTGGAGTGCATCAGTTCTTGCCCAAGTTACTGATCTTGTATATTTTAAAAATATAAAAAAGAGCCAACCAACAGTGTGAGGATTGATAAATAAAATATTGCCCAACTATATGGGTAAAGCAAAGTGCCTTAGACACATTCAGGTCTGTCTTTTTTTATGTGGGTAAAGAAAAAAAAATTAGTAGTTGACTATCTTTGCAGAGGGCAACTGCCAGAACTATAATTTGCACACGTAAGTAACTCATTAATGATGAACTTGAGAGGGAAAAAATAAAAGTGATGTAATGTCTATTTCGTTTTAACAGCTCAAAGATTTCATTTAAAACTTAGCTGAAAATGGCAGCGTTTTAACAGTATCTTCCAATACCTCTCTGTTTGGGTTGGTTTTTATTTGTTTGTTTGTTTGTTTTTGGGTTGGTTTTTTTGGTGGTGGTGGGGGGAGTTGGTGGCATAGCTGATACCAAGAGAGTGAAAACAGGTAACAGTGTATATTTAGTATATTGGATGCTGTCTATAGTGGCTGCTGGTGGTGCAGACATAGCTTTGTTACAGGCTTCTGTGCATCTCTTCCCAAAAATGCAGGAACAGACAGGAGCATCTGGAGAGATTTTCCCTGCGGATGTATAGCAAATCCTAAACTTTAATAATTAGAGCGGTTGTCAATGGGAATAAAAACTTCAGTATATAGTTATACAGATTACATATACGCTGCATTTAAGAAGCAAAAAATATTTGCCATCTGGAGAACTCGTAGCTGGACGGTGTTTGCATGTTAAAATAGCCATAAAATGGAAAATCTGAAATTTTTTTAAGCCATTGGCAGTGGAATGTGTCAACGTGTCCTTTTTGGAAATTCATTTTTGTGTCAATAAACATCCCACCTTCCAGAACCCAAGGCTATTCCTGAAGTAATGGCCTGGGAGAGTCTCTTCTTCTAAATTCAGAAATGAACAAATGTAGATCTCTTCCTTTTGACTGGCAAGAAAACCACTTTTAGCCAGAGCCGCCAATAGTCTGCTTAGTCCCCAAATGATTTCTCCTGACCTCCTAGTTCAGTACACCTTTTACATTTTAATTGCTTACCTAGTAGCTAACAAGATAATACCTTTAATATTTAACAGTCATTAACAAGCTTTTATTAATTGTTGAGTGGCAAAAGTATACTTGACCCTGTACTGAACACAGAAAATGACATTGGGGTCTAATTCTGCTTTCACTGTCACTGGTTGTAGAGTGGGGTACTTCCACTGACTACAGTGGAATTATTCTTGATTTGCAAGCATGTGAGATTAGAATCAGGTCTATACTCCCTACATCAAAATGGTTTACAATCTGAATTAAACTGGCTTTGGCAAGAGACTCCTGGCTTTGATCTCAATATCCCACTGCCTCAAGGAACTCCTGATTTTTTTTCTCACTGTTTTATTTCCAAATTAGAGGTGTTGGTGGCTTAGTTTGCTCATCCAGATCTCCCAGTCTGTCACTTTGAAAGGAATGGAAAAGTTGAAAGTAGAGGAGCTGAGAGACCTGGCCAAGTGCAGGAGAGACCTGTCAGTTTGCACCGCAGCTTCAGCTAAGGACAGCTCTGTTCCAGTTGTCTCTGTATTACAAGGGATCTTGAGGAGGAGGAGAAATCATGGAGACAGTTCCCAGAATATCATTAATATGGTGGTGGGGCAGGGAAAGTGAGAAATCCCAAAGGTCCTCAGTAGTGGAGTAACTAGGGGATAAAGAAGGAAGGTTCATGTGTCCAATGCAAAAATAATGGAGAGAGGATTGCTAGAAGGATGCCAGCACTTCACTAGACACCTTGGCACCGTTTTGTGACATCTGATTTCTATAGCTACAAATGAAGCATACATGCAAAAGTTCCTCTTGTTTTCCTGCCTGCTTCAACTATACCATATGCTGTCAGAAAGGGAATCCAAAAGAGAAGTTTTACCTCAAAGGACCTTAAACTATATGTAACCTGATTTCTTAATCCATGTGTCTATAAGCTTTATATAGGGATAAGGATAAACAAACTAAGATGTGCTCAATGATAGCCACAGCAAATCCTATCAGAATATTATTGAAGAACTCTGCTTTATGCATAAAGAGCCCATCTAACCTGAGTACTTGAAATATACTTAAGCTGCTATGATTTAGTATTAGCAGCTTTTCCATAGGAAAGGTGATATTTCAACTGGCAATTTCCAATTACAAATAAAATTGTGAGGCTGGAAAAATATACCTACTGGAATTTACAAAATTCCCGTGAAAACAAGAGAGGAGGTCTTCTCCTAGCTTGAAATTGAATGTGGAAAAGACATTAGATATTGTCATCATCTGAATCGAAGCCCAATATCTTTACCTGGTGACTAATGTGGAAAAACAGTGACTTAACGGGTAAAAAAATGTCTGTAAGAGCAGTCTTCGGCTTTTTATTTCAGCTCTTCAGGATTTGGAACTTTAGATACCCAAGTGAAGTGCGTAAGTGGAAAATACAGCATCAAACTGCTACTGTTAAGAGAAAATAGGTTAGGATTGATTTGCTGGTCAATCTTTTACACATTCCTTGCTGATTTTAAGCAGAAAAGTGTTACTGTGTGTTAGAAAAATATAAAATCAACGTTCTATTTTCTGAGGCTAAACGGCTCTTGGGGAGACAGGTGAGTTGGTGGGGAAGGGGGAAGAGAGAATGATACCACAGAGTCACATGGGCATAGTTGAGAGTCTCAAAGATTCAGGTATTTGGATAAGCTTTAGATATGCATCCACACTTTATGATGGCTATCCAAATTTAAACTTCCAAACCTTTTGAGCTTTAACCATCAGGCTTAGTAAAGTTTCAATATCTTACTCAATAAATAAAAAGAGGAGAGTCAACACACTCATATAATTCTTTAATATTGTTTCCTAACAATCTCAGAAAAAATGCCAAGTGTTTTCAGATGCCATCATAGAGTCTATGCGTCATACAGTGAACACTGTGAATAAGTGCTGCCATCCAACTAATAATCCTATTTTTTGACAATCCTATACCAAAGACCACTAAAATGAGGGGGAAAGACTTCCAATGACTTCAGTAGGTTTTGGGTTAGGCATTTGGAACCTAAGCAGAATGTAGTCAACAAGATTACTACCAGTTGTGGGTTAGTATATATTGGTTAAATTAAATTTACATTACACTGGAGTTTAAAAGAATATAAAAGTATTACGGTAAATAAATAGAAACAATTGTGTACTACATTGCAGAGTTGGAATTAGGAAATGTTTGCATACTTTTTCTCACAATAAAAATTGTTGGCATCTTGGAGAGACCGAAGTTATAAAGAGTCTTTGCAAATAATCCTGCCTTGGAATTCTGAACTACTTCTCATTAATGAAGAGGAAATTGTGGTATCTCTGGAACCTTGGAATGCCGGTCTGTTGTCACAAGTGGTTCTAATTATTCCAGTTGAAGAACATGAGACAAACAAATCCTGGTCCTGCTGAAGACAATGACAAATCACAAAGTTTGGTCCTATGAATCTACTTTTCTCTTGATTACCTCTGCCTAGCTTCTTAGAAATCGGACTGTGTTTTAGCAATATTCTTTGATTTCCCATGAAGATGATATTATTATTTGTTATCTCTAGTTATTGTGCTAGGAGTGGTACAAACATACAGGATGAGTTCTACAGAATTAAATAATGAGCTCTGTATAACTTTTACTTTTGTGTTTAATAGTTAATTTTGTTTCAGTTAATGTCTTTCTTGTAGTTGTAACCCCTTTGGGGTTTAAAGAGCATGGCCCCTTTAAATCTTTTTCCTAAGGGGAGAGGGGGAGCAGTGAGAGAAAGGAGGGAAACTCTGGGGGTGTGGCTCTGGAGCTCCAGAGAGAGAAGGGCTGCAGCAAGCAGGCCCTTGCAAAGTGAAGCAGCGGAAAACCTGCCTGAAGCCTGGGAAGGACAAGGCAGCCAACCGGGACCACCCCAGGACAGGAGCCAGGAGGAGCACTGTGCCAGGGAGGAATTGCCTGAGAAGGAACTGGACCCAGTATCACGGCTGCCCAGAGCTGCATGGGGCTGTGAGTACTGGGGCTTGTGACTCTGCATTGGGAACAAGGAGGGAGACTGCTAGCTAGTTAAGTGGGGAGGTGGTCCCTCTCTGTGGCTTTGCAGAGAGCGGCAGAAGAGGGCACCGGAGGGGTTTGTTGGGGAAAGTTTACTGGTGCCGAAGACGACCAGGAGCACCCAAGACTCACCACTGGACTGGAACTGTGTTCAGAACTCCTGAACTCTGTGTGCAGATACATTGCTCGGTGTCTGCCCTTTCAGACTTGCTACCACTGGGCCCATGGGTTCTTGGTTTGGATGCAGCCCTGTTTTACTGCTCCCCCTATATTTCCCCTTGTTGTTTTTCTCCTCTCATCCCTCCGTAAATAAATGTCTCCCTTTCTTATATCCATTGTACTTTTCCTGTGTGTGGGTGTGTTCACTCTGGGGGGGGGGGTTGGAACAGGTGCCCCTGGGTGGAAGGGATTTCACCTTCTCTTGGCTAGAGCTATCTGCAGAGCAGACTCTGTCTTGGCCATGAGGGCGCTAAAGTTACATAGTTCTCACCTCTTTGATTTTTACTCTTTTCTATATACACAATAAAGTGTAATCCCCAGTTATAAAAACTCTTGTTTAACCAAACCTCAGTAATATCCATGAGGTTGTAATGTGCTCTGCAATATATTTGGTTTTTTCACATCTGACGCAGCTGGGCTGGGGAAATCTTCACTCCAGTTTCAATAATGAAGAGGGAGGATGTGGGACAGTCTGTAAAGGTCCAGTAGTGGCCCTCAAAACCAGAACTACTTCAATAAACCAGGACTTTGGGTCACCCTGTGTTATTCTCTCACTACTAATGGTAGGCTCCATCTTGAATAAACATACAATTAGTGAGACATGTTTGTGTTTGGGTAGGCCTGGTGCTACTTTGCCCTAAATTTAATATCTATGCCAAGTTCTTCCTTTATTAGGTCACAGGGTTCTGCAATCCTTTCTCCTTTAATAGCTAGTTGGTTAAGAGTTCTTGGAGCCAAAAGTGATTGGGCCAGCTGGTACGGGAGAGAGTAGAAAACAAGTTTAGATCAAATGAGTGTTCTTCTTTTTGTATGTTAGGAATGATGGACCTGATTCTGCTCTCAGTTATACTGGTTTCAAACTGGTGTAACTCCACTGATTCCAGGCATTACTCCAACTTACACATGTCAAAGTGTGAGGAGGATCAGGCCACATATGTGACTTTTGAAGCTTGCAATGTTAATGTGAAACATAAAATGATTCCCTGGCTGGATGTGCCTTGCTAGGGCAAGTACTGTAGTACATGAAAATACTAATATAATTCTTTTCAAATTGTGGTCCAGAGAGCACTGGTGGTATGAGGAGCAGTTGCTAGTCACATGCTGCTGGTTGTGCCTCTTTTCTTTATAGCCTTTTTCTACAGATGCCCTGGCTCTTGAGTGAAGCACATGTGTGCCAGCAACAGCTGTAGAAGAGGAGGTCTAACCTAGCACCTTACACGAGGGGCTCTTGCAACCCCAAGAGGAGAACGGGACATGAATACATAGCTGTCAGGGGGACTAAGACAGCCAGTAGACACAGTCTTGGGGCTGGAGTCCAGGGCTTCATCAGTGAGACATGACAGGAGGGTGAAGGCAGTAAGTAAGGGCTGAAAAGCGATGAAGGGAAAAGCAGGTGACTGGGCAGGGAGGGGATGCTGTGGAACAAGGAAGACAAGTATAAGTGACTGGGTGGAGGGGGGAAAGCACCAGGTAGTAGGGTAGAGAGGAAGTGTTGGGTATTGGGGGCAGGGAATAGCAGGAAAATGGGCAGAGAAAAGGCACTGGGAATAAGGGAGGCTGGAGTAGACATATGAGGCAGAGGAGAGAAACTTAAACCAAAGTGAGATAGTGGAGTTAGTTTTGGGGGAAAGGAAACTAATTTAATTCTGAAGTTTCTGTAAGTTCAGTAACTCACCAGTGCCTGCACTGGCCATACGGCCAGTGAACAGAATTGGGATGGGAGTGCTGGGAGGAGATGTGGTCCCTGAGATAGTTTCTCTCTGAAGAAGTGGGCCACACTATAACATGGAGTAAAGCTGGCACAGGGGACTCAGAAGGGCAATTTTACACACCCATCATGTGCCAGCTCTGGGAAGGCCACCAGGGGCAACTCCCATTAACTTCAATGGCAGCTCCACATGTGGGAGTCCTGCAGGAGCCAGTTGCTAACTGCGAGGGCTCAAACAGCAATTTGAAAAGAAAAACCAAGAATGGGTCAGTCATTTGTATTCTAAATGTAAATGTCAGGACCCACTGGTGCAGCCTGCCCCAAACCCACTGGCTGCAGAAACTCACGCTCAGTTCCTATGCTTCTGGATTGAAAATCACCCTTAATGCTTGTTCTTGGCAAAAGCGAGGTCCAGGCTGCATGATCCAGCTCTGTGACCTCATGCACGTGCTAGGCCTCTCTCCAGATGCTTGCTTGCTGCCAGGCTTTAATTTGGAACACCAGATCCAACTAGCAAAGCAGAGCGTAATAGTTCCTCATGGAGAGTCACAGGAGAATTGTGGCATAGACAAAGGCTGTGCAGTGAGATTTTTGGTTGGCTTCTCCTGCTATTTTTTAACCCATGCCTCAAGCAGCATTTTATTACCTGAAAACAACCAACCCAGCTGCTGTGTGGGACTTTCTAAGGCTCCAGTGCTGCAAACGACTTCACATGGGTAGATGGAGTCTGTTGGCTTCCAGGAGTCTTCAGCAGTTACTTTCCCTTTGATTCTCAGCTGAGCAAAGCTTTTCAGAAAGAAGTCTCTCCCCCCTTCACCTCCCTCCCAGCTCCTGACAAGATTTACTGATCTCCTGCCTACACCAGTTCTCCTGGGGGGTATTTCAATACATCATCTCAGATTGATTTGAGATGTGAAACACTAATCATCCTTCTGCTTTGAGTATGATAAGGTGACATCAGTGGCTGACTAGCCCAAGAGAGATTAGGTATGTATGCCTCCTAACTAGGATTGTCCAAAAGAGCAGAGGATTTTAGAGTCAAAGGAGCTAGTGTGAATTAACTTTCTAGCCTGCTTGGAGGGATCGTAGTGAGAAAGTATGTTCAACATTTGCTGGTACTGGCTTCAAATGCCCAATAAGGTGTTTCCAAAGATTACACAGAAATATTCCTGATATGGTGCCCTTGAAACTTTATGTCAAACCCAATTCTGTGCATCATCCAGCGCCCTCAGCTTTCACTGATTTGGGTGTGAAGAGTGCTCAGTACCTTGCAGGACTGGGCCTTGTATAAGCAAACTGAGATGGCTGACAGTCATAGCAAAATAACAACAGGAGGCATTTCTGATGCCCGGACACTCAGCAGCGATCAGTTGGATCATCATGAACTGTCAGGTGCTTTCATATTTGGAGGAGCTAAAGGTTTATGAACCATCTTGGCCAATATGTCACATCTTAGAAAGGGGAGGAACTCGGAGAGGAGAAACATAAGCAGCTTTGTACAACAAAGATGAACAGTGCTTCTCAAGGAAGGGTTCTTATTGACAAGACCTTTTTTACAAAGCTAAAAACAGCAGTGCAGTCTTACTAACCTGAGAGGATTTGACAATAGGCAACAATTTGATGATCATTGCTAAGAGCCAAATGCCTTTCAGGCAACTTGAAAAAAGGTAAATCAGGGGTGAAAATCCTTCTGTCCCTTCATTGGTTACATGAAGGCTGAATAAAGGGCAGCGGGAAAGCCAAAGAAAATGAATGACTTTAATTTCTCATTTGTCAAGAGACTGGACTATTTATCCTTACATTTATTTTGATGTCCAGGATTTCTTTTTGTTTATTGGATAAATATTTTTCCAGTAGGGCTTGTCTTTTTACAGGATGAAAAATATCAGTGGTGCAAAAGTGATTGATTTATAATTAAAGACACTTTGGAAAGTTTTGGTTCATTTTCCTTTGATTTCCTAATTCTCAAATTCAAAGGGAAAAAGCTGGGATTTGGCATGCATTTGTAAAAGGAAAAAAGACACTCAATGAAGGGATCAGACTACAAAGAAAAACGTGCAGAAATCTTGGACCTTAGAGGATTAAAGAATGTGACAAACTTGTTCTTGCTTTGCTGTTAGGCCCTATGGGCCAAAATGTGCCTTGCTTCATTTATATCCAAAGGAGGGGAACGGAGCAACCAAGATAGCTCCAAAAGCTTCACTTCAGTGGATCTTCTGGGTCTCTCTCTCTCTCTCTCTCTCTCACAAAGGAAATAAATAAAATAGAATTAGTGCATACTAACTCTGCAGTTCTTGGGGCTCAGCAGGGGAAGTTCCAAGAGAGTCAGATGCTACACTGCTCCTCTGGCCCCACTGCCTTCCTTTCAGCATGGAATAGCTGTACAAGCCATTCTACTATTGGTCATTTTGTGCCTGGGCCAAATCCACCACACTGATTGGATGCAGGTACAGGGCCAAAGTTAAGGTTGCTTTCAGAAGCATTAACCTAGGTAGACCTATCCACCTACGTATCCAGCACCTCTGAAGGGGAGGACACCATGGATGGTACCGTCCTCCTGAAGGGTGTCAGAGAAATGCAGTGTCATTGTCAGGCAATGCAAATTTTTGGCTCCACTGAGTAAAGGTGGCAGTCTCAGGCCTATGGGCTACCATTAAAATTGGGATTTTGTCAGTCACGTGCACAGCTAGTAATCTCTGATCTGTTTTTAGCTCCATGGTGCTACAAGCAATAATGTAACTATGCAATCTCAAGAACTGCATTCCAGAACAGCATAGTGTTGCAGCCCAGCCTGTCAATAGAAGGCACATGGAAGCATCACCTTCCCAACTCACTCCACTATCTGCTAGCTGAATTGGCAGCTGCTCAGAGCAGTACTGCTGGAAGACTCCCAGCAATCCTGTAATACGCTCTCAGAGGCCTCACCATCTTCAACTCCAGCAACTCCCCCTGCCAGCCCCTGTGCCTGTAACTCTCTTCTCCCTCACCTACAGCTCAGGTTGCTACAAGCCAGTACAAGCTCCTTCCCCATAGAGCCCTTCCCTTCTTCCCTGGCCCCCAGAGCTCCCTCCCATCCTCTGGCCCAATAGGAGCTGGATGGAGCCCTGAAGGTGTTACAGCTGCCTATTGTGGCAACGAAAAAGCTCAGAGGGCTAGATTCATCTTTGTGCCAGTGCACAGCCCAGCACAGGTTGCAGTGGGGAGGGCAGCTTCATTTCCCCTATCCTTGAGCTGCTTGGGCCCTGCGGCAGGTTAGGCTAGAATAGCCCTAAAGGCTGCCTTAACTTGTGCCCCTGCTGCAATGCACTGCCCCTGTATCTGGAGAATCCCAGGGTATTCATGGAAGTCCAGGGCCAGCTGCATGGTGGCCCTTTGCCTGCACATCTATTCTATCCCCAGCTCTCCTCCCTAGCCTCCTGCAGGTGCAGCTTCTTCAGAGCCCTCTTTCCAGAGGTGACTTCTGCCCCCAGCTGCTTGGGGACCTCCAAGGAAAAAGTGATACAGATGTAGGCTATTGTGACATGCTATACCTCAAAATAACACCCTGTAACCCCCCAGAGTCATCTTTGGCATATGGTGGTGATGTTTCATACAAAGCATGCCTTGTAAGGTACCATATGAAACATCATGATCTGCTGCAACTCATTGTTCTGTCAAAATATGTATATCACAGTGTGTACAACAGGAATCGGCAACTTTGGCACGCGGCCTGCCAAGGTAAGCACCCTGGTGGGCCGGGCTGGTTTGTTTACCTGCCGCGTCCACAGGTTCGGCCGATCATGGCTCTCACCGGCCGCGTTCATCGCTCCAGGCCAATAGGGACTGCGGGAAGCGGCGGCCAGCACATCCCTCGGCCCACACCACTTCCCGCAGCCCCCATTGGCCTGGAGCGGCAAACTGCGGCCAGTGGGAGCCGTGATCAGCCGAACCTGCAGACGCAGCAGGTAAACAAATCGGCCCGGTCTGCCAGGGTGCTTACTCTGCCGAGCCGCGTGCCAAAGGTTTCCGATCCCTGGTATACAAAGTGATGAGATTTTGCTGTATGGTTGCTGTTGAAATATGTTATGAGTTTGGGAGACATCCACTGCTAGGTCTCCAGGGACAACAAAGGCAGTGACCCACACCCAAATGGGTGTTAAGCGACCATCATGAGCCACTGACTAGCAGGGGAATTGTAAACAAGAGATTTACAGTTTTGTAAGAGACAGTTGTGCAAGCACCACACAATGGGGATTGCTCAACTCTGTGACTCAGCAAGGACCACCAGGACATACCTGGGCCCAGTATCTTCCCTGGGACAGGAACTGAGAGTATAAAATAAGGCACAATGGCACCGTGCGATCACCTCTCACCTCCTCCACCTTTGCTGAAGACAACAAGAACGCTGGGAAGACAAAGACTTTGAACAGAGGAGACTTGTCCCAGGCTGAGAAGGAAATTCAGCCTGTGTATTAAGAACTGTAGCTTACCTGCAACATCCAGCAGGGCGAGAAAAGTTGTTTGATTCAAATCTTGCATAGACTGAAAGTTTAATATTCAGGATGCGCGTTTACTTTTTATTTTCTTAGGTAACGATCTCTGACCATTATACCTACCACGTATAATCACTTAAAATCTATCTTTCTGTAGTTAATAAACTTATTTTAATGTATTCTTACCAGTGAGTTTATCTAATGTGCTTGGGGGCTCTGCTCAGATTACAAAGGCTGGTGTATGTTGACTATCCTTTGACGAAGTGGCAAACTAATTAATGAGCTTGCATTGTTCAAAAGAAGGTCTTGAGCAGTGCAAGACAGTACATTTCTGGGATGCAAGGCTGGGAGCTGGGGTGGGTTGCTAGTGTCTCCCTCTGTACAGTTCATGAGTGGCTTAGACTTTATGTCGTCACTCAAAAGTCGACAAAACAAAAATCGCCAAAGGCTGTTCACACTTGTTCCCTCTGTCGACAGATCATGTCCACACTGTGGGCACCATCATCGACAGTGTGAGCAATGCACTGTGGGTATATATCCCACAGTGCAGTGTTGTGGGAAGGTGGAGCTGATCGCTGTGCATCTTGGGAGGATTCCCTCCGAGTTCTCCCACAGCCTCCTCAGCTGCCGGGTGTGGCATCATGAGTAGCTCTGTGAGCTCTCCGTGCTGAGGAATGTCAAAGCAGCGCAGCAGTCTCTCCTCCCACCCTCCCTGCAACACCAGTCTGCCTGCTGCTGTGTTCCTAGTGCAGGACAGAACAGGAGCATTCCCATGATTTACTCCTTGTTCCCCAAACAGAGCAGCACACTCAGCTGTCAGATACTTCCCGCAGCAGAGATCAAAACACTGAGCAGAGGAATCAGGGCAGGCATTCTGGGATACTGGCGGAAACCAGTTCTGTCGACAAAACAAACAGCAGTGTCTACACTGACTCTTTGTTGGCAATAAAGGGAGGGGAAAGAAAAAAGTCTCTTGTAGGGGTGGAAGTTTTTTGTCACCGAAAGCAGGCGTTTTTCCCGACAAAAGTCTCATTGCAGTGTGTACGCTCTCAATGTTGTGTCGCCAAAAGGCAGTTTTTGGTGACAAACTTGGTAGCGTAGACAAAGCCTAAGAGAGCATTCATGCAATTTAGAGATTTTTAAGGTCAGGCTTGACAAAGCCCTGGCTGGGATGATTTAGTTGGGGTTGGTCCTGCTTTGAGCAGGGGGTTGGACTAGAGAACCTCCTGAGATCCTTTCCAACCCTGATACTCTATGAATTTAGCTGGGTGTGTCTCTGTATGTGGGTGACTGAGTGATAATGGCTCCTGGAGGGATTTAAGGCTTGTCACTAGTAAAGCATCGTGAGAGACAACCCAGGCTGGAGAGTTAAGGGAGCACAGCAGTCCCACAATTCCAGGTTGTATCCCTGGGATCCTGTCACAGCTGTAGTATCTTTTCTTCAGGCTCTCACTGGGTCAGAGGGGAGGGACAATGTGGGTTTCCTCAGCCCACCCATTCTTCTCCTTGGCCTGTCCAGTCTCCACCCTGGACCAACAGAGAATGAAGCAGACCCAATCCTGTATAGGAGGGAGAGTGATCTATGGACCGGGTCCAGAAAGTGGGGGAAGACAGTAACAATAATCTAGGCCAATATCAGAACTAGCTAATTTGTGCCTGGATTTGACATATCTCTGATTAGCTGAGTAATTAGCTGTGATACATTTTCCAGCGGGTCTATACCATTGCTTTGTTAAACTTTTAGTATTTTTACTTTTGTCTACATTTAAGAAAACTGGGTCTAAATTTTTGATTCGAGATTAAATGGGCCTGATTGGATATTTTTAATAGGAACATTTCTCATTACTACACAGACCACAGCAATTACATTTGGGAAAGTCTGAAATAGACTGATTATGTCAGAATAACATTATATAAATATACTTAAATTGATTTGCTTTGAACTCCATCTGCTACCCAGAGAGCAAATAAGTTCTAGTTTGAATAAATTTGTACATGCGTTGCCAAATTTTGGGAGCATGCCCACTCATTTTTGTCAAAACAGCAGAGAGGTAACCCAAGTTTCTGCAAATGTATTACTTTTTTTATTCATGTAATGATGAAGTTAGTATTTACCACTAATTATATTTTGTGGAACATTCCCATTCCTATGGAATAAAGATCAACTAGAATCATCAGTCCCTCTCTGGTACAATAAATATGTTGGCACAACAGGGGACATAGAGAAGGGAATTCCATTCCTACCTCTGAATTGCTTGCCTTTGGTGGGTTTAAACCACATGTGGACTCACCAAGTTTAGGCCTCTATGGCACTTTTGCAACCAAACTATAAACCTGGAAAGTAAGGGTTTATAATGAAAGCACAGATAGACCCTTAACCATAGCACATGGCTTGCTTGCACACAGAGGACAATCACAGGCTTGCAACAGAGTTTCAGATTATTCTATTGAATTACAAAAAGGGCTATTATTAGTTCCCACCAACCTTGTTATTTATAGTGGTTTGCAGTGATTAAACTCGCTAACAACTTTTATCTAGAAGTTGCTTAGCATATCAAGATTTTTCAAACATTGTAATTTGATGTATTAAAGAGATAATGTTCATGGAACAAAACAGTGTAGCAGGATAATAGTTTCCTGCTGCCAGTTTAATGCTGAAAGGCTGTTGATGTTTGTGATAGTGACTTTATTTTTAGGAAGAGATGGACTCTGGGCCGAATGGCTGATGTAGCCTGTGCAGGTGAGCCAACATTTATAAGAAAAAGAGTATGCTCTTTGACAGCCATCCAGGAAAGAGGTCTTTGGGGACTCTCATTGTATGTTTATATAGTGCATTGTAAAATGGACCCCCAACCTGGTTGTGGCTGTTAGTTGCCATCACAATATAAATGTTATATATAAATTATAATAATCATGAGGCCAAATTCTCCCCTGGGATGTACATGTGTATGCTCTGGGCACACATGAATTTTGCCTTTCTGAGCCCTCTGGTACTGCTCCTATGACCTCATCCAATGCCCACTGCAATCAAAGGAAAAGCTCCCATTGACTGCAGTGGGTTGTGGATCAGGCGGTTTACATTCATGTTGCTGTGAAATGTTACTTCTGAGGAAGTAGGACCTTCCACAGCAGAGGAAATCAGCTCATGCAAATTTCAGCACTTGTCTAATAGTAGGAGTGAAGAAGACCCGTTCACGTTGGAGAGATTTTTGTTAATCACATCTGTGCTGTTTAAACAGCATATCCTTTAGTCAATTAAATCCTAATTTAAAGGCAGTTCATTGGTATGTATTGTTCATTTATGTGCATTAACTACAACTACAGTGCAAATAAGTACATTAACTGCAAGTCAAGTATATCTGAAACCGTATGGGATAGAGGATTACCTCAAACTAATGAATGACACTAAACTTTAAGAGCTTTAAATACTGCACTTTGATGTCACAAAGGATTTGGATTTTTTATCCACACAGGGGATTAAGGCAAAGTGGCAAAGGCAGATCAAACACTGGGAGCACATAGTACCACATGGAAAAGTCTGACTTGGTACCCTTTGAAGATATTTCTGTACCTTTTTTGCTGTATGCGTAAATAAAATAAATAACTGGAAAGCAGGTGTGGCAAGCCTCCTATCTGGTAATATCTGGCGTTCAGATAGTGAAATTTATATACTCATGCATTTCTCTAGGACCTACCTCAAGGCACTGCTTGCTTTAGAGCAAATCTTCCTGAGGTCTGTGTCATAAAATGCACCAAGAGATTCACATTTAGATATCTTGTTTGTTGAAAGAAAGGCTAGATGTTCTGTGTAGACAGGGCAATTAGGACTGCCGGTGAGGAAGCATCTTCCATAAGAATGGCCATATTGGATGAGACCAGTATCCTGTCTTCCAACAGTGCCCAGTGCCAGATCTGTTCATTTCCTCTGGCAATCACAGGTTTAAGGACAACATAAGAACGGCCATACTGGGTCAGACCAAAAGTCCATCTATCCAAGTATCCTGTCTTCCAACAGTGGCCAATGCCAGGTGCCCCAGAGCGAAGCAAGTGATCCATCCCGTTGCCCATTCCCAGCTTCTGGCAAAAACCAGATAATGAGGTTGCAGCCCTGATCATCTTGACTAATAGCCATTCACGGACCTGTCCTCCATGAATTTATATAATTCTTTTTTTTAATCCATTTATACTTTTGACCTTCACAACATCCCATGGCAACTGTGGTTGTGTGAAGTACTTCCTTATGATTGTTTTAAATCTGCTGCCTATTAACTTCACTGGGTACCCCCTGATTCTTGTGCTATGTGACGGGGTAAATACTTTCTTATTTGCTTTTTCCAAACCATTCATGATTTTATAGACTTCTATTATATCCCCCTTAGGCATCGCAATTCTAAACCCCAGTCTTTCTAATCTTTCCTGAAATCGAAGCTGTTCCATACCTCTAATCATTTTTGTTGTCCTCCTCAGTACCTATTCCAATTCTAATATACATTTTTTAAGATGGGGTGACCAGAACTGCATGCAGTTTTCAAGCTGTGGGTGTACCTTGGATTTATATAGTGGCATTATGATAGTTTCTGTCTTATTATCTATCCTGTTCCTAACATTCTGTTAGGTTTATTGGCTTCCACTGCATATTGATGTTTTCAGAGAACGATCCACGATGACTCCAAGATCTCTTTCTTAAGTAGTAACACCTAATTTAGAACCCATCATTTTGTATGTATAGCTGGGATTATGTTTTCCAATGTGCATTACTTTGCACTTATCAACACCGAATTTCATCTGCCATTTTGTTGCCTAGTCACCCAGTTTTGTGAGATTCCTTTGTAACTCTTCGCAGTCAGCTTTGGACTTACACATTGGGGTTCTCAAACTGTAGCCCATGGATCACTGGTAGTCTGTGAAGAGCTGGCAAGTCACATGATGCTAGCTCCTCCTCCTCCTGACTTTCAACACATGAAGTGTAAGAGTTGGAGAAGGGGACCAGGTGGCAGGGAAGCATGTGCAGAGAAGCAAGGGGAGAGAGAGAAGCGAGGCACAGAAGAATCAAAGTAGATAGTGGCTTAACTGTTTTCAAAGCAGGTCAGAATGGTCACTGAATTAAGGACAGTTCCAAATACAGAAACACTTTCCTGATATTACTTTTCTGTGCAAGCAAATGCTGCAGTTGCCACAAAGGTGTTGTGGGTAAAGTGGAGGTGGTCCATTAAGTCACAATTAAAAAGGAAGGTAGTCTGACCATTGAAGACAGGACAAATTGTTTGTGAGACACTCTGTAACAGGATGGTCTGCCCCTTTAAGGGTTGGGAGGCCTGGGCTGGCCAGCCCTGTTCAGTCATCAGACCCAGCTGGGAAGGGAATAAGTGATTATAGAAGCTGACAAGGGCTCAGTTGAGGGGGCTGCTGCAGAAGGGCAGTTGGAGCTTCTCGTAGATCCTGGAGGAGGAGAACTCCTAGGCAGATGGCTTGGAGAAGGAGGACAGAGGAGTAGCAGGAGGGAGATGAGTTTCTGCAGTAGGCCCGAAGCAGGAGGGACTGAGAGAGGCAGTGCAGAAAGGCCCTGGGGATGGTAGGCCAGGTTGGGCAGAGGAACAGTTTTGTGTTCAAGGTTTTCCCTGCATTCTACACTGGAGAAATAAATATGTGCCTTGAAAGAGACTGTGGGTGTGACAGTGGATACGTCTTCACCGCAATAAAAAACCCACGGCACCAAATCTCAGAGCCCTGGTCAATTGACTCAGGGGTCTCCAGTGTGATCCTGAATGTCTACACTGCAATTTTTGGCCCTGCAGCCCGAGTCAGCTGACCTGAGCCAGCTACAGCTGTGCCACAGAGTTTTTATTGCAATGTAGACATTCCCCAGTGAGTCCTTCACAGGCTGGGAAAACAGGCCAGCACCTTACACACACACAATTAAAAAGTGTGCTCCCTAGAAAAGAGTTTGAGAAACCATGCCTTACCTCCCCCTTGAGTCTTTCCTCTCTAACCATCCGAAAGGTAGGAAGGGGGCAAGTAAGTCACTGATAGAGACAAGATACATGGCCAAAATGTGCTTCCCCTTTACCATTTTTACTTAAGCTGTGATTTGAAGGACAACATTATTCTATTCACTGCAAACAAAAAAGCTGAGAACAGATATTTCAATTAGACATTGAGGCTTGTTTTATTACAACAGACCTACATTGTCTAAAGTGGCTGGCAGTTTTGGATCCTTCCATTTCTAGGAACCCCCAAGTTAAATCTCAGTAGAGCTGATCACCCTCAATCCCAGCCTAAATCAATGTGCATTTCAAGTTTACTACATTCTAGAAAGACTGGACCAATGTGTCTCTTAGCTGGGCACTCCAAAACTATGGGAGACCTAAGACCGAAATGTGATATATCAAAAAACATTGTGCAATTATTGTGTCCCAAGCAAGAAAGAAGAAGCATGGGAAGCTATTTGGGGCTCTGAATTCCCCGGAAGAATGTAGTTGTTCTGCAATAAGGGTTCAGACGAATGCAAAAATGTCAATTTTTCAACATAGCCTTTCATTGGTCAGAGCTACACAAGACATAATACGTAGAGGGTATTTTAAACCACGCATCGCCCAAAGCAGCATGAAGGGGCAGCAAACCTATGAGGGGGCTGAGTTTAGCATCCTGGAAATAATCGTGCTATGTAGTTGAAAGCTATGCAAACGTGATAAGGTATTGTATTTTGTTTCTGATGTGTTATCAGGCCTTTGCAGGTTATTGTTAGTCTCAGCACTGAAACGCAGATTTGACTCATGGTGCTCTTATTGTTCATCCAAACGTCAAAAACCCTTGCACTGCACTGTTTCTGACACACGCCAAAAAGCCTATAACTGACAGCTCCAGCAACACGTAGGTTCTACTATTACTGTATAGAACAATACAGTATGATTTGCAGAAGTGAACACCGCCAAACATATTGAATTTTACTGAAAAAGAAAAAAAATGCAGCATTTTGGCAGTTTTATGATGACATGACCAGATCCACACAAACTCCTGGCAACAATGAGGAGTACATGATGTTCTGGAAAATCAATATATAGCTTGCAGAGGGAATCCTGATGAGAACAGTCAGTTATTTAGGTTGGAAATCGCTTATTCCCAAAGTCATAAAACCCTTCATTGCAGGGGCTGTATGTATCCTTGACAAGGAAGGAACTGGGCATGACCTAGGCTCAGCTTCATGCCTCGAGAAATCTTTGTGTTCGTTTGTTTTTCCTCAAGTGAGCTTGCAGCCAGGGCAACTTGCAGAATATTATTAATGAAATTGCCTCTCTTCTCCTGTTGGTTAGGAAATGCAGGGTGATGGCATGAGCCATGCTCCTGTTTCCTAGTTTAACCCATCAAGCTCTACTCAAACTTTTCCTTCCCCTACTCCACAGTCTTTTGAATGGTCCCACCTTTCCACCCACAAAAACAAAAAAACTGTACCCTCAATAACATAGCACTCAAGAAGAATTAAGCCCCTCAAAGTCTTCTGTAGGCTTAATTTATGATCCCATCTCTAAAGTACTATTTGAGGAGAGGAGCCACTAACCCAGTCAAAAGTAGAAGAGAATTCATTCAAACTTGGATTTTCAAAGCTGCGTAAGGAAATTAGGAATCCAGCTCCTAGGAAAATTCGGTAGGAATTGGGCACCTAACCCCTTTCTACTTCCTTGATAATCCCAGCCTTAATTGCCTGACTGGCTGAAAATTGCTGGAGCCTGATGGTTTAATACTAGTATGAGCCTCAGGCCACATTTCCCCTCTAATTTTGGAAAAATGCAGTGCAGTTTTTCAGGCCTAGCTAATCCCCTCTCCTATACACCATCTCAGTCGTCAGCACAGCCTGCTAATCACTTTACACACGCAGAGCAGTTAAAGAAAGAGATGTACTATGCAGAATGAACCTACCGTTCAGCCAGGTGTTTGTTCATGTGCCTGGAAAAATTAGCAGTTCCCAGAAGCTGAGTTTACTTTCTTAAAAGGGAATATAGGTTCACTCATCATTACAAAAAGCACATTCAGGCAAGCACTTAAATGTATGGGCCTTCCAAGCAGGGAGCCATGTACAGAGGAGTGTAGTAACAGTTAATGTACTGAAGAGTCTCTAGTCAACACTTTTTTTAGAAGGGTCAGTCTGGTTTAAAAAGGGCGGGGGGGAAGGGGAATTGAGATAATGGACGTACACTAAAACCTAGTACTGCCATTAGCATTGTCAATTAATATTTTATATTCCCTTGAAGTGCCTTTTGAGGAAATCAGCCTTCATTACCAGAGGTTCTCCACCATAAACACGGCAAACAAAGTACCTCAACTGACAGCTACAGCATCATAAGCGAGGAAAATAGAGTTAATGTAGAATCTGGGGAAATAAACAGACTGATTCAGAGTCCGAGATCAAATGGGCATTTAGATTCCAACACACACAGAAGTTCTATTACTCAAGCCAAGATTCTGATCCTTTACTCCAACTCCACAAGTTGCTTTAGTGAAATCAATGGGATCATTTGAGGAGTAAAGTACTATTGCACATCAGTAAGGGTATCAGAATCTGGGCCTTAATGTTTGTGTGCTGCTTTGAAAATGATAAGTGCTATATAAATGTTCAATATTATTAATATTCTCACCCAATTGTCCAGGAAAGGTGGCAAATAATGTTTTGAGGCTCTGGTTCTTCAGAATTGCTAGTTTGATGGGGCTTGGATTTTAAGGTCATTTACATTGCTCCGTCAGTGTTCTGCCAAGTATTTTTGGCACCAGCCAGCTAGGTTCTTTCGTAGCTGAGTGAACCCAGTCAAAATTGGCTGGCAAAAGGCAGGACTTTTTAAAATTTATTGTGCTCCAATCAGAAAGCTGCTGAATGCTGCGCTTCTCAGAAAAGTGCTGTCCTTGTCCTTTTAAATGAAAGCTAGTCGGTATTCATTAGGAACAAGCCAGAGCTATTTCAGACACTGAAGACAGCAGACACAGATCAATAGAAAAAAATAACTTTTTATTTACAAAAAAAATCCAAATATTGGATGCTGTAAACAAAATTCACAATCTGTTCCCTCTAGCACTGATGCAAACACTTCAGCTCTTAGAGTCTGTTTTCCATCAGCTCTTTTTTCTGTCTGTGACAGAGCCTATAGTCAAAATGTTCCACAAGAGCAATCCAAGGAGCAATTTGCTGCAACAGGATGCCTCACAGAAGGCAACAGTTGTATGGAATTCTGAGGGAGATCAAATGTGCACAGCCTCCTACAGACTGCAAGAGTTTGCAGTGCTTCAGCCAAGCTGTATTGAAATTTGCAGGCCTTTTTTTGCTATTTACTTTGTTAGCAAGCCATTATTACAACAGCAAGATAGTACACGGATTTTCTTTCTTGCAGTGGAAATTGTCTGCTAAAAGAAAACCATACAAAAGAGTATATTCAAATAGATGCTGAATATGTCATTACATTTTCTTTCCTTTTCTTATATCTGCAGTTTTACCTAACACACTTCATTTTCTCAATGAAACAACAACAACAAAAAGCCTTCTTTTGAACTGGCATGAGCCTCCAACATAATACGCTTCATATGCAGAACATTTAACAAGATGTGATTTAAAGCTTTGCTTGAAGGACTTTGTGTAACATAAGCAACAAATTGTTTTTAAAGCACACACAAAAAAAGGAGTTAGGAAAGATATGGTGTGATCTCATTGGTGTTTTTACTTTCTCTTCTATTTTTAAGAGAAAGTTCTTACATTTTGAGGGTTTTATACATATCAGAAAATAATCTGATTTCAAAGCTCTCAGATGTTTCATTATATTTATATTAAAACAAGTTTAGCTCCCTATTGATTACCAATAAATCCAACTGTCACACAACAGTTTGACTGTAATCAGGTCAACCTTTTTAATCAGTTCAGCATTTTAAAGGGAGTACTGTTTCTTCAGCAAGTTCTAAGCTGAAATGGCTGATTGGATCGGAAAGTGAAGCCTACTGAATACCAAGAGCTTTTTTCCTGTAAAAGTACTAGTGTTCTGAAGCGAGAGAAAGAGAGAGAAAAAAAAAAAAATCAGACGTTATGAAGGGGAAGGTGTGCAAACCACAGAAGCAATCCAGCTTTGAAAAGATGTTCTTATTTTACTCTTGGCCTGAACTCATGACTCCTTCCCACCACTAACATCAGACACCTTTTAAACTACCAGCCACCGAGAAAACAAAGGCCTACCAGTTCCACCACTTGTTCATTTACATATGCAAAATAGGTATAATACCTATATAATATAGCCCAAAACATATTATATATGTATCAAAATGTGCATGCTGAAAGGTGCAGTAGGCTGAGCCCTGCTGCGTGTACTACAAAATGAACAGCTGCTGTCAATCATAAAAAGTAATAAAATTTCAGCTGAAAGAGGAAATAAATCAAAACTTTTTAAAAAAAGGCTGCCCTCCAAAGGAAAAGAACATTGTCTCATGTATTATCAGCATTTTGTGGTTGAGGCACAGCTATAGATTCCCAAACCCTTTTAAATAGCGGATGACTCATTTATTTGCTGCAAATAGTTGTGGTAAGAGAGGACATACCACATTACCAGCTGATCCTATTTCCCCAGCCCTCCCCTTAGCTTCCGTTAGAAAATCCTTCAGACAGCTACAGGCAATGCTCTGGGTTTGACAAGTACATCACAGTCTTGATCTACAGCTTGAAGTAATAGGCCATGTGAAACAAACCCTTCCTTTTCATAATTAATCAAGAAAGGCCTTCCCCTAACCAAAGAGAGAGAGGAAAGAATGCAGCCAATGTGGAAGGGAGGGACAGAAGAAAAGAGAAGGTGGGGACAAGGACTCCCAAGTAAACACAATGAGTGGCAATGAAATAGCTTTTCCATTTCCTGAAGAAGTCACAAGAAAGGTGCTTCAGTAAACAAATCAGGTTCCTGTTAAACTTGCCTTCAAAGATAAAAGTACAAAGGGCAGCAAAAATAAACTTGTCTTAGTAGCTCTGTAATGACAAGGGGAGAACACACTTCCAGGATAACAGTTCCCTTTCCAAACACACATTTTTAAACATAATCTTCTTTTACCTGAAACTTAAATGATGCAGAAAATACTGCACTAGAATTTCAAAACCAGTCCTCCCCCAAGAGATGTCTCTGAAGTGAAAATAGTGAAACGGTCGATTTCTTCCCACCCCCCACCCTCCACTGGTCTCTTGGGCGAGGAAACGAAAGTGAATAGTTATAGTTCCAATGTAAAGTGATTCCATTTAAATAAAGTACAGTACTAAACTTGTAAATGCAGTGTGACAACCAGATCAAAGATGTTTAATATTTGCATAAAAATATATATATAATATATATATAAAATATAATTTTAAGCAACCGTGCAACACTCTTAAAAAGGATTCATTTCACATTTACTAAATTCTAGTGGTCCTGGAATGCATAATGCATTCTATTAAAATATTCCTTTAAATATTAACAATTAGTGTTCAAATGACCAACTAATACAATATTCTTTAGCTGTCAGGGGGTTTAAATAGCCTATCTTTGATCCACGTTCCACTGAATTATACATCATGGAGGTATGCAGTCACAAAATTAGTGGGTTAAATGTCAAAATGGTATTACAGTACAAAATGTGAAAAAAAGCATCAGCTAATCAAATGTTTATCCATTTGTGGAATTATTATGGCTCACAAGCAACTCACTGAATTACTGTAATCTTTGTTCTTGCAACCAAAGACATTTATTTGTATCCCACCTTAATCCTGACTGGTTCATTTACTGCAAATTTTCAGGTGTGGGTTATAAATTCACTGCAAGGTGCTCACTGTCCTATGACATCCTGTTGCAAACTGGAAAACACACAGTACTTTATTTAAACATTCCTTAATTGCTACATTTTCCTAGACCACATTTAATATATACATTGTGTGTGCATGTTTGTGTGTATTATATATATATATATATATATATATATATATATATTATATATACACACACACACGCACACACAAACATACACACACACACGTACCTATGATAACATCACACTGACAATATTAACTTTATACAGGTATTTGCCAAGGAAAAAATAGGGCATTTTCTCCACCACTGATTCACAAGCTTGTGTTTTTTTGTTTGTTTGTTTTGTTTGTTTTTTGTCTTCTTGTGTCCCTGATAAAACAAAATGCACGGTTAAAAACCACAAAACTATATTTTTCTCACTTCAAATTTTCTGAAAGCATCAGGCACTTTTGATTAACATTGGTGTGTACAAATATAGTAACATCTTTTTATATTCTACTGTATCTCCTTTGCTTGGATAACTTATTTGTGAAATCTTTGGTCCTTGAGCATATTTTGTTTGCTACACCTGTTTTTCTTGCATTTTCACATTTTTAAAATGTGAAGCACGCATGCAGCTGGAAAAAATGGACTTTATCGTCATGTGTTTTTTCTGGATTTATGATAACTGTACCAATCTCCTACTGTTCATTTGGAGCAAGCTGTTTCTGTTAAAGCATTCTAGTCAAGCAAGCTATACATTCTACACAATCATCCCATAGACAGCACTTGTTGCAAGTCCCAAAGGCAGTAATTCCAATATACATTTTATTTGAACTTATCTCTGCTTCATGCCTCTACTTTTAACTCCTGAATATATGTAAGCAAATTGTTTTGTTTTTGAGGTTTTTTTTTTTTTTTTCCATATTCTCCCTTTTGCAGATCCCATTCTAAAAAAAGGCTTTCCAACCTTCTCTATGCCAAAGCTATGGGAGCAGGTATTGCCAACCCATATTGTCATCAAGCATTCCTCCCTTGTTTATTTCAGGGGAAGCTATTTGCTTTTAATGACAGGCCTCTTGTGCTCTGGGGTAGAATCCAATTATTTCTGCTTCTTTTCTAGATCATGCTCACATAATTTATAAGAAGAACCACAAGCTTTACCAAACTTGAAAGCTAGAGCAGATCATCATTGCACAAAGAACCCCATTTTAAGGAGAGTATCACTCCTTTCTGCTTGTTAGAAAATGTTCTCCCCACCAGGTGTATTAAAACGGTCCTTAATTGCAGGGCAACCAAGTCGAGTATGTGTGCTGCTGGCACGTAAATACCGGTTGAACCTGGGCAATATAGTAATTGCTAAAGTTGGCATCTGCTACATATGGGGCTGGCTGGTAATAGCAGGTGACATTGGCCACATTGGGGATGATATTTTGCTCAGCAAGGACACGGATGGCCAGCATGGTGATAAGATTTAGAGTCTGTCTCCTCTCATGTCCCATCAGGCACACTGTGCTCTCATTCACCACACCATGAAGGGTCATGAGATAGTCATACTTGCGGTCCTCTAATCCCACAAAGTGGTTCTGCAAGTAAGACTCCAACTTTCTTTGCTGTTCTCCAATGTCTGAGAAGTCAATGAAAAACCTGGAACACATGTATCTCTGAAGGGACTTAATCTCAGATTCTGAGGCAGCCCTAAAGCCCCTTACCAAAAGGTTGCAGTACTTAAGAAGGCCACCTCCTCTGATTTCTTCTGGGTTTCTGGTGGCAATTATCTTGTTGCAGAGATGATCAAAGGCTTCTTGGAAATCCCCATAGACACTCTCACCAATGATGGTCGGGTGAAAAGTTTCAGTCATGGGATTCTCTGAGCATTCATAAAAAAGCAGAAGGGAATCTAATTTGATTTGAAAGGAGTCTACACTGAACTCAAACTGCCTCCTCAGAGAGTCCACAAACTTCAGCTCCACGTTTTTGCCACTGTTGTTGGACAAGGAGATGAGACTCCATCGGTCTGAATCATTGCATACTTTTACCATTTTCTGCACATAAGCTTCCTATAATTTGAAAGACAAAATGAGCAAATGAAGAAACCAATACAAGTAATTCCCCTTCACAGACTTCATTTGCATTCTCTCCCACCTCCACCCTGTGCCCACTTTTTGCGAACTATTTTAAGGAGTCTGGATAAAAACCGAAGGAGACGTATTTAACGTAAGTGGTGGCAGCACAGTAGTTGCAAGTGGTGATGGGATTCCTTATGGGATTGTGCCATGTCGGGAACAACTTTTGCAACAATGTTTTTTTAAAGCACTTATATATATATATATATATAGAAAGAGAGAGACAAGTAACAAAATTAATGGCACACATAGCATATATGCCCACACACTCTCTTTCTGTCTCACACATACAATAATTCCTGGGGATTTGGAAGATCACTATTAAAATATAATACAAAAGCATTTCTATAGGCACCACAAAAATATATTTTCTATATTTTCAAACTAATCAAAGCTTGTTCTTTCAGCACAGCTTCCCCAAAACACTCCCAAGTTTAAAAAATGTCCCCAAAACAGACAAAATAGGTATATGCCATTTGACATAAGCTATTTGGCATAAACGATAATAAACTCACAAAATGAATCCTGTTTAAAACAAGAATTTCTGTTTAAAACAAGAAAATGTACAGCTTCTCCATCTTCTGAGAAAAGTGCTCACTGCAAAGAGAGTATTTTCCCTGCAGATACATATAAATGTTCAATGAGCTTATGATCCTTTTAAACTATGCTTCTACCCCTCTGAGTGACTCTTAAAATAAGGCTCTGTAAACTTCAACTTTCTAAGTAAATGTACCCAATATCCGTAATGACAAAAAGGGGGGGGGGGAGTTCACTAATCCTGGCTCCTCCTCCTTATTAGCTCAGTATGTATTGCCCTGATCGCTTTACTGCAAGTCAAACTCTCTTTGGTTCAACTGGGGTATAAAATGACAGAGGAGTCACTTTTAAAAACATGTTGTAGGTGTCAATTTCATGACACCCTTGTCTCCCCGCGGCTCCACTGTTATAAGGGGCTGCTTCCCTTGGCTGTGTGTCTGGACAAGTGCATGTTTACCTTGAGGGTAAGCGGGGTGATCTTCTCCTTGTTAACTCCGTCAGGTAAGAAATCCAAAAGGCAGTCCAAGACCACGTCCTTCACAGTCTGAAACTCGGCTTCCCCTTTGAGGTCTGCGCAGAAGATGAGGTCCAAGTCCTTGTAGCCCAGGCCACTGTCTTGGTGCAGGATGTGGCTGGCTGCCGAGCCATTGAGTCGCACGTCTCGGACCCCAATGCACTTCTCCTCCAGGCGGCTCCGCACCACCTTCACGATCTGCCGGGGCTGCATCTCCAGCGTGGGGAAGTTGCCCCGGCCGTGGATGGGGATGGTCTCGCTCAGGATGCGATCCAAGCGCCGCACTTGTTCCCAGCTCAGCACGTTGCAATGAGGGTTCTCGCCGCAAGTGCCCGTGCAATTCCCACTCCCGCTGCAGCTGCTACTGCTGGGGCTGCGGGCGATTTCATCGTCAGCCATGGTCCGCAGCCGTTTCCTCTCGGGAGCCTGGTACGTCCCTTTTGCGAGATGTCTCCTTGCTTCGCTCTTAACGGAACAGGAAAGCAAGCAATGAGCGCAGGGTTTGACATGCCCAGTGAGCCCTTTAGACCCCCTCCGACACTGCATCATAGAGGGGCTTTCGCTCTCCTCAGCGCCTAACAGCCGAGCTAGCTGCAGCCCCCCGCTCCCACCCAGAGGCGCAGCGTCTATAGATGCAGACCCTCGGGGATCCAACTCACACTGACACACATACGCACCCCACCCACCCCGCCCAAAGGAAGAGATCGCTCCGATCTTTATCACCTGGGGGGAGAGTTGCCTGCTGGAGACAGCAAAGCGGCGCTGTGCCTGTGCCCAGCCTGGGAGCGCGCCCGACCCGGGAGCCGCTATCTGCCCCGCTTTCTGCTTCTCCTGGCTACTTGTGCTCCGCCTGCTGGCTTGCTCGGCGCCGTGTGCTGTGCTGCGCTGCGCGGAGCTGCTGTGCCCGGCCGCCCCGGGTGCTGCTGTCTCTGGAGCTTTCGTAGTTCTGCCTGGGAAATGTCCCCAGTAGTTTTATATGGGGTTTCTCCGCTCTTCCGGGGCCCCGAGTTACACGCTCCCCCCGCCCCCTTCATTTGCATGGACAGCCCGCTGCAGCCCTTGGCTAGGCTCCCCCGCCACGCCCACCTCATATGCATAAACAGCTGTTCTCGGCGTAGTCAACAGTCGTTCCAGAACCGCCTTCGCCCCAAGCTCTACCTCGGGCCGGGATGCAAAGCTGGAGCTACTCAGATCCTGCCACTGCTTGGCCCCAATCCCCCAAAACTGTAGCGCGGGACGAACCAAAGAAACCCCTATTCAGCCGTTGGTCCCGAACCAAAGCAAAATTCGGACACTTAAGCATTCCACACCAGAAATGCTGCAATACCCGCATATGGCAGCTGGATCCAGTCAAAACTTACTTCCTAATCCCCAAATGCGAATGCCTGAATAGATACCATGTGGTGCTGCTCCTACTTCGCCAAAAAAATCTAGACGCCGGGGTATCCCTGTAGAGGAACGCCACAAAATGCCAAATCTGGCACACGGAGCCTACAGAATCCAACCAGTTTTTGGCCCTTCCTTCCCAAATCCCCTCTAGCTCCTACTACTGCACCGGCAAATGGGGACCGTGGTGCACCCAAATATGTTCGCGGATCCATCAGCCTCGTATTTGCCCTCCCACCCCATCCCTTTTCTAGGAGACATCAAGTTTAGACAACATTTTACATCAGACAAGTCTTTATTGGATTCGTTGCGTTTCGGTGAAACCAGATCACACATCTTCATCATTCTAAGCACAGCCAAATTTTATGCCCTGACACTGAAATTTAGCAGTGGTCTGGTCGGTCAGATGGTGATGATCTCATTATTTGTGTTTTTAGCTGATCAACTCTTGACTGAGATTTTCAAAGCAGTCTAGGAATTGAGATACATATCTTCTTATCACATTTTAATGTGTCTAAATCTCCTGGACTGCTTTGACACTCAGTGCATTGGATACATTAGCTAGATTGGATAGATTTATCTGAGTTAAAAAAATGGCTCCCTTTGCTATTTATCTAAAAGGTGAAAATGGATGAATGGAGATGCTGGATTTTTCATGTGGGAGGGTGCCTCAGCTTTTTATAGTGGACTAAGACTTGGTCTCTATGCAATGCAATATAGGTTTGTGGTCAACATTATGCTTGATCTGACAAGACTCAGGTGCCGTATATGTGTTTTGCATTGTTCTTGTACCAGGATGAGTCTGAGCGTGTATTTTTCTGGTTAAGGATGATGAGAAATATGTGCCGTCTATTCTTATAGTACAACTTCGGGGCTTAAAAAAATCAAACCCGAAATGCTAGGTTCCAGCAGGCTCCAGGTGCTGTCTTTGCGGTACTATTGAGCGGGGATGCATATGGGTAGGTTGGGTTCTGGGTTTTAGCGGCACTCACGCGCTATGTTAGGGTCCAGTTTTTTTGTTTGTTTGTTTGTTTGTTTGTTTTTCCCTGCAGTAAGAGCTGAAAGACGTGTTTTCTATGGAGGCAACAGAACTTGGGGGTTCAGGGCCAAAAATTGTTTGGATCCATCAGGCTCCTGCTGCTGAATCCGGATTTTTGCAGCGCTCATGCTCGGTGGTGCATGAACTGCCGTCTTCCCCCTGCTCTCCCCCACCCTCGCAGTCGGAGGCTTGGGGCCAAATATCGGCAGGATCCAGGTATATCCAGTTTTTCCTCTGAGAAGGATTTAACAATATAAATACAAACATTACACAAGTAGAGCAGATTACACGCAGATCACGCAGCAGAGAAGAAGGCATATGAGTGCAGACAGGCAGTAGGTACTATACATGCTACAATGTAAAAACTTCAGCCTTCGTTTGCACAGCCGTGAGGCTAATCTTTTCTTCAATTAAAATGTCTGGTAGGCTGCTTTAAATAGTTGTGATGCTTTAAAATGGTTGGAGATGCGCCCTGAGTTTGCAGTGGGTAGATGTTGTATAAACAAGACCGTAAAAAGGAAATTCACTCTTTTATCTCTAGTATTATCTTCCATATGTGTCACCGAAGTCCAGGCAACAGCTTCACCTGTGAGCTGCCCAATGTAGCTATAACTAGAGGCTCCTGCTACGCAGTTCCTCAGATGGATCAATCGGACACATGTAAAGGGGCGTGGGCACGGGCTGACTGGCGCATGGCGGCAGATGTGGCTGGCACGTTCCAGGGGGATGGGCAAGGCGAGCAGCCGCTGGACCAGAGGGAACCGGACGGGACAGAACGTCACAGGTCCGGACGTTCCAGCAACAGCTGCTGGGCGATTCCGAAGGGCTGGGCTGTGCGAAGGGCCCCGCCAATCACCGCCGGTGACGGCTTCTCCCTCCCCTCGGCCCCGCAGGGCGAGGAGCCAATTGGATGAGCGTGGATAGGCGGGGCCGTGCCAGCTCCATGTGAATGAGCTCCGTGCGCTCACGGGCTGCAGCTGGGGTGGGGACACCGACGCATAGAAGGGCTGGCTATTTGCAGCCGCTCAGCTCCGGGGTAGATTCGTCGCCCTTATAGTATTAGCACCGGGCAAGCAGACGGGAGAGAGAACGCACAGTGCGGCTCCTCCATGCAAGCTGAGGGTTTCTGCCTTCAGCACAGTGGGGTGGCTCCCAGCTGCTCTGCTTTAAGGCTTCAGAAGAGGCGAGGAGATGGGGCGGCCCGTGGACAGTTACCCTAGCGAACGCTATAAACAGTGATGGCTGTGGTTGGGGGCTGTTCGCCCCCTTCCCCACCAGACACCCACCCACTGTTTCTGGGGCCCCTCCCTGGGGAAGGAGATCTCCGTGCAGAGTTGAGGAATCACATTAGTCTGCAAGCCCTTTGCCGAGGAGAACAAAGCCACGCACACAAGCCCTCCTTTGCTGCCATATTGATTGCACTCTGGGCCGCCCCAAATGTGCAGGCCCAGCTGGTTCCATAGAACATTGGCTGGGGAGCTTATTAACACCCGCACGTGCCCTCCAAGGGGCAGAAGGAGACGAGCCGATCGAGGCAAATGGGAAAGGCAAGCAGCAGTAACCCACTCCTTCTGCTCTCGCCCGGGACAGCGGGGGCCCAGCTGTGTGGCAATGCCTCCCCCTGCCGGTCGCTGGGCACCGTGCACCCACACACCGGGTCCCTAGCCTCCCTTGGCGCTGAGAACGCCTTTCCCTCCGAGGCACCCAGGGACGATCCCCGCTCAGCAAACGCGACATTGTTATCCCCGCTGCAGGGGATCGCCCTTGGCCCCTGAGAACGCGTCTGTCTGCAGCTCCTTTTCCTGGCTGCTCCTGGGAAAGGTGCTGTGGGAGGGGTGCTGCAAAGGGGAACTAGCTGCCTCACATTTATACTCACTTATCACAAAACTACATTTATTGTCAACAACGCTCCATTGATTTTGTAGCTCGGTGGACCCAAGCAGGGCATTGGCATTAACCCTAACAGACATCACACTTCTGGCCCGCTGACATTTCTAAGCACCGTTGCAGAAGCGTGCGTGGAGTAGGGTGTGATGTAGCCAAACCCTGGATCCAACCTTAGTTTGTTTTTTTTTTTTTTTGGGGGGGGGGGGGGGGGGGGATCTGGGTCCCATTTTTGCAAATAGTCCCCCCTTCTTAAATTGGTTAGCTCCAAACCCCAGTTCTCCCTCCTGAAAACGTCTGAAACTCTCACTGTATGTCCCACAGACAGACCTCAGTAGAAATACTAGTTTAATTTCATTTATATACCATTCCTCGGAGTTCTGGGCTTAGGTAGGACATTTTTACAGACAGAGTCAAGCTGCCAACTTCCACTCCCAGAAGGAAACCAGCTCTTCTGGCCTGTGGTAAAGAAGTACTTCCAGCTCAACCCAATCCCACCTTTTTGAGCACAAAATAGGCTGATAACGTACCATATGTTCAGTATAGCTTACCTCTGTGTGTATGCTTATGCAAATTTATATGGTCTCTGCAAAACTGCAATTTCACTTTCCAAAACTATATATGGAATCTTTTCTGTACCAGGGTCACATTTGAAAACCTGCTGGATTATTCCCAGCAAGTCTGGTAATTTAGAGAAACTGAGGTCAGTCTGCTCAGATTTTTTTTTACTTGATTATGGAATTTGAAAGAAGTTGAAAAATTTTACATGGCCAACAGCAGTACTGCAAAACAAAATAAAAATTGGGTTGTAAAAGTTTAAACATGTTGCTGTCATTTCAAGAAAAGGTGAATATTATTAAGGGAGGGGCTTCCATTTAAATGCCTTTTATTTGTTATAGGCCAATGCTAGTCAATGCCCTTAGTTCATGATGCCTTTCTTATTGTATGGTACCTGTAATTTATACCCGCATTCACTTGAAACAACGGGGAAAACATTAGCTATTTATACCTAGAGTAATAACGTTTGCAGTTATATTTGTTTTTTAAAAAATATTACAAGGGGACACCTTCATGCTTCAGGGTACAAACTGAGCACTATTTGGATCAGTAAGAAATTCCTTTCACATCACTCTCCCTATAGTATTCTAAATATGGCTAGTAGATGTGTGGTTCATTTTTTTCCATCCCCCAGAGAATCTGAAATAGGCCACTTCTAAAAGCAGAATACTGAGCAAGATGGGACTACTGGTCTGCTTCAGTATGTATGCTGTTATAGCCCTGTCCAAACTGAATGAGCAACCAGGCCTAGAAGTGTATATATACATGAGTACGTATAAGCATTAGTGTGGAAAAATATCCTTTAAAAATCTCTAATATTCACTATTAGACAATATACAGTTTGTGAAACTGCATTCTATTATGTTTCTTTAAATGAGCTGAAATTGTCAAGAATAGTGACGATTAACTTAATTTAGGCTAATTATATTGCTGGAAATTTGGAAACATTTGCATAGGTTACATAGGTCATCTCAATTATGACTGACATTGCTAACATCTCAATTATTATGAACAGTAATTTAAGTCATGAGCATACATCTCTATCATTTTAATTACAGATACATTTACCTGAAGAAGGTGAGTTTTTTTAAATCAGTCAATGTGGACAATAATCCAGTTGAGAGTATTTTATCAGTGTATTAGAGAAGTACAATATGAGGCTAATATACTGTTCAAATACATTATTTGTATAGCACAGGGGTTCTCAAACTTCATTGCACTGTAACCCCCTTCTCAACAAAAATTACTTCATGACCCCAGGACAGGGGACTGAAGCATGAGCCCACACGAGCCCCACCACCCCTGGTGGGTGGGGGAGGGGGCTGAAAGCTGAAGCCTGAGGAAGCCCCAGGTGGGGGAGGGTGGCAAAGCTTGAGGGCTTCAGCCCCTGGGTGGGTGGGCCAAAACCAAACCCCAGGCCCCAGCAAATCTAACGCCAGTCCTGGTGATCCCATTAAAATGGGGTCACGACCCACTTTGGGGTCACGACCCACTTTGGGGTCCTGACCCACAGTTTGAGAACCGATGGTAGCATGAAGAGGTATTTGGATTGTAAATATTTGGAGGCAGGGGCCATGTTTCCTGTGTGTCTGTACAGTGCCTGGCACAATTAGGCTCCAATGTTCATTGGGTTCTTTGGGTGCTATCACAATACAAATAATAAAAATATTATTTTTACACATGTGTGTATATTTATATAGAGATTCTTTGTTGTGAACTTTTCACTCTGCACCATTATGTAAAAGATGCAGGAAGTTAATAAAATTCTCTCTCCTTAATTTTAGAATTCACTATTTTTTTCCAGATTATATCTGATTTAACATGTTTGTATCAACTGCTGCCCCATGCCTGTTCCCTCTTTGTTTAACCCACCAGTTACATCTTGTCTGAAATAAGAATATGTACTCTCTTCAGGACAAAGACTGTCTTTTACTATATGTCTTTTCAGTGCCTAGCACAATGGCGCCCTGATCTGTTTGGGGGCTCCAGGTGCTAATGTAATACAAATAATAATAAATATTAACATTATTAATAAATAATAAGACTAATAAGCTTCTCTCTTACAAAGAGGGAGCAGAAAAGTAGTATAGGGAACCCTAAAATTGATAGAAAGAGTTAGAAAATAAAACACTAAATACATTCACAGCTGCAAGGAAAAGGTGTTTTTTAGTACCTCTCCCCACTCCCTTTTCCCCCTTTCTTCTTATCCTTTTACTAAGTACTGTTTTTCATAATGGAAAGAGGATATGCGCACACACATTTTTTTCTTTTTAAAAAAATTGTTTTAAAAAAAATGAAATTGAGACTATATGCTCCATACTCTAATAGCAATAAGCCATACTGTGATGTGCATCAATAGGTTATTGGTGCAGTTTTCAGATGTATGAATATGCAATACATTAGCATAGATTGTTGTATTGATTTACTTCATATGAGAAACAGTGGCAGTAAGAACAATATTTCAAATCACATGTTGGCCAAAATATTGTGCTTATAATATTTTCTGTCTGCTAGATATGTAGTGAAACATGGCTATGCACTAGACATCTTAAAGCCTCTTAATATTTTTTGCTAGAATGCAACACAATTTCTTTGTAGTAAATACATTAGTAGGGCCCTACCAAATTCACGGCCATGAAAAAAAGTCACAGACCGTGAAATCTGGTCTCCCCCCATGAAATCTGGTCTTTTGTGTGCTTTTACCAATACTATACAAATTTCACGGGAAAGATCAGGGTTTCTCAAATTGGGAGTCCTGACACAAAAGGGAGTTGCAAGGGGGTTGCAAGGTTATTTTAAGGGGCTTATGGTATTGCCACCCTTACTTCTGTGCTGCCTTCAGAGCTGGGCGGCTGGAGAGTGGCGGATGTTGGCTGAGCACCCAGCTTTGAAGGCAGCACCCCGCCAGCAGCAGTGCAGATGTAAGGGTGGCAATACAATACCATAAAAAGAACAGGAGTACTTGTGACACCTTAGAGCAGGGGTCGGCAACATTGGCACGTGGCTCGCCAGGGTAAGCACCCTGGCGGGCCGGGCCAGTTTTATTTACCTACTGACGCAGCAGGTTTGGCCGATTGTGGCCCCCACTGGCCGCGGTTTGCCGTCCCGGGCCAATGGGGGTGGCAAGAAGCGGCGCGGGCGAGCGATGTTCTGGCCGTGGCTTCTTGCCGCCCCCATTGGCCTGGGACAGCGAACCGCGGCCAGTAGGGGCCACAATCGGCCAAACCTGCTGCGTCAGCAGGTAAATAAAACTGGCCCGGCCCGCCAGGGTGCTTACCCTGGCGAGCCGCGTCCCAACGTTGCCGACCCCTGCCTTAGAGACTAACACATTTATTTGAACATAAGCTTTCATGCTGCTACTCTAAATACTATACCATGCCACCCTTATTTCTGCTTTGCTGCCTTCAGAGCTGGGCGGCCAGAGAATGGCGGCTGCTGACTGAGGGCCCATCTCTGCAGGCAGCAGCGCAGAAGTAAGGGTGGCCATACCATGCCATCCTTACTTTTGCACTACTACAGGAGGTGACTGTCTTCAGAGCTGGGGTCCTGGTCAGCAGCCACCACTCTCCATCTGTCCAGCTCTGAAGGCAGACCACCTCCTGCAGCAGTGCAAAAGTATAGCTGTACTGCAACCCCTCCACAACACCTTTTTGGGTCAGGATCCCTACAATTACAACACAATGACATTTCAGATTTAAATAGCTGAAATCGTGACATTTATGATTTTTAAAATCCTATGACTGTGAAATTGACCAAAATGGACCATGAATTTGGTAGGGCCCTATAATTAGGCAGGAGGTTTGAGAATATTTCACTCTCCACTGAGCGCCCACTGACACTTGAATTTATCAAGACTGTTTATGGTACAGATTCCTATTTTATTTGATGAGATTGTTCACGGCACTAAAGGATGGGTATGCTCATGTTGCTCTCTAAACTAATCTCAGTTGACAGGAGTGCAGAGAAGCCATAAAGGAATAAAAACTCTTTAGGTCCTATAATATGATGGATTCCCGTGTAATCTACCCTAAAAAAAGTCACTGCATCACTTGAGTGTGAGTAAAATAAACTGTCCTAAAATTCAGACTCAGTAATTGGGGGAGGACTTTTCTTAAGACTACATTTTCCATGTGTATGTGACAGAGTTTAATATTTCAGTTCTTCTACCCACGTAGGAAGACAGAGTTGCAATGTTTCATGAGTCATACTTTTATGTAGCTCCATATGCATATGACTGATAGGATATTATTGCAGATTTTATTTTTCCATCTTTTGTTTATCCTACAATGCACTAAGCTCATATGGGAATACTCCAGTATATCTAAGTGTTGTTCTGCTTTTTAACCAGCCGAACTGCAGAAACCCATCAATTTAAGATCTAAACAAGCTGTCTTGTTTTGGAACAATGAACTAGCTAGTGTAACTCATGTAAAAATACATCATGTAATCTGACAAGGAAACTGGGTTTACTGTTCATTCAAACAAAACACATTCATGGATTAATACATTTTTAAGGCCATAAGAGACCATCATCATAATCTAATTTGACCTCCTCATAACACAGACCATAGAATTTCACCCAGTAATTCCTGCATCAAGCCCAATAACTTCTGACTGAGCTAGACCATATCTTTTAGTAAGAGATCCAGTCTTGACTTAATGGCTTCAAGTGATGGCCTGCTGGGTGACACTGGGCAAGTCAAGTTCATGCTCTGTGCCTCAGTTTCCCCATCTGTAAAATTGGGATAATGATACTGATCTTTGTAAAGCGCTTGGAGATCCACTGATGAAAAATCCTGTATAAGAGCTAGGTATTGTTAATTAATTATTTATTATTATTATTTATTATTATTATTTCCTGTCTGAATATATCTTGCTTCACCTTCCAACCATGGATTTTGTTGTATTTTATTCTGTTAGATTAAAAAGTCCTCTACTATCAGAAATCTCTTCCCATTTAGGTACGTAACAGGTTTTGGTCAAGTCACCTCTTTACCTTCTCTTAAATAAACTTAATAGATTGAACTTCTATAGTCTTTCACCGTAAGGCATGTTTTCCAGACCTCACATCATTCTTGTAGTTCTTTTTTGAACCTTTCCATTTTTTCAGTTTCCTTTTTGAAGTTGGACACCAGTAATTCCATATAAAGAGGTAGTACCACCTCCCTAATCCTTGATATCACCCCACTTATGCATCCAAGATTGCATTTTCCCTCTTAACTACAGCTTTGCACTGTGAGTCGCATATTCATATCTGCCATGACCCCACCACCCTTTTAAGTGTCACTGCATTACAGGATGCAGTCATCCCCCATCTTATAAGTATGACTTACATTATTCATTTCTAGATATCAAACCTTACATTTGGCTGTGTTATAACACATGTTGTTCAAATGAGCCCACCTTACCAAGCAATTCAGATTGGTAAGCATGACTGACCTCTCTCCACCATTATTTACCACTCCACCAATTTTTGTGTCACCTTTATATTTTACCTGCAGTTTTTTTATATTTTCTTCCAGCTAATTAATAAAGATATTGAATAATATTTGATCAAGAACAGATTCTTATGGGGCCCCACTAGAAACGCCTCCATAAGGTAATAATTCCATGGCTAGAATTACCTCCTGAGATCTATCTTCTGAGATCTAATAGCTTTTAAATCTATTTCATATTGGCTACACTGATTTTGTATAATGCTTTTTTAAAAATCAGAATGTTTTTATTTATTATTTCTCACTTTATTGCCACAGATATGTTAGAGGTGGACCCCAACTGGGACCTTGGCTCCATACTTTTCTATCTATCCTCAAACTTGAGGGATCAGTCATGGTGTCTCAGGCCTCAATCCCAAAATCTAAATCCAATGTATGGTTTTAATTCTGAGCTGGATCCGAACTGGGAAGTGCCTTTTTCCAGATCTGACTTGGATGTTCCCCATAATCAAGGAAATCTTGTAAAAACAGCTGATCTACCATGGTTTATACCATACATCATTCTGAGCCAAACTGTTGAGCAACATTTGTGAAATTTCAGCACTGAACTTGCACCCTAGTTCAGCCTTGACTCCTAACCTAACACTGCCCTAAACTTAATCCTGTCCTGAGTCCTAGCCTAAACTTAATCTGGATTCAGCTCTGAATACTGCTTCCCCTTCAGCCCATTTCTATAATACCTGAAATTGCAGCCACAAAGGCCATAGTTCTGTGAGGTAAAGGGTTGAAACCTGAAGAATACAATAAAGTAGATCAATACTGTTACTCCACCTCCTCCTACTTCTCTTATGGGGAATCAGTCTTGCCTCTCAGAACTAACTCCCAAGGATTCTCAGACATCAGTGTAATAATATCATGATTTGTTTCACTTTCAGTTCAAATTACAAATAATATAATGTTCATAAAACATTGTGTCCTAACGTAGCTTTTCAAGGAAAGCCCTCAGCTATACTGCACCTGCCAAATTCTGCTCTCACTGGAGTAATAGAGGAATTTGCCTCAGGACACACAGTATGCAGAAGAATCTAGATAGGTCTCAGCAAACTCCATTAGATTCCCTCCATGGAGTGGTGCGGAATTTGTCCTCCATGCAGAAGGAGGGTTCAGCCCTCAGCTATCACAGGGGATCCACTGGAGTGCAGAACGATCTGTGAAGAGGCCTGGTGCCTCCATGCTGCCTCTTGGCTCTTTGCGACCTCTCCTGAAAAGACTTTCCATGCCAGCTGCTGCTCCTGGACCTCCCACCAGCCATCTAAATGGGTATTTCACAACATGGAAGGAGATCTGCATTATTCTTTTGTGCTAATTACACAACACGGTGCTTTTACTTGAAACATGTCTATCATTTTAGGATGATAAGTACTCACCGTATATTTTATATTTTGTATATTTTATTTTATATATTTATATTTTATACATGTCTATCATTTTAGGATGATAAGTATCCACAGTATATTTTATTGTACTTAATTGCTCTGAGAAATTGCTGGGTCCTTTCCCAAAGGCCACATGGTTGAGGGGGAAGAGAGGCACTTCAAGGGTTCTCATAATGTTTATAGTTACTTACAGTAGCTTCCTCTGATTGCTTATATGTTCATCAGCTAAAGCCCTATGGTCTCAAATGTCCTTTCATACACCACACCCAGTGAACTCACAAAAAGTGGGTTTAGTCAGCATTACTCAGTACTGAAGATCAAATTGAAGTAATGCGTCAAAAACAGATTAGATGTGATTTTAGCCATTTTGATTCTCATAAACTGTAATCCCAAACTCATTTGGTATTAGGAAGTTATGGCCCTGTTCCAAAGAGCTACATGTGCCAGAGATCAGCTATCCATTTCCTCTTGTCTCTGTGTCACAGCTGCCAAAGAACCGTGAAACCAGATCATCCCACTTTACCAGGCATGAGATTATTGCTGGTTTTCAAAATGAAGAACAAAATTAAAATTAACTTGTGCCAGTAGATTTAAAATCCGGTGAATAAAGGCTTGAGGTCTTTATGCATCATTTATACGCACAAGAGTTCCAAAACAGATTGTTCAGCAAAAGCCTACTGAAGGATGTTTACTGTGCAGAAGTGACCTTATTGCTTTCTCTGCAGTCAAATTAAAATATCCAAGCATGAAAAAGGGGTCATGTTAGCAAATAAAAGGGCATTTTTATTGGACATCACAAAAGTTAATTGCTTGTTTATACAATGCCTAGCACATTGGGGCCTCAAGGCCTCTAAGCACTGTTACAATATAAATGTTCAATAATACAAAAACTGAGATTGTATTTTAAAAGCATTGAAAAACTTGCAAAAGAGAGAGGTATGTGTGTAAATCCCTTCAGATTTTGTTCCTCATGCAACCCTAGTAATCACAGGGCCTCAGTCGCTTGAGATTAAAAAAGAAAGATGGAATATATTATACTATGTCACATGATGATGCCATATCAAACCCACCAAACTGGGTCCACCAAACTGGCATCCAGCAATGGCCTAGAAAAAGCGGGGGGTGGGGAGAATGTATCTAGCCAATTGTGTAGTGCTGTAATTGGGTGGGGAGGAAAGCTTATGCTCCAATACGTCTGTTAGTCTATAAGGTGCCACAGGACTCTGTCGCTTTTTACAGATCCAGACTAACACGGCTACCCCTCTGATACTTCCTCATAACATGTAATTGCTGGCAATTTCTTTAGTAAGTTTATTTATTTATTTTACCAAATGTATTGTTTTTTAATGTCAGTATTTTTAGCTAAGGAACTGATGAAGAAAGCAGCTTTAGAGATCTTTCCCCAACAATTAGAGCAGGAAAGCAAGGATCCAAAGTAGGAAGAGCATACATTCTTCCTTCCCTAGCGCACCATTTTAAATATGGAAACCATTCTCTCCTCAGATTATTCCTTAGTCTTTCCAGAACAGACTTGACTCTTCCTTTTCATCTCTAGACAAACTCCACACGGTTCCTAAGTGTGGTACATAATTCCTCTGTCTCTACTAATCAGGAACACATTGCAGTCCTTAAACATAGGCCAAGCAAACTAAAGTCACATGGTAGTAGAGATTGCTCACATTTCTTCATGCCTCTCTGATTTTTATTCTTTTGGCTCTTTTCCTGGTATAAGTGGTTTTATCCTTCTATAATAAAATGGGACTTCCTACAGTTCTTCAGCCCAATTTTAATTTAAAGGTAAAGAGAGAGACTTATTGTTCATCTTACAATTTGTCTCCTCTGCCAGTGAAATGCTGCTCTTTCTGCTACATTTGAATACTTTAAATAATGTTAATAATGAATCACAAGGAACCTATAATTTAATGTGTCATTTTACAAACAGACTTTTGCTATGCTTAACTTCACATCAAAAGAATCATTAGCTTATTCATCCTGCTTAACTACACAATTAAGGGACTTGTCTTTATGTATGGGTAAAATTACACAACACTGTCATGGCAGGAGGAGCTGATGAAGAAAAGCAGATGGTGGGCCTTTTCCTGGTGCTGATGCCCCAATTTACTTTTTTCCTGCTTAGTAACTGCCTGGTTTTCCTTCATCCTGCTTCTTTTGGTGGCAGAGATCCCCATGTATGCCAGTATGAAGACTATTTCTTTTGCACCATCCTATTCACCATGGCAGGTACAATCCCAGTGATCACCATTAAAAAGTTTATCACAGTATCTGAACCACAACAGACATTTCCTATTCTAATTACAGGGAGATATATATACCACAAATATTTATTCATTAATGGCAACCATTGTACCAAGAGGGCTCAACACCCTAGAACAGAGACACAGGTTTCTGAACATTCTAAGTAGGTGATTTGACATAACTCTTTAATCTATGCTGCTTCCTTGTTCCTGCCTTCCTCACCCCGATATAACAAGCAAGCTTCCTTTCATCAGCTGCCACTACTGTAGTCACTAGGGATGGAAGCAGCATCTCTGAGGCCTTCACTCTAAAAATCAACCAGTGTGACTTGGGGGAGGAGGAATAGTGATATAAATTGCACCAGGAGCTGGGACGCAAACAAACATACTCAGAAAACAGCTATAAATTCCAAAGCACTATACAGAGTGATGTATGTACAGCACAGAGGGACTATTTCAGCCAGCTCAGGTGAAATGCACACAGTGGTGCCCATGCTTCCCTGGCAAAACCAAATGCATGATTTATTTCACCAACATAATAGTTTCTTTGGGGGTCCTTGAAAACAGACACTAGATAATTAGCCTTTTAAATACTTACTTTTCATAGACATAGCTTCTTAATTAACGTTTGATGCTTAAGCATCAATAAAAATAGAGGTTCTTTATAAACATCTCTTTCCTCTGTCCTAATATATGCTCTGTCTTCAGGTACATCCTGCATGTTACAGAATTACCCAAGGTCATACTAAAACAAAAGAGAAGGTCTGCCGGCTAGTGAAAGGCAAACAAAAATCTGAAACTTATATATCCCACACGCCATATTGCATTGACCAGTGCTTCCTGTCCCATTGCATTTCTACCACCTGATCTAGAAAGTGATGCTGTGACTTGTTTTCCTCTCCATTGCACTGGTGTAACACCACTAATTTCAAAACCTGTTGTAAAGGAGCGGCCAATAAGACTCCATAATTAGAGCAAGCCATTAAATCTCAGTAAGTACTCTTCTGCTAGAGGCTCCTCTTTGCCTCACACCGGGTTTCAATTCTGTCAGGGAACTAATAGTCAGAAGTAAAAATGAGCACTATATACAAAAATAAGCAATTACTTTCATCCAGCTCTGCCAGCTGCAAATGTACCTTCTTGGAGTCTTCAACACTAGCTGGTCTTTTGAAATGACCCCTTGGCTCTGGCAAGTCCAATCACAATGACATTTCCAGCCTGACCAGCTGTATTTAGGGTGAGTGCAAAGCCGCCGGGTATTGAAATGACCGTGACAGTTCAGCGTGTTAAGGAGCTCTCTGATGGACAAGATGGCATTGGTGTACTTCAGCTGGTTTTCTACTCTTCTGCCTTCACATCAATGCAGTGTTAGGGGGATGGGGAGTTGTCATTCATTGTAGTAATCTGGTGCCAAGGCTGAAAAAACTTCCTTTTAACAGAGATAAGATAATGCAGGCTAACAGTTCTTTAGCTAAATAGGATTAATTAGCAGGAAGCTGCCTATTAGTTCACTGCTGACTTGTAAAACGTAATGAAGAACAAGGTCATTGGAAATAATAGCTCTATTTAGGAGTTTAGGTCAAACTCTAATGACAGAATACATCATTTAATGATCACATTGATATAATAATGTCAAGGGGTAAGAAAATATTGTTTATTTCAGAGAGAGATAATCTTTAGGGTTTTCTCTAGACTCAATACTTTGTACTTTCCAAAACAAACAATTGCAACATCTAAGCTTTCAATATCTCTAGCCTTTGACATTCAAACGCATCAAGTTTTCTTATCCTTTCTCTATGCCTTTGTTACATAAACTCTGTTTTTTCATGACAGGCACTAGGTATTATAGGAATCATGCTTCCATTCTCACCAGTGTATTGGAGCCCTCACTTCTCTGCATATATCTTGCATGATCAGCTTACATTGAATACAGTTCATTTAAGAAAGACCAGAAAAAAAGAAAATCAACCAAATCAGATTTTCCACACACATTTCCAAAGCTTTCTGAAAGATTTTCTTTTGCCTCCAGCTACCATTTATTTCTCCACTTGTCTTCCTTTCATTTGTTTTCTACAGCAGGTTTTCTCAAATTGGTACAGCAGGATTTTTTTAGTACTAAAATGTACACATCTATGTGTGTCTATGCAGGACATATATGGCTCTACAATGTATCAGATGGATAAAACCATGAAGTGTGTGTATGTAGATATACTTGTAGCTGGAGTACTAGTGACAGCTGCTGGTCAAGTGTTTTCTATTTACAATTGTACACACACAGGATGGTGTTGTCCATGTAAGCAGTGCAGAACCATTGTATTTATTTTTCACCTTTGAGCACCTCACCAACATTTTGCCTACTAACCCATTTCTGTTGTGGCTACCTCTAAAGTCTGAGCAGCTTAAAGGCAGCCATTTGGAAACTCTGCCTCCCCTCCCCAACAAAAAGCAGCCAACACCAACCTGCCAGAGAAGTTCTTCCTGCTTTCTCCCACAAGTCTCTGATTTGTTTCCCAAAATTATATCCCATTCTCTGCCCTTCCTCTGTTATAGTTAGGGGAATCAAGATCAAGAAATGCTTCCACTCATCCATCTGTTTCAGTGTAGCACAGGGAACGAGGCCAATTTTCAAATAGGTAGGTCCAAAGACTTTTATAGGTCAGAAACCCTAAACCACACTCAGAGGCCAACAGGTGACCAGCACAGATTATGGAGTACTGATGTCAAAGACTTCCATTGAGATATACCCATTACTAAATAGTTGGGGAATGGTTGTATTTAAGCTATGAATAGGCATCAGAACCTTTCATGTTGTTTTTATTTCCAGGGTAAATGGTTACTTCTACATTATCCATTTGGAAATGCAAAGATTTTCCTCGTGGTTTTAATTTTTATTATCCCTTCCATCTTCAAAGCAACTGGCCAGATTCCCAACTTTGCTTGCTAAGGAATCCAGAACATATCTCCTATAATGGCCAAGGAGGTCATTCTGTTTTGCTATAACATTCTCTCTTCAGGAGCTCTGCCCATTATGTCCCCGTCTTTCCTACCTGCTGCCATTACACTTAACTAAGATCTATTTTCAAGCCCCAGTCTCCTGAAATGATCTCAACTCTCCACTGCAAAAGAGCACAGAGCCCATCCAACTGTGTTATTAAATATACAGGGTTAGATCCTCAGCTGATGTAACTTTGCACAGTCCCATTGAAATCAGCAGAGTTATGCTGATTTAAACCAGGTGAGGACCTGTCTCTATGTGAATGGCACACATCATGAATATTGTGTATAACTTTTCCAAACTGAGACATTCTCCCTTGAACATACCTCTAGAAAACATCATCATCTTTGTTAAGGTTTTAGGGAGAACTAGATGATCAAAATATATTTGGCAAAAAGGGTTTTAATGAAACTGAAAAACGTTTTTAACTTCTCAGATCCTTGGGACTTCTAGCAACATTAATCAAAATAACCATGACTACAGGCAAACAGCCAACATGATGAATAGTTCCTCATAGACAGTTTTCATCTCATGGCTGGTATTGCTTTCATATATCAAAATGGTATGCATGTGTGGTGGGAAGAATGGATATATCTATAAAACAAAACTCAAGTTTACTGGTATTCTCATTAGTTCAATATTTCCAAATGGGCAGATGATTCAGCAGCAGAAAAAAAAATCTAACCTCAATCTGTTTTATAGGGACTTTATCATGAGCAAAATATACTGTATTGGTAGAAAGGATTGTGCATGGGAAAAGATCTTGTTGAGTTTTATTGACTTAATCTTCCTTCTAAACTAATAGGGTAGGAACTAGATTTCTACACTTACAAACTGTTACCATCAAGTATTATAATACCTAAAAATACACTTGATTTGGTCCCATAGGGAAGTTCTGACCTTCGAGAATCTACCATTTTTTTGGTTATTTCTGTCACACTCTGAGTGTGAATGGCACTTCTCTGGCAAATAACATTTAATTTTTTGTAATCTGTTGCTGCTGTGAGTCAAAACATTTTAAAAAGCGCAGTAACACTCACAGTAAGTAAATAAGTACACCTACGCTCTGACAAGAGATGGTGATAAGCACAATTTAAAGCACAGTTTGTTTACTTTGAGCCTTGCGCTCACTATTTCTAACTGACTTATAAACAGTTGGGTTTGCAAAAATGAATGGCTTCCCCCCCCCCCCCCCCCCAAAAATTACTCTCTCTCTCTCTCTTTCTCTCCTGGGAATAGCAACAGACATGGTGAGTGTATTACTACAGATTTGAGGATATAATCCAGCTAAATGCCTGAAACATGTTATCATATGATGAGCTATTCAGTGGCCTGTGTGAAATGAACTGGTGGTCTCATCTCAGTGCAGTAACTAGTGGAGAGGAGATCAGATTGCAGGGAAACTACATCACATCACAGTTGTTACCTTGTTGGCAGTATAAGCAGAGACGCCAAGGATTTAAATGGCTTGGAAATTGAACTATCCTCTCACCCAAAAGGTGGTCCCCCTAGAGCAAGAGATCCCTGTGAGGGATGTCTCTGAAGCACTGCAGCATGGCAAGCTGGCTCTTTAAGAGCATGCATGGCCCAGCACTCCAGTTTTTGGTCTCCACTTTGGTCTCTCTTTAAGGCAAAGGCAAATCTGTCACTTGTTGGTAGCCCCACCCGACATCCTCCACAGAGGGATCGGTTGCCTAGCCTCACGTAATCCGTTGGAGAGAAGTGGTGGAGGAAGAGTAGAGAGATTAAAAATCCCAGAATCCTTAGTCTTAAAGGGGCCAAGACCCAGAAGCAGGAGAGCTGAGCTGCACCTCTCCTTTAAGGACCTGTCCTCCTTGTTACTTGTGATCTAATCTACAGGCAGAAAGAGGACTTCAGTTTCCCATGTCCTCCAGCTGCCAACTTTCACAAGCAAAGACATGTATTTAAAAGAAAATGATGAGGGAGTCCTCTCTTAGTGAGGAGCCAGTGTAGCCAGTTCCTATACCAATTCTGCAGCTCCAAGGCAGGAGACTTGCCAGAGTAGGTGGATACATGGCTGGGGCACTGCTGCAGTCCAGTGACTGCCAGCTGGAGGATGTTCCATTGGGGCATAGTAATAGAAGCCTCAGGGCTACTCTAAATTATGCCAAGAACCAAGCCAGCGCCTCGCCAACTCCAGAATCAGGGAGTTAGAGACAACTGAGAATTGAAGCCTTAGGGCCAGATTTTCAAAGATATTTAGGCACCTAAAGATCAAGATAGGTGTCGAGGGATTTTCAAATGTGCCAAAGTGAGTTAGGAGGCAACTAACTCCCATTGATTTCAACTGAAATCAATGAGAGTTAGGGCCCAACTGGTTAAGGCACATTTGAAAATCCCATTAGGCAGCTAAATCCCTTTGGAAATCTGTCCCTTGGATACACACAGTCTCAGTTTTCAGGGCTGGATTGTGCTTTTAAGGCTGTGGCCTACAAGATGAGTATGCAGAGATGTGCTATTCCAGCAGGAGCCTTCAACCGGCATCATCCTTTAGGTACCCTCTCCGTGGTCTGCCAACTCTGCTGGTTGGTACAAAACAGGACCAGTCCCACCTCCTCTTCTGAGGTCATTTGTCCCTCAGGGTGTATATAAGAAGCTGTCATTGCATTCCCTTGAGTGCAGAGACTGCACTTGTCCCTTGCCCAGCACAGTGTGTACAGAGTGTGAGGGGAGAATGCTCCACTGTACCGCCCCCCAGCATCTAGAAACAAACCAACAGGAAATAAATAGGTCACATCCTGAAGACTATGGGCAGGAAGAGATTATGGCTAAGTTGGACCTTCTGAAGACTGAACCTTTTTAGGGTGGTTTGACTTCATACACAGTCACACACTGCAATTAAAGAGAATGCCTTGTCCCTGCTGTTACCATTGCAGCTCTCCCTCTCTCCTGCCTTTTTTTAAATTATTATTATTACACAGGAGGTGTTACATTTGTGGGTTTGGTTGGCATTGGGTATATATTTTTCCATTTTGTTCTTCCCCCTCTTTAACCCATTAATCTCTTTGTCCTTGATCATTTAGTGAACTCAGATGCCAGGAACTAGCACTGTTTTCAAAAGTTATGGTACTTTGTGTGCTAACATAAATTTTTTTCAAACTTTGAACATTTGTCTACAAACATTGCAGGGGAGCGTTTGTGTTAGCATAACACAGGTTGTGTGGGAAACCCAGAAGTGCTCTCCTCTGGTCCTGAAGATCTTCATTTGATTTGATATGTTGGAGCTTCACCTCTTCAAAGACCAAATCCTGCACAGAAGTGCTCAGCACTGGGGAGAATTGGCTTCAAATTAGAGTTGGATTGGGAGTCCTGCCATCGACATGAGTACAGCCAGAAGTGTATATCATTCTTCACCATTGTGCACTTGGACTGTGAAAACTATTTCTCTCCTTCCAGGTTACCTTTGAAATTATCTGGGCCATATGCTACAGGTAAGCTATATGTTGGTAAACAGAAACTTTTAGAATAAATCATCCAAACAGTTCTACTTTCCATACAAAAATATTTTAAAGCAATCCTTGTAATATTTGAAATTTAATGAAAGTTAGACAAAAGCCCAGTATCAACTAGTTTAAAGTAAGGTCCAGATGTAAAGCAGAAGTCTACTCTCATCGTTCCTTTAGAAACGGAACCTGCTTTCTAGTTGTCCCATTGCCAGGCACCAAATGTTAAGCTGAATATCTTCCTCCATGAATGTAGCAAATAAAAATATGTTTCAAAACATGACTTTTTAAAATAGCTGTGTCACAAGCCATTCTGGGTGCTCACTGCAGTACTGGAGGCTCGTATATCAACATGAATGTTAGTTTGTATCTCAGAAACTATTCTGGAAAACTAATTTGTAGAGATGAGCAAACCACATGTATCCTAGCAAAACTGCACATCTAACATTCAATAATCTTTCTTTTTTTTTATTTGCTTGGTTTTTAGAAGTACAAAGTGCAAAGGAATCATCTGGCATGAGGTATTAAACCCAAGGGAAAACTGAAGGACAGATCTGCTGTGTGCAGAAGCAAATTTAATTCCTAGGTATTTGACTAAGAATAGTTGATTTAACCTCCAGGCCCTTTCATGGAGGCGCTCCATATTCTGCTTCAGCAAAAAGATAGCAAATATTGGATGACTCTATTGAAAACATTTATTTTAGTGCAAGTCTTTCTTTTGGGTACGAATAAGTCATATGCCTCACCCCCTGCCTCTCTGTCCTCCACACACACAGTTTGCAACTGTTGTGATATACAGGTGCTTTTCCAGTGCTGCGATTTAACAGATTTCCCCAAAACCCAAGATATAATATGGCAAGTACATATATAGAATATTCTGTATTTGTATCTGTTCCTTGCTATTTATGGACCTGATCCAAAATCCATCAATGGAAGACTTTCTGTTTGCTTCAATGGGCTTCAGATCAGGCCCTATCTACCTTTGTCTTTTTTATTGTTGCCCCTTGCCCTCTGTGCTGCCAGTGTTAAATTCAAAGAGGAGACCAGCTTGAAAATTGAGGATTTATATGGGCTGAAAATTACACACTAATGGTTCAGAATAAGTAACAGCTTGGTTTTTGTTTTTGTTTTTCTCCCACTACTCAACTTGCTCCATATACTTGGATTAATGAAGACTAGCTTGCTGGTGTTGCCCTAGACTGATAGACCTTTATGGTCATTAATAGAATTATTCTGATGCATTGGAAGTCATCAGTGAATGACTTTTTGAACTAAAACACATCTCTCAATGTGCTCTGAAAAGGCTTATTGCTACTGATAAGTACAACCAGGTTGGGGCTATATGGAATTAGTAATGGGGAAGAAGATATAGAGATTTTTCTGACCATATTTATTCTCTCCCTTGCTCTTCTATGACTTTCTTAGTAATTCTTCTATAATTTGTGCTCTGTCATACTGGTGAGGTCCACCCACTCTAGCTACAATCTGTACTTTGAGGCCAGATAAATGTTAGCATTAGTGAGTGATGTATTTGTTTTCCACCGTGCATGCCATAAATAGTATGAAGACATGTAACTGTGCTCTTGGAACTGAACTCATCTTTTGCTGCTGCTGTTTTGTAAGGGGAAAAAATGAAAAATAAAATAATCATAACACAGAAAAGCAAATGGCCATTTCAATCTTATAATTACCCTAACAATGTGAATGTGCATCCCTGGCTCCTTTTTTCTCTGAACCAGGACAGCCTTAGAAACAGTATCATCTCAACTGGAGTTTTTAGGTCAGTCTTTTAAATACATATCCCTTCACTTTCTGCACTAGACTAGACTAACGTGACTGTCAGTGCAGTGCACTCAGCCCTGAGGAGAATGGAGAGATTCTTATTTCATAAGTTATTCCTGACTCAGGAGCAGCATTCTGAGTTGTGGAAAGTCAGTGTGTAACCCGCAGTCGAGGCGGGGTCACTTTAGCACAGGGCCTTTGAGATAACATCTACAGGACAGCACTCGTGGCTGTGGGCACCAGATCTCCTGGTAAACTCCTCTGAATTTTACCATCGCAGTATCTTAATCTCCACATGCTAAAAGGCAGAGCCATCTATAGCCCATTTTGGGGGCAAGGGGCAGCAAACCATTAACCCTTTCCCACCCTCAGCCAGTGAGGTGTTTGTACACCCCATCACAATAAAGACTATTCTGTCCTTGGCCACTCTGCTGAAACTTGCCAACAAGGGTAGCAATTGGCTCCACATGAGATGATAATTTTAGGAATGATGGACGTCTGTCCTCTAGCAGTGAGAGGGAGGAACCTTGCTTTTTGTTGCAGTCTTCTGAACACTTCTCTGCAGATAGAGAAGAGAAATGTAGATCTGAAATTTAAGATTTTTGGGGGAAATCCCAATACATTTTACAAAAAAAAACAAAAAAAAAAAACACACTTCTTTTAAAGCTTTCAGCAAAGTTCTGAAAGTTTCACAAAACCCCAGTCTCCCATCTTCTTTCCCTAACAATGAATGTCTCTCTCCTTTCCATTGGATAACAATACAATGACAGACAGGTTTGTTCAGTAGAAGCCCTTTTTCTGAGCAAAAATGCAAAATCAAGCAGTCTTCCTACGAGAAAAAGGATTTGCTCCACTTCCAGTTCATTCAGTTTATTAAGGCTGATGAGTCACAGCCAGCAATTTCATAATTCATGTCAGTACTGTTGGCATTTGTTACAGTGCAAACAGCTTATTCCCCCCCCCCGTCTTGAAACTGGTCACACAGATCTCCACTGAGTATTTTTGTTCACATAGATAAAGGACATATGTCAGAATCCTTTACTATCACCACAAGATTCCATTTCATTACGCTAAGGCCTTTCATTTGATGTTGTTTTTAAAAAGTTTACTGTGTCTTGACATCCTGCCTCACTACACCATACTGCATCCTTCTATTGTCTCTAATTTGCATATGGGTGTGAGGGAAACTATAAATCTACAATCTGGAAGAGGTAACACATAAATCAAACTAGATGGCAAACAGAGACAACCATAATGAAGGTTGTTGAATCATCTGTCTGCATTACACTGTTATCTAAAAGGGAGCTTTGAAGCAGAAGTCAAATGGGTTCAGACTTTAACCCAAAATGATTAAATAATTTAAGAACTTTTCAATAGAAATGGAGCTTTTGGGTCAGCTACTGAAATTGCAACCTCTCTAACAGAATGCCCAGCCAGATGTACCCCAACCCCACGTCTTCTTGATTTTTCTCTTTTTTTAAAAAAATGTAAGTTTACATTTTAGAACACCAGTTGCCTTTTGGGCAATGCATTTCAGGGCAATATTGCACACTTCAGATGACCAAAGCCTTGTTTTATAATATGCCCAAGCTAAACTAAAATCATTCAAATGTGTTGTCTGTTGTGTATTTGCTTAATGTTGTGGATGATGCCTCAGTCAATCAATCAATAATCAGGCAGTGAGCCTGCAGTCAGCTGGGCTTGATCCCCAGAGCTTATAACTCTATCAAACAGCTCTTAGACACACACACAAAACATTGACTTTGGTAGTCAGTAATCCATTCCATGATTGCAGAATCCAGGCCAGGATTTAGGCAAACCTCTCATTCATGAAGCTGTGCAGAAGAGGCTACTGTTCTCAGACCTGATGAAATTCACTCCTGTGAAGAAGGCCAGGATGCTACAGAGGGTGTGTATGTCCAGCAGCTTCAATAAAGACTCCCATTACAACCAAGTCCTCTCTCTTCACCACTACAAGGGACACAGTCTCTGCTTTAAGGGATATTTATTTTGTTTTTGAAAAAAACTTCTAAAGCAGTTGAGCCCAGTTTCTAAAACAGAGCTGTTCTAAAATGATTGAATGACATATTATAGAGATAAGTCTAAGCCACAAAGCTGGGGTCGAGACCCAATTCTCCCCAAAGCTCTGGGGTTCTCTGACCCAGGATTTTGGGTTGGACCTCCCCTATTAAAAAACTGATTCAATGCAAAACATTTATACTATAAATCCACACAATTGCTACCTTAAGAGAATGATTAGGTTGCATCGTCAAAGTTACCTCTGCCGCCTTAACTTTGTCTCTTTCCATTACTATGTGGTCTTGAATTATATGGTTGCAATTGTTTCTCAAGTAATACAGTATCAGTCAGTTTCTTCCCCTGCAACTTTATCATTTGATTCAGTCCTTTGGCCACTTTACTGAAACTGCCCACAAGGTTGCCAATTAATGTCAACAGCAGTGATAGTTTTGTTGCCTTTCTAATAGCAACTAGACTCACAGATCAAAAGTCCCCCTTTACCAAGCCACCAACCAGCCATCTGATAGTAAAAACATGCAGTCATTACTGCTGTGGACTTGAAGTGAAAAGCTGTGTAAAACTTTGCCAGTAGCCTGCACCATCCATTCTCTTTCTTTGTTTTCTTATAGTGTACGAGCGTCCCATGAAATTGGAGCCAGCATAGAAATTTGGGAAAGATTGAAGGTTAAGTCCCTCCAGAGTTTAGAAGGGCAGATGTTTGCCACTCTGGAGACAGATTATTTAACCCTGATCAGTTCTGCAAGAAACTGGATATTCATTAAAGAATTTGGTAAAATATGAGTTAAGCCTCATTCACCCTTGTGAGTAGGGTGACCAGACAGCAAGTGTGAAAAATCGTGACAGGTGGTGGGGGGTAATAGGCTCCTATAGAAGACAAAGCTGCAAATATCTGGACTGTCTCTGTACAATCGGGACATCTGGCCACCCTACTTGTGAGGAATGTAAGTATTTCTATCCCCAGTTTACAGAGGAGGGAAGTAAGGCACAGAAAGATCAAGGGCCAGATTTTTAAAAGGTATTTAAATGCCTAACGATGAAGATAGGCACCTAACAATATTTTCAAAAGCACACAGGTGCCTAATTCACATTGAGTACAATGGAAAATCTTATGCACCTATCTGTATAAGACATTTAAATACTTTTAAAGATCTGTCGATAAGTCTGTTGCACTCCGTCATGTGCCATAACCACAGAATGGCCCCTCCTCCTTCACTTCCTCCAGTATTCTTTAACTGGAGATCACAAAACCAATACATGTACTGGCCTTGCCGAAGCAGGGTGAGGACAGATTATAGAATTACAAGATAGATAGTGCCATATCCCAGATGCTGGGATAGGATTTTTTAGGAGCAGCATTCTCAGTAAATGCTTGGTACCAGTTTACTTTTACCCAGTACCACTAGATCAGGTAGCTCTTGTTACATTACTTTACAGGAAAGGAAAAAAATTAAGGCTACGTATGTTTGCACAGCAGAAACTTATTAAACAACCAGATCCATCTACCTAAAAGCATTAATATTTGCCTTTTCATATAATTACTCTAGTACTAAACATTTTTTTGAAAAAAAAAAAAATTATTGGCACAAGAATGAGTGGCTGTACTTGCAACACAGATAATAACAACCCTGTTCTTAAAATCAGACAAACTCCCATATTTTGCTTTTTAATATTATTGCATGCAGAGAGACCACCAAATATGGAAGCATTCATGCTTTGATAATGTTATGATTCACTCTTTATTTGCTTTCAATTTATCCTATACAGAATAATTCTCTCTTTTCTTTATCTGACATTTTATGCTGATGTTTGGGGAAAAATCCACTTTTTCTTTCTTAGCCTTGTAATTTAATTTTTAAAATATTGAAATAAATACTATACATTTATAAATAACTGAGACTTTGCTCTGGGTGCTAAATGTATAGCTGTGGCCACAGTATGACCAGAATTCTAGTGACAAAAAGCAGGACACCTACTTTTGCTTGGTTGGATTCCAAGATTGACACTACACTAGAGCATGAACAAAGCCAAGTAATATGGAAAGGGTAAAAAACACTGTAGTTTTAGGCATTTCTTTGCTCCAAGAACAGCCTGTTTAGTCTAGTAATGCAGAGTAAATTGAAAAGTTGAACAAAACCAGAGTCATTCCCAGATCTACATGCAGAGTGCCCAAATAATTAGCAATGTAGTCCTTCAACCCTTACTCATGTGACTAAGCCACATTCACTTGAGTAGTCCCATGAACTTCAAAAGGAGTCCTGAAATCCCATTGATAGGGCTCTACCAAATTCATGGTCCATTTTGGTAAATTTCAGAGTCATAGCTTTTTAAAAATCGTAAATTTCATGATGTTGTAACTCTGGGGGTCCTGACCCAAAAGTTGGTCACCAGGGGCAGTCACAAGGCTATTGTAGGGGAGTGGCGGTATTGCCACCCTTACTTCTGCACTCTGTTCAGAGCTGGGTGGACGGAGGGTATCAGCTGCTGGCTAAGTACTCAGTTCTGAAGGCAGTGCTGATGCCAGCAGCGCAGAGAAGTATGGGTCGCAATACCATACCATGCCACCCTTACTTCTGCATTGCTGCTGGTGGTGGTGCTGCCTTCTGGGCTAGGTGCCTGGCCAGCAGCCACCGCTTTCCAGCCACCCAGCTCTGCAGGCAGCACAGAAGTAAGGGCGGCAGTACCGCTGCTCCCTCCGCCCCCCAGATTACATGGGGGAAACCAGATTTTATGGTCTGTGATCCATTTTTCAAGGCTGTGGATTTGGTAGCGCCCAATCCATTGATGTCAATGGGCTTTAGAACACGCAATAAAGGTTTACAGGATTGTGCCCCAAATCAGTATTATTAGACTCATTTTACATGTTAGGAAAACAGAGAGATTAACTAGCTTGCTTGCAAGACCTCTAATGGAGTAGATAAAAACAGTCATTGTGATGGAGACATGGTTTTTTACTCCTGCTTCTCTCACACATCTTATCCACTGTATATTATGAAATAAGAGTAATGTGTTTGAATTGATTCAAGATTTACTTAGCAAATGCTGTGCTAACTCAGTGATGCTCATTGATTTTGGTTCACAGGGGATCATAATCCTATATTGTAGTTTGTATTTAGGATTTGGACAAACCCAGAAGTTTAAGCATAAATCCCAATTTTCATCTGAGTCCTCGGGTTTACTTAGAAACAAGGCTAAGATTCAGCCAAAAGGCCCATGAATTTTTCAGCAAACCTGGGCTACATTTTGAATGTGCAACAAAATCATGAGATTTCTGCATGGTTTCAGAAGGACAGCCACACATTGGCACAATATTTAACATACAACATACATAACTGAGGTAAAATAAACCTTCCTTTTAATAAATTACAGCAGAGATACTGTCCAACAACTTCACAGAACCCACATCCTCCTTGTTTTCCACTAAATGAATGGGTTAGCTTGGAAGTCTGCAGAATTTTTTTAAATGATGTATTTTCTTCTCTCCTGCATTTTTCAAAGTACTGCTCATGTGACTCCCATTAATGTCAGTCGGAGTCGTCTAGCATAACTGTTTGAAAGTTCCCCTTTGCCTTTCTGTTTTCTCTCCTCCAGCTTGTTTGACTTGTTGTCCTATTATTTGCCTCTTAATATCCCAACTGACTTTAATTAAGACTTTTTAGACTCCCATGATTGCCAAGTTTAACAAACAAAACAAGATTAAAAGCTAATTTCCTCAACGAGCACATTCCCCTCTCAATAGCCAAGTTTCAGGCCAATCCATTGTAAAAGCACTACAATAACAATATTGTTTGAAATGGAAATCTTGACACTTGGTATTTTTCTGTATATCATTACTATAATTTATAGATCTATTTATTATTAATTTTAGTCTTAACTCTTATTTCTACAATGGTCAGACAACTTCCATACAAATGAAAGGCAACTATCATCTATTTATTTGTGGTTCAGTTAAAACTCCCTTTTGACATCAGTGAGAGTTTTGCTGAGCAAGGACGTAGCTGAGTGCCATGGTCTTCTGTAAGTACACTGCTATTTACTCTTTGAAGGCAAATTATTGTCATTGTATGTAAAACTGCAATTTACCTGGCGATATACTCTGAATTGTTGTATGTGGTAATAAACAGGACCACCTCAAAATCTGTTGATCATAGAATATATTTAAATCCATAGCAGACAGCTTATGTTAAAATGTGATATTCTTGAGCAAAAGAGGTTTTAAGGATTAGACCTATTATGTTGTACTAGAGAAATTATAGAATAGTGGGGTAAATTGTGTTTGGGGGAGAAAGACCTAATATCACTGTAGGACCTGTGATGATCCCAAGAGGCAGCATTTGAAAGCAACACCTCTTTAGCTCTGGAAGTTCCATTTGGATAAGTACCCCAAAGTTCAGATGCTTCTTGTGTATGCAAACTTGGGCTGGAAATCTTGTGACGTTCCAGATACCTCCTGCTTCCACAGAGGTTAGAAAATACCACACAATCAGCTTTTTGGTAACATGCAGCCAGGCCACTTTCACTATCCTTAAGATAATAGTGCAGCTCATAATAGGGGAAGGACAGGTTGCATGTCTAAACATGATTTTCTTTGCAGAAGTGACTGACATTGCATAGTTGGGGACAGGGAATTAAGATAATTGGATACAAATATTCAGTCTTATTAAAATCTAACTTTCAGGGAAGGTACAACCCATTTTGACTCTAGTTTGCTTGCTTTGTTTTGGAACAGCTATGCAATTAAAATATGCAAATTAGGTGCAGTCCCTGGGATTCCTGGCAAGCGGGTAATCATTCCCATGAAGTTTGCCCTTTACGCCACCCACATTATAAATGTTCAGTTTGCAGCCAAAGGTTATTTGAGAAGGCTTGGTAAATCCAGAAACCTAAATGGTGCCTTAGCAATACCAGGCTTTCAGGCTCTCTGTGGGGTTCCTGAATCGACCCCTGTTTATGAGGAACTTTTGTCAGGTGACACATAGTCTGAGAACTGATTGCATGCAGCAGCTCATAGATTTGTGTTAGAAGTAAGATAAAAATTGTTTTATTAGTTGTTTGCCATTGATAAATAATGAATGTAAGCGAGTGTAAGGCAACAACACTTCACTGGAATAGCACAATGGAAACAGGATCACGCTGAAGAGCATCCTGCAACTCCAGGATATGTTGCTCCATTTCAGCATTCGCTCTCTTAGAAGTGTTAAGCTGGCTATTGGCAGACCAGCTAATGACAGAAAGTGTGCCTGCCAGAAACAGGCTAGAGAAAATATGACAGGTATCTGAAAATCACTGACTGCCTCTTCTCGTGTGCATTTCCAGAGCAGCTCTGGAGAGATCCGGGGGTATGAAAGCACAAAGCAGGAGCTTCTTTCTATTTTGGCATCGCGTAATTTTGTCTGGTTTCACTTTCCACTTCCCAGTTTGCTTGTGGGCATGCCAAAGGAATCAGTGTGGCCACTGACAGAGTGCTCATTCAGTACACTCACTGATCTATGCAAATATATGACTGGCACTAGGATATTGTGCTTTGCTTAGGCTCTCTTTCAGCCTGTTAAGCTCTGCTCTCATATTGTCACAACTGTTCATTAGGCACAAGCTAGTACCACCACTTACATCAATAACCAGAATCCTAGTAGCTTTTCAGGACTCAGTGCAAGGTCTTCTTAATTAGATCAGTTAATCCCTGACATTTTATCTTCCCTTCCCTGCCTAAACTTCCTTTCTTAATTTCTCTTTTCCCTAGCCATTTTGACCAGCTGGTTACTTGACCCAATTTTGTTTAAATATTGATTGTAATGGTTTACATTGACCAGCACCCTAGCTGCCTATGATGTGGATCAGGGGTAGGCAACCTATGGCACGTGTGCCGAAGGCGGCACGTGAACTGATTTTCAGTGGCACTCACACTGCCTGGGTCCTGGCCACCGGTTCGGGGGGCTCTGCATTTTAATTTAATTTTACATGAAGCTTCTTAAACATTTTAAAAACCTTATTTACTTTACATACAACAATAGTTTAGTTATATATTATAGACTTGTAGAAAGAGACCTTCTAAAAACATTAAAATGTATTACTGGGATGCGAAACCTTAAATTAGAGTGAATAAATGAAGACTTGGCACACCACTTCTGAAAGGTCGTCAACCCCTGATGTGGATTATATAACATTTAAAATGTTTTACAAGCATGAATAAGGAACCTTTGACTGCTGAGCATCAAACAAGTGCAGCTTACTGTGTCTGCGCTAAAGGTTTGCCAGACAATTTATAGATAAAGAGATAAAAATATATTTACAATATATTCATATAGGAGATTCATTTTAAAGCAGTGGTTCTCAAACGTTTGTACTGGTGATCCCTTTCACACAGCAAGCCTCTGAATGCAACCCCCCCTTATAAATTAAAAACACTCTTTTTTATATTTAACACTATTATAAATGCTGGGGGTGAAGTGGGGGTTGGGGTGGAAACTGACAGCTCACGACCCCCAGTTAGAGACCCCCTGTTTTAATGGGAATTACCCTGTGAAAGGCAGAATATGCCCCATGCAATTTACTTGGTAATACTGCCATGAATTATTTTTTCCCTGTATAACTTTGTAACTGGACGCATGCCCCATCATTAAGTGGGGAAAGTAGAAAATATGGGTATAAAAGACACTGGAGCATTCCAGTGCTTTCTGACAATTTACTAGAGAGAATAAACTTACAGTACCCAGTCAGACAATCTCTGGGAAGTTATGCAGCTACCACAGGGTCTCCAGAGGAACTCTGATTATAGTGTCTAATTTTGTTTACTCATTGCAGGTGGGTAGAACAGCCCAGCTAGGATAGAAAGAAAAATCAGAAAGAGGCTGGCAGTTTTGGTGAGAAAAACATGCTGAGAGAGTAGGTACCAGCCTGTTCAGAATCTGCAGGACTATAAAAGCCAGCTAGATGTAGCTTAAAGCCATGAGGTGATGGCAGTTGAGAAGAAGGAGTTTTTGCAGTCAAGGCCCAGAAATGCCAAGAACCTAACGACAAAGGACTCACTTCTTGGGAGCCTGCTGCAGGTCTCCTAGTTTAGTACTTACATGTTAAATATTTAAGGGTTTTTCCCATTTCTGTGTATTTGTTATATTGTTTTGTCTTGGTGCAACAATAAACCACCAAAGTTTGTGAAATGATTGGCTGAACTCCCAAGACACGCATCATTAACACACACTGGTGACTGAATGTTCTCCTACTAGTAAGGAGAAGTATCCTGGCAGGTCTAGTCCATGCATCTCTCTCAAACCCAATGTGTTGCCACAAAACAGAGCAGAATGATTCTGGGCTGTGATTACATATGGTCTGAATTTGCAGAAGTGACTAGTGATTTTGGGTGCCCAACTTGAGACACCTGATTTTTAAAGGTTAGTTGCTCAGCCCTTTCTGAAAATCAAGCTCCTATAAAGTGTCTCAAGTTGGACACCCAAAATCATGTGTCACTTTTGAACGTTTAGGCTATGCAGCACACGCAGACATACATATACAAAGGTGGTATGCCTGGGGAGCTTCTATGTGCAAGTATGGAAATATAGTTGACAAAATTACTCGAGACCCTCTCAAAGAAAACAGCCATACTATGCATAATATAAGTGACTTGAATCAGAATTAAACTACACAGAAAGCTGCACTTGTTACTAGCCAACTTCAATCTGCTATGATAGGCTAAAATAAATGTTTGGGGGACTACAGAATGCTTTCAAGCAGTTAATTCATTAACAGTGCAATTGTGGAGGTACACAGAGTCCGCTACACAGCTCTGAGATCTCTGTTCCATTACAAGCAAGAATGCTTCTGCTGTGGTTGCAAATTGCACTTAGGGTACAACAGATGATGCTTTGCAAAAGATACCCAGTCACCAGCATGGGAAAGCAGCAAACTTCACCAAATCATGCTGCAGTACTCACAGGCAATTAGACACATGAAGTCATTGTCCCAAGTAGAAAATTCAAGTCCTTATGTTCATTAAACTCCTTATGTGACACTGCAACCCTGCAGGTCAGCTACACTCCAATGAATTTATACTAGCTGCTAGTTCAGCTGCACCAGTTCTACGTGAATCTAATTACCCATGATGTTTCAGTGTGGACAGTGTACAGAACGTAAAACTATCCCTGGGTTCGGTTGCCATAGTGCACTAGTGAAACATGGCACTCAATTCATGTGCCTGCAGAGCTCTCTATTGTGAAAACTATGGGCCAAATCCTCAACTGGGATGAACTGGAGCTCTTCAAATTGACACCACCCAAGGATCTGCCCCAAAATATCTCAGCTATTTCAAAGGTGCTTATTTCTGTGGTATCAAAGCCCTGAACTGAATGCAGGATTTGTTGTGGCTAAACCATCCATTCTTCAATGGGCCTCTATTGTTCCTCATCTTATAAGATGTTAGTGTCAGTAGTTTTTCTTTCCCTATGTCATCCCCACTACTCTCTGTGCTCCTGGGGTAGGTGGAGCCCAACTGCCTCTGGGGAACTGCAGTCTTGAGCAGCCACACAATACAGCTTTACATTCCTGATGTCAGGTGGAGAAAACCCATTCAGAACAGGAAGCAACTGTATTTCCAGGGTGGTCCTGTGTATGGACAATGGAATGCAACAAGACAACAGCAATTTAAGTGTGAACATCCAGAGTCTTTTTTTAAATGCCCACTCTCCATGCTTACTAGCAGGTGGAGAGTAATTTAATTTTTTTTTAATGATCTGTGGCAAGCTCAGGGAGGTTTCCTGAGCTGTTCATTGTTTTTAAAGGCCATTTGGTCTCCACACTTTGTTCCTGTCCAGTTAGGTTTTCTTTTATTGCATGAGGGTACATAGCTATTAGCAAAACAAATGTTAACTCATTAGCATAATTTTTTAATATCTGCATGTGTTAAACATCTCGTTCATCAAGCCATCCTCTAGACCTGGACTGTGACCAATGTAATAATGCAGTACATCAATATGATTCAAAAATAAACCCCAACAATGTGATACTTGCAGGGTCTAAATGGCTTCTGGGATTTGAGACTATTTACTACAGTTCCGGAAATGTAAAGGAAATGTTTATGTAAATTAAAACATTTATCTAGGTTATCATTGTCAAGTACCCACTGAGACACATTTTGCATGTATAGATGACCTTAAACAGCAATAGCAGCAGAAATCACCAGCCACAAACATGTTCTATCCGGGAATAAAATATCACATGAGTTTGGAATCTAAGATCCAAATTCTACTCTCAGGGACAAAATGGTGCACTCAGTTATACAACGCACTCCCATTGGAACCATGGAAGTCTTAGCTACATGATAGCAGAACTTGGACCATAATGTGAAACTCTATAAAAAACATTTTAGCAGCCCTCATGAGTCTGAGAAGTAGCAATGCTATTCCATCTGGCCAGTGGTAACAAGACCAAGGAAAGTGCTGCCTATACTTTAAAAAAAACAACAACATTTTAAGATCTAATTATAGGCAAGCAGAGTGCTTTCAATGTAGCATTTTTCTAAGCACACCCTCCCTTATTCTACCACACGAAAGATATGGTGATACATTTTCCCTTGAGGAAGGCAGGAAAGATGACTTCCTTCCTTTCCCTGTTCCTACGGGGAGCGTTGAAGATTCCCATACCCTCCAACTGCCCAAGACACATTGATTTGTAATGGTTTTCTGCAAGAGATCTTGCACCCTCCCCTTTCTAGAGTCTGATGACAGCAGTTGCTTTCCATTTTCTTTCATAGGATTGGTAAGGGTGAGCTGGGCAGCAAGGAGACATTCTGCTTCTACCTACAATCCAAGGAGGTGGGGTTTCAAGGCAGTTTACTCAGTTCCCTCCTTTTTCCCTTTCCCTCTCCCTTCGGTTCACCTGGCTCAGCCGGCCAGAGATGCTCTCCTCCCAGTCCCTATGTACTGTTGCTCTGAGCTCTATACTATAGAGCAGAGATGTCCCCAAGTGTGCTGGGCCTAAGGGAATCCCCACACAGGCCCCCTGAATATAGTTACTCAAACTGGAATTTGGTCAGGACATGAGGTTTAAGAACCCTACTCTTGCAAAAAGTGCCATGTGATTTTCAGTGACCCCAAGTGGTCAGGCCTTAGGTTTTAAGTTTCATACAAAAGTTGGGACAGGTCTACCAGATCAAGAAAAGATTTGTCAGAAGGAGAGGGACAGAGGTGTGGGTGTCTGGGAAAACTAGTTCTTACAGAAAAAGGAGTTCAAAGTCCTGATAGACATTCTGGGTTTGCATTTTCAATTGTTGTCCATTTAAACTAATCGCCTGGTGCAGCTGTATCTGCTATAACTGCAGAACCATCCACCATTTGCATACCCTTTTATTATGGCATATGTACTCAACATTTCCAGTAATTTAGGGCAGCTAAAGCTTTCAGTTCCTTGGAACCTCTGTTACGGTAGTTGCTTAGACAGTATCACTTGATCTACAGTAGCACTGTAGTTATGTAATTTAGAATTTTATGCCTATAGCTATAAGCCTCCGTAGACAACTACTACACAGCATTTCATACAGCCATTTCTTTCACTGGATGTCATAAAACTAGCCTGTTAAAATCAAAAAGTCAAATATCCAGGACTGTGTGCATAGACAATTAAAAAAATACACACCATGTTGGTATTTTTGTCAGAGAACTACATTGCCAGTTCAACGAACAGAGCTCGCATCCAGCCCGTTCTTTTAAGGAAAATCCTAGTTTCAAAAACAACCACAGACCAGGTGCATTTCAATGATTTTCTTCTCAAAAGGGGGCAATAACATATTGAAAGGCAGCATGGTTTAGAGGAATGAGTAACCAGCTAAGCGGAAAGAAGCCACCAAATCTCAGTGATCTCTGTGTCACCAGCTCCTGTGATATTTGGTGTTTTTATTGAAATCCCCACTGCTGGAATCAGCTTTCATTCAAAAATGAAAAAGGATGCTTCTAGGCCTCACAGCTGCAGAGGAAAGCTTAAAAATGTGAAGCAAGATTACCCTAAAGGCTCAGAAACTAGAAGACAAATAAAAAGAATCCAAATTTGTTTGTTTGGAGTCTTTTTAAATCTCATGATTGTAAAACCAATTTCATGATTTTTTAGGACCTGCCTGACTCATATTTTTTTAAACTCCTGGGGAGTGAGTGGAAATACTTGACATTGAGCAAGTCACTTTCACTTAAACCCTCTGCTTCTCTTTCCCCATCTGTAACACAGGAATCAAAGCCATCTTCCTCACTGTTGCTTGCTCTCAAGGTTTAATTACAGGTCTCAGGATATTTGGAGTTGATATTAAAGCCTCAGCTCTGGGAGTCATATGATTACGTAAGATCTCAGCTAACATTTTCTTAAGAGTAAGTTTCTAGCCCCCACAGTTGAAGAGAAAAGCTTGAAAATGTGATGCCTCAAGGCTCAAATACTAGAAGGCAAAGAAAAAGGCTATTTTTTAAAAAAAATCTAGATTTTTTTAAAACCAATTTCATGATTTTTGGGATCTGACTCATGATTTTTGAACACTTGGGGTGGGCAATACTACCTCTCAAAAGTGAACTTTAGCCAAGTACCATTTAAATAATGGCAACACAAACATAATATACAGTAGCTGTGTCATAAAGGACAGAGCCATGCTACCCTTCTTTCATCGCCTCCTGTCCCTTAAAAAACCCTGGAATCTGAAAAAAGAATTGCCCTCGCCACAAAATGATGAGCAGGGTGAAAGCCAGCTGTATACTAACATTATTGACTTCCAGCTACTAAGATTTTCAGGAGTCCAGCAGCCATCAAGTGTTTACAGGCTTCTCATTTCAAAACGGCTCAAAAACATTCTCAGCAGAGGAGCAGAAAACTAGAGGCTCAATAATGCAGGAGCTACTGGTAGGGACTGTCATCTGCGCAGCCAGGAAGATATTTATAGTAAAGCCTTTTGTACAGACCACTACAGTTTAGTGTAGTAATAACAAGTTACAGTGAAGTCAATGAGTAACACAGCCATGCATTATATACTCCACTTGAAATGGCCTGAGGAAAAGCCTGTAATTTAGAGAGATTTGAACGGCAAAACCTGGGTCATTGTAATAGATACTTTTTCAGTTTTTTTATGGAGATGGGGAAAAAGAAATACTGGACTGAAGAAGGCAAGCAGTGTGTATGGTCATTCAACATTGCTCAGCTATGAAACCTCACAAAGTTCGACCCCCCCTTGGAGAAATATGTGCCTTGAGATTTTCTGTTCACTCAGGAATAAAACTGTAATACACCAAAGGTGGTGTTTCCTTTTTTAAAAAGTCTGTTCTCCCTTTGTGTGCATTCCTCAGTTTCTTAGCCTGCAGAAAGAACATATTTTTCTGTAGCATTTTTTTCATCACAGGATGACACAGGATTTAAACTAAAACAGAGCAAAACCCTTTTTAAGAGCATATCTATGTATTTAAGTTATTTTCATGATAATTCAGATCAACTGTAACATTATTACTATTTGTATTACGTTAATGCCTAGGACTTCAAGCGAGCAAGACTGAGGTCCCATTGTGCTAGACACTGTGCAAACACATAGTGAGAGACAGTCCCTGCCCCAGAAGGCCTCGATCTAAGATGATAAGATAGACAAAGGTGGGGGAAAGAAGCAGAATCTGAGGATTTGTGACAAAAGTCCCATGGACTTCAATGAAACAAGGATTTCACCAAGAGAAGAAGTTACTTGTTTAAAGTCACACAGCAGAGCCAGGAATAGAACCCACATCTTCTAACTCCTAGCTTAGGGCCTTAGACACTAGACCAAGCTGCCTCTCTCAAGTAAAACTCACGTAAAATCTGAAGTCTTAGCCATTTATGGTCATTAGGCTTCTATGGAACTGTTTTGCCACTATATGTTATTAGACCAGCCTTCTGGTGATTTTTCTCTAATTATTTTCTACTTTCTGTAGAATAAAATACCCTTTCTAAAACTGAATAGATTATTCTTCACTTCCTATCTTATGTGCACTGATATGTATTGTTGACAGTTGCCATGTTCTACTTTAATGGTGGCTGCATTTCTGTCAAAATATACCTGTACATATGTACAAAATATAAATATTCAAAAAATCCTTAAATACAGCTAAGGTTGTAGTAATGAGAGAGAACATTACCTTTCAAGAATCCTAGAGTATAAAGGTAACACAAAAATAACCAAAAAAACATGAGTAACCTAAGAGTTAAGATTTGCAGAGTTAAGATTTCAGTGAATCAGTACAGAACTTTCACCCTGACATTACTGAGCTGGAAATTAAGTACGGATGTTTGTACTGTACAATTATATGCCCAGTCAACAAAAATAAGACAGCATTTTTACTGCCTGTTAACGCTTCCGTTTATAAATTACTGTACTTACTGCAATTCCACTTGTATTAGGGCTAAATTCTGCTCACTGATCCTATATGATGGATCTCAGTTCTCATATTCTGATCTCCCTGATGTCCAGAACTCCCAGTGACCTCAGAGGATGCTCTCCTTACATGGACAGAGATGAGTTTTTGCCTTCGTTTAGGAGTTATGTAGATGCACCTAGCAAATTATGAAAATAGTGAAAAATATGTGTATTTACATTATATTTAATAGCCCCTACTCTTACACAAGGATTCCTCATGGTCCTGCCCTTTGGCTCATAACAGTCAACAGCTTCTCCAGGCAAAAAATTCAAAATCACGACATAACAAATATTCGATTTTGCACCCTGAACCCCAAAACAGTGAAAATAATAATTACAAATTTTAAATAATGCAGAGTAGGCTGCCTGGAACCTTTCTAATTTTTACCAAATCAAGGATTATAGTAATTATTTACATTATTTGTAATTAAGGTCCTACTTAATTTGCGATATTGCAGAAATCGCAGATCCTGCAATATTAGGCTTTCACCGCTATTTTGATTTTAATTAACTTACTTTGCATAGTCTACAATTTTGACTATGGCTTTACATTTCTTCCTGGAATGGCTAATTAGCCTCATAAAAATCTGGCCCTACATAGTTAAGAAATCAGAGTCTAGAATGTAAATGAGAACTGGGGCTTCTATATTTAGGAAAGCAGAAGCTAGAGAGCAAACAGTAAGTAGGACTACAATATTTCAGATAAAATACAAAAAATTATGTACTTACATATCTTCTTAAATGGCTAATTAGCCCTATAGTGTAATCATGTTTGTAATTAGCATTTATTTTTATGGCAAAAGACAAGTTACTCAGATTAACTGCATTTTAAGAAATGAACCACTGATCTAGTTTCATTTTCACTAGTGTAGATTAAATGGTAAAAGTGACAACAAACTGCAGCAATTTACATTACAAGTAATGGGACTAGAAAGGAAAGCAGGATATAGAATCATAGAATATCAGAGTTGGAAGGGACCTCAAGAGGTCATCTAGTCCAACCCCCTGCTCAAAGCAGGACCAATTCCCAGCTAAATCATCCCAGCCAGGGCTTTGTCAAGCCGGGCCTTAAAAACCTCCAAGGAAGGAGACTCCACCACCTCCCTAGGTAACGCATTCCAGTGTTTCACCACCCTCCTAGTGAAATAGTTTTTCCTGATATCCAACCTGGACCTCCCCCACTGCAACTTGAGACCATTGCTCCTTGTTCTGTCATCTGCCACCACTGAGAACAGCCGAGCTCCATCCTCTTTGGAACCCCCCTTCAGGTAGTTGAAGGCTGCTATCAAATCCCCCCTCATTCTTCTCTTCTGGAGACTAAACAATCCCAGTTCTCTCAGCCTCTCCTCATAAGTCATGTGCTCCAGACCCCTAATCATTTTTGTTGCCCTCCGCTGGACTCTTTCCAATTTTTCCACATCCTTCTTGTAGTGTGGGGCCCAAAACTGGACACAGTATTCCAGATGAGGCCTCACCAATGTCGAATAAAGGGGAACGATCACGTTCCTCGATCTGCTGGCAATGCCCCTACTTATACAGCCCAAAATGCCGTTAGCCTTCTTGGCAACAAGAGCACACTGTTGACTCATATCCAGCTTATAATTAAGCAATGGTCCCCATTGTGGTGTCTAGCGGCTGATAATAAACTGCAATGTGAATTATGTGCTCTGAACTGAAGGCCAGGGTGTCCAGGGCAGTATATACTAGGGTGCATAATGAAGGGTTCTACTTGTTTTAGAGCATGCTTAATTTTTTTTTTAAAACATTAACATCTAAACTAATGGTCTTATTGTCATGAGTCAATGTTGGATTTTTTAAAAAAATATTAAATGTACACAGTATATCAAATAAGCTATTCATACAGTTTGTTTCCATTAATGTTCTAGTCCAAACAGTTTAATTTGCAAAAATCTTTCTATCTTAACTCTGTGTTAATGTTGGTATTACCCACCACACGCACACACACACACACACACACAACAAAATGATCAAAAGCACCATTGTCCAGCTGTTACAGCAGTTTTTAATAAGAAACCATTGTGAAATGCTCAACGATTCACAGTTCACACGTCCAAGCCTTCTGAGGTAAAATACAAAGAAAAAATGTGCATACATAGTGCCTTGGGTTTGGCACTGCTAGTGATTCAGTGTCTGTGTGTGAAATATGGGCCTTATTTACAATAAATCATGCAGTGCATCTGTGGAACTTCTTTTAAAAAGTGACTAATTGCTACCAGGCTATATTTTCAAAATCACTATTTTGTGGGCACAGGCTTGGTTATGGAGGCCAAAATCTAGGGGTGCAGCAGTTATCTAAATAAAACAATTTTTTTTTNATACAGTTTGTTTCCATTAATGTTCTAGTCCAAACAGTTTAATTTGCAAAAATCTTTCTATCTTAACTCTGTATTAATGTTGGTATTACCCACCACACGCACACACACACACACACACACAACAAAATGATCAAAAGCACCATTGTCCAGCTGTTACAGCAGTTTTTAATAAGAAACCATTGTGAAATGCTCAACGATTCACAGTTCACACGTCCAAGCCTTCTGAGGTAAAATACAAAGAAAAAATGTGCATACATAGTGCCTTGGGTTTGGCACTGCTAGTGATTCAGTGTCTGTGTGTGAAATATGGGCCTTATTTACAATAAATCATGCAGTGCATCTGTGGAACTTCTTTTAAAAAGTGACTAATTGCTACCAGGCTATATTTTCAAAATCACTATTTTGTGGGCACAGGCTTGGTTATGGAGGCCAAAATCTAGGGGTGCAGCAGTTATCTAAATAAAACAATTTTTTTTTTTAAATTAACAGGGTCAAAACTGTTTAAAAATCAGAAACATTGCCTGCCAGACAATATGGCTGAAATTGGCACAGCTACAAACAGGGCCGGCTGTGGCTTTTTTGCCACCACAGGCAAAAAAGCCTCTGGACGCCCCCTCCCCCCCCCGGGGGGGGAGGGCGGCCGGAGCACGGCCGGAGCCCTGGGAGGAGGGCGGAGTGCCCCGGCCGGGGCTCCGCTCTCCCCGGCAGAGTGCCCCAGCCGGGGCTCCGCTCTCCCTGGCCGGGGCTCCGCTCTCCCCGGTGGCCAGAGCGCTGGGGGGGAGGACGGAGTGCCCGGCCATGGCCCCGCTCTCCCCGGCAGCCGGAGCTGGAGCACCACACACACCGCCCCCCTCCAGGTGCCCCCCCAAGCACAAGCTTGGTAGGCTGGTGCCTGGAGCCGGCCCTGGCTACAAAGACACATGCAGCTAGAAGCACGCAGCTATTTCTTGCCTGCACAGGTGATTGTGCCCACATCTATCTCTCACAATCATTAGAGAATTGTTATCCTCACAGCACCCCAGTTAGGTAAGGAAACACTTGCCCCATATAACAGATATGTATTGAGGCACAAGGTAGATTCATCAATATGCCCACAGTCAAAAAGGATATCTGTGGTTGAACCAGAAGTTAAACCCATGTCTCTAAAGCCCCTATCCAGTGCCCTATCCACCAGACTTGCCCTCCTACCCAGTACAATTTTTAAAGACAACCTAAGAGTCTGTGTGATGTAGGTAGGATGTATGGCTCTGGAGCAGCTCAGCAAGGCCAAGGAACAGAAGGATTGCCAATTGTTATATCTTTTGTGGAGCTTTTCTCATGGCCACTAAGAAGGGAGGGTCCCGGCAGATTATAGAGCACACCAGGAAGGAAATATAAACTAGAGAAACTAAGTTGTCACCTCCTTAGTAGCTAAAAATGAAAAACAAATGATGGATCTCAATGAAAGAGTGAACCTCCAGAGAGAAGCATGTTTCAGGGAGCAGATGACCAAGTAGCCAGGAAGTCTTAAAAGAAGTCAACAGTATCTCATCATGCTGGGTCTGCTCAGAGTTCTAACATTAACCCTCAACAGAAGAAATTGACTGCCCCATTAACAGAATAACTGGCCCCTGCTCTACTACCTCCTGCTCAACATCATGCCCTCCGTCCAGAATGTACTTTTCCGAGGCATTCCATTCTTGCACCAGACCAGGGAAAGGAAAATATACACATCTCCAATTTTCATCCACTATATCCCCCCTATTACTGGTCTTTGCCTTATTATGGTAATCTCCTAAAAGCACACTCCACCACCACTATCCTGCACCTGTTCAGTGTATAACTGAATCATCTTTTCCCTGTTTTTTCATAGATTTTAAAGGCCTGAACATGGCAATAGTATCATCTAGTCTTTCCACCTAACACTGGCCATAGAATGTCACCCAATAATTCCTACATCAAGCCCAATAACTTGTAGTTGAAATAGAGCATAACTTCTAGACAAGTGACATCCGACAAGTGAAGCCTTGCTACCTCATTCCCTAGTATGTTGTTCCAATGGTTAATTACCCTCACATAAAAATGTGTGCATTATTTCCAGGCATTGGAGCTGGTTATGCCTCTATTTGCTAGATTAATGAAATCTCTACTATCAGATTTCTTCTTCCCGCCTATGTACATATAGGCCGCCATCAATCCAGCCTTCTTTTTTTATAAACTGAAACATCAAAATGAGGAAAGAACATCATCATGGTCAATGCTGGTAGACGGAAAGAGAGTTCTACTCCAACTGTTCTTGAAAAATCCCATTTTTGAACCTCCTATACTCCACGAAGGCCAGCATCACCACTACCATAGAGTAGTGCCCATTTCTGCTCCCTGGCATTGCTGAGAAGAGAGTGCAGAGAATGGGTACATGGGTTCCAGCAGAGGCACATTAGCTTAGATAATCCAACTGTTTAAATCCTTCACTGATCTCTGGCACATTAGCCACATTGCACATTTACAGCTATTTGTGATCAATACAACTCCATCCAGAATGTACTTCCAAATTCCAATGATTCAGTCTGGCTGTCCTGGATTGGTACTGGTCAGCCAGGCACCAGAGAGAGCACCATGCTTTCTTTCATGGAGAGTGGGGCTCTCATCGAGGCTTGGTGCTTCAATGTCAGCTTCACTACAGAGGTGCAGAAAAAGCCTGATCTTATCTCCAAGCGATGTGGCCACTCCTGACTGTTCTTGAGACCTGGGACAACTCAGTCCTACTGGTCTGTGATCGTGGTGCAGACCCAAAAGAACTTTGCCCATGAAAGATTATCCATAGGTACAGCATGCTGTGGTGGACTTGGGCAGTGGTGTCAAGTGCTCTCCCGCTGCATGAGCTGCTGGTCTGACTTTGGCTTTCTAAAGGTTCTGCCAGTGGGTAAAGTCCTTAATTCAAAGCAGAATGTCTAGTGTGCACCCCTGATGCTTACAACACTGTTATCCCATTGGTCCAACCAATAACAATTCAAATCTGTGATGTAGAGAAGGCCTTCAGGGCTTGCTCCTGGTTTCACTGATTTCAGAGCAGGCCTTTGCTGTGTACATCCCCATTCCCAGCAGCCAGCATAAGGAGTGATCTGTGTTTTGTGGAGAGGAGGCAGTAAATAATGTGGGTTCAAGTGAACTGACACAGACAGGCCACAGTACAAACCCAGTATAATTTATGCCCCAAATGAAAAATGGTGATTCTGTCATTTTCATCCAATAGGTTCATTTTTCAGATGCATGCAAATTAGGAGCATATGTTGTGTGCCACTCCTATTTACACCAGCAATCGCACTCTTATGCACACTTCCATCAGCATGCTCCCCACGTCCATGGAAGATGAAGAGTCAGATACCTGCTATACGGGCAGCCCCTTTTCCCACTAGAAGAGATCAGGCTGTCTTGGCACACTGCGGTATGACCATCCTGGGGGGGAGTTTGGGCTCAGTCACTGTTCTCAAAGCATGAGCAGCATCTCTGTGGTTTCCTCTTCCTATAAACTACCAGCAACAGGGTCTGATTGTGCCCTGTCCAATGTCATCTAACAGGCTTGGAACTTGCTGCTGTTGCTCCCATTCAAGGGGGAATCTATCTTAATAAATAACATTTTCTGGCTCTGGCTCTGCTCTGTACAAATGGCAGAAGCAGAGTGGCTTCTGCCTGAGCCTTGTGGCATCCCTGGCTTTTCCCCTGACCATTTGTCTATTTTCCTGCTGTCTTCCCCGTGCACGGGACTGCCAGCCACCCCCGCATGCCTAGCATGGCTCATGAGCGTGTGAATTTCCACATTGTCTAGTAACTCCTCACAGGAAGTTCGGCGGGTTTTATGGCAGCTTGTCATCTCAGAGCTTGGGGCTGGCTCCAATGTTAGGTCACAGCATTTGGTTTTGCAGTGCCAAGCTGCCACAAAGCTGACTGCCTGATTGATTTTATGTGCTGCTGGATATCACAAGTTTGGTCTAGTGATTCAATGCAGGGCAGCTTGTGTTCAAACTGGGCATCAGTAGGTATTGCCAGGTGTAGTTTCTGGGGCAAGATTTTGAGGTTGCTGTTACCAATTGTACCCAGACTCACTTCTTTCATGTGGGTGTATTTTCCTGGCCAACTTCACAGGATATCCTTTCTGGCAGGAACATCTTTTGGGCTGTCCACAATTCACTTGCACCCCAAGTGAGCTCTCCTTTGAAAATGCTTATTGGGAACTAATTCCACTTCTAATTACTATTACAGGTACAAAGGCCCTCTTTAATATTCAAAGCCTTTGGGAATATAGGCCATAATATATTACGATGTAGCAATTTTACCAAAGGTAGCCATTTTACTAGGGTGACTCCCTTGCAGTCACACTGGTGTTTAACTGGTGTAACGGAGTTGTGAATTGGGCTCTGAGATTGTAGCTGGCCCTGTGCAAGTTTGCAAAGTAGGAGAAGAGTATCCAAGGAGTTCCCACTTTGCTGTGCAGAGGCAAACCATAGCCCAGCAGGGACTGTGTGTCTCACACGGCCACTGATACCAGGTTTCCTGGAACACAGTGCAGCTGAGCTGTGGGAGGGCAAAAGGTACATGCTGCTCCCTTCTAAAGGGTGGCGGAAGCTCCTGAGGTGGTACGCATTCTATCAGTGAACACAGAAGAATACTGACTCATTCAGCTTGAATGCTTTCAGCACCCATCAGTGCATGGCCTCTCTTTACTCCCCCTCCCCCGACCAGCATGTGCAGGCATACACACTGTGGGAAGGGACTGTAAACCTACACTATAAGCCTAAATCTGTCCAAGGTAAAAACATAAGAATTGCATGTTCTATTTTAATTAGACCAGCTGCTAAATTATATGTAAGTAGCATCGTAAAAATCTCAAACTGATCTCTCCTATTAGCTAAGAAAATTCCAGACGCTTCACTGAGTTGAGGCTATAAAGAGTTGAGGCTGTTCATTCTCCAGTGAGACCTGCTATTTTGTAATAAGTCGACTAGTCATCTGGCAACCACTTTAGTTCAATCTAATCGTCCACAGAATGGGATGGTCAGAAGTGCCAAAATATGTCTCCTGTACGTGGAAACTTGAAGTCTGAAATGTTTCCAGAAATAACAAGAGAAGAAAATTAGATTTATTAGGAAACAACAAAAGGATAACATAATAAATAATAATAATTTAAAAAGGTGTGGCTGAAAATGCCTTGCAAGCAGTAGTTTTTTTAGTGAATCTGAATCTCAGTGCTTTTTGGTTAGTATTCTGCCTTAATAGGTTCTCGTGGACAAGTAGATGGGATTAATTTGCAATAATAAATCAGTAGAATGCTGGGTGGGTGTTCACTCTGAAGTCAGTTGTTACTGTTGTCAGTCAATGTAATTCTGCTGACAGAGCAAGTTAAACACTAACAATTTTGGAGATCTTAGGAGTACTGAGATATAGTAGCTGTACTTAAGTGTCAATCATTGGAATGGGGCATTTAATGCACTGTAGATAAATAAACTTCTCTGCATAGATATTGGTAAAATGAGGTTTAAAAAGTGTGTAAAAAAGAAGATTTTTTAAAAAAATAGTACCTGGCTTTACTCTGATACTTTAAAAGCTAACCGAAATTTTTCAGTTTAAAGACCAACTACAAAACTACAGGATTATCCCATTCTGTTTACTAAACTTTATCCCAAAATTTGATGTGAACAAATTAGATACTACTTACAGGTTATTTTATCATCATCTATTATAGTTCCAATCTATTACAGTTCGGGAAAATATCAGAAAATACCAAATTATATCAACACAAAAAATATATCAAGTCCCCAGTGAAATCTTGAAACCAATCTCCAGATTTAAAGGATTTGCTGCCCAGAATGACATTCCTTTGGAAAGGATAGATTTGGTTTGGATCTCACTTAATGGGAACTTCTTTAAAAAACAAAAACTAAAAAAACAACCCACACACTCACATCTGAACTAGAAACATCCAAGATATTCTGTCTGATAAAATTTTCACATACCAATTATTTATCACAACAAAAAACCTAGACAAATAAAACTGCTTACTCTTATTTATTCATATAGCAGGTCCCAAGTAAACTCATTTCTCACACTGCGAAGTAAAAAAAATAATCCTTTACAGTAGCTATTGCAAAGTTAGACTGCAAATCTATTTGATTTGGTAAAGAAATTTTATGTAGTACAATATCATGGCTGCAGTATATTCTCTTTTGCCTTGTCTGATGGGGCCAAAATGAGTCACACAGGGTGACAGGGACATTGGGGTCAACTTCCCATGATGCAGTGTTCTCCCTCCCATCATTTCATATGCATCCCATAATTTTCATGCCTTCTTTTCAAAATCCCACATCTCTCCTCGCTGTCAGCCATTTCTGACAGAAGCATGGAGCCAGCCTAACTCTGCACTATTGTCATGAGCTCTGCAAGTACAGGGTGCATGATCCTGCAGTATTCGCAGAGCCTCAAGAGGAGCCGTGGAAACATGACAATTTCTTGGAGGCCAGGTTCCTGTGGGACATAGAAAGAAACAATTCAGGATTGTGGGTGGCATTTATGGAGCAGCTGGAGATGGTAGAGTGCCAGTTCTAGGCCTGAGAAATAAGCACCATCTGTTGGGATCACATAGTAATGCAGGTTTGGGATGATGAGCAGCAGCCACAGAACTTTTGGATGCTCAAGAGCACATTCCTGTATCTGTGTGCTGAACTCACCCCAGCATGGGGACACCAAAATGAGAGCTGCAGTGACAACTGAGAAGCAAGTGGCGATGGTACTGTGGAAACTTGCAGTGCTAGATTGCTACCGGTCAGTAGGGAATCAATTTGGAATTGGGAAATCCACCACAGGGGCTGTTGTCATGTAAGTACAGAGCCATTAATAGCCTCCTGCTATGCAGGACTGTGACTCTTGACAATGTGCAGGACATAGTGGCTGGATCTGCAGCAATGAGGTTCCCGAACTGCAGTGAGGCGACAGACACATCCCTATTTTGGCACCAGATCACCTTGCCACAGAGCACATCAACAGAAATGGCTACTCTTCTGTGGTTATGCAGGCACTGATGGATTATCGGGATCCTTCACTGACATCACTGTGGGCTGGTCAGGGAAGGTGCATGACACTCGCACCTTTAAGAACACAGAACTGTTCAGAAAGCTGCAGGAGTTTCCTGACCAGCGGATTACCATTGGGAATGTTGATGCATCCGAAGAAGTGGGCTGTTGTCCACGAAAGCTTACGCTCTAATAAATTTGTTAGTCTCTAAGGTGCCACAAGTACTCCTGTTCTTTTTACTTATTGTACAGAAATTGAACATTGCATGTCCTGCTTGACAAGGTATAATTAAAATGTTGCATGTGTTGTAATGTATCATGTTAGCTAAATACTAGTATGTTGACCTAGGTTGGTTAGATTTTTGTTGGTTTCATATGAGCTCATCAGAGCTCTGCCACTGACTCGCTGTGTAATGATGAGCAAGTCATGAGGAAAAGACATTACTGAAAGTAGCAGCTAATTTGTTGGTCTACCTTCTGACTCTAGGCATCTCATTTTCAGTTGTTCTAAGCACTCACAAATCCAAACAACATCAACCTGTACAAATAAGCACATGAAAAATTAGGCCATAAATATCACTAATTGGGCAGCCAAAAGCAATGGTACTCACGATTACTAGACACTTGACATTTGGACCTAAACTTCTCTGTGATCCAATTCCTTCATCAGTTAATTGGGGATAAAGATGCTTTGAAGCTTAATGGAAGTTTATGAAGAGCTTTGAGATCCTCAGATCAAAAATCAAAGGAGTATTCTTTGCTGAAGCTCTTGTGATTAGATGCCAGTATAGCACCAGAACAAGAAGGTTAATTGTAGGGATAAGTGTTCCAGCTCCGACAGTTACACATTTTATTTATATAGCACCTATTAGAAAAGCATCCTACAGTGCTTTACAGTTACAAATATTAAATGCAGTGCACTCTAGTTATAAGAATCACTGATATAAGAATCAATTGCCTATAGTGATCAAAACCACTGGGACAAAATCATTCCTATAGTAACTAAAAATACTCTGCTTGTAAGAATCAACCACTTAGAAGAATCAAATAATGTGGGACGGATGTGATTCTTACAAAAGGAGTGCACTGTAACTACAAAGAAAAGTAGAGTTGGCATAAAGCCATAAATACAGTTGCAACAGGAATAAATTTGCCCCAGATGTGCCAAATCAATTCCTTCTACAACAGGAAGTTTTCTAAACCTACTTGAAAAGGGGCTAATTTGGCAGTCAGCCTGAAGAGAAAAGAAAGGCATTTCCTTAGCCCTACTGCCACAGAGGTACAAACATGGATAGTACCCACCTGCTTTCACAAGATCCAGATTCTAAAGATTCACAACCCCAGAGACGTTGGAGGATAAGATGAATATAGAAGCCAGGAACTCAGCTAAACTAGAACTCAACTGCCATTCCCTTCTTGAACATTTTCTTAAAACTCAGATCAACCTTTTGAGGTTTCAGAATCTGGCTACAATTTTGCCATTATTTTTCATTTTTGCATGACTCTGCCCTCTGGGCTCCAGCTGGGACTGAAAGCACAATATGAGAGGTTGTTTTCTCAGTATTTTTTGTCTAATGTGAAGTAGTAAGTTCCAGAACTCTCATGAGAGCTTGTTTTTGTAAGATTCCCAGTCCAGGTTTTCAGATAAGCAACTATTTCTTCTCTGAATCAAACCACCAAGCCTTTTGCGGTTTGTCCAATTGTCCACCACTACTTAATACTAGAATTTATTTCTCCCGTTTTTCACTGAAACGTTGCTTGGATAGAATTTTTCCAATTTTCTCTAATGAACACTCTAAAGTCTCCTGCATTTCAGTATTCTATCAACAGGGAATTGAATGAAGTGCATGGATTTTATTGCATGACGGAAGAGCTGTAAGATGAAACAAGCATATAGTAGAAGTGCATAATCCTACCTATTTGCCCTGGTGGAACTGTACAGGAAGTTTTTAGTATAAAATAGGAGGATGGAGAAAAATCGGTGCTGTGTTGAATTCCATCTACAAAAGTGCTTGCTTTGTTTTTATCGGGCTCAGAAGTTAGAAGCTGCCTACAAATCTACTTCCCCATAGCTACAATCTTATTTTCACAGAGGAGGAGGGGCTCTAGCTTTTCACTAGAAGTTATCTTTCAAAGGCCAGCTCTTTATAGTATATCAAACAACTGACCATGTTCCTGCCAAAAAATATCAAATGCTCTGGAGACATTAATCTGAAAGCAATCTTGTTCACAATTGTGTCACAGGTGTTCACTTACTCTTTTTGTTATAAAATAGACTATCTGCAGACAGCTGCAATCAGACATGTATGACCTTTTAGAGGCTTGCCCAGATGAGGAAACACCCTTTTTAAACAGGCAGTTTATCTGGAGATAAGAAGGAGAAAGGCTTCATTTATTGTTGTGTAATACTATTAGAGTGCATCTACGTAGGTTCCATAACAGGATAGGAAAAGCGAGCCAATGCTTCTGCACAGGATCTTGATGATCTCCAGGATATAGGAACACACCTTGGGTATGTTTAAATTGACTCACTGGGTTTGCAGTGTCACACAATGCGTTTCATTAGGATTGGACAAGTGCCAGGAAGAGTTTACTAAAGTACAATCGCTTCATGTATCCCCAGCTTGATTGAGCACGCCTAGTTTACCAACGGCAAAATGTTTACCAATAAAATATAGCTTCTAAATATAATCTGTGTACATATTTCATATTCCTATGATGCACTCATTTAAGCAATGGTAAACATGTGTCTACAATCCAAAGCAAAGCAAGTCAGAGTTAGCATTGCCCCTCCATGATTATGTCACTCTGTGTCTGCTGCTGCTGAGCTCAGAAATCAGTCTGCGGGAGATTATTATATCCGCAGCATGCAGGGGGTTATGACCATTTCAATAAGCATGACTAGTTTCTCTTTAGCTGTTCTTTAAAGGCTATGAAGGAATACTTGTAATTATAGCTGGGCAAGCAGAGGCAAAAAATATTCTCAAACATATTGCAACCTCTAAACAGAGATATTGGTTAGTTTCTAAGGTGCCACAAGGACTCTTCATTGTTTTTCCTGATACAGACTAACACGGCTACCTCTATGTAAACAGATCTTGTATTCATGACAATACATTTATTATTTGAACGCTTGGTTTGAACACTTGATAGCTCAGAAGTTCATCCAAACCATACAGTCTCTAGGCTTTGGGAGTGAAAGGTGGCAGGGAACGAGTGAGAAAAGAAAAGGTCACAGGACAATTTGTGAAGAGGACAAGGATATGCAGCTATGTACCCTTCACAGCTGGGACACAGCCCAGATGTAATTACTATATTGTTTGCAAGATGACAGCAGTGACAGAATAGGGACATTTGATCATTGCATTTAGCAAATATTAAGGAGTTGTATATGGCAGAACACTCAACACAGCAATTTTCCAACCTTCATCAGCCCACCATCCTGCTCCCCACCTAGGGGCCTGACACTGAGGCAGCTAATTAAAGGAGATAGACCTGATATGCAACCACAACCAATAGGACTGCATGCATACATGCAAATAAAGTTAGACATCATGGCAACAGACAACTGAATGTGAATTCTCCTGGACAGCCAATAAATCTGGCTTATCTGTCTCCCAGTTAGGAAGAAATCCAGTTTCTTTTTTTTTTTAACATCTTGGTCTATGATTGCAGACAAATATATTGTTCTTTTTTATGGAAAAGGAGAAAGGAAAATGTTTGAAGTGACCAGATTAAATTCCTAGACCTGTTTATCTTCTGATCATTCTCTCTCTCTAAAATCCTCCCACACTTTCCCCAACTTAAACAAAAGCACAATTAGCTGATAAGGCACAGCACTTCTTGATAAAAAACTAGAGCACCCAATCAAGGAATAGAAATATTATAATGTATATCTCTGTAGCAGGGCTCACCCAAGCCAGCATTGGGCCCATCCTCTGCCTCTGCTTCCCCTTCCTGGGCTCCCCAATAGTCACACGCAGGCTCTCATGAGCCGTATATCACCCCTTTCTTGGGGGGCTGGTTATTAATTAGCTCAATGTTAACTTAAAACCAGTCTTTCCACAACTCTACAGTTCCCTCAATCCTTTGCTGTGCTCCATAGCTCCTTCCCAAAACCCAGGTCCTACTACCTGGAGTTTCCCAAGGTCTCTTCCTCTTAAGGCTTCTTCCTACTACCTTCCGGGAAGTTAGGTCCAGCCAGGCCATTTCACCTGGCTGGTGAGGAGAGCCCATTACCAGGTCCTGTCTGACCCAGGGTCTCCTACAGGAACCTTCCTACTCCCTTGGCCCTCTGCCTTGGCCTTCTGGAGAGTTGCCATCAACCTGGCCCTTCCTCACCGAGCTCCCCAAACAGTTTCTGACTGAACTCTCAGGCTGCCCTTATATTTCTCAGCAGGTCTGGTTTCTAATGATATGTTCCCATCCCATGACACCTGGATGGTAAAGTAAACTAGTGACCGGGGTGGCTGAACCCAGGACTCCCTTAAAGGGCCATCTCATCCTGTGACAGTGATCACATAAATATGAAACATTTGAAGCAGTACAGCAAACAGGTCACAAAGAACCCACATGCCAAACTTCATTCTCAGAAAATAGTCAATGAGCAACTCTGAACAACAGTCGAAAAATCATCATTTGTGTGTGGACAACATGTGAAGAGGAAAAAGGGGCTAAATTTGACAAACATATGCTATGAATAGTTCAATGTACTCTACTTGCAGACCAGACACAGGAGCAGAATCAGTCCTTCTCTAAGCAACTACCTTAAATCTCAGAGATCTAGGGTCAGCTGGCATCAATCAGACAACATTAAAGACAACATGCTCCATTAAAGATAGAGTTACACTGAGTTACCCCAGCTGAGAATCAGGCCCACAGTGCTCTTTTACAGAAAATACATTAAGAAACTCTTCCACCTTCATATTCAATTATAAACAAGTATCGACGAGAAATACTATGCGAGGATGTTCAAAGGCCATGCAGGTTACTTTGGAAATAATACTGAAAATTTTGGTTTTTGCGACAGTAATTGAAGGCCCTTGCTAAAGCCTGCTAGGCATCCTCAATTGGTCTTTAGGAAGTCCAAGATGTACAGCTGGAGTAAACCTCTCTCAGAGATGTCAAGACCCACACTGTTGTCTGTGGAACTCAGCCATGAGAATTCAAGTACAAAAAAGATTATCTTGGAATATAATCTGTGTTCTTGGGTGAATGAGCAGTCATTTTCAACTGTAAGACTTCTGTTTTCTTCTTGATAGTAAGTGCATCAAGTTGATTTATATTCACATGGCCAGCCTCCTTGAATTTGGATGATGTACCTCTTGTTACTGTTAGCATCCAGTTTTCCTTTGGTCAACTTCTTATTGTCATGCATTCTAATATCTTTGCCATGTACATTTGTCATAGCGATAGAGTTGAACAGGTATAACTAAGGAAGAGTTCAGCACAAGATGTCATTCATTTACTCTTTAATATATAACAGTTCATTACAGTAAATACCTACTACTGGATTTACCAGACTTATATTGAGAGCCATAATTGAATAACTAGAGGCAGTCAACACCATTGCCATGTTGACCAGAAGAGGTGCTATCCAACGTGAGGCACTCTTCCCAACAAGTGCTGGGAGTGTTGTTTTCACAACACTCCCAGGAGCCTGGGTCAGATTCAGACAAGTTATAAATGGATGCATCTCCCAGGCAAGTTTCTAGTCGACCAGTGAAGAGCAAAATAAACAGTGGTGTTAACTGCTCAGAAAAAAGTGTAAGTAGTATAAACTAATAGTATAGTTTGCACTAATGTAATATTCAATAGGTGTGCAATTTGAGTGGAGCATTTGCAGAACAGAAGGAGATTTGAAGAAGGGTGACAAAAATGATTGAGGGAATGGAAAAGAGATTGAAAAGACTGGGATTGTTTAGCTTAGAAAAGACAGTGAGAAGTTGGATCCAGAGCTTCTGTTCTTTGTCTCAGAACACAAGGACAAGGGAATCAACTAGATCAAGAGGTGGCAGATGTACAATTCATGAATGAAAACACTTTTTCACATACAGTGTAGTTAGACTGTGTAACTCCTTGGCCTCAGTGAAAGGATTTCACATTTACAAGGATAACAAAAATATCCAGAATTGTAATAATTAATGCTAACAAACAGTTTTGGAAAGGATATAAAACCTCACATTTCAGGGTTTATACCAATCTCTAGCCATTAGGAATTAGGATGATAACTTCCTTGTGAACAGATTATCCCTTTGTGATGGGATCCCTGGGTGCAGCCTGAGACGGTGGGACCGATGTGCCTCCTTAACTCTCCAGCCTCGGTTGTCTCTCACAATGCTTTGCTAGTGACAAGCAGCAAACCCCTCCAGGCCCTGTTATCACTCAGCACAACCACATGTGGAGCCCCACACCCAGCTTGATTGCATGAATGCTCCCAGAGCCACTCATGAGTTGTACAGAGAAAGGCAACAGCCAAATCCCCCCAGCTCCCAGCCTTGCACCTCAGGAATATACCATCTTGCACTGCTCAAGACAAGCAGTGCAAATTTATTAAGAGGTTCACCACTTCATCAGTGGAAAGTGGACATATACCAGCCTTTGCAAACCTGAGCAGATTTACCACACACTTCTGGAAAACTCACTGGTAAAGATAAACAGTTAAACAAATGTATTGACTACAAAAGATAAAATTTAAGTGATTATAAGTTGTAGGCAAACAGTCAGAGTGGTTACCAAAATAAAATAAAATATAAGCACACAGTTTAAACTCTCAACTCTATTAGACTGGACAACATCTAGATTAAGCAGTTTTTCTCACCCCACTGGATGTTGCAGTTCATAGTACACCTGGGCCAGCCTCCTCTGTTGAAGTCTTAAGTCTTCTTGGCGTCCTTGTTGCTTGCAACATACGTGGAGGCAGGAGAAAGGCAAAGCATGGGCCCCCTGTGTTCTGTTTTATACCCTTAGTCCATGTGCTCAGAGAACACAAGTCCAGGAATGTCTGGTGGGCATTGCTGAGTCCCCAGGCAAGGTTGAGCAATTCCCCTGGTCTGGCCTTATGTAGGTGAGTCATTGAATTGTAGCTCCCTTGCTGGACAATGGCTTTGATGGTTGTTTGACACCTTCCCCAGGCATTGGTTACTTTCCTTGCTGTTGTCTCTGGGGGGTTCTTGCACCTTCTTTTCAAGCATCTGGCTCAGGCTACTGTCAGAGACAGGTTATGGGATGACACAGATCTCAGGTCTAACTTGCGATGACAATTCCTATATTCCTATGAGGGTTATAACATATCACTGAGGGGACAAGGATGCATCAGTAAAACCTGCTAACAGAACAGCGTAAGATAAAATTGCTTCTTTAACATTTATTCCTCATTCACACTCCACTAAAGGGCAAGAAAACCTTCAGCACTGCCCTCTCCATTATGCTAAAGAATATTCCCTAACCTTCATTATGTCCCAGAAGTATGGATTAGTGGGGGTCTGACACAATTTTCCAAGGACAGCTCCCTACTAACCTTCCAAACGTAGTTACACTGTCAACCTTGATGGCATTACTTAGTGATTTTGGGTCAGGCTTTTTTCCCAGCACGCACCCACTAACTGTTGAAGAGTTAACAAAGAATAAAAGAAGGGGGTGTAGTGTGGGATGTGGCAGAGAGGAAAACAAAGAGGACAGAGATGGGAAGATCAGGTGATTTCATTTTTAAATTGTAAATCTTCAATCCAAGAGCTCTCTCCAAAAGAAACTGTCATACACATTTTTAACCCTTTCATTACCATCCTTTAATTTCAAAAATTTACTTAGGAGCATAACTTGTGTTTAGGTCCAATGACTTAAATGGAATGACACTGATATACACTATCTAAGGATCTGGCTGAAAACATTATCAATAGCTATACCAGGGATCGGTAACCTTTGGCCGTGGTTCACTGTCCCAGGCCAATGGAGGCGGTGGGAAGCAGCGGTCAGCACATCCCTCATCCTGCACCGCTTCCCGCAGCCCCCATTGGCCTGAAACGGCGAACCACGGCCAGTGGGAGTTGCGATCGGCCGAACCTGCGGACATGGCAGGTAAACAAACTGGCCCGGCCCGCTGGGGTGCTTACTCTGGTGAGCCGCGTACCAAAGATTGCCAATCCCTGCAGTAGAGTATGTTTCAGATACAGTATTAAATTAACACTGCATTTTAGTAGGTTTAGGAATGCCCAGTAAGCCAAACTCCCCATTGGCTTATACATGCCCCACATCATGGAACTGTGCCTATTAACACCAGTGCTAAACCTGGCCCAACGTATTTACTCTAGGAAAACACAAAGCTAAAACTGGAAAGGCTGTCACCTCCCATGATAAGTACCACCTCAGCCCTTTCCTCCTGTGGCAAGAATTGAAAACAAATTATAACAAGCAAAAATTAAAGCGACATAATTGACCTGAAATCCCAAAATGAGTTAAGAGTAATTTCAGGTACTACACCTTTCCCTGAATCATCGAGATAGTGTTGGTGGTTTTGCAGCCACAATTCCCCAACTGCACCCCATCCCAATTATTAAAAATGCTTTTCTTTCCCTTTTTGCTGCATGAAAGACCACCACTAACATGGGAAACTGACTGTAAAGCCAACTATAGAAAGTGCTGCCAAATGCACAAAATCCAAAAAACAACAGAGAAAGATATTTTCTCTCTTCTTTCAGCCGCATTAATTTAATTGGTTACTTGTAACAACAGGAGGTAAAAAACATTTTCAGACGGACGTTGAGATTGGTTTTTCAAGTTGACAATGTCCCATTAACACTAGCTATGGAATTTCAACAATGCTGAAGCAACAAGATCTTTAACATCGAGTTCTTTCTCATTGTAAAGCAAGATTTAGCTTTTAGTAGGTGAAGTAAGAAAAGCAAGTCCTGTGCAGACAATGCAATGATTGCCATTACATTTCAGTGGCACAAAGAAGAAGAAAAAAAAGAGTATGTGTTGGCCACACTGCAGCAGCCACGCAGAGCTGTTTATGGGAAAGTTGAATTAAAGCCCATGTAAGATTCTGATGAATAGACATAGGGTCCTGCAAGCGAAGAGTCTGATAAATGATCATTTTCCTCCACTTTACTCTCCACTTTCACAGATTTTAGTGGAAAGTTGTTTAGAATTCTAAACAGACACATCCAAGCAAGAAGATCTAAATTGCACTTTGGTTTAATCCCTACAAATGAACTGACAGAGAGCAAGAAGGCAGACCTCCCTCAACCCTGGAGGTCTCCATCTCTGTAAGAGAGTAGGCGCTCTCAGGCATTGCTCTCTCTCTCTGCAAGAGGGAAGCCCCCCAAACCCTGGATGTGCTTCTGTTCTTTATATGCAGTACAGCCTCCTCTTAGTCCTACTGAAGTTAGTTATGGCTTGTACAGCACTTTAAATATAAAGCACTGTGGACCATGGCCCAACTCACTTGATTACATAGGCAAGCAAGGGAGTGTAAAGCACCTCTTTATGGTAGGTAGCAGAAGAGTGGGAGACACAGCAGAGCTTCTGTGTGGCCTGTGCAGAGCCACTGGTTCCCTAACACCACATCTGGGCAGGACAGAATGGAGTGTGAGCCAAGTCATTGCTGCTTCTCCCAACGTGTCAGCCAGTATATAGCTGCACTGCCGCTCTGGGAACGGGGTGGGTAAGGTGTAGAGTTTGCCAGGTATAGATCTGGTGCATGGTACCTGAGCAAGGGGGAACCTGGAAAGCTGACTGTTCCTCTCAGAGTCACCACCAGTCTTCCAATTTGGGGCAGTGCATTGCTCAGAGCTCATGGCAAAGCCGCAATTTAGCCCTATGTAGCTGCTAAGTATTAGAACACTGCATGGTTTAACAGCAATAAATTTAATTGAACACTCCTCGTAGAATTAAACATTAAATATCAAAGAATTCTTTGTGGTATTTCAAGGCTAGAAACACCACAGCTATTTGTGGGTTTGGTTTTGATGCTCAGTAAAACCTAGATAACTAAACAGGTAGTTTACCAACAGTTTCCCATGAGGGAGAAATACCCAATCCCAGTTAGATACACAGCAACAAAATATAATCCTAATCTCTTCAAAGCATATCTATTTGCAAAACTTTAATAATCACAACCAAAAATATGGTTGGAGCTGTAAAGATTCAGGAACAATTAACCACACATTACATCCGTCAAAAAATCCTCCTCCTGCTGAAGATATATGTCTAGTGCTTGGCGCATGGGTTGGGAGTTAAGAGTCCTGAGTTCTAGTCCCCTCTCTGCCACTGTCTCTCTGTATAGTATTGAGCAAGTTACTTAGGAGACTAAACAACTTTGAAGATCTGAGACTTAATGGCTTGTTGTTTTCGCCATCTGTAAAATAAGGATACTACGACTTGCCTACTTCACAGGCTTGCCAAAAGCTTAGGTCATTCAGGTTTGTAAAAGTGCTCTCAGATCCTTGGATAAAGAGCCTATTCAGTTCAAGACATTATTATAATTATCATCTAGGTCCAGGGGCAGGGGAAAACAAGCTCAATTCCTAGTGTACTGCAGACATATTATCTCCTCCAGCACTGAAATATGGCTTCTTTGCCTAACCTTCATCAGAGTAATGTGTGTTAGACTGTAACCCCTCCATTCAACCCATTTTTTAAAAAATACAGCTTTGAACACAACTTGGCTAATGGAGTTTTAAGTTGTCCTGTTGAGCTGATAAAATCATGAATCCTATCTTTTCAGTATCAACCCAGTTTCTAAGTTTTAAACTTGCTTTCATTTCTAGTTGGGTAGCAAACAGTCCAATTGCACCAACGTGGGTTAAGCAAACATTGCACAATATCTCCACCTCCAGCTGAGATCGTTAACCAACTGGAAACTTTGCATTAGGCAGGTTACTGCAATTGAATCTTGAATACACAAAGTGGTTATCAAATGTAGCAACAGTGACTCTACTTAATGCTTTGGGTTTTCTTTTAAGATAGCAATTCTATTTCCTTCAGTGCCCTCACTGCCCTGAGCTGAACAAGGGAGTAAACGGTTGTTTGCACAAGTTTCTTGAGATGTTTACTTCACACTCTTCTTCCACTTTTCTCCCAGTCTCAGATACCAATAGCAACATTCAATCAGTATTGAAAACATTTATTGGAAAGAATCCTGGTACTCAGATCACGAGCAATAAGATGCACTGAACAAAATATCCAAAGATCTTTATTTAAGGCAAAACTTGATTGCCACAGATCATCCTTGGGCCTTTCTTGACTCTGCTTTTATGGATATTGAATCCTGAGTCTAAAAATAAAGGGGAACTTAGTTACATGTTAGGCGTGGAAGGCTCCAGAAGAACACTGAACAGACCAACTCATGCCTATGCATGAGCATGATGTTGAGCTGTTTTAAGAACACTCATGGCTGGAGTGCAAGAGCCATGATTTTGGGAAAACAGCAAGGTGAGGGAGGGAGAAAGTGTCCAGAAGGGAAAGAATGACAGAAAGAAGAGTTTCTTCAGCAGATGGGGAGAAACCTCTGAAACTGAGTCTTAACCACAAAAGCTACTGAGAACCTGCAGCATGATGGGAAGACAGAGCAAAGTAATACCACCACCAGACATGGGCTCCAGAAAGAGGAGCATCATTCTGGGCCCAACTTTAGTCATAAAGACAATTAGGGTTGACTACATTCTGATAAACAATTATTTAACGCATTTAAAGGAACAGATATCCATAGTGTACATAAATAAATACACTCAGAGAATCATTCCATTCATTCATGGAATATGGCTATAGAACACAATTATGACCTATCAGTTCATCTTGTTGTTCCCCCATCATTCCTCTTACACTATACTTTCCAATTCTTCATCTAGTCTAGCTTTTGATGCTTGAAGCAATGAGGGTTCTGCCACTTACTCTGTATTACTGCTCTGTAGTCTTAGATCATTAGAACATTTTCCTTCAAGTTCAGCCTAAATGGTCCCCTTTTGTAATTTCATCCCATCATTCCTATTAGAGCTGGTCAAACGATGCTGGACATTTTTTGTCATGTTTCCCTTGAGATTTTGGAAATGTTCAACCAGCTCCAACTCCTAAATACCATTTTTTACTACCTTAAATAATTCCTCTACATCCTTACAATTTACATCCTTCTAGTACTTTCAGACAGTTATGCCTCTTACTTCGTCATCAGTTAGCCAAGCTGTATAGTTTTCTTGTTATCATTTTTTATATGTTCATCGATCCAGTTCACCAATACTTTGTGTTGCACTCTCTGAATTTTCTCCAGCCTTTCTGATGGTGAGATTTTGAGAAATACATATGCTAATCAAGGTGTGACTTTACATGAGCTAGAGAAGAAATCTCACTTCTCTTCGCTGTGATGTGATGTCCCTGTCTCAACTATAACCCACATAGTTAAGAGTGACTTTAAATACAAATAATGCATACAATGTTTTTATGATCCCTTCCACTGCATAAAAGTGGGCGTCTGACTGGTCACACTGCCTCAGCTAATGGCCCACTACTTGGGTATAGAAACTTAGAGAAAAGTTTGCATGAGATAGTTTGAAACAAACATAAGCAGAGCCTTTTTCTAAGCATATTTTATGTCTACATATCAAACTGCTGTTTACTTTACATTTATAGTTATGCTGAGGCTACATGTAACATGCTGTTCCTTTGTTTAGAATGTTGGCTCTAAAAGGTGCCAGTCTTCAAGACAGATGTGTATTGCTCTTACTTTCCTTCTGGCATATGTGCCTCACAGCTGTAGTATTCCCCATCCTGCCAAATGCATCTAGGGTGTGACAACACAATTGTCTTAGTAAGGTGTGCAAAGATTACCTAGTCTTGAACTGTCCTTCTGGGCTGCTTCAGCACTTTCTTATTCAACTTCTGTGGCCATGCCTAACACTCCCCCAGTCTGCCATAAATGAGATTCTGGAACTCTTCATCAATTCCTTTATTTTTGCCAATTTACAAATGCATTTTTGCTTTGTCTGTCTGGACTGATGTCGTCAGTGGAATGCTGCTGATGTTCTCACAATCTTTAAAGCTGTTAAAATGTCCCCTAAATTCCTACAAGATGGCTGGCTCATTCCACATTGGTATATGCACATATCACAAACATGTAGGTCTCATTCCAACTCCTATTAAAGGCAATAAAAAATTTTCCATGGCGTTTAATGGAAGCTCTTTTGAGCCTATTGCCCTGATTCAGTAATGTATTTAAGCATATGTCCAACTGTAAGCACGTGAGTAGCCCCACTGAATTCAATGAGGCTACTCAGATGTGTAAACACCATAATCTGCATTTTTGGATTAAGGTATTAGGGCCTTCTCCCACTGCATTTGATGCTGTTGGGGAAAGGAGGACTACTGGGGAGAGATGGGATCCACCTGACTAAGGAAAAAAGCATCTTCAGACACCAATTCACAATCTAGTGCTTTAAACTAGTATCAAAGGGGGCACTGACAAAAGCCTAGAGATAGGTATTAAAATAAGGTGACATGAACAGAGGCCTAGATATTGTGATATCATGATAAGGATTTCCTATGAACCAGGAATTCAGGAAGAGGAGGTGGATGAGGCATTTCTAGAACAAATAACAAATATCCAGAACACAAGATCTGGTAGTGATGGGGTAGTTTGTAGCCCAGTGGGCTAGCTTGCCTCTATTATATTTACTGCTTTGCATTATATTCAGCAGCAATGCAAGAAACCTACAGGCCTGCATCCTGTAAGACATTAGCTTCAGCAAGTTAGCATAAGGCTTGAGGCCTATGCACTTTGAACAGATAAACTTTGCACAGATAAATGGCCCAACGGAAAACCCCAAATATTTGGGGAGCTGAAAATCAGACATGCCAAATCCGTGAAAAAAAAACGCAGAAATGGGGCTTGTTTTTGGCTTAATTGCCTTGTGAAATCTAAAGATCAGGCAACAACTTTAATTAACCAGACATCTGTTGGAAAAGTAATACAGCAAAACAAAAAACATCTAATAAATTCTTGGAATATGTTAAGGATAACTTTTTGTCTCAGAAGGTGGTAGAAGTAACTAGAGATACAGCCATTTTAGACTTGATTCTGACTAACAGGGATGAATTGGTTGTGAATCTGAAGGCAATTTGAGTGAAAGTGATCACAGAAAGGATAGATTTCAAAATTCTAAGGAAAGGAATCGATGAGAGCAGCAGACTAAAGCCAAACAGACTTCAGAGAAGCAGACTTGAACAGACTCAGAGAACTGGTAGGGAAGGTCCCATAGGAAGAAAATCTAAGGCAAAAAAGATTTCAGGAGAGCTGACAATTTCTCAAAGGGACGATATTAAAGGCACAATTGCAAACTATCCTGATATAAAGGAAAGATACGAAGAATAGTAAGAAGCCAATGTGGCTCCATCAGGAGCTCTTTAAATGACTTGAAAATCGAAAAGGGATCCTACAAAAAGTGGAAACATGAACAAACTCCTAGGACGAGTACAAAAAAAACAGCATAGGCATGTAGGGACAGAATCAGAAAGGCTAAGGTACAAAATGAGTTACACCTACCAAGAAATATAAAAGACAATAAGAAGAAGTTCTATAAATACATTAGGAGCAAGAGAAAGATGAAGGAAAGTGTAGGTCTGCTGTTTAGCAGGGAAGGAGAGTGAATAATGGATGATATCAAGATGGCTAAAGTGTTTAATACCTATTTTGCTTCATCTTCACTAGAAAGGTTAATTGTAAACCCTCAGTGGTTTCATACATACAGTTCACCTGACCAAAGTTAGGCCTTAGTCCATTTTTCCTCCACACAATTAATATTAACATCAAGGAGAAACGAACACAAGCCAGATAGGAAAATAACAAGTTAAAGAATATTTAAAGAAATTAGATGTATTCAAATTGTCAGGGCCTGATGAAATTTATCTTAGGGTATTTAAGGAACTACCTGAAGAAATTGGAACCATTAGCAATTACCTTTGAGAATTCACGATGGACAGGTGAGGACCCAGAGTACTGGAGAAGGGCAGGGGACCTGGGGAATTATAGACCAGTCAGCCTAACTTCAATACCTGGAAAGATATTGGAACAAATTATTAAATAAATTGTTTGTAAGCAGCTAGAGGACTATAGGATAATAAGTTATAGACAGCATGGTTTTGTCAAGAACAAATCACACCAAACCAACCTATTCTCCTTCTTTGATGGGCTTACTGGCCTACTGAAAAGGGGAAAGCAGCAGACATGATACATTTTGATTTTAGTAAGTCATTTCACACAGTCCTACATGACATCCTCTTAAGCAATCTAGGGAAATGCGGTCTAGATTAAGTTGCTGTAAGATAGATGCACAACTGCTTGAAAGGAGTAATTATTAATGGTTTGCTGTCAAACTGGGAGAATGTATCTAGTGGAGTCCCACAGGGATCTGTCCTGGGTCTGATACTGTTCAATATCTTCAATAACGAGTCAGATAATGGAGTAGAGAGCACACTTGTAAAATTTGTGGATAACACTAAGATGGGAGGGTTTGCTAGCTCTTTGGAGGGCAGGTTTAGAATTCAAAATGAGTTTGACAAATCGGAGAATTGGTCTGAAATCAACAAGATGAAATGCAATAAAGACAAATGCAAAGTGTTTTGCTTAGAGTGGGAAAAAAAATCCAATGCACAAATACAAACTGGAGAATAACTGGCTGAACAGTAGTATTGCTGAACTGGATCTCGGGGTTATAATGGGTCACAAATTTCCTATGAGCCAACAATGTAATGCCTTTGCACATGAAGCATTGCCAATTTACAACAGGTGAAGATCTGGCCCAATATTGCACAGTTCCTGTACACATGTTCAGTTTAGCACTAACTCTGTCCACTTTCACCTTTCTCATATCCAGTCAGAGTAGCTAATGGGAGGACACTGGACTACATCCTCAGCTGGTGTGAATTGGTGTAGCTCTACTGAAATCATCTGAGGCTCTAGTCCACTATGTTTCACAGTAATACTTTTGGTTTTGGAGAAGTTAAAGCAAATGCAGTCATTTATTTTATATCCCTCTCTGTATATTTTACAAGAACCTAGAAGACTTCATGAAGACATATCCCTGAAACTGTACCCAGCAGAGTCTTTTTTTGGGGGAGTGGGGGGGACGTAATGAAAGTGCAATAAATGTGTGTGGGGGGGCAGAATTTGCTGTGACAGATGATTAAAAATTTACGGCATTAATAAATGCTGTGACCATAACTTATCACTTCCAAGATCAAACTGATGGCCAAATTCCACCTTGGGATACTTGCAGGTGGTGTCCAGGGGACAATTCAGCACCTCCTAGGCAACATACAACCTTAAAATAGGTCTGAACCTTTTGAATAGGCGTGGTTCATACACATCGGGCTGAAAGCAGAATTTGACTCTGAGCACTGTGGAATGAATCTGATTTTCAAATCTGAAAAGTGATGGTATTTCAATTTGAAAGAAACTAGGGCTTTAAAAAAAATATTTTAACCATCAGAATATAAACCAGACTGCTTGGTAAACAGATGATCTTATTAAATGTGTGTTGGGGAAGGTGGGGAGGTTTCTGGAAAGACTCAGAGCAAATAGAAAATTAAGCCCCATGGTTACACAGTTAAATAAATGCTAGCGATTCTCTCCCCCACCCTCTCTTAGGAGCAACTTTGTTATTTCAGTCTGTCATAAATTTTCCATTATGATCAAATGAAACACTGAACACTGTAATTTTAATGAAATTCTTTACAGCTGAATTTTTCTCTGTCCAGTGTTAGCATTAAACATTGACCGTGTTTCTTTTAGAAGCTAATTTAATAGTGCCTTACCTGCTATATTGCTCCTGTCTCATTTTCCTTTAACTACTGAAGCATTATGGTCTTCCACAATGACACCGTATGAAAAGCAATAAACATTATTAGCTAAAGTTTAATAATTCTCTCTTGGCCATAGGCCTTAATTTCAATGAACAGTCAATGGTCTCTACATTGCAATACCTTGACACTAAATACCCTGTTATTCATTTGCAAGACACCATAATTTTTTTATTAATCCGCCTTTGCTGCTTCATGTAACCCTATCAAATTAACGTAATTTATGGGAATCTGGGCATCATTCACTCATTGCAATTAAAAGAAAAGTATATTTCAAAATAGGTCAGATCCTTTTTGAATTACTTATCTGCTGGGAGTCATTTAGCATGATTAGCTCAGTAAAGGGCTGAGAAAAAAAGCACTGGTTGGCTTTTGCCTCAAAGCACCAGAGAATCTTGTGGCAGTTATATTGAGAAGTTCTGCAAGCTTGACTTTTCTCCTAGACTGTTACTATAAAGCAACAATGAAATGTTGCTTCATTTGTAGAAATGAAGACTCAAGATGAGAGATGCTTTGTTCTATTCATATATGTTATTTTTATGTAAATTGATGTTTCTTTGGTAAGAGATTATTTGGGCATTTGCAAAAGCATTAGATTTTTCATAAGATTTTCATTTTGTCTTTATGTCCCCATCATAATAGTATCGGAGCACTTCACACTCTTTAATATTTCTACCACTATGAGCTAGGGGAGTATTATCATCATCCCCAATGTACAGATGGGTAACTAAAGGTACGTCTATACTGCACGCTCCTTTCGGTGGGGTGTAGAGTACATACACTGCACGTCCACCAAGCATGGGTACAAATAGCAGTATAGACAGTGAGGCAGTGCTTAGGTGAGCCTGAACCCTGTGGGTATGTATCCTACACTAGTGGCTCTTGACCTCTGGTCCGCAGACTGCTGGGGGTCCGCGGATTAGATCTGAGGGGTCCACAAGACTTATACTGAAAACTGACTGAAAAGACTTCAACTACATATGGAGACAATAGATTTCCTAAGGGGTCCGCACTTCCATTCTAAATTCTTAAGGGTGTGCAAACGAAAAAAGGTTGAGAACCAGTGCCATGCATGGCTCTCTGCTGGCCCAAGCAGTGCCTCCCTGATCTACACTGCTAAAGCAGTGTAGTGTCTGCTGCCTCCCCCTGACAGAGATTTTCCTGCTCTGGCAGCTCTCTCAGAGCCTTTCATTGACATATGTAACTACACACCGCAGCCTGGACACAAGCTGCTTTTCAATGCAGTGTTCAGCTACACATATCCTATGTGCTGTCACAAGTGGTGTGCAGTGTACACTGACGTGTCAGTAAAGGAGCTTTTGGAACTAATTGATAAATTAAACAGTAATAAGTCATCAGGACCAGATAGTATTAACCCCAGAGCACTGAAGGAACTCAAATATGAAATTGCAGAACTACTAAACGTGCTATGTTGCCTCTTGCTTAAATCAGTCTCTGTAACAGACAATGGGAGGGTAGCTAATGTAATGCCAATTCTATTAAAAAGCTCCAGAAGCAATCCTGCAAGCCAATAAATCTAACTTCAGCACCAGGCAAATTGGTTGAAACTATAGTAAATAACAGAATTATCAGACACACAGATGAACACAATTTGTTGGGCAGAGGATGGGTGCTGGAACTTTAGAGGTACTGGGAGTGCAGCAGCAACCCCCAGCTTGAAGTGTTTTCGATCAGATACAGGGTTTACAGTTTTGTTCAAAGGCTTTCAGCACCCCCACTAAAAAACTTGCTCCAGCGCCACTGGGAAGAGTCAACACGTTTTTTTTGTAAAGGGAAATCATGCCTCACCAATCTATTAGAATTCTTTGAGGGAGTCATCAAGCATGTGAACAAGGGTCATCTAGTTTATACAGTGTACTTGGACTTCCAGAGAAGCCTTTGACAAGGTCTCTTACCACAGGCTCTTAAGCAAAATGAACAGTCATTGGGTGAGAGCAAAGGTCCTCTCAAGGGTCAGTAACTGGTTAAAAGATAGGAAACAAAAGATAGGAATAAATGGTCAGTTTTCACAGTGGAGAGAGGTAATCAGCAGATCTGTACTAGGACCAGTGGTGTTCAATATATTCATCAGTGATCTGGAAAGGAGGATGAACAGTGATGTGGCAAAATTTGCAGATGATAAAAAATTGCTCAAACTAGTCAAGTCCAAAGACTGCAAAGACTTACAAAGGGATCTCATTGAACTGGGTGACTGGGCGACAAAATGGCAGATGAAATTCAGTGTTGACAAGTGCAAAGTACATTGCAAAAAGTAATCCCAACTATACAGACAAAATGATGGGGTCTAAATTAGCTGTTACCACTCAAAAGAGATCTTGGAGTCATCATGGATAGTTCTCTGAAAACATCCACTCAATGAGCAGTGGAAGTCAAAAAAAGCTAACAATGTTAGGAACCATTAAGAAAGGGATAGATAATAAAACAGAAAATACCATAATGCCATTATATAAATCCATGGTCACCTCAGAAATAAAGAAGAGCAAAATTAAGGTCTCCAAGAGAAAGCACACTGTCTCCCCCCTTGGGAGCAGGCCACATCTGGACACAAAATTCCATCTTGCCTCCAGACAGAAAGATTCAAGAAATATAGACAGCTAAACCAATGATGACACTTACATAGTCCTAGTGTGTTTTGTTCTTTATGCAACTGTTTTGAACAGTGTTCTCTCATCTGGAAAAGCAAAGTCAGTATCCTCTTCACAACGACCCACACCATCTCACTCTCTGGGCTGACTTGTGTAAAGTGTTCTTTCTACCAGTGACACTAACTAATTGTCTGGATATTCCTGGGAAGACAAAAGATTTTCTGACAGGACATGTAAGAATGTACCTGTTCCCTTCAAATTACAGTGTGTCTAGACTCACGTCCAAACAAACTCATTTCTGCTAAATACAGTAAGTAGAACTTTTATGGGAAAATATACAATAAAAAAGAGGTTTAAATCTCCTTTAAAGTTGTGAATTGCACAGGATGTGGTGAATTTCCTAGCTACTGTTTGTTTACATGAGATCTAAACATTTTTTGACGATGAACCTGTGTTTAAACACATATAGTTTTTGAATAAAGATTAAAATCCCAGGCATTGTGATGCCAATAGCAAATTACAGGGCGTTTTCTCCATATACAAGATCACTAGCTTTCACTATTGGTTTTGGTTACTGATCTATCCATAAATATGAACTGAACAGTCTCCCTACCAGAAACATATATTGTGTTTTTGGCATGAATGAAGGCATGGTTTAAAAAAAAAAAAGGAACTCTCTCTGTTCCACTGCAGTACTTAACTATAAAAGTATAGGGTAATCCAAACAAGGGCGTTTCAGACATTAAATGCTTTTATATGGCAACATATCCTTTAAAGGTATTCATTTGATTCTGCTTTAGATTGTATTTCTTTTTCAAAAATAGAAGAAATATTGTAAAAGATAACATGAAATGCCATATTTTACACTTTTATAGAAAAAACAAGGTTAATTCATTCGCAAGATGCTCTTGTGTTCAGTTACAGTGCTCAGTTGATGTTTGCCATCTCTCCATTGGTGAGGTACACTAGTTAAAGCCAAGAAAAATTCAGAATATTATGAATGTCTATTGAAAATGTACATGGTCCCCCGAAAAGGAGCTGTAAAGCTGCTCCTAGTGTTTCATTATCTCAAGTCTTGAAAAGCTAACTTTGCCTACTTTACGAAATATGAGCTGCTATCTATTATTTGAATGAGGTGCAGCAGCATGAGTCATGGGATCAAATGCGGCCTGGCTTAGCTGAAGTTGGTCACACAATCCTATGCAGATCAGTGAGAACCACAGAGTTCTTAGAGCGTTCCCCTATCATCAGGGCTGCCCAGAGGATTCAGGGGGCCTGGGGTCTTCGGCGGCAGGGGGCCCCCACCGCCGAATTGCCACCGAAGACTCGGCACTTCGGCGGCGGGTCCCGGAGCGGAAGGACCCCCCCCACCGCCGAACTGCCGCCGAAGACCTGGAGCAGAAGAAGCTCTGGGGGGCCCGGGCCCTGCAAGAGTTTTCCAGGTCCCTGGAGCGAGTGAAGGACCCCACTCCAGGGGCCCCGAAAAACTCTCGTGGGGCCCCTGCGGGGCCCAGGGCCTGGGGTAAATTGCCCCACTTGCCTCCCCCCTCTGGGTGGCCCTGCCTATAATAGGCCATCACTGATATCAGTCTTAGATATCAGATGTTTGTGACTAGGGTGACCAGATGTCCCAATTTTATAGGGACAGTCCTGATTTTTGGGTCTTTTTCTTACATAGGCTCCTATTACCCCCCAGCCCCGTCCTGATTTTTCACATTTGCTGTCTGGTCACCCTATTTGTGACAAAGTATCAGGTAAACATTGCTTTGCTGAACTGGGGCCAAAGAGAACTGTACTCAAGCACATGCTTAAGCATTTTGCACACAAAATTTATCCACAACTCAAAGTATTAAATAACGTAGCTGTAGCACAGGAAAGAAAGAAATATAGGAACAGGAGTGAATATGTAAAACAAGTAGTAGCCCATGGGACCTTTTTTTCTGGAAATGCTTGATGTTAACTCTGTCACCACAGTCTGCAAGCAGCTGCAGTTCCCACCCTGTATAGTCCTGTATAAGAGGCCTGGGAAGGCTAAGCCTCCCCAAACCGGGCAAGAAATGCAGGATGCAGTGCACCTCCCTTTGGAGGCATGCCAGCCTGCCACCTTTGGAGCGTCGCCACCAGAAGCTCTCAAGAAATGGAGGATCCACCAGCGCCCGGACCATGGCACCACCTGCACTCTGCCCTGAGGCCCCACTCCCACTCGGCTTCTTCTCCCATGGCCCCACTCTCGCTCCACCTCTTCACACCCCCGTCTCTTCCCCTGAGGAGAGGGGCTGGAGAGGCGAGCAGCGGGTACCTCAAGGGAGGGGGCAGAGAGATGTGGCGGGGAGGCCTCAGGAGAGGAGAAGAGTGAGCAGTGGGTGGCCTTGAAGGAGGGGATGGAAAGGCGTGGGTGGAGGGGCCTCAGGAGAAGAGGCAGAGTGGGGACGGGAAGAGATGGAGTGGGGGTAGGAAGAGGCAGAGTGGGGGCGTGGCCTCGGGGGAAGAGGCTGAGCTTGGGTGAAGTGTGGGTGGAGCCTCGGGGCAGAGCAGGAGGCAGGGCCACAGTCTGGGCACCGGTGCCCCCACACACACTTCTAGGGAGCATCTGGCACTCACACCCAGCCTCCCCAAACACAAGAGTCACACATTGCCTATATGTATAGTCCAAATTGAGCCCATTCCTGGAATTGCTTTCATTGGTAATAACACAACAGATATTTCCCCAAGCTTGGACATTCCTAAGGTCTTCCCTACAGGACCTCCTTTGTCCAACTCCTAGTTCCTTCTCTCACCAACACATATAGTCCCTTTTCTAGTGGTTTTTCATCCCTAACCTCAGTCTGCCAGGCAATTACACTATCCTATGTGCTTGTGAAGAAGAGAGTTGCAATGGTCAAGGTAAGAAAATATGAAGGCATAAATGAAAAATGCAGCAGAGGTAGAGTGGAAAGAGGCTTGCATTGCAATGTTGTATATGTGGCAATAGGCAGATCTGCGGGGAAGTCTGTTGCTGTAGCCTTGGTCAACAGAAGCAAATGAGAAATCTGAGTTGAAATCTGGGATAGAAGAGATGAGGATGTTCCTCTATGACAGGCACGTATGTTCCTCAGACATTTTCTGACGGGAGCTGATGTTAAGCCATAGGTTGTAGGATGTCCACACTGCAAATGAAGGTGTGATTTACAGCTCAGGTAGACATAATCTAGCTAGCATGGCTAAAAATTGCCGTGAAGAAGCAGCACAGGCAAGCTACGCAAGTATATATCCAGAATCCCTAATGTGCTTGCACAGCCCATGCTGATGTCAATGCCACCCCATCTTCACTGCTATTTTTTAGTATATTAGCTAGATAAAAAATAGTGTGGAGATGCCCACACAAGCTGCAAATCACACTTTTCATTGCAATGCAAACATACCCTTCGTCAACACAGACAAAGAATACAAATAGGCAGGAGTCACCCTTCAAAGGAATGCCATCAATTTAAGAGTGCTAGCTAACATCAAAGGCAGAATCCGGAGGGAGATGGCAGATAGAAACTGCCCCCAGCAGACAAAGTATTGATGTGAACATTATGTAGGACTCAGAAATGCAGACCTGGCAGAACACCAGGTCTGCATTTGGCCCCTTCTATGTATAATAGCAGGTTAGCTTTGTTGCTGTGGCCTATACCCCTAACTGTATTACATAAAAAGGTTATTGGATTGAAAGAGTGCCTGCACTGAAATACAGATACCAATTACAAAGCTAAATGAACCACCAGCATCTGCAGCACAATGCACTAGATCACGAGAAAGCAGCTTCCCATGCTCCCTACAAACTCTCAGCTATTAGCAAAACAAATATTAAGAATGCATGAAAATAAATTACTTTCAGATGAATACAAATAATGTGGTACAGCATATGCCTAAAGATTAGTGACATATATCCTTGAATTTCTTGAGTGACTCAGTATTATATCCCTGAAGACCAGAACAAAATGCCCTGTCGGGTGAGAGAACAGAAGTACAGGACTAAGGGTGGACTCATGGAAATCTTGTTCTTAAAAGTTCGCAAGTGCCTCAATCAATTAACTTGTATGCTTTGATCACCCCACAGCCACATCAGAGGAGTTTATGAGTCACCATGGGATGTTTCTGCTTGCTATTGTTTGATTTACTGTAGGTTCATCAGAAAAGCAAAAAAATCCCATTTTCCATCATACTGAGATGTTGCTGATGGTCACTTGCTTCTTTATATGTAAACATATACAATCCTTATTACTTACTATTAGTATTAATGTAGACCTAAGGGATGCAGTCAGTGAGTTGTGTTTAGCATTGTACTCAACCCTGTTGTGCTAAGCAGTGTGCTAACACATATGGAAAAAGACAGTCCTTGTACCCAAAACCTACATAACTATTACTCTTTCTCCAGAGTTACCATTCACCTGTGATTTCTGCAACAAAACACAACAGGTGAATGAAATAAATAAATCAAGAACACTGAAGTATCAGAATAAAGAAATAAAGATATCTAAGCACAATAACTATTAATCATGGATATGAAAAAAGTTGCAGAGATGTTAAAAGATTTGACTTAACCCTGTAAGGATTAGGTTGAGGAAATTCAATCATAGTTAAGGCTACTGTTCCATTTCTCTCATAACTCACTCGGCAGTGTCTTTGTTCTGCAAGGATATCAGATAAACACAGGCAGTTCTATTCTATATCTTTGTGCAATACTCAAGCACAGCAGGTTCAAGTTACTGATGGAATAGAGTGAACTATCAAATGTCCTTATTTTTATGGATTGTTATTTTTATGTAGTTTTGTGCCTATTTCCATATGTTTTGTCATTATTTTAGTGGGGATTTATCTTTCAAATAAAGAGAAAAATCAATATTTTAATTGAAATGTATAAGACACTCCTAAAGCCCATACATTATTGTTCTAACAGGCCAAAGTTATCCCTGTGAAACTCCACGGAGCTCAAGTTACACTAGAAACAAATTTATCTCATTCTCCGTTATAGTCTATTGGGCAAATGTGTACTTTAGAGACACTTAAACTGGAGATTCTTGATGGGCTGGACAGTAGCATAGCGAGCGCCCTCCATACCCTCCGACCGGAGGGGGCCCCGCAAGGAAGGGGGCCCCTAAAAGTGGCAAAAAAAATGTAAGTTATAACTAGGTAAGTGACATTTATTGACACTATTGCACAATCCATGTCGGTTTTACTGACAAAACCGTGAAGTCATTATGATACATCATAATGCTATTGGCTACATCAGTTGTCTGTCGGTCAGTTTCGAATTTTAGTTGGACCCATTCAAAGAATGTGTATTTGCGTTCATAATGGCAGTCGGAGGATAAATGTTATTAATTTAGTTGTTTAATTTTTTATCATTTGAAACTATTTGTTTCCAACGCAGAAGTGTGCTTTGTGATGTCTAAGAGAACGTATAAGAGCAGAGCTAGTAAACAAAAGGCAGCAAAAGATGCCGAGAAGGAACTTGAGAAAATTCCAAAGTTGTCAACGTATTTTGCACTGCAATCCAACGTACAGGTACAGGCACATGAAATGGACAGCGCTAGCAGCGACGAATTGTATCCAGAAGTATCCAGAAGTGCTTCAAGTGAGGTCGAAGGTGAAGCCAGTTGTTCTATCAAACAAACTATGACAGATATTCCAGCTGCTGCCGGGAAAGAAGTATCTGAATCTGAACCACTGACTGATGATCCAGGAGATTGGCCATCTATAATATCGGACAGGCAAGTGTGTGACATTGTTGCACGTGGCCCACTGCAGCAGAATGAAAGTTACGAATTTCCATTTAATGAGGAAAGACAGAGGTTCACAAATACTCATTTCTATCGAACCATGGCAAATGGCGAGAAAATAAGACGTTCATGGTTAATGTACTCAGTTCAGAAAGATGCCATTTTTTGTTGTAAATTATTTGGCACTCGCGACGTCGTGGAACATCTGCTTGGAAAGCACTGTCAAAAAGACTTCAGCAGCATGAAACAGGCAAAGGTCATCAAGACTGTATGGTGAAATGGTTTGACCTTCGGTCAGGCATAGTAAACCGTACATCTATTGACCAACTTGAATTGCAGGCTTTTCTGAAAGAAAGAGATTTCTGGAGAAATGTTGTCAAACGCATGGTTGATGTCGTTATTTTCTTGTCCGAAAGAAACTTGGCATTTCGAGGAAGTAATGAAAAGCTCGGCGATCCTTCGAACGGCAACTTTTTGGGACTGTTTGAATTGCTTGCAAAGTATGATACTGTCCTCAGCGAACTTTTACAGAGGATTAAGAAGGCAGAGACACATGTTCAGTACCTCAGTCCATAGATCCAAAACGAGCTGATTCAACTTGTTGCCAGTAACATTCAAGAGGCCAACATAGCGCAGCTTAAAAAAGCAAAATATTATTCGTTTATTTTGGACTGTACTCCCGATGTGTCACATGAAGAACAGATGTCTGTGGTGTTACGCTTTGTTGAATGCAACGGTGAAGATGGTGTCAATATTCATGAAGCGTTTGTTGGTTTTCTTAATGTTCATGATACAACTGGCGAGGGCTTATTGGAAGCGTTTCTTGAAAAGGCAAACAACTTAGGAATAGACATTGCTGACATGAGAGGCCAAGCTTATGATAATGGTGCAAATATGAGAGGAAAGAATAAAGGAGTTCAAGCCCGCATGCTAGAAATAAATGACCGTGCCTTGTATGTACCATGTGGAGCTCACACTTGGAATCTTGAGATCTCAGACGCGGCAAAGTCATCGAAATATGCCGTTGACTTTTTCGGTCTGATTAACAGAATATACGTTATCTTTTCTTCTTCACCTTTACGTTGGGATATACTTCAAGAACATATGCCAATATCTGTTAAAGGGTTATCGGACACTCGTTGGGAGTCGAGAATTGATGCTGTGAAGCCATTGCGTTATCACCTTGAAGAATTGTGCAATGCTTTGTCATCTTTGCGAGAATATGCGCTCAAAAAGAAAGATGGCAACACAGCAATAGAAGCCAGTGCGCTTTTAGACCATGTTACTACGTGGCCTTTTGTTCTGACTGTGTACACGTGGTACGGTATACTATTTCACGTCAATAAAACCAGCAAATTAATTCAGTCACCAGATGTGTCAATTGATGTACTGCAGGCAGAAGTCAGTGCTACAAAGAAGTTTTTGGAAGACTATCGAAATACAGGATATATCTCTGTGGTCACAAATGCACGTGAAATAGCAGAGCATATGGGTATTGAGTAGGTGTTTCCAGAAACCAGGGTGCGACATAAGAAGAGAATGTTTGATTACAAATGTGCTGATGATTCGAGTCGTCTTTCTGCCGAAGAAAAATTCAAATCGCAGTTCTTTCTTGTTCTCACTGATCAGGCCATATCTTCTGTTTCGTCGCAATTTGACCAACTCGTGGAGTGGAATGGATGTGGAAAAATTGGAAAGAGTCCAGCGGAGGGCAACAAAAATGATTAGGGGTCTGGAGCACATGACTTATGAGGAGAGGCTGAGGGAACTGGGATTGTTTAGTCTCCAGAAGAGAAGAATGAGGGGGGATTTGATAGCAGCCTTCAACTACCTGAAGGGGGGTTCCAAAGAGGATGGAGCTCGGCTGTTCTCAGTGGTGGCAGATGACAGAACAAGGAGCAATGGTCTCAAGTTGCAGTGGGGGAGGTCCAGGTTGGATATCAGGAAAAACTATTTCACTAGGAGGGTGGTGAAACACTGGAATGCGTTACCTAGGGAGGTGGTGGAGTCTCCTCCCTTGGAGGTTTTTAAGGCCCGGCTTGACAAAGCCCTGGCTGGGATGATTTAGCTGGGAATTGGTCCTGCTTTGAGCAGGGGGTTGGACTAGATGACCTCTTGAGGTCCCTTCCAACTCTGATATTCTATGATTCTATGATTCTATGAGTGGTATAAGTTGTTTGGATTTCTGTACAACGCTAACAGCCTGAAGCAGTGTCACAGAGAAAATGAACTGGAGAATCACAGCAAAAATTTTGAAAGAAAAATGGGAGACATTGATGCCAACGAACTCATAATGGAATTGAATAGTTTTATTTATGTCATCGAGAAAGAGAGAGGACTTGTCACAGCAAACAATTTTTTAACGTACATATACAAGAACAGCCTTCAGGAGATATGTCCGAATCTTTGCATTTGCATCAGAATTCTTCTGACCACACCAGTTACTGTCGCTGGTGCTGAAAGGAGCTTCAGCAGAATGAAACTGATCAAGAATATCCTGCGCTCAACCATGACAGATGACAGGCTTTCTGCGCTTGCAGTTATCTCAATCGAAAACAAGATTGCCAGATCTCTGGACTATGACTCATTGATTAACCAATTTGTGGAGAACAAGGCTCGAAAGAAGCGCTTTGCGTAAATACGGAACACATGTACACTGTAGGCCTATGTATACATAATATGAACCCTGTATATTGTATAAAATAAATACCGCATTCCAGTTTCTGCATTATAAGGGGCCCCGCCCGGACATATGTTCGGAGGGGGTCACGTTCTTTGTTGCTACGGCCCTGGCTGGACTGGACAGCTCTTTCTGAACTATCAATTGTGTCAGTACATATTTGATCTTTAATCCTCAGATTACTGAAATAGACTGTCCCCGTGGAGATATGTCCTGTTGTGCCAACACACAGTTAACTACCTCATTGCTGTCTGCCATACCAGGTACACGTGGCAAAATGCATCTCTAGCGCTACTCCATGTACCTCTTGCATCTCTATTGAACTGCGAGTTTAAAAGAACAAAACCACATTCCATTGCCACACAGAAACTAAAATGAACCAAAGTAGCAAAGTACTGTAGTTAAAAATGTTACTTTATGGGAAAAGCCAAACAACGTCTACAAGATCTTATCCTGCTTTGCAGAACACCTGATTCCAATCCCAATTCTAGCCCCTCACTTCCTGGAGTGACAGGAGGTGGGAGCATTGTCATGGAAGTAATGCTGCAAATTCTGAAAGAGGAAGGCTCATATGCCATAACCATGACAACCCCTGACTGCTGTGGGAAGCTATTTTAGCTGGAGTGGAGTTGGTGTGAGTATAGGAGATGGAAGAAGGCCAATTAGGAAGCTAGACCATAATTTTTATAGCTGAGCTTGTTTCATGATGGATGGCCTAAAACTATGAATCTATATTTTAATAAAGGTAATCCATATACAAGCAGTGTATTATACAGAATAAGCACTGAAGTACAGTATACTCATTTTAAAATTCACATAGTTAGTAGTTCCTATGCCTACCAAACAGGCCTTGTTTGAACGACAGTCTTAGCCATTATCTATATTAGTTGTTTGGGGGTGATGGGGAGGGAAGAAAAAGGAATATTCAAATCAGGTGATTCTCCTTCAAATGCATCTTCAATGCTTAAAAAAGTCACGTGACAAATGGCAATCTGGTTCCATGTTTATTTTTCTTTCAGTGACTTCCAGATGAAACGTGCTGAGTTCACAGGCAAAAAGTTTTGTTTTTTTTAATTCTTGAGTCTTGTAACTCACTTTGAGATCGGAGTCTCAAATTCAATTTTTTTGCTTCTTGAGCATTATCACCAGTAATAATGGTTCTATATGCCAAATTATGCCCTCAATTCCACCTTAGCAACCCCTCTGTGTCCAGAGTATGCCCTCAAATAACCCGGAATAGCCACATTACCAGCAATGGGTCACTGGCTTTGTAAGTACAAGTTAGTAAACAATTTTGTTTATAATGCTCAAGGAGATATAAAACCCAGTTCATTCTCTTTAAGCAGTGTTGACTATGCAGGGATAGCAGAAGAAAAAAGGAGTAAAAATGTGTCTCATCACTAGATTTAGCAGCTATTACCATGAATACACGCATGGTATAGAATGGATGAGTAAGAAAAGTCCCATGTTAAAGAGTTGTTTTCAAAGTAGTTGCACTTTAAGGAATAAATAGATTTTCAGCTAAAGTTGTATAAGGGTTACAAAAACATCTCGGAGCATATTAATTCATTTCTTGCTCTCTCTGACCTGACTGGCATTTAGCAAAAGGTGACCCAATAAAATCAAATGTGCTTGGAAAACAAAATTTACTTTTGGACTGGAAGCTTGTGTGTCAAATTTTAATTTGCAGGTCCCTGTAAAGAACAGAGTTATAAACACCTTCTTGCTGGGGTTTAGGTGAGAATGAAAATGCAGAAAGACCTGTAAGTACCGGGTCTCAGTAGAACAGTGATCTACTGCACTAACTTTATACTTCTGGACATGTCGATTCACGGTCACTCTCCAAAAACGAGACTAGGGGTCTGATGCTAATCTTTATATCTGCACTTCACAAATCCACCACACAAACTGGCATGGAGATGATAGGCAATATCTGTTCAGGAATGGAGGCACAGTATGAGAGGCATGTGAGAGGCTAAGTGATCAGAAGACTTTTACGAGAAAGCATTTTCCATGCATATACAAAAAGATAGATAAGAGTAAGCTGATAAATAATGAGCCAGTATTCTCTTATCAGCTTATTCTATTATATGCAACATAACTAACATATGTGGGTAGGTTCTGAGAACATCTACATCTGGATGATTATTGTCAGAGAAAATAAACAATACACATGGTTCGAAGAAAAACTGACCAACCTATTTTGAGCTAATACTGATGGTAATAATAAAAGCAGCCACATTATGACATAGGATCATTTGTCTTTCCTTACATTTCTACGAGCCTGCGGCAGGATTTTCAAAAGCACCAGTCCCCATTTTAAAAGTGAACCCTTGGACTGCTACTGCAGCTGCAAACAGCATGACTTGGCATGAGAAATCACAACAGGCTACAGTGAGCATAATTTACTCCCCTACCAGTTACCCCTGGAGTTAGATCCTTGGAGTAGTTTGAAAATAAGGAATAACTAACTCCCTGCCTGTTTAAAAGTTTAATTTTAATATATTCTTTAACAACAGCATTTACACAGTGTTCCTCTGATCATCAAGCTAGTTTTAAAGCAGGATGGAAATTGGTTTACAATCCCTGATCTTAGGCTTCTGATATGGTTGCATGAGAAATTAGAACACTTTTGGGCTGCTTATGAGTGCTCTGAAATGCTCCGTTTCAATTAAAAACTGTAAATTGAAATACAATTGACAGTTTATATATGGTGAGAGCTGCATCTTATCACAGGATCTTCTAAGAGTTCTTTGCTTAGCAAACTAGCCCTCACTTCTTGCTCTCTGTCAGCAAGTGAGTGAGGAGCAGGCTAAAACGTCAATCAAGACCAGATCCTAAATTGATGTAAATCAGCACTGCAGTCAATGGAGACCCACCAATTGACACTAGTTAAGGTTCTGGCCCTAAAAATATGCAGTTAGATCAAGTAGTAATATGTTACCATGTGCATCTATAGCACTGGTAAATCCTCTCTAAGAATATTTGGTTTAATTCTAATCCCCAAGTTGCAAAACATAAGTAAAGAAAAGTTAAAAGGAAAAGATAAACTTGCTCCTACTAATAGTTATGAGTAAATGAAAGAAACATTTTTTAAAAAACCTTCAATCTGCAATTTGCAGTCTTGGAAAGAGTCTGCAAGCTTTTAAATCCTCTGTAGTTAACTTCAGTGCAAGCTAAATTATTACGTTCAATTTCCCATCAATGCCAGGGCTGGGGAACCTTCAGCAGATATTTCTGAAAAGATTCTTGTTACCTAACAGGAACTTTCGGCAGATCACTGTAATCTGCTTCATTTTACAACACACTTCCATTCAGTGTACACAGGAATCCAAAACAAACTATCCCAGAAGAGAAGACACTGTTTTGAACAGGGACAGGGGGAAAAAAAGTCTTGATTGACTGTCTAGCAAGATTGCTCAGGTAATAACATATGTTTAAGAATTGATTTGATGCTTATGGGGGCATATTTCAGAGACGTGAAAGCAACTACTCATATTTTCAGGTCTATGATTCTCTCTTTCTGCTCTTCTATTTCAGAACTGCGGAAAAAAAAATCACAAAAAGGTAACTGAATAGATCCTCTCTGAGATTTTTGATGAACTTCAACAGTAGGGAGAGAACAAAGTTGTTTAAAAGTAGGGTGACCATACATCCTGTTTTGGCTGGGACATCCCTTTTTTATCCATTGGCAAGAGCAACCAGGACAAATGCCCACTTTTGTCAAAAACGTGGGGTGCAGAGGAACGTGTGAGGGGCGAATAGAGATGCGAGGGAAGGGTTCTAATGCACAGGGAGTCGGCAGGGTTCAAGCAACCAGCGACAGTCTCATGGGGTGAGGGGCACCTCAGGTGAGCAGCTGGAGCTAGTCCCACAGGGATGGGGAGGGTGCTCGGGCCGGCCCCATACAGTGTCCTGTTTTCCCTTTGGGAAATATGGTCACCCTATTTAAAAGGGTACTGAAAATGAATGCAAAGACTAGCCCAGAGAAGTGGAATTGCATGAGACAGAGCTGGGTTCATCCCAGAGGGCCGTGGGAATGAAAACAAAGCAAAACAAAAAAGACGAGATCTGGAAAGGCATTCAGAAAGTGAAAAGTAGTATTAGAGAGGATCAAGAAGTAGCTGGGGACAGGGGAACTTTAGAAAGCCTGAGAGAGCATTAAAAGAAAAAAAAAGGCTTCCAATTTGGAACCAAAGTCAATGATTTACACTTTGATGCTAAACTTGAAATCTGACCTCACAGTGAACATAGATAAAACCATTCTGACTAGCAATTACCCAAAGTTGACAAGGCAAGACTGCAGAACCAGTCGCTGTGGTATGTGAATTAATTTTTTCAAATAGATGTCACCATTGCTGGCTGTTTGGTGGCCTGTGTAAACTGACCTGGTGATCTCAGTTCCCTTCCTAGTAGATACATGTCCATATCACAGAGCCACAGCAACAACAACTGGTGTTAATTAGGACACTTGCTGGCAGTCTCAGCAGAGCCCAAAGAGTGCATAGGTATGAAGACTGGGCTACCTACCGCTGCAGAAGACATTCCTCCAGGACATGGTTAAGAAACATTTTTGGAGCAGTATAAGAGGAAAGATTGAACTGCCACTGCCTACAGAGTACCTATACTCTGAATAAATGGAGGATTTTAGCTTCCAAATCTGTCAATCCAGAACTTGGTCACCAGTGCTAAACAGATTTAGGAGGAAGGAAAAAAATATATAATGCTTGCACTTCATTAGGTTTGACCAGACCTTCCTTATCATACAGTGCATTTTAATTCTACTTAATTATAAGGTATACTACAGATTTTGACACAAATTTAACTCAGCCCACACAAACTTGGTGTCAGCCCACTGCTCATTACTGTTAATTATTGACCTCGGAAATGTTGATTCATAAAACTGAGGTTGCAGAAAACTTTTCACCATGTGCCATATATTACAGAACCCTTCATCATTTCAAGCTTCCACCTCAGATATTTAGCATCACGTCCCTCGTTTGTGGTCTGGGTCACCATAGATTTTAAAGGTCAGCATTACATATTTGGTTGTAGGCAAGTTGAGAGCTATGTTCCATGCCTATGCAGTGGAACATAACTAGACTCCTATTCCACACAGTGGTGAATGGAAATCAACTGAAGCAGGGTTTTAGCTATCTGGATAGATAAAATACCAACATTAAACTATATATTTGCTAAGAAGTGAAAGGGTAAACTGTTTACAAGCTTAAATCCACTGAGTGATCCATAGCCTATAAGAAAGAGAAGCTGAAGTCATGTTCTGGGAAGTAGAAATACCAGGTTGTTAAATGGGGTTATTAGAAATACAGTAAGAGAATGGAAATAGAAAAATGTTAGGATGAAAGTTAGATAGAGAAAGTGAAAGCAATAGTCTGAACTCCTAGCAAAAAACTTAAGCATCACGCTGTGAACATTTATTCTCAGAATACTCTGATAAGCAGATTTTGATCTGAGTTTAGAACTGTACCAACCTCTCTTTCTGGAAAGTCCTGTGTATCAAATGCTGATTTGGAAGCACAGTGCGGTAGACAGTCATTTTCCTCATTTGATTCAGAGAAGCACAAATAACCAGAATGATATATAAATTTAATTGTCATTGTCTCACAGTTATTTTTTAGTAACTGCCACAAACCTGAGCTCTGATATTTAATGAACATCCCAGGCAACCTACTCAGACTAAATACACAGTGCATTTTCAAAGCTGTAATTTCATGAAAACAAAATGCCTTGAGAGAGAGAACAAGCTAGTTTAATATCATTTTTAAACTATAGCAACGGGAAGGTTGAAATAACCCACTTACTCCACTCTCCACCCCATATCAAGAGGTTCAATTATGCATTGATTTCAATAGTGCAGAATCAGGTTGTTTGCCACTAATTTCTCATGGGAGCAGGATCCCTACTATTCCCTGTCAACCATCATCCTTTATTTCACTTTCCTGTCCATGGCAATCTCTTCCCCCAAGACTGTAAATTTGTTCATCCCTTGGTTTAACAGTGCTCCCCAAATTAATCTGCAGAATGATTTGGTATCCTTAGGACATAGGAGTTAGCAGTGAGACGGGTAAGGGATACTACCGAGAAGGCAGCAGTATTCAGATACCACAGTGACAAGAGTGGTATCAGACCCATAGGAGAACAGGAGTAAATGAGAATGCTACTACTCAAGTAATCAGATATGTGTCACTTGTCTGCCTACTTCCTGCTATCTCTAGGAATTAATAAATGCTTCACGCTATGGTTATTCAAATTTTCACTTTGACAAGTGACAGTGGTGGTTTCACTTTTAATCACAGCTCTAAGTAAAGTCAGTTTTGGACTCTGTTTTAATCTCCAACCCACGCAAATCTGGATTTGGAGCTGGAGAATGCTGTAGGGAGGTAGATAAGGTGCTGAATGGTGAAAAGGAACAATAGGGGGATATGGGGAAGTGAGGGTGTTTAATTTAAAAATATCTCCCCACTCCCCAAAAAATGCACATTTATCACTACCCTGGTCACATTGCTTATGTGCTGTAATGCCTTCCCCTAGCCCTTGTCCATCTTTGTATTTTTAGATTCTGGAAAGCACCTAGCATATTTTATCTTTCTAAAAGCTATGCTCTAGTTCAACCACTGGTTGCTGGGCTAGATATAGGAATCATTGAGTAATATCTGTGGCCTGTTATGCCTTTGGCCTTAAAAACCTAAGAATTGTAGGTGCTATCAAAATACAAATAACCAGCACCCAACAGGTCTCACACTTTTATCATCATAATTTCTCTTCATCCTTGAAGACTTTAAACCACAAGTTGAGGACTTCAATAGCTCAGCCATAGGTTAGGGGTTTGTTACAGGAGTGGGTAGGTGAGATTCTGTGCCCTGCGTTGTGCAGGAGGTCAGACTAGTAGATCATAATGGTCCCTTCTGACTTTAAAGTCTATGAGTCTAACGAACGCATTGTGGAAATTTGATATTAGTTGTTGTAAAGAAATTACTCCCTTGGCATGCTGGATTCCCATCTGCCTGTGTCCCTCATTGGAGTGGTTCTTGACATGTCATTACAACTTGATTTTGGAAAATATGAATTGAGCACTGATGAGGTGAAAAACTGTGTGGTGTTTTAATGAGACCTAGGTTACAGCCATCGTCACCTCTTGCTCTCTGCTGTCCTCTCCATTGTCCGCAGGGCTCTTGCTTTTTCACTAAGTCTTTGGTTTACCATTACGGCTAGATTGTTCCTGCTCAAAGCCGTACATGGAGGGATCCATTAGGAAGGGGAGAAAATTGTTGGTGTTGGAGCCACTACGCGGGAGAATGTGCACCATCCCTCCCCCTCAAACTCTGCAGAAAACGGTCTAGAGGAGGGATGATCTTGTGACTAGGGCCTGGATTTGGTAAGCCAGGAAGTTGTCACCTGACTTTCTGCATGGCCTTGGGCAAGATGCTTAATTTACCCTATATCTCAGTTCTCTCTCTGTAACATTGAGATAATATTTCCTTAGTGCTCGGGGTGTTGTAAGGTTGAAATCCATTCTTGATGGTGAAGTGTTCACATACTACAGAGATAAGGGCCACATAAACACCTAAATAGAGTGACTCCTGAGTGGCTTATGTGCTGGCACTCCAGAGCTTCTCCACTCTGTGGAATTTTCCTCCTTCTCCTTTAAGGAGGAGGTTCCAGAGCTGCAAACCACTGGGAGGGGAACTGGTGACAAGCCATGACAGGGACTAGAAGGCCCTGCAGAATCCTTTTTATTTCCATACACATGGTGGTGGCCTGTGCTGCCTCACCTGAAATCCATGGTGGTTGGGGACTGAAACCCCTGCTCCTTCCTGAAAGAAACCCTAACACCTCCCCTCCCCCCCTGCAAAAAAACCAACAACTTTGTGCGGAGAACCTCGAAGGATTTTAATTCCTCCCTCTCTGAGCTCACTGCTGTAGGTTTTGCAGTGGGAGACAGCAACCAGGACCAAAAGCCCTTTAGAGTAGGGCCCTCAATTTTATATTTGCCTGTAAAATCCTATGCCTATAAAGTCCTATGCTTATAAACAGGTATTGTGTTTCAAGCAATGCTTACAATTTTATTGCAACTGTCACAATATTTGGTGTTTTTCTTAAAGCCCCAGCTCCCAAAGTCTTGGGATTATGCAAAAATCTCAACTTTCATTCTTTTAAAGCAAGTTTCTAACACTAATAGATGCAGAGAAAGGCTGGGGAATGTGTGACCCAAGTGTGACAGAGACAGGAATTTCCTGCAACAACTTCGAAAAACCTGATTGAATTAAGCTTAATCATCTTCGGGATCCATTGCATTAAATGGAAAGTTTATGTACTACCGTGAGCTGGGATTGTATGTAACCTCTCTATGGGAGAAAGGTGATATGAGGCATAGGAGTTCAACGTTGAAAACATGAAAGACAAGAATGGACTTTTGGGACAAGGAAGTGGACTTCCTGGGGACACCTAGAGAGAGGTTAATGCAAATCTCCCCTTCCACCGTTATGCAAAATCTTGCCTTTTGAAGCTACGTCCTGAGAAGAACGTTTTTGTCTGCTGATAACCTGTTGCCAGAGACTGGAGATCAAAGGCCCAAGCTGTATAAGAAATGGATGAACTGCTGAGCTGGTTGTTCTGGCTCTGAATCTGACAGTCAGAGGCGCTGACTCCATGGATGCACCCATGGGCAGCCCCAGAACAGCTCCTCCCCTTTTCCCCAGCGCCTCCCACCTGCCGGTGGCCCCAACAATCTACGTCTCCTACCCGTCACAATCAGCTGTTGCGCAGGAAGCGCTGGGGGGCAGGGAGAGGAGTGAGGGCATGGTGTGCACAGGGTAGGGGGTGGAACATGGAGGGAAGAGGCAGGGTGGAGCAGGGCAGGAAGAAGCAGGGCAGGGTGGGGCCTTGAGGGAAGGGGTGGAGTGGGGGCAAGGCACATTGGACAGTCGGTGTCTCTGCTGACAGTTATGGACTTATAACCACAGGGAAAACCAGTTGTGGGTTTTGAAGGACTGACACCTACCAGAACCTAGGCTGGAACTGGGCGTGATCTCTGGTAAGCGTTTTAACATGCATGCACGTTCTTTGGTTATTTTTAACATTTTCTTTGTAGTGCTTTCAGCTTAAGAATAAATGTGCTTGCTTAGAAAGGGCTGTGAGATAACTTGTAACGGCTAGCAATTATGCTGCTCGTAGCCTTTAAGGAGAAAGTAGAGCACAGACGCTGGCATGTTGAGGTGGTCTGGCTTGCTGGGGATATTACAGTGTAAGCAGGGAGCTGTCCTCAACCTAATCCTTATAGAGTTAAGTCAAATATTTTAACATCCGTACAACTGTGCAGGCTGTGGGGAAGGTGGGGAGGGGGAAACCTGATCAGGAGGGAGAGACACACAGGTTTCTGCCCAAGAGAGGTGACAGCTAGAAGCCAGGAGCCTTTTGAGTGGGTGCCCAATGTGGACCACAGATGAGGAATATAAGTGCAGTTTCCCTGAAACTGTGACACCAACTACACCCTAAAGGCTCAAAAACAAGAACCTGTAATGGGGCACCTCCCTTAAGTACACGGCTTTGTGGCCCTGTCAGTGCACAGCCCTCAACACCCACTCAGGGTCTTCCAATCAGCTACCCAGACCAGATTACTTCAAAACAAAATCCCTCCTGTCAGGGGCCTGGTTTATTAACTCTTTACAGAGTGCATGCCACCTCTTTTAGTCTCTTGAGTTCACACACACTCAGGGTCTGTATAAAAATCCCAATCAGTTTCCTTTCCCCCTGTTCCTTCCAGACCTGGGTTGTACTTTCGGCCAGCTGCAGGGCCTCGGCCAGCTTCTCCTCCAACTGGGCTCTTTCTCCCAAACCAGTCTCTTTACCTTTATGCTTGGAGGGGATCAACACTACAGGCAGACCTTCTCCTGTTGGTGTTTCTCTGTTATGAGGGAGGAGGCAGCAGATATGCTGGTCCCCTTCCCAAAACTCATCCCAGCTGGGGAAGAAAAGAGGGGAGCCTCACTCCACCTACTCTGCAAGGGTCCTGGTCCCAGGCCCTTAAAGAAACAGTAACAGGATTTCTCCCAAACTAGACTTATTCCCAGGATTGCTTCCTCTCTACCAATATCTCCTAGGTCCTTGTATGTATAAGACCTCTCAAAAGCTTAAATGGCCATGCCAGATGACAGGGGGTGGGCTGACCCCTAGGCACTATTTAAAAGGATTGCCCCATCACAAAATCCAGCTTTTTTAAAGGTATGATTTTGGAGTCTGATTCCTGATTTTTGAATGTCTGAGGTTGACAGTGCTGGTTTGCTCTGTAGCTAATGGGTGTAGGCTCTTTATTGAGGCTTATGCCCAACTGGCCTGCTCAGAGCAGGGAGATGAGATGGGGAAGGATTTCACTAGCTCCAGGTTTGTTTACACATTTCCAATGTTAATGCCTGAATCAGATGAAAATATTAGTCTTGACATTTTCCTTTATTGAAAAATATTGAGAAAACAGCTAAGAAAAAGAACAGCAAGCCAAAGTATTCAATGTTACAGAATATAAAACTGTGTACTGTGCTGGCAAAGGATGTGACCACTGTACTGTTCACAAATGGAGCTACTAAGACTGAATGAATGCTTTGAATTTGAGTAAATGTTCACAAGCCTCACAAAAATGTTGCACTCTTCTTGGCATGAGCTTTTAAGAAATTCCTGTGCCAGAGACTGTGCAGCACGCAGTAGGCTCTCAGGTTTTAGGTCAGATTTTTATTTTCTCCACCCCTTTTGGGGAAGTATAATAGCTTCATATTTGGAAACATTTACTGGTGTTTTTCAACAGCAGCAATAACAAGTTTACACGCTGAATTTATACAGTGGAAAACAGCAGATGTAAAATCTGTCCATGCAGAGTTCATTCTGGAGTTGCTCCTACCTTAACAGTGCAAGCAACATCATGTTATCTGAAGTCCAAGCTGTGATCCCTTTGTTACAAAACATTGTCTAACATGATCCACATAGAGCCCAATCAACAAACGTAAGAACGGCCATACCGGGTCAGACCAAAGGTCTAGCCCAGTATCCTGTCTACCGACGGTGGACAATGCCAGGTGCCCCAGAGGGAGTGGACCAACAGGCAATGATCAAGTAATCTCTCCCCTGCCATCCATCTCCATCCTCTGACTAACAGAGGCTAGGGACACCATCCTTACCCATCCTGGCTAATAGCCATTAATGGGCTTAACCACCATGAATTTATCCAGTTCTCTTTTAAACGCTGTTATAGTCAAAGCCTTCACAACCTCCTCAGGTAAGGAGTTCCACAAGTTGACTGTGCGCTGCGTATCTGAGTTGGTTTTCGTGGAGGGGTTTGCCATTTTTAAGAGGAATGGGTGAGTTAGGAATTCATAACATGGGCAAAAAGTTCTACAAGAGGTAAACCACAAATGGTACAGTCAGCTGGGCTTTTATGTGTGCCTGGGATACATGAAAACAGGACAGTGGAAATCCCTGCAGAGACTGTATTCTCCCCTTCCTCTTGGGTTTCTTCAGAAAGTTGAGCCAGGTGGCTGTCCCTCTAATGCCACATCTGTAAGTAGTTATTGGTTTGAGAATTTTCAGAAAAGCTTGTTTGCATTCCACCTCACAGTGTCAACCAAGCACCCTATATGCCAAGACCTGAGGAAATCCTGATTAAGTGCTGGTGGCATCTAATCTCCATTGCCATTTATTTTTTTTTAATGACAGGGATACAGCAATGATCAAAGAATATTAATAATAATATATGGAGACATACCTATCTCATAGAACTGGAAGGGACCCTGAAAGGTCATCAAGTCCAGCCCACTGCCTTCACTAGCAGGACCAAGTATTGATTTTGCCCCAGATCCCTCAGTGGCCCCCTCAAGGATTGAACTCACAACCCTGGGTTTAGCAGGCCAATGCTCAAACCACTGAGCTATCCCTCCCCCCAAGAATAATAAATAAACACAGCAATATGATTTCTTGAGATTGCTCCTACAAGATCATCAAGTCCTCCCTCAACCCAGTGTACACTTCCAAGTAATACAATTTCAGCACTTACCATACAATTAAACAATACACTAATTGTAGTGTTCAGGAACAAACATACATTCTGGCATGTGCAGCTACTAAAAGTTTACGTCTTCAGTGGCATTGTCTCCCTCTTTGCTATGGTTATGAGACAGTGGTTTCTTTGTTGTTTTCCCACTTAAGCAAACAAATGTACAAGCACCACAGTCCTCACCCCTTCTTTCAGAAAACATACATCCCTAGCACAGGTCATAGAGTTCATTGCAAGCTTAGGGGGAAAAATTGAGAGGCACTTGCTGACATATTACAACAATATACTGGCCTAGGGGAACAAGCAAAGGTTTCATTTCACTCAGGAAATAGAGGAAACTTATTCAGAATCACACATGGGACTGAGGGGGAGTATGAACCACTAACAGCTGTGGGTAAAAAGAGATGTAGACTAAGATTCGAACAGCTTTACCACTAAGGCTTCTGTCTGAGCTGCAATGAACATTAAAGTACCAATGTAAAACAAATGCTCTTAGTTTTTAGGTCTGAATCATGAACCAGATCCTGCACTCTTGAAGTCATTGGGCGTTTGGCCGTCGATTTCACAGATGAAATATCAGATTTTACTTCCACAGAGCAGGCTGGAATCCATAGAGAGCACAGCCTTTGTGACACTCTTGCTTTTCTACTACTACTGAAAAACAGTCCCCTTGCATACAGCAGTAGCAAGGGGTGTTGGGACATCTGTTGTGGTACAATGAGGAATATCTACACAAAGTTACAAAGCATTGTACTTCAGTGATCTTGCAAAAAAACAAAAACAACCACCGTCAAACAGAGGCAGATATGAATCTGAGGGCTCCCTTTTTGAGATACATGAAGCAGGTGAGCAAAAAGAAATCTGTCTATGATTAATAAGCTTTTTTCAAAATCAGGGCAGAAAAGTTAAAGTATTTCTTGCTGAAAGGTGAGGAGCCAACTTCTGCTTTCAATGATATACCGCTAACTTCATTGGGACTCCATGCAGGTAATTGCATGTGTGTGATATCCAAGGGAGGTAAAAATATTTCTCCAATATCCATCAAAGAACACTGCAGCAAAATAAAGTTGCACCTAAAATTTACAACAAACCATTTCCCTAGGTCATGTGAGTGTTGAACATAAATATATTTTTCACTACAAGGAAGATATTATCATGTTAACAACAGAACATCATTCTCACCTGCCTGCCCCAGATTTTATTGTGAATTAAATGGCAAAATGTTACAAGCTTTGTTTTATTTTAACCACCATATTTTATATCTTGTTCAAACAGGAATGGTCACCTTGTTAAAATAAATAAATAAAAGGAAGCCGAGGCTTTTCAGTGGAGTCGTCTGGACATACTGACTTCATTTAGGTCACACTTGAATGAGCTGTAGTTTTTTCTTTCAGCTTGTTTCATCACATCTAATTTCACACACAACACCCACTGCAAGCAAGCAGTCTGAGCTCTGCAAAGAGGAAATGTTATAATAAAGGCAAATAGAATGTGTTTAATGTAGCAGAGCCCCAAGGTAGAGTAGACTTAAAATAGTGAGAGTTAGAAAGAAAGTGTGTTTGAACAGAGAGCTGTTTGAGGAAAAACAGAAAAAAGATGAAAGATGATGGAGCGGAAAAATGTACCATTAATTTATTTTTGCTAACCAATTAACAAATCATGGATGTTCAGCATCTGCAGAGACGGATGCCCTGACAAACTATCTTCATTTTTCTGAGTCTCAGTACTGTCAGCATGTACAAATTAAGAACAAAACAAAACTTTGTCATCCATCCTACTGCGTAACGCCATATTATACACATCAGAGTGGGTTTTGGGGGGGTTTTTTTTGCATGGTCTTTTGCATTGCCATTTGCTGTCTTCTCTAAGTGATAGCACTGTTATTAATTAGATGCTATGATGAATTGGGCTATATCTGTACAACTTATGAATTCTGTTTGAGACTGTGAAGTTTTATTATGACAAACTGCTGCATCATCTGTGCCTATATGTGGATCTACTATGGCTTACAGTTCCAGTAGCAGACACACACCAGACAGGGCCAGTTTGAAATACTTACAATTAACAACGGTACTTTAGATGTCACAATAGATTATGCTAAAAAAAGCAGCTGCATCTTTAGGGGGAAAAACAGTTTAGCTGATTCCTCTGAAGGCAGGATGGAGGCAGAAGTAGTGGAAACTTACTGAGAGAACAAAAGATGCCAGGTAATGAGAAGGGGCTTAGATAAAGAAATGCACCTGAACAGGGGCCAGACAAGAAGAGGAAGAGTGAGGCAAGAGTTATCAAGGTCACAGAAGCCGGTGGGGAGGGGCTCCAGGAATGAGAGGTCACTCAGCAGCTATTGCCTCATGAGACACAGGGGCCTGGCCCATTTTCCTAAGCCCAGATTTTGGCCCCAAATATTCTGGACAACCCAATGGACTTGGATTCCAGCCCAAAGAATGCCCTGGCGTGGTGAGGAAACTTAGGCAGGGACATGTGTGTAGTGTTTATTGTTTTGTATAATCTATACTCTCCTGTGCTTTACATGAAAAAGTATAAAAGAGCATAAACCTTTTAGCCTGCCCAAAGTATGTTTTACAACTACTGCATGCCCCTGAGAGAGTTAAACTGTAAACCAAATATGTACAAGCAATAATTATTTGCAGGATCAATCATAACAAGAAGGAATCTATTCAGAGCCAGCTTCCAATCCCCATGCTTACATTCTGTAGTAGGTTCTCTCCTCAAGCAGTCCCATTGATTTCAATGACCTGGCCCTCAGTTTGGGAATTCACATTTGAAGAGAAATTATTAAATCCAAAACAAAAGTTTATGGGTCATCTACTGACTCCAAGTGGAATAGGAGGCATTCTACTCTTAGCAGTATAGACTCACATGCTTAAGTCTTTGCAGGATTGGGTCTTTATTGCATAATTTCTTTCCACTTATGCACTACAACAATGGGGAGAGGGGATCCATAAAAAGCACAGATGGACTTGGATAGCAAGATTCCAACTCTGGGTTTCATGAACATTAGTTCTCTTTGAAATATTAGAACTAACAAAGGTTTGTCAACACTTCTCATAGGCTTTTATAGAGAGATGTCCACCAAAGCATGTCAGTGACACAGATTCATCAATTCAAAAGGGAAAGGAACCATTGTGATCATCAGCTCTGATCTCCTGTATGCTACAGGCCATGGAACTTCCCCAAATAATTCCTAGAGCGTGTCTTTTAGGAAAAACATCCAATAAAGGACGTCCATAAAGGATGAGGAAAGGAATGTTTCTTCAAGGTTAAGAACCCAGTATAGCTCATCCTGAACAACCCGATTTTAATCTCAGTTCAAGTACAATATCTGGCAACTTTTTTCTGTTTTAGAGATTTTGCAGATACTTGTGCCTTGGGACTGGGGGTGATATGAAATTTTAAGAAATTTGATTAACAGAAAACAAATCATGTTTTTTTTCCAATTACGTTTATACAAAATCCCTGTCTTAGTGCTCTGTATTATCTTTCAGCTTACATCAGAAAGATGGCAAAATATTGTGAACAGCAAGCCTGCTGCCAGTTTTATACTGTTTGCTTTAAAAAAACAACAACAGTTAGGCAAGTTCTTGTTCTCAGGAAATAGACAAGATAGGTCCTGTATTCTTTGGTGCATAATCTAACGGTTGCCACACCCCCAAAATTTCAGGCAGATTTGAACTGTACGTGCATAAATAGCACGTGTTATATTGACCAAGTACACTTCTGAATAACCGAATCAATGGAATGAAGGACGCAAAGAGCTAAATGTTTCTTGGCAGCATCTAGGTTATCAGAAAAGCAAATAAATGGAGACTGGCCAACATAAAAGTTCAACAGATGTCCAAAATGCACTGTAAACATAATGGGTCAGTGAGGCTAGGGCCCAGCTTCCCTTTTTGCAGGCATAATTTGTGCCTTCAATTCTCCAATTTGCTCCCACAAAAAATGGAAGACTGCCCTAATTAACAGTTACCTCATCCCCATATCTTTTTAATAAAACCTTTGATACAGTGTCTCAATTTCTTTTTTATGTGGGAGAAGAAGGATGGTCTTGTGGTTAGGGAGCATGGCTGGGGCTCAGGAGGCTGGGTTCACTTCCTTGCTTTGCCACAGATTTCCTGTGTGACCTTGGGCAAGTCATTTAGGCTGCCTACAGATTTCCCCTACTTGTGTACATATACTTGTGCTAGCTTTCACTGAGATAGCACAAGCATAAATAGCAGTGTTGCCCACATAGCAGCAGCAGAGGCATGGCTCAGCCATGCAGAGTACAAACCTTCCTGAAACCGGTGGGTACATGCACGGAATAGCTAAGCCATGCAGCCGCTACACTACTATTTATACTAGGGCTAGCTCAATGGTAGCTAGCATGAGAATGTCTACATGAGCAGGGGAGCCTTAGTCTCTTTGTGCCTCAGTTGCCCCCCCAAAAAACAGGAGAAATAATACTTCTCTAGCTCACAGGAGCATTAGAAGGATAAACACATTCAAAACTATAAGGTCATCAAATATTATGGTAATAGGGATGCCATTAGTACCTAAGATAGATATTTAGAGTACATGCTGATTTTGAGGAGGGGGAGGGTTACAGACACCCATCAGAGTATGTAGCATTAGCACCACTGCTCTTTCATCTGGAGTAATAAAGAACAAACATCAGCTACAGGTTAACCTACATAAGAATGCCTTGCATGACTCTCCAAAGCTCATTTCTGACTCTGGTCCACCATCACAAAGGGCAGCTAATACCAGAGGAAGAGTCCCTCATAAAAAGAAAGCCCTGCTACCAGTTGAGGGATAAATCAGAGCAAGCTGATCTTAACTGCTGCAATGGGGATAGAAGGAGAGATGGCTCACACGGCTTTGTAGATGGTCCTTAACACTGCCTTGCACCCAGCTATGAACAAGAAGCTGGTAAACTGTGTTCCTAAAGGCTTTCCCCACACAGGTGGTGGGCAATTGCATTTCTGAGTGGACTTTAAGAGTAGCCCTAAATACATAGCATTGCACTAATCTACCCTGGAGATGACAAAGGCATGAATGACCATTGCTTAGTCTGCATCAGAGAGGAGTAGTCACATCCTTCTGGCAACTTGTTGCTGCTGAAAGGCACTGGAGACTACTACCATACAGTGCAACAGCTCCAAATGAGACAGAGGTTGCAAGCCACTTTGGAGACAGGTGGAAAGTTGACAGTGCAGAAACTGCCTTCTACTAAGTATTTCTCATTGACAACAAGCACCATTTCTATGTGGCTGAGTCACGGCAAGAGTGTGTTCACCTAGGCCCCTAACTCTGTCAGGGAGTAGGAGAGCAATGAGGCAGCAGAATTTCAGTTGAATGAAAAGCAGCTAAGGCTGCCCTCTTTCACATCACTCCCCAGTGATCTATCTGCTGGGAAAACCAAACTCAAACTCCACTCCAGGGAAAGGGAAAGGGGCAGGGCTGGATGGCCACTGCGTATACATAGTCTACCAGGCTCTGCTTTGATATACAGGAATGTTCGAAAACCTATCAGTATTGCTTAGATTTCACCGCTGTCTACTCTCTAAAAAAACAACAAGGAGTCTGGTGGCACCTTAAAGACTAACAGATTTATTTGGGCATAAGCTTTCGTGAGTAAAAACCTCACTTCTTCGGATGCATCATTTAAGATATGGTACACCAAGGACTGAGGTTACCATTATACAACAAATTCCACCTTTTCAATAATGGTCCCCAATCCATGATCAAAGCCTTCAAGTGGACCAGGATAGAAAGAACTGTAATACATTGCAGCTCAGTAGTCCTCTCCCATCCTCCAGTCTGCTATTGATTTTTCAGCAATGTGGCAGAAATGTGCCAGCCAAAGATTTTTGGCTACACTGCCTTTTCAGCAGCTTCTCCCAAAGGCAGGACTGAAAGCATCTCATGCAATATTTTTAAGAAGTCGGGAAAAGCATAATTAAAAACATTGCTGGATTATAAAGTAAAACACAGGCCACATTAATATTTGCTGTGGAGTTCAGTAGAACAAGGGATACCAGATAGTCTCATGAAGACTGATGAGCAGATTGTCGGAGGCGTTCAGTACCTCCATGTGAACCAATGGGAAGAAGTGGATAATCAGCATCTTGGGAAAAAATCAAGCAGTGAGTTTCTGAAGCGTAAGGAATCGTGTTTCCTTCATTTCTGGTCTTTGAAGCCTCAGCAGTGGGTGACAAGCGTTCAGTAGCTATAATTAAAGATGTAAAAAGATTCTGCACTTGAAGTACTGATCTGTAAATGCTCAAAATAATGGCAGTTACCTTTTTTCACTGTCGACTGTAATCCAAAAGGTCCAGGTTGAATGCTCAAAATGTACATCTCACAAAAAAGTGTCTGTTCCGTCAGTTTGCATTTCCCCGACTGTTGTGCTACCATCTACAAAGCACAGCATTGTTCAACAATAGCTACGGAATGGAACATGGATCCAAGTTGCAGGTTTGCTGCAGGAATGTGTTCCAAATCAATCACTGCTGGCTGCTGGATTTCACGTAATGTAAGCAAATTTTGTACAGAATAACAAAAGGAAAAATGGGCAATGTGAAAATCCCATAGTAAGTTAAACAGGTCTATTTAAACTCCTGCTTGGAGAGCTCTACACCACAGAGCTGCACCAGGGTTGGTTTTGTTTTTCATCATCATCACTAGTAATAGTGCCCTCACTCAACGCCACAGGGCAGGACTGAAGACAACTGTTGCTCACTCTTCAGCCTTACCTTTGGGGCAAAGCCAGTCCTCAAATTCACTATCCCCAAAGAAGGCCCTAAAGGACTGGTGCATTTCTAGGGTGCAGAGGCAAGAGGGCAGAATGTTGGGAATCTATGCAAAGGCAGTGGCAGCGGTCACATAAATGTGCCGTGTCTTAAATTAGATTGTAAGGTCTTCAGGGCCACAAAAAACAGCAGCACCAGCCACCGTAGCATAGTAAATGAACATGGAAAGCTGTGTGGGGCTTTGCTCTGTGCAGGAGTGTGGAGGGGTGGAGTGTTCTGCCTTTCTGTATGAGGGAGGGAATTTAATGATGTGATTGGTGGAGGTGGGTGAGGCCATGACTGGCTAAGGATATGGCCATGATTGGCTCTCTGCTTTGACAAAGAAGTGGCTGCCTCCAACTTTTCTTGCCCTTCCTGTGAGGTTTGATCGGGCTGTCATTGACCCCAAAGGAATGCTACTGTCTTAGCTCCGCCTGTGTGAGACGATCTCTTTATCTCATGAACTGCTTCCAGATATACAGTATTAAAATCTCCAGGTGGCAATTTTAACCGATACGCTACAATTAACATTTGATGGCCCACAAATGCATTATGAAGTTCACTACTCAAAATTATTTGAGCTGCTGGGATTGAAAGAATTATGCTCTAATCGCCTGGCTTCATCCAGCCCATTTGGAAAGTTAATGTTTTTCAATTAAATCTCCCACTGGGACTCATCTACTTTCACAGCACCAGCACAGCCAGGTTACACTGATTAATTACTGCTACTTGCCCTTCTACCTCAGAAAATCTCAGTAAGATGTCCAATAACTAAAGTGCTTTAGTAAAAACTACAGGGTAAATCAACATGTTATGTAATTCTGAATCTGAAACTTCAAAGGGTTTTACAAAATTGAAAAAAGGAGCCAGAGGATTACAGGCCTTCGGCATTTAAGAACTCAGAGTATGCAAGGTTCAGACCTGATTCAGTACCCAAACAAATAAATACCAATTCATATTGGAAAGCCAGCCCACGTAGGTAATCACAGTTCATCAAACAGAGAATCTGAATGTAGGAATTAAATTACACTTTCAATTCTGGAGAGGTAATAGAGCTGCCAGACTTACAATCCTCAATTTACACTACGTGTATCTTAAATATCAAGTGGGTAGTACAAGGGAGGAAGCCATCCTTACAAGTCTACCACTCACGGAAGAAATTAAGCCCAGTATTTTCATTATTGTGGAGCCTGCAGTACTGACCGCATAGAGCAGGGGTTCTCAGACTTTTGAACTGGTGTCCCCCTTTCACACAGCAAGCCTCTGAGTGCGACCCCCCTTATACATTAAAAACACTTTTTAATATATTTAACACCATTATAAATGCTGGCGGTGAAGCAGGGCTTGGGGTGGAGGCTGACAGCTCACAACCCCCCATATAATAACCTCACGACCCCCTGAGGAGTCCTGACCCCCCATTTGAGTACCCCTGGCATTGAGGATGTAAGATAATTTCTATTCTAAACCCAATTGTGGCCACAAACCCCTCTCCAATTATTGCAAAGAAAGCTGAAAGCTCATTTCAGCCTGAATTTTGGTAGGCTGAGCCTTTTGTGAAAAGTTTAATTACACAGTAATTTCCACATTGTGAGTCTTGAGAAATAAGTGTTTTCCCCCTAAAACTTGTTTGACTTTTTATCTGTTCATTAGTCAAAATGAGTTTTGCCTAAAGACCAAGTTGTTCTTCACATTTATACCAATAAAACTAGCACATATGCCTACTTTTGTATTTTTGGAATTCTTCAGTTATTCTGTAGTTTTTCCACCAACACTCAAAACTCTATAAAATAGTTATGGAGTTGTAAAACTCTGTTTTCCAACTAGAGAGATTTCAAGACTCACAGACATCATAGGCTCTCTGTTGGCTACTGCAGCATGAAAAGCATTCACATACACAGTTAATAATCATTCATCTATTTTATTTTTAAGTTGTTCTCAACTTGTTCCATATCCCAGCTTCCTTTGCTGTACCAGACCACACTGTGGTCCCTTGCCAAGATCTAGCTGGGACCATGTCATGGGGCACTGCCCTCCAGCATATCTCTTTGTGGCCTCTGATGGCCTGTAGATGCATTGCACTCAGCACCCTCCTTAGGTTCAATCCATTACCCAGGCTAGATTGGTTCAAAACGTGTACCCCTTTCATAGGGTCTGCTTTAAGTCTTTCTACAAAGAGTAACTCATTTCATTAGTTGCTAGGGTTCCTCCAGGTTTGGCCTGGAGTCTCCAGGAATTAAAATGTAATATTTAATTAAATATTATGTCATGTGATGAAATCTCCAGGAATACATCCAACCAAAACTGGAAATCCTATTAGTTGCCCCAGTTCACACCCACTCTGGGTCCATAAAACAGAGTTGTAGTCAGCTTTCATGACCTTGTTCAGAAGGTACTCCCCAAAGGGCTTTAAACACTCAGTCTCTCTTAAACCAAGAGTTCTCAGCTCTCCTCCCTGGAGCTGGGTTGTAGCTCATCCTCAGCTGATGGGGTGAAAGGGGAACTTTGCCCATAGGCGTGGGAACTAGGGTTGCAGGGGTGCTAATTGGTGGAGGTGCACGCGCCGGGGTCCTGGCTGCTGGCCCTGCATGCCCGGGGTCCTGGCCTCAGCTCTGCGGGGGAGGGATGGGGGGGTGGACGGGGTAAGGGGCTGGCTTTCAGCACCCGCACTATTAAAAAAGTTCCAGTGCCACTGGCCTTGCCCAGCCCACCCTGCAAGGCTCCAAGCCCCACATTCTTAAAGAAACAGTAACTGATTTGCTCCCAACACACTACTTATTCCTGGGGCCACTTACTCTGAACTAGTACCGCTTATTTAAAAAAAAAAATCTTAAAGGGCTAAGCTAGGTGATGGAGATGGAGAGATGGGCTGACCCCTAGGCCCCATGACCATTATGGGACAGACTTAACCCCCTCATATGCACTCTTACCATTTAGCAACATAAGAGCAGGGTGGTCACAACCCCCTGACTCTTGTTTGTAGTCCCCACCTTAAGCACCCCTGCTCTAAATTATATTGATTATGGTGGGAAAGGTGAACAAAGAGGAGGGTCTTGCTGCATAACCTAAACGAGGCTAGTCATTGGATTAAACAAATCTTTGGCAGCTTCTTCTGCAGACGAACTCACTCATCCTACACAGTTTTATCTCCAGCTCTCAGATGCTTCACCTAGGGCTTTGTAAGCTGTACTGTCCCAAAGGAGCACAGCTCTCTTCAGGAGCACCACCAGCTTTTCTGCCGCCCTAGGTGGCGGAAGGTCCCGCCCCGAAATGCCGCCTCCCACAGAGCCTAATGGGTTGCGCCGGCCCTGGCTCTCTTCATGGGACAGAGAGAGAAATGTGGGCCTGGATCCACAAAGGGACTTAGGCATTGTAACACTGAGCATTTTGGCACCTAGAAAATCACAGGAATGCTGCAATTCACAAAGCCTGAGTTAATCTAGACAATGAATGGGGAGAACCAACTGTCTTACCAGAGATAGGCACTTAAGTCATTCCTGGTGAGAATTCACCTTATGACTCTTAGCCCATTGATAAGCACGCTCTCTGAGGCTGTGGGACACCCAGGTTCAATTCCCTCCTCTGCCCAAGCGGGAGAAATTATTTGAACAGGGGTCTCCCCACCTCTGATGGGAGTGCTCTAGCCACTGAGCTATGGGATATTGTTATGCCAGGCTCTCTCAATCTCTCCTGAAGAAGCTGTTCTATTGTAGATAAATAAAAAACATTATTTTGAGCAGGGGGACCGGACCCTGTGTCTTTCACTTGGGTGCCCTAGCCACTGGACTACAGAGTCATCTCTCTCTCTTTCTGGCCCAATGACTAATTATTTATCCACAGTGGATAAACTTCACCAGGAGAGACTGAGGGAGCCCCACATCAGTACTGAGAGCATCTCTTCTGAGGGGTGGAAGGCCCCTGTCCAATCCCTCTGCCTCAGGAAGAGAAGTAAGAATTGAACCTGGGTCTTAGGAACATGTGACTTAGGGAGGTGAATGTCCATCTTGCCCTGTTTCGTGGATGGCCCTGGAGCTTAGGCAGGAGACAGGTGTCTGCATGCCTAAGGCAAAAAGGTAGACACCAAGGGGCGTTTAGGCTCTGGGTGAGTTTAGACGCCTCCAGGGTTCAGCATGAGACTTAGTTGGCTGAGTACCTTTGTGGATCTGACCTGTGGTTGTTGCATGCTGACCATTGATAGCTCAACAGCTGAATATTCCCTTTTCTCTCTACACAATTATAATGTTGACTAACTAGCTACCCTCTTCCTTATGCTCCCGTAAGCTACTTTACATGCAAATGACGTGCTCCTACTGTCTGATGAATTGAAAAACAGGCCAGTTTTTGAACGGCATGGGAACGAGGTGGAAGCACTGAAGCGAGTTCTCACCAAGATAATGAAAGGTTCTGACATATGACTCTTCATATGGGGGTTAGTGAAAACAAAAAGCATACCCTGATATTGGCCCTACTGGCTGCTTACACTATAGGTCTGCTTTCTGTCATATCAAGCCAAAGCCATATCAATTTCTGCCATCCCGTCTTCATTATCATGACAATGCTCAGGCTCTGCCAAGGAATCACTCAAAGCATGATCACCTGGCTACTCCCAAGCCTTAGTTTCAATATAGTCCACAGATATGCCACTACCCCCATTTCCAGCCAAAATACAGACAATAGTTTCAGACCCAGATCAGTTTACAAAGGCTATTTTCATTTGAATTTAAAGACAAAACAGAGCACCTTCAGATTAACAGCTTAATAAATGGCACATGTAAATATGTGCTGTGGGGTTGGCGATAGACATATCGTTAGATCAGTGACTGTCACAAGTACAGCTTACTTAAGCCTATGCCCACAAATAAGCGCCCCAGTCTTTAAAAGAGAAGGATTGTATTCAGGCATCACGATCCCGAAAAAAGGCCCAAAATGGACTTAACTCTGCAACAGTGCCACTTTGTACACACAGTACGCACACGGGAGAGAATTTAAGAAGCAGCCCCTCCACTCCCATTCTGCATCTCTGCGTCCTGCTAGCATTCATACACCAATAATGACATTTTTCTCCTTTGTAACTTCAGCTACCGTCTTTCACACAGTCAGATTTTACTTTGGCATTTACATAAAAAGGCCTCACATCAATTGAAACCTGGCACATATAAATACCATAACACATGGCACATTAAAACCACACTAAAGCTCCACTCTGGTATATCTCTCGAAATAGACCATCTCTTATTTAGAATCAATAAACACCAGCTGCATCTCTACCCAAGGATAACAATACTACACCAAGCAACAGAGGGTCCTGTGGCACCTTTGAGACTAACAGAAGTACTGGGAGCATAAGCTTTCGTGGGTAAGAACCTCACTTCTTCAGATGCAAGTAATGGAAATCTCTAGAGGCAGGTATATATCAGTGTGGAGATAACGAGGTTAGTTCAATCAGGGAGGGTGAGGTGCTCTGCTAGCAGTTGAGGTGTGAACACCAAGGGAGGAGAAACTGTTTCTGTAGTTGGATAGCCATTCACAGTCTTTGTTTAATCCTGATCTGATGGTGTCAAATTTGCAAATGAACTGGAGCTCAGCAGTTTCTCTTTGGAGTCTGGTCCTGAAGTTTTTTTGCTAATACTACACCAGTTACCCATGTGCACATCAGCCTCTTTTGTACCCATCACTGGATTGTAACTGTGGATACAGCATGCTTGTGTATATCACTGGTGTATCAAGTACCCGTGTATATCCTGTAGAGCAATACTGCACCCGGTAATTATGTTCTTAGCCAAACATGATGTTATATTTATAACATGAGTTTTTGGCCATCTTTGATTCTAATAATGTACTAAGTGAAGGATGGACTGTGCCTTTAAAAGCACGGTGCTGCTGTAGCGGGATGAAGAGAGGCCACAGAGGGGGAGAATCCCAGGAATAATTGTGGCCCCAGCAGTGGTCACTCTGCTGCCCTGTTAAAGGACATGACATACACTCCACCCCACCTGCACCCAGCCAGCCCTGACTGTGATGAAGGGGTAGGGCCTCACCCTAACCTTGACACTTCTGGGAAATCTAGTGCTATTAGCACTAGCCCTGCCCTCTCCAGCCATAGGACCCAATTCTGCCACCTTACTCATGTTGAGCAGTGCCTTGCCCTGTGAGCTGTCCCACTGAAAACAAAGGGGATTACTCCTGTGACCAAGTACCATCCACAGTGAAAGAGGATCATAGCAGGGCTGGCCCATGTGCCAAGGCTCTCTCCCCCAGTTATGCACCCTCAGAGGTCATGCAACAAGCAGGCCTTTAGTGTATGATTGTTTGCATCCTTGAATCCCATCTATGTTCTGTGTATATCTCCTTAGCTGGACTTATTGATAGCACAACTGAACAACTTAATGAAATAGCCAGGAACAAGATTTACAAATATCTACTCGTACAAAACCATAAAAACACCCTAACCTCAACCTAGAGATATTGTGAAGCAAACTGTCCTGTGTTGCGGAACTGCTAGCCATGACTCTGTCAGACAGAAAGGCCTCTCTTGCCTCACAATAATATATGATGAAAACACCGTAGCCTTTAAAGTTCTGGGGTTAGCATCAGTTTGTACAGGACGGTAATAGATAGGTTACAGAGAATGATCTCAAGTAAACCCAACTGTCCCTCCACATCCAGGGGCAGAGGGTAAATGTCTTCATATGACTCTCCCCCAGCCCATGCTGGAACAGAGATCAGCCGTCTCTGTTGTACCATTCTCACACCTCCCTGGCCATGCAGAGGGCAATGATGAGTGGGAGTAGGGCCAGGAATAACAGGCATCATCCATGGGCAGCGGGTGAAACCCCCTTTCAAGGAGGCTAGCTTGCTGCCCCACCTCCTGACTGAGGCCCCGCCTCTACCCTGCCCCCCATCACTCGCCGGGGCCAGGGTAGCCCTGAGACCCCCCATGGCAGTCCAAGCCTCTCTGGGCCCCGAGCCAACAGCCAGCCCAAGCTCCGGGCTACTAGCATGAGCTGAGCCTCCACTGGCTCTGGGGGAAAGGCAGAGTGGGGGCGGGGCCTCAGCACGGAGTGTGGGTGTGGCTATGGCCTGTGTTTGGGGAGGCTTAGCCTCCCTGGGCCTATTATACCCACTACCCATGGTATCATCCCCCCCTTAGGTCCCGGGGGGAGGAGGAGGAAATGACATAGCTCCAGCCTATGACTAAGACAAACCCTCAAGAAAGGAAACACCTCCACATTCTAAGTATACACAAAACAAAATGGCAGTGTTTCCTTTCAATTACACAGCTACATGCTCCACAACTTTCAGATTTCTGAGAGCGGTTGAGCACACACAACTCCCACTGACTTCAGTATTTTCATTTAGCATACAATAACTATCCTATCAAATGGGAAATGAATGTATATTACAGGGGTCATCAACATTTGGCTCACGGCTCACCAGGGTAAGCACCCTGGCGGGCCGGTCCAGTTTATTTTCCTGCTGACGCAGCAGGTTTGGCCAATCGCGGCCCCCACTTGCCGCGGTTTGCCGTCCCGGGCCAATGGGGGCGGCGGGAAGCCGCAGCCAGCAAATCCCTTGCCCGCACCGCTTCTCGCCGCCCCCATTGGCCCGGGACGGTGAACCGCAGCGAGTGGGGGCCGCGATCAGCTGAACCTGCCGCGTCAGCAGGTAAATAAACTGAACCGGTATATTAGTTTAGGACTCTTCATTTAAAGTGTTCCCAACAAATGTATAGCCTTCAGTAGATGCTGAAATATAGCATAAGGATTCATGTGTTATTCATACTGAGAGATGGATGTTTTGATGCAAATAGGATGTGTGTAAATGTATAAGGCTACAGCACCTGATCAGTGTGTAATTATTTTTAGAAAAACACTCCTGAGGTTGTGTTCTTTATTTAATCATAAAAGTACTTGTTCCTGGGTGGAAACAAAAACTGTCTGCAAATTACAGGGGCACTTCTCCCCACTCCCATCCTTTTCCCAATACACAGAAACAGAAAAAATGTTCTAGATTTGCTCTGTCATAAAAAAAAAGTCACAAAGAGAGACCTACAACACTGCTGATATCCCTTGTAGACAAATTTCCACTGGGAAGAGAGCTCTAAATACTATACACTGTGCAGCTAAGTGGCAGAAATATGAGACAAACTCCTAGGTTCATCATTTGGATTTTATCAGTACTTAATATATATGTTAGTAAAAAAAAAATTAAAGTCAAGTTGGGTGGACTGGCTAATTGGCTATATTAGGTAGCTGGTACAGAATAAGAACCTTCCCTCATTAACCCCCTTATAATTGCTACTTTTGGGGCATATAATTTCTTAGGCTAATAAAAACACCCTTAATTTTGAGCAAAGAAGTGGAGGAGCTTTCGTCAGAGCTGACAGATGTGTAGAACACACTACATGACATAAGGACCAATCTATTCTAAGTTCTCAATTTGTAGCACCCAGTAGCTTTGACCTGCTTCCAGAGTGAAAGTGCAGACTAAACAGACAGGAGGATGTTGTCTTAATCCTCTTTCACACTTTACTGTCTGCCTGCCAAACAGCTAGAGAGTTCCCTAGGGACCTCTTTCTTTTGTCATCACCCTGTTATTCTTCTCTCAGAGAGCAAGCCTCTACTTTTCTAAATGCTAATGCTGCTAACTCCTATCAGTTATCATATGTGGTTAACGCTTTCTCAGTACTCGAGCCAGATATAGGAAATAGACCCCACCCTCCTTCTTGTGTCAAACCCCAGAACTCAACTGTGAACAGTCTGGTGTTGAAGTCAAAAACAAAACTATGCAATGATGTTTCTTTATCCTTCTATAGGAAAGAAAGTGGATGCAATACATTATATTCCTGGCTAGCTTTTGCTAGATTCAGAAATGAGAAGCTTGTTGAAAGCCACTGTCAGAACATTCATCATCATCATAACTTCATTATTTGCTCTTTGTTCTGCAGAATCAGTATAGTAGAGTTTCTGAGGCTATGTGCTTGATCATACTTTGTTTCAGTGTAAAACTCCTAAGAAAACAATCAGATGAACTCCCCCTACATATTTTGTACTAGATTTTTCTAAGGGTTGCCAGACAAAAGGATAATTAATTAACCCTCCATGCCATCTAACATCCTGATGACTAAGTAAATCCATTGTGCCACCTGCCATAGCAAGTCTTGTTTAATCTAGTGTATAAGTCTATACCGGTAGGGCTACATTTTGCCATCATTTACACCCTAGCCAACCCCAGAAAAGTCAACGGGTTTGCATGTGGTATGATTGAGGTCAGATTTATGATTTTAATCATTTAATCCACTGTATAATCTGATGGCCAATATGCCTTTTTGTTCAAGAAATAAATGTTCTTTGAATTCCAAATTGAATTAATAATTTGTTATCCAAAAGCCTCCAATCTAATGTCACTTAGAAGAGAGTAAACAAAATGAAGCTCAAACTTTGTGCCTGTAACGTTCTTCCTCTACAGAATTCAACTGGGTGGATGGGGTCCAACCAATGAAGAAAAGGAGCATGCTCTTTTACAGTATCAGGAAATGCATTGTGTATATATGAAAAAAAAAATTCATCAGCAGTCAGATAGACAATGCAGGTTGGAAATACAAACAATGAATCCATGTTTGAAACAGGAATGTAACAACATTGCTTAAAATAGACTATACAGTCATTTAATATTGCAAATAAAAGCTCTAGACTAGAGACGGTGATAGTTAGAGCCGCTCTTTCACAAGAACATAGTATGCACCATCATAAAAAAAAAAACTAGACTATCCACAAAGCTTAACCACCAAATTGCCTAAGTAACTGTCTTTTGTTTTAAAGTCTTCAATTTGCTGGACACGAAGGAAGTGGCAAACCAGAGGATGATTGAAATCTATGATCTGTCACCACAGAAAGCGTTGATGCATGGACACTGTGAAAACAAAAAGCAGTAAAACAGAAATAAGATAAGTCAACCAGATAAGTACAAGATGGTGCCTCTAACTTGCCTGCGAATTATGAGAAAATGGTGGCCTTATTGCATGGGACGACCACAGAAATAATGGCACTTTACACTATGTCCAAAGCACAGTGCAGACAGTGAATAACATACAGTGTCAAAATACATTATCGTTCATGTTCTTGAGAGATAATATGATTATATCCCAACTAGCCATATTGAGTAGATGCTATTTCTGGTTTTCATGGATTTCAGTCACTAGAGGCTAGTGCCACATGCTTGCAAAACACTACTCAAATAATGCTGTGTGAGAAGACAGGCAACCCTTGTCCATACCAATTAAGAATGCATGCTACGTCACATCACCCGAGAAGACATTACATAGCGCATCCACATAGACTACTGCCTAACATGCTGACCCATATTGTCTCATTATTTCCCTTCTGTCAGTATCCTTCTGTTGTCTCTTGTCTTATACTTAAATTGTAGGTGCTTTAGGGCAGAGAATGTCTTTTTGTTCTGTGTTTGTACAGTGTCTAGCACAATGAGGTCCTAGAGATCCATGGCTAGGGCTTCTAGGCACTGTGGTAACACAAATAATTAATAACAACAACAGCATAGCCCACCTGTGAACACCCGATTGTGCCATCAGATGAAATATCACCTATCATCTAACCAAATATTACACATGCACTAACTGCTGATTTCATGTGGAATGTGGATATAGCCTCAACATAACAAAGCTACACTGGCTCCTGAACAGAATACAAGCACTTGGTATGTCCTTACAGGAGTACTAATGCTCTTAAGTTTTCCATGGTTAGTATTAAGGCTTCAGTTGACAGCCATATTAATGACACTGAAAAACCTGATGATCAGGGCACTTGCCAGTTTTCCCCAACTTACTTTCAATCCGCATTGCCTTAGATATCAGCTATACAGGCTCCACAACTCTTCCCTGAGACGATGACTATGAGCCACATGAAGCTGAATAACCAGGAAGCAGGAAAAAGTTTCTTCTTTATTTGGTATAATATTTACTAGTACATTGGGTCTGAGAAAGGGGATTGGAAAACTGTAAATATTTAGGTTTTAAACCAGTATCCTACAAATACTATTGCACTGCACTACAAAATTACTAATCAAAAACATTTTTACTCTGGGTTTTTCTGGTGACTGATATTGTGAACAAACTGTCATAGCTAATACGTGAAATACATTATTCCTGAGCTGTGACAGAAACAGACAGACATTTTCAGGGCATTTATGGGCTTTGTCAGAGCGTCTGGAAATTTGGTAAATGCTGTATAAGGCATGGAAGAGCTATGCAGTTTTTCCCCTATTAAATAGTTGTCTTGTAACTGTGTAAACCTTCTTTAGTTAAATAACTATGCCTGAAGTCTGCAGTTTTTCATTTTCTATGTCACCCTAACAGTAGCATTTGCTTCTGTTCTTGCATTCTGGAATCTCCAGGAAGCAGCCAGCATTTTTCTCTCTCACTAAAAAGGACCCGATTTCCTTTCTTTGAGCTGTAGGATTTCATCATCAAAACCTTCCTGAATGAAACAAGATTAAGTTGAATGGCTCAGAAAAGCAGAACTGCACAGCATAGCTTTGAGTGACCACCAATGTATATAGCATAGGAGTTAATTATTAGCATCATTTGATTTCTAATTAGTAAATCCCCCTGGAGATAAATGCTGAAGATTTATCTCAGACTATCAACACATTCAGCTCTCTTTTCCCCATCACCAAGATCCACCTTTTCTCTTGCCAGGGTCGGCTCTAGGCACCAGAAAAGCAAGTTGGTGCTTGGGGCGGCAAATTTGCAGGGGCACAAGAATCCAGCATGAGACCTAAGAACCAACAGGGAGCCCTGGGAGCTGTAGTTCCTTGGTCAGCTTCCTGCCTATAGAGCCAGCCCTGGAGCAGGGAAAGAACTACATTTCCCAGCATTCCCTTGGCCGCAATTAACAGGAAAGGGAGCGGGAAGGAGTGTAGAACTGAAACCTCATGCTACAGCTTGCTGTAAATGGTAGGAACAGAGCCAGCTCTAGGTTTTTTGCCGCCCCCCTCACCTCAGTCCTGGGCTCCCCCCGCACCCCTGTGTTGCCCCAGCCCTGGGTTCTCCCCCCACCCGCACCTCCTGCCACCCCAGCCCTGGGCTCTTCCCCCCACCCGCACCTCCTGCTGCCCCAGCCCTGGGCTCTCCCCGCACCCGCACCTCCTGCTGCCCCAGCCCTGGGCTCTCCCCGCACCCGCACCTCCTGCTGCCCCAGCCCTGGGCTCTCCCCGCACCCGCACCTCCTGCTGCCCCCGCCCTGGGCTCTCCCCCAAAGAAAGAATTGGATGGACTAAATGAACATTGCACCTCTCTATCTGAAGCCTAGCAAGGCAGGTACGTGGATCCCACTAGAATTTAAAATGAAAAGTAAGGGAGGGGAGGCTCTACTAGACTGGGCAGCTTTAGATACAGTACCAGGCACGTAGGAGGATTTACACTCCTGAGCCATGGAAGCAGAAATTGACTTTTCTTTTCCAGATTTAGCTAATATTCAGAAAGGGAATCTAGCACCTGCCTTCCAGATTTGAACACCTCAAAATTCAGGAGTGCTCAAGCTCACTTTGGGAAGCAGTTACTTCATTTCTCCCAAATCCAATATACTGATCCACTGTAACTTGCTGTAGGAAAAAGTAGAATAAATTAAGCAAGAAATGCTTCCCAGTGGTTATTAGGACTGGAATTGCTATTTTCAACAGCCATTGCTTTTTTATTATTATTAATTATTATTATTATTAAGTTTTAGTTTTATTTGTTTAAAAGAAAGACAGTGATATTGCATTGGCAAATTCCCCATAGAAACAAAGAATGGAAAAAAAGAATAATAAAGGCACCTCAACTTTTCCTCATTTATGTAGAACAGTCTTATAATATGCATCCAGATATCCTCCAATCACACAAGCTGAAAATTGTTCCACTTTACTGCAGTTCTGTAACCATATGGGAACCAATCCTGTCTGTGTTCTGTGCACATCCAAAATTCCTGCTGAATGACCCGCCCTGGGAGCAAGTTACCAGTGATCCAGGGCTGGGGCGGCAGGAGGGTGCGGGGGGGCAGCCAAAATTTTTTTTGCTTGGGCAGCAAAAAACCTAGAGCCAGCCCTGTCTCTTACATATATCCAAATGTAGCCCTAGTATTAGCAAGCACAATTACACGGAAACCAATGTGCTAGAAAGATGTTATTTTAATAAATTTGAATCACACTTTTGAAGTTTGCTTATATTTCAACATAAAAAAGGTTTGTGAACTTCTTTTGGGGGCCTACTGAACTAATTGTGTGCAACAGATCCTTCTTGAGGTCCTTAACCTCTCTGTAATTAAGACACCCTCGAACATAAGAACAAAAGAACTGGCCAAAGGTCCATCTAGCCCAGTATCCTGTCTTCTGACAGTGGCCGATGCCAGGTGCCCAGAGGGAATGAACAGAACAGGTAATCATCAAGTGATCCATCCCCTGTTGCCCACTCCCAGCTTCTGGCAGACAGAGGTTAGGGACTCCATCCTTGCCCATCCTGACTAATAGCCATTGATGAATCTATCCTCCATGATCAGAGGGGTAGCCGTGTTAGTCTGGGTCTGTAAAAAGCAACAAAGAGTCCCGTGGCGCCTTATAGACTAACAAATGTATTGGAGCATAAGCTTTTGTGGGTGAATACCCACATGCGTCTGATGAAGTGGGTATTCACGCACGAAACCTTATGCTCCAATACATTTGTTATTTTATAAGGTGCCACAGGACTCTTTGTTGCTATCCTCCATGAATTTATCTAGTTCTTTTTAGAATTAAACTCGAATTAATCTAAAATGAACTAAGGCCCCTTGACCTCTGAATGAGAGCATCCACACAGGGGTTTAAATATGCTTTGAATAATACACTTTAACATCACACTTTTAGTTAATCCACCTTACTTTTTCTGAGGATCCTTGTGTAGTCAAGCTTTCTGACAGACTAACTTTAGAGTGTAAGCTCCTTAACTGCAGGGATCATACCTGGAAAGTGCCTAGCGCAGGGGTCGGCAACCTTTGGCACACAGCTCACCAGGGTAAGCACCCTGGCGGGCCGGGCCGGTTTTTTTACCTGCCGCTTCCGCAGGTTCGGCTGACCGTGGCTCCCACTGGCCACAGTTTGCCATCCCAGGCCAATAGGGGCTGCAGGAAGCGGCGCGGGCTGAGGGATGTGCTCGCTGCCACTTCCCGCCACCCCCATTGGCCAGTGGGAGCCGTGATCGGCTGAACCTGCGGACGCGGCAGGTAAACAAACCTGGCGAGCCGCATGCCAAAGGTTGCGGATTCCTGTCCTAGCATATCTGTGGTGCTGTCAAAGAGAAAAAACAACAATGTTCCCAAACATTCCAGAAGACTTGCTTTTTTTCTAGTAAAAGCTACAGCATTCAAGCAAACTGCTCAGAGAGTTGTACCGCTTTTTGCAACAGGCTTCTCCAAACCAGATACATGCCTCATTTATTACATACATTCTATTTGTATGTTGCTTAGATACACCATATAGCATTATTACAAGTTTTCAAACCTATTTAAAAACAAAGGCCCACAAAACACAGAAATTATACTTAGCAAATTAGCTCAGATTATAATAATCATTAGCATAATAGTTTAATAGCCAAAGCACATTTATAAAAATATATGGAGATATACCTATCTCATAGAACTGGAAGGGACCCAGAAAGGTCATCGCGTCCAGTCCCCTGTCTTCACTAGTGGGACCAAGAACTGATTTTGCCCCAGATCCCCAAATGGCCCCCTCAAAGATTGAGCTCACAACCCTGAATTTAGCAGGCCAATGCTCAAACTACTGAGCCTGCTAAACCCAGGGTTGTGAGTTTAATCCTTGGGGATCTAGGGCAAAATCAGTACTTGGTCCCACTAGTGAAGACAGGGGACTGGACTCGATGATCTTTCAGGGTCCCTTCCAGTTCTATGGTTGCACTAAATTGCTCTGCCTCTTGCTCCTGGGCATCCTGGGGTACCTCCATCCTGCCCACTACCCAGTAGTGGATCCCTGAACCTGCAGCAAGTTCTCCATGGGGGGCTAAGGAAAGGTAAGGATGGTTAACGATTCATTCTACCACACGTTGCAGGGGAGGGGGATCTACACTCAGATCCTAAGGATCCATTGTAGCAAGGGGGTTGCTGCAGAATGGTAATCCCAACAGCTCTGCCCCTGGGGGGGAAAAGTCTGAACAACAATAAAAGAAGACTGCTTTTGAGTTACAGGTCATTAAAATTAGCACCAGAGGTCAGAGGTAGGTTGGGGACCTAGCACTACTCCTTGGACTCTGCAGGGCAGTGTGTGCTAAGGGAAAATGGGAACCATGAAGAGTTTATAAGCACTGCAGGGGAAGAGAAGAGCAGGAGAGCCAGGAGTTCGAGCACCACAGGGAACACAGCTTTTTAGCTCAGTATTTTTAAAAGACATGGAAATTAAACAGCAACAGTTTAATTTAATGTAAATAGCAACCTTTCAGTTGAGGTTGTTACTTATTGCTATTTATTATTTGAGTTGTGGCAGCACCTAGGAGACCCAGTCATTGTGTTAGCTACTGTACAAATACAGAACAAAAGATGTTGCATTCCCCAAGGAATTTACCAAAGTTGACGTGTATGTAACTTACTGTATCCCAAGGAATATTACAAACTGAGCAGTTAAAGATATGCCAGTGAACAGGTTAATGGACAATATATTCCAGTACTCTCTCAGTTCACACATTCCCTTAAACGAGGGCCTGATCTAAATCCTAATGAAGTCAGTAGGTCTTTCCATTGATGGAAGTGAATTTAGGGTAGGTCTACACTTCAAACTGGAGGGGTAAATTCCAGTCTGAGGAGACATAACCGAGCTAGTGTGCTAAAAATGGAGCATAGCCACGGTGGTGCAAGGGGCTAATTGCCACAAGTACGTACCTGGCATCTTAAACAGGCCTATACTCAGGGCGAATAGCCCCTTCCACCCTTGTGGCTACACGCTATTTTTAGTGCACTAGCTTGATCAGAGCTAGCGTAGGTATGTCTCCTTGTGCTGCAATTTACACCTCCAGCTCGCAGCGTAGATATACTCTTTGGAATCAGCCCTTAGATATATAAATGCTATATCACACAGTATATTCAAAAGGCATAATCCAAATGGGCAGTATTCTCAATGAGCGATGGGAAGAAAGCTTTTTGTATGTAGCCATGAACAGGGTAGTGGTTTTGCACTTAGCATAGCCAAAAGAGTGAAGCAGCAGCAGTGTTCCCAGAACCAAACAGTTTTTACTAGCATAAGCCATAGCACCCGGGGAGGTGAACCAAGTCTCCACATACTCTCACTCTCTATAATCATGAGCACCAATCCCAGATGGAAAAAGAAAATTGAAGCAGGAAGTGTGAGACCGGAGGACTCTTGATGCAAACCACTCTCTGCAGCTGCTAACAACCATCTTCAAAACTGCCCAAAACAAAATTCAAAATAAAACAAGAAATAATTGCTCCCTCCCATTCACCCATGTTTAAATGTTAAGGAATCAGAACAAAAGCCTGCTTAAGTTACTCCTGGGGGAAATTTGTACAGAAATTAATGTTTTGTGCAGAATTTCTTTTCCCCCCCACAGAAATGGGCTGCAGAGCTGTGGCCGCCATGAGTAGCCGATGGACCTGGCAGAGCCCAGCTCGCAAATAGAAGATATTGCTGGGGAGGAAGGGGACAGAGCTGGAGGGTTCCAGGCAGCTGCAGTTCCCCCATGCGCTGAAGGAAGGAGAGGACGGCATGCAGGAAACTCCACAACAATCCAGGACCCAGCATTAGACTGTTTCTCTCTCTGGATTCCTGGACTCTAGGAGGGTAGAGGGTGTATGCAAGTGTCTGGGTTGGGCTCTGGGGGGACTAGTAGGTGCGGGTGTCTGGGCTTGGGGTGTCCCGCAGCAGGGCTCTGGGGAGGTAGGGTGTGCAGGAGGCTGGGCTCTGGAGTCTAGGGGGTACAGGCACCCAGTATGTGGGCTCAGGCACCCAGAGGCTGGACTCTGGGGGTGTGGGTTGCTGGCCCCCCCACTGGGCTCTGGGGGGAGGGGCAGAGAAACAGGAATTTGGTTGTTATAGGGGTTTCTTTAAATCTCTACTCCTGGGGAAATTATTTTTGTGTCTGTATTATTACAGACGTAGTTGCTGACAGGTATTTAGAAATAAATTACCAAAATAATTCAAACTGGCGTGATTATATAGTTTTGACAAATAAAATATGCAGAATTTTAAAATATTGTGCACAGAATTTTTAATTTTTGGTGCAGAATTCCCCCTAGGAGTATTAAGTTCATAACTATTATTCAAATTTCAGCAGCTATGCAGGAGTTTGAAATGCTTTTAAAAACCTACTTTATTTGGGTTTTTAGTTTATTTTTATTAGTGCTGGGACACTGAAGTCATTCTTGTTACATTTCCTTCTGCTACCACCACAGGCACTGTCTGAAACAATCTTCAGCATAGCTGGCATTAACAACTTCAGGTTACCAGTACAAAATCAGTAACAGTGACATTTAATAGGGAAATGGTCAACACATGCCTATACTGTCTGCTCGAATATTATGTCCAAGTTAGTAATTTAGTACCAATGGGCCGCAGGTGCTGAGCGCCCATCACTCTGTTGGAAGGCAATGGGATGTGCAGATGCTTGGCACCTCTCAAGGTCAGTAATTTAAGGCTCCAACATGCCGTGAGAGCCCTGCAAGATCAAGGTAAAGCGCTGTAGACTAGAATCTCTAATTTCTAATGTGTGCACACTCCATACGGAAGATAAGAGGCCATACATTCTGCCCCAAGTCACACCAGTGGTTGAATCATTTTTCCATCTTGGCCTCTTTTGTTCTTTGGCATTTATACAGCTAAAATTCAGTAAAGTCATTTTACTCTTCACTGGGGCATTGTACACTTAACTTTGATTGATTTGCAAAAGGAGAAAGAAAACCATCTCCCTTTCTCTTTGTATGCTTTTGTTATCCCACTTATAAATAGATGATTCTTTGTGTCTGACCTTTGGTTTGCAATGACTCCTCCACCCAATGGCTCAGGAGAAGCCATCGCAGTCTTTCTGGTTTTGCATTTTTCCCAAGAATATAATTTGCTTTAAAAACAAAATCTTCCCCATCATATCAAAATCCCTTCAGCCACTCCTAATTTTAGTTTTCCTTAGCAAACACTATCCTGTAATTAAAACATTGACGGAGGAGAACATTATAGAGCTTTCTAGCTCCAGTCAACATTATTGTTTAATTCCAGGACCTTGTGTCTGAGAGTTTGGTAAAGTGACTGAATCAGTAAAAACATAAGGATTATGTAGGCAAAGGAAGGGACGGCAGAAAAACGGCCCTGGTAGGGTTTAGAATAATTCCTTGTCTATAGCTTGTCTAGGCCTTTAATCCTAACTATCCTGAATGTATCCAGATCCTCCCACTTTTGTGTCTATCTCAGCCTTTCGACTCTGTGGGTCAGATTCTCAACTGATGGAGATAGATGTAGCTCCGCTGATGTGTTTCTCTCCATCATTCACACCCAGTAGGTACTAGACAACAATGCCAAATATTATTGCTTCTTTCCCCAAAGGCCAGACATGCGGTTTCCACATCACGCTTAGTTCCTACTAGTCAGGGAAAACCAGGGCTTCAGGTGGGGGAGCACTGTTCCAGAGAGCAGAGGAGGCCCCCCCATCTCTGACATAGCTAATAACAGGATTTTTGGGTGTAATTAAAAAAATCCTGTTGAGAGTAGGTTTGACGCAACAAGGGGATTTTTACATTGGGCACATGTGGAGAGTTCTAACAGGAGCCGTACTGGCTTTACAATTTCCTAAGCATCTCTATTATAGATTTTAAAATGACAACACAAAATATGTAACAAGCACTGTGTGTGCCATGGAGCAAGGGACCACTGGGGATGTGACCATCCAAAGGGCAAAGCTATTGAAGGGTTAATACAGAAAGGAAGTCAGATGTTATCAATTTATATTATTCACACACCATATGGAGCCCTCAAGGAAGAAACAGAGAGACCCAGCTTCAGGGAGCACGCTGCAGGGGTTTATTTCTTCCCCTCCTCTTTCTACCCTTGCAATACAATAAGTGTAGAGCCCTGTATGCTGTTATTTGGACATGTACCTTTCTGCCTGGCCTGAGGGGACTCTAACATCAGTAGAACGCTTGGACTCTTTCTTTTAGGGTATGTGAGAGGGGCTGGCTCCTTACACCCTCACACAACTCCATCTGGTGCTGCAGCTTCCGAGTGAGGAGGGGGGAAATCGTTAAATATGAATTGCTTGTGTGTTGTTCTGGTTCATGTGGTGGATTGGTTGTGGTGCCACCCTGATTTCCTCTTATTCAGAGGAAACATATTGTTAATTAAGAAAAGAAAAAAAGGGAAGCAGATTGGATGAAGCTAAAAAGAGGAGCCAAGGAATTAGGAAGGTGGTTTCAACACCTCAGATGCTCAGTCCAGGTTTCTGCCGGGAGTGATCTCAGATGTAAAAGAGAGCTTAAAAAATGTGAGTCTCCTATTTTTGGTACCTACAGTGAACTCTTGACTTATTTCTGCCCTTTTTCTCCTCACTGATTTTGTACGTCTGACCCACATCTATCAGATTATGGCACAGGCACTGATTTTTGGTTTTGCTGGTGCGTGCTCCTCTCCACTCGCTCTCTCCCCCACTCCCCGTGCGAGTGGCAGGCAGGGCCTCGGGGGGAAGATGTCAAGCATGGGCAGGACAGGGGTAGGGTGACCAGACAACAAGTGTGAAAAATCGGGACGGGGGGGTAATAGGATCCTATATAAGAAAAAGACCCCAAAATCGGGACTGTCCCTATAAAATCGGGACATCTGGTCACCCTAGCAGGGGGCAGAGGGACTACAGTCCGGGCGCCAGGGCCTACAAAAGATTAATACAGCCTTGGAGGTGCTGAGTACCCCCTATTTTTTCTGGTGGGTTCTTGAGCCCCAGAGCACCCATAGAGTCGGTTCCTATGCATTATGGTACAAAGCTATCATGCGGCAGTGGACACTTCCTGTTTGCACACAGTTTTGCATTAGTAATTGCCTTGTAGCACAGACTGTAAAATTGTACTAGAAGACGTCCTCTTCTTAGTTTGCATTAAAGCCTTGCTGAAGTAATGTCTTCAAGAAAAACATGAACAGAGTTATTCAAAGGCACACTCTCAAGGTTAGGCTTTAATCTGCCCTTTCCATGATCTCTTTGGTAGCTCTTCATTTAAGGATTCTCTGGTGAGGAGTTAGCTGGGTAGTTCTAAAGCACATTCACATGGGCCTGTAAAGGTGCGGGTCTCACACTTGCAGCGCCTCCTGCTGGTCGTCTCAAGGAATTAGCTCTTTTCCAGCCTGGGAGCCCTCTGCAGGTCGGTGTCCTGCTTGTCGCTGGCCCCGTGTCCCTCTCAGAGCCTAGATAAAAGGGCACTGGGGTCCTGGCAATACCCCCACACTCTGCCTCTGGGTCTCCTCTCTCTGGGAAACCCTCAACCCTCTAATCCCCACCTTGCCTCAGCCGTGGGCTACTGTCAGTCACCATCTAGCCCCCGCTCACTGGGGCAGACTGCAGTGTAAAAGCCACTCATCACAGGCAAGGTTGGGTTTGGACCTACTGCCTTCCTCTGCCTCCCAGTACCTCTATGGGCCTTGGACCAGGCCCTGCAGCCTGGGGAGTTGTCAGCCTGGCGCTCCCCTGGCTCTCCCCAGCCCTGCTTCACATCCAGTACTCTTTCTGCAGGCAGCCAGGCCCTGCTATCTCCCAGCCTGAAGAGAGACTTCTCCTGGGCCTTTGGCTCACAGCCTTTTTATACAGGACAGCTGTGGCCTGATTGGGGCGTGGCCAGATGCAGCCACTTCCCTAATCAGCCCAGCTTAGCAGCTCTCAGCCACAACCTTCTCCCAGGGATGACTTTAACCCTTTTTCCATTGGAGTGGGGAAGCCGCCCCACTACAGGGCCAAATTGGAGCCATCCCTTGTTCCTGTGCAGGGGACAACTACAACTAGCCACTGAAAGGGGACTGTGAGGGGCAAAGAAAGTGCTACATCAGGGTCCCATCCCCCTGCCCCTACATAGTACCAACCAGCAGAGGATATACAATTTCACCTTAAACATTGTACCAGCACAGTCTTCTCACCATATGCCTGGGAAAAACAGAAAGCTTTTTGCATCACTAAAGCACAATGCATCACAGAGCTCTTTCATCATTTCTAAGGATTTAACGACTGAAGGGACCACAAGAGCATCTAGCCTGACTCCTGTATATCACTGGCCATTACATTTCACCCAGTAACCCCTATATTGAGTCCAGTATAACTTGGGTTAGATTCACCATTTCAGTCCTCAGTAGACTATACTATTTTGTGCCACAGGCAGACAGCACAGAGACTAAGGTGCTGCCAGTGTCTGAGTCCCTACAGTGGCAGGGAAACAATTAGATGAAATTGTGACCAATATTGCAAGCACATACAGTATCTTTGGGGACCATAAAGTATTAAGTTTATGAATGGCTTGTGCATCACTGTGGGCCAGGGATTGTATGCAACTGGGGGTGGGAAGAAGAGAGGGTTACCACAGTTCCACAAACTAAAAATAGTGGGCAGTGATTAAGGCAAATCACTCAGATTATAAACACCTACAGTGAGGTACCTGCCCCTGAGGAGGTACCAGCCCCTGAGGAGGTTTATATATACTGGTTCAAACTGGATTATCCAGAGACCAACAGACAAAGGAAGGGCTTTTGGCATAAACAGACTGAGTTTAAACTGATCCAGGGCTTCCTTCTGGCAATCACTCTGACATTGAGCATGTGAACATACCTGCCAAGCCTCTAAGAAAGAATATTCTCTATGCCAACTCAGAGCATCAGTCCATGCTACCAGGTGTCCAGTCTCTAGCCGTGGCCACTCCCTGATGCTTCAGAGGAAGGCAAAAAAAAAAAAACCCAGAACAAATCTGGCCAATTGTACATTGCAAGGATTGGGGTTGGAATCCTTTCTGATCCTTGCAGGCAACTGGAAGAAGTTCTGAAGTACTGAGATTTGATTATAGTAATTGTTTTAGTTCGGAGCTGTAACTGTTATGAGCATGTTGAGGGCAATGCAGAATTTCCTGTTCTCTCCAGGGCCCATGGAGGATGGGGGGGATTCACAGATTCCAAGATCAGAAGGGATATGTGACCAGCCAGCCTGACACACACAGCCCACCCCCCACCCATTCACAAAGACAGGCCATAGAATTTCACCCAGAGATAGAGAAGATATATATATTAGAATATTTAACCTCATTTTAAAGACTTCAAGTGATGGAGTCCAGCACCTCCTCTGATAAGCTGCTCCAATGATGAAGAACTTCTCAACAGCCCAACACGGTGACATTTAATTTCAAAAAGGGGAACTATGCAAAAATGAGGGGGTAGTTAAACAGAAATTAAAAGGTACAGTGACGAAAGTGAAATCCCTGCAAGCTGCATGGGCGCTTTTTAAAGACACTATAATAGAGGCCCAACTTAAATGTATACCCCAAATTAAGAAACACAGTAAAAGAACTAAAAAAGAGCCACCGTGGCTTAACAACCATGAAAAGAAGCAGTGAGAGATAAAAATACTTCCTTTAAAAAGTGGAAGTCAAATCCTAGTGAGGTAAATAGAAAGGAGCATAAACACTGCCAAATTAAGTGTAAAAATGTAATAAGAAAAGCCAAAGAGGAGTTTGAAGAACGGCTAGCCAAAAAGTCAAAAGGTAATAACAAAATGTTTTTTTAAGTACATCAGAAGCAGGAAGCCTGCTAAACAACCAGTGGGGCCCCTCGATGATAGAGATAGAAAAGGAGCGCTTAAAGACGATAAAGTCATTGTGGAGAAACTAAACGAATTCTTTGCTTCAGTCTTCACGGCTGAGGATGTTAGGGAGATTCCCAAACCTGAGCCAGTTTTTGTAAGTGACAAATCTGAGGAACTGTCACAGATTGAAGTGTCACTAGAGGAGGTTTTGGAATCAATTGATAAACTTAAAATTAACAAGTCACCGGGACCAGATGGCATTCATCCAAGAATTCTGAAAGAACTCAAATGTGAAATTGCCGAACTATTAACTAGGGTTTGTAACCTGTCCTTTAAGTCGGCGTCTGTACCCAATGACTGGAAGATAGCTAATATAACGTCAATATTTTAAAAGGGCTCTAGAGGTGATCCTGGCAATTACAGACTGGTAAGTCTAACGTCGGTACCGGGCAAATTAGTCGAAACAATAGTAAAAAATAAAATTGTCAGACACATAGAAGAACATAAATTGTTGGGCAAAAGTCAACATGGTTTCTCTAAAGGGAAATCGTGTCTTACTAATCTATTAGAGTTCTTTGAAGGGGTCAACAAACATGTGGACAAGGGGAATCCAGTGGACATAGTGTACTTGGATTTCGAGAAAGCCTTTGACAAGGTTCCTCACCAAAGGCTCTTATGTAAATTAAGCTGCCATGGGATAAAAGGGAAGGTCCTTTCATGGACTGAGAACTGGTTAAAAGACAGGGAACAAAGGGTAGGAATAAATGGAAAATTCTCAGAATGGAGAGGGGTAACTAGTGGTGTTCCCCCAGGGTCAGTCTTAGGACCAATCCTATTCAACTTATTCATAAATGATGTAGAGAAAGGGGTAAAAAGTGAGGTGGCAAAGTTTGCAGATGATACTAAACTGCTCAAGATAGTTAAGACCAAAGCAGACTGTGAAGAACCTCAAAAAGATCTCACAAAACTAAGTGACTGGGCAACAAAATGGCAAATGAAATTTAATGTGGATAAATGTAAAGTAATGCACATTGGAAAAAATAACCCCAACTATACATACAATATGATGGGGGCTAATTTAGCTACAATGAATCAGGAAAAAGATCTTGGAATCATCGTGGATAGTTCTCTGAAGATGTCCACGCAGTGTGCAGAGGCAGTCAAAAAAGCAAACAGAATGTTAGGAATTATTAAGAAGTGGATAGAGAATAAGACGGAGAATATATTATTGCCCTTATATAAATGGATAGTACGCCCACATCTTGAATACTGCGTACAGATGTGATCTCCTCATCTCAAAAAAAGATATACTGGCACTAGAAAAGGTTCAGAGAAGGGCAACTAAAATGATTAGGGGTTTGGAGAGGGTCCCATATGAGGATAGATTAAAGAGGCTAGGACTTTTCAGCTTGGAAAAGAGGAGACTAAGGGGGGATATGATAGAGGTATATAAAATTATGAGTGATGTGAAGAAAGTAGATAAGGAAAAGTTATTTACTTATTCCCATAATACAAGAACTAGGGGTCACCAAATGAAATTAATAGACAGCAGGTTTAAAACAAATAAAAGGAAGTTCTTCTTCACACAGTGCACAGTCAACCTGAGGAGGTTGTGAAGGCTAGGACTATAACAGCATTTAAAAGAGAACTGGATAAATTCATGGAGGTTACGTCCATCAATGGCTATTAGCCACAATGGGTAAGGAATGGTGTCGCTAGACTCTGTTTGTCAGAGGGTGGAGATGGATGGCAGGAGAGAGATCACTTGATCATTTCCTGTTAGATTCACTTCCTCTGGGGCACCTGCCATTGGCCACTGTCGGTAGACAGGATACTGGGCTAGATAGACCTTTGGTCTGACCCAGTACGGCCGTTCTTATGTACCCTCAGTGCTATGAAATTGTGTCTTATTTTAAGGTTGAATTTGTCAAACTTCAATTGCCAGCCATTAGATCTTGTTATGCTTTCATCAGCAAGACTGAAAGTTCTCCCTCTATTGAATCTCTTTTCCATGTACAAATATCTATACTCAGGTTTCAGAGTAACAGCCGTGTTAGTCTGTATCCGCAAAAAGAAGAACAGGAGTACTTGTGGCACCTTAGAGACTAACAAATTTATTAGAGCATAAGCTTTCATGGACTACAGCTCACTTCTTCGGATGCATATAGAATGGAACATATATTGAGGAGATATATATACACACATACAGAGAGCATAAACAGGTGGGAGTTGTCTTACAACTCTGAGAGGCCAATTAATTAAGAGAAAAAAAAAAAAAACTTTTGAAGTGATAATCAAGCTAGCCGAGTACAGACAGTTTGATAAAAGAGAGACTGGTGAGCTAGAATTGATATGCAAACTAGACACAATCAACTCCGGTTTGAATAAGGACTGGGAATGGCTGAACCATTACAAACATTGACTCTATCTCCCTTTGTAAGTACTCTCACACTTATTATCAAACTGTCTGTACTCGGCTAGCTTGATTATCACTTCAAAAGTTTTTTTTTTTTTTCTCTTAATTAATTGGCCTCTCAGAGTTGTAAGACAACTCCCACCTGTTTATGCTCTCTGTATGTGTGTATATATATCTCCTCAATATATGTTCCATTCTATATGCATCCGAAGAAGTGGGCTGTAGTCCACGAAAGCTTATGCTCTAATAAATTTGTTAGTCTCTAAGGTGCCACAAGTACTCCTGTTCTTCTTTTTATCTATACTCAGTGATCCTTGAATCTCACCTCATAAGGTTTGGGGTTTTTTCCCTCCACCCCCCGTCACTTTTGTGGTCCTCCTTTGAACTCTCTCCAGTATTTCCACATCCTTCTTTAAGCGCAGACACCAGAACTGGACACTAGGAGCAGTCTTACCAACGCTGTGCACAGAGGCAAGATCACTTCCTTACTTCTACTCGATAGCCCCCTTTTTATCCATCCAACAATGATATTAGCCCTTTTTGCCACAGCATTGCACTGAGTGCTCACGTTGAGGCAATTATCTATAATAGACCCCCTAAGCCCTTCATTAAATCATTGCTGTCCAAGACAGTCTTCCATAGGGTAGGGATAGCCTGCATTCTTCATTCCCAAATGTACTACCTTGCATTTGGCTGTAATAAAATGGATTTGTAGAATTGCGATCATTTAACTAGGCAATTCAGATCACTCTGTTACAGTAATCTGCCCTCATCATTACTTACTACCCCATCAATCTTTGTGTCCTCTGCACACTTTGCCAGCAATTATTTTATGTAATTGTCTAGATCTGATAAAAATATTGAATAGTGTTGGCCCAAGAACCGGTGTGACTATTGTGACTATTGTGATTGCTTGGAGTAAAATCCTTGTTGGAAGTGTCTAGAATAAAGCAGATGGTTCAGTTTACTGAGGTCTTTGCTCTATTTTCATTACAGTACATATTATTTTGGCTTATTCCACCTGTCTGCATAATTTCCCTACCCTGGTGAGCCTACAATGCCTTTTATAAACTAGTTTCATATGTCTGAGAACATATTATGAGCCTCTCAGGTGCCAGGAGGCAAGCTGTACTAACACATCGTGTGGCCACTGAAAGCCAGCATATCTTTTATATCTTTCCTCATCCTGAAAACTGGCTGACTACTGTAGTTTCAAGAGGTTTCTCATGCCTAAAATGCATGTGATAGTACAAAGTTACAAACATTGCCAAAGTTCACAGGAACGTGGGTGAATCTATTGACTGATATGTTGCAACTTGACAGGAACATGTTATTATTTGAAAATATGGGAATATCTCCAATTCAATTATTCAAGACTACCTCGTGGAGAAAAGAGCCATATCACACATACATGAGTGATTGCTGCTTGAACCAGAACTAGCTTTACAGAAAATTATCCTTAATATCAGCCAAACTAAGTCTAATATTCCAGAGAGTAAACTTATTGATCTGGAGCAATCCAAGCAGTGAATTTATTAACAGTACAATCTCCAGACGGCACAGTGGTGGCAGACAAAATGTTGGGGATGGAGTACAGTTCAGATAGCCAGTGAGGGATATGCATTTCAGCATCCTCCATGACTCCAAAGTCACGCTTTTATTGTGCATCTATGCTGAACACGGCCTTAGATTTTGTCCTGCATCAACATCCCAGAGTCATCCAAATTATAAGCTTTTTAGGAAAGATCTTGGTCTTACTTTTCTGTATGGAGAAGAAGCTGCATCAGTTTAATTTTGATACCAAGTTAGTTAAACTGGTGCAACTTTGTGTGTGGACACTCACATCAGTTTACACCTCAATATAACTGGTTATAGAAATGTACCGATGCAAGCTAAATTGATATAAGCCAGCTTCACACTGATATCAGAGTGTATTAAATCATACGTTTAATTTGTTGCAACATGTGTAGAACAGGCCAAAAGCACCCAGCACATTAGCTCTATGTAACTAATGAATTGTGCGGAATATTAGGAGACATTTGCAAATGTAAGCTTCACTTCTGAACACAGGTAAATTAGTTCATTATCCCATCTCTGACTGTCTGGAATCTAGATAATTACAAAAAGAACAGGAGTACTTGTGGTACCTTAGAGACTAACAAATTTATTAGAGCATAAGCTTTCGTGGCCTTTCCCTGTTCATAAGCTGATTTCCTTTGATGACATTTGCAGACCTTGAGATCGCTCCTACTCCACCAAACTGATGCTCGATACAGATTCAGGTGCATTTATTCTGCCTACATCTACTTACTTACAATGTTTTCAGACTATAACATCTTACTTATTAAAATTAAATCTATGTTTGATTCCTGGCTTGAAGCCAAGAATCCCTCTGTTTGGGTCCCTTGATTCATACATGTTAAGGACAGGATGGACCATTAGATCATCTAGTCCAGCGATTCCTAAACTGTGGGTTGGGACCCCAAAGTGGGTCACGACCCAGTTTTAATGGGGTCGCCAGCGCTGGTGTTAGACTTGCTGGGGCCCAGGCCTGAAGCCCAAGCCCCACCACCCAGGACCAAAGCCCGAACCCCACTGCCCAGGGCCAAAGCTGAAGTCCAAGCCCCACCCCCCCGGGACTAAAGGCCGAGGGCTTCAGCCCCAGGTGTCAGGTCTCAGGTTACAGCCCCCCACACACACACCTGGGGATGAGGCCTTTGGACTTTGGCTCTGGTCTCCCCACCCAGGACAGTGAGGTTCAGGCTTTGGCTCCCTCGCCCAGAGCAGTGAGGCTCGGGCTTCAGCTTTGGCCCTCCCACCCGGGACAGTGGGACTCAGGCAGGCTCAGGCTTCAGTCCCTGATCCTGGGTTCGTGTAGTAATTTTTGTTGCCAGAAGGGGGTCGCGGTGCAATGAAGTTTGAGAACCTCTGACCTCCTATATAACATAGGTCAATACATTTCACCCAGTTCAATAGACAAGCAACTTGTTATGTACCTACAGAATTCTAGATTTTGAAAATTAGCACCTTTATTCTTTGAACAGACTTTTTGTTTTACTATTTTAAACCTTTAAGTTGCTTTTGAATCGGTTTCTTCCACACCTGCACAGACCAGCCCTTCCTTCCCACTCTGGGAGACTGCACTGAGTCTAACACTTCGAAGAGGATTTCATTTAAACTTATTCTTAATTTAGCAAAGCTTCGCTGACAAGAAATGACAAGTGCAACTGAGGGAATTCATGACACTGTGGAATACTGGCAACTCAATAGTGTGAATAGTTTTGCCTTAGGGAACCAGTACATTCCATCTACTGTAGGTTTTACCCCTTTCCTTCAGTTTTTGGTCAGTCCCAATAATATTCTTTTTCTTCTGAAATATTTTTATTCTTTTTCAAAACTCTGAATGATAGTTATTCCTGTTGCTCTCCTGACAGGCTTACTGCATAGATCAGGGTTTCACCCTGTAGACAAATTAGAGGGAATTGAGGTCTGAGCAATGAACATGATTAAGGGGCTGGAGGGATAGATTTACTGCATAAAAAAAGATTAAAAGAGATAAATACAGTATTCATAGCGGGCTAAGCAATGATTAAGTGATGAGGAAGACATGATAACAGTCTGTACTGCAAATATTTGAAGGGTATAAACATGAAGGCGGCAGAGCAATTATTTAAAATGATAGTACAATGGGATAGAACTAGAAGTGATAGAATCTACACCATCTACCTTCTTAGACATTTAAATTAATTATCATTATTATTTATTTTAGCAAAGGAGCACCCCAGAATGGGCAAGGAACTTCGAGAAAAATGCAGCCCCTACCCTGAAGAGCATACAAGTTATATAGACAAAGACAGATGAGAGGAGAGGGGAAAGGATGCAATGTACAAGCAAGATGAGAAGGGATAGACACCTATCTTATTAGCTACAAGGCTGTTCATTTGTTTGTTTTATTTAAACACACCAAATTCCCCTTCTCTCTCTGCAGTTCTGCTGCCTTATCTTTCCCCCCACACCATTCACCTGGTTTTAATGCCACTGTCCTTATTCCAAGCTCTTCATACAAATGAGTGGCAAACTCAAACTAAATACAGTAAATAAGCATATGATTTAGCTAGTTTTCTGTAGGTGTTGTGGAAGAAGTGACTTAAATGAAGAGATGGCAGAGGCTGTTGTGGGCCCCAGTCACCATAGTGTGCAGAAATTAAATTAAAAAGAAAAGTTGGACTGAATAAAAACAGGAAAAGCATCTGACTGGTCAAAGGAGCAAAGCACTAGTAGAAGTAGGAAGATGGTCTCTGTGGAGGTGGTCAGTGAACTCCACCAGAGCTCTTGGGAGAGGTATGCAGATTCCAGCCGGGGTAGTGAATTACAGAAAGGAGCCCAGAAGGGCCATTGGGGAAAGTGACCATTGTACTGCAGGATAGGGCTTGGAGAGCTATTTGAACCAGCTGTGCTAATCTCTGTCCACACTAGCACCTGAATAGTTCAAAGTTATCAAGCAGAGACATTTCCCTTTGGTTCCTTTACATTCAGTTAAATTCACACCCCCTTGTTCTTATGTTTGACATAAGTTAGAGAATCTCATGTAGCTCCTTCTTACTTTATAATAATTTTTAGAAGAATACTATTCTTTCTAAACCTTTCAAATTGTGGTCCTTGAGACAGTACCATTGCAGTGGCTCTTTTACTAATAATAATTAACACGAATTAGCAGTTTCCATTCATGAATCCCCAAGCATTTCACAAAGGCAGCTAAGCATTATTACTCTATTTTCTATAGAGAGTAGCTGAAGCATAGAGAAATTAGGGTCTATGTTTTAAAAACTGACTTCTGATTTTGGTTGTCTCCTAGATTTTGGGTGCCCTGATTTTCAGGAACTCAGTTATCCTGACAAAGAGAATAGCATGCATGTACGCATGACTGATGGCACAGTCAGGGCCCAGAGGTGCTGCTGACAACTGACCTCTCTTATTTATAGTTATGGGTGTGCAAAATTTTGAAAGTTAGTTCCAAAGTCACTCACATTAAGCACCCAGAAACTGAGGTCCACAAAATCAGAGACTTCTTTGGAAAATGTTGGCCCAAGACTACAAAAGAAATCAACAGCACAGACAGGAATAGAACCCAGCTCTCCTGGCCAATGCCAAATCCACTAGATCATACACCATAGAAACAGTCAAGTGAAGGAGTGGAAATAGAGAAAAAACATTTAGCTGTGACCGACTGTGGTAAATTCCACTGGCATCAAACCAGTAAACTGTGCTTTTGCCAGTTCTACAATATCCTTTGCATACTAAAATGAATCAAATTGCAACTATTATCCCAAATATGGCCTCATCAGCCCCTTTACATGGCAAATACAATGAAATACTCTCCTTCTCTTCTCTGTTAATTCTGTGGATTTTCTTTCAAGTATACCGTGTCCTTTACATTTGACTCTGCTTCCCACACATACTATATTGTTCTACCATCTATCACTTTTGCCTGCTATTTATCAGACCCAACATTGACTGCAACTGCAGACTTAGAAGATGGATGGAAAATGTATCCCAATCTCTCATCTTTCTTATTAACCACTCTTCTCTTTCTCCCTTCCCCGTCATCATTGACAGCCAGGAAGGTGTTGTTAGCACTGTGTATCCCAAACAGTCCAACTGCAGAACCGGAGGCTTGGGAAAGTGCAGTTAACTCTTATGGTGCTATACCTTGTAGATGCATATTACCCCAACTAATTTCTATGCAGCTCAGAACTGGGTTTACTTGCTTTTTTTCCTGCTATTTCTCTAAGTGCCACAAGTTTCAGTTTTATTGCCCATTAGAAATTTGGATGCCTGTCCTGGAATGTAACTAAGGATGTGATTCAAGACATGTTCTCTTTTTGTGCTTCTTCGTCACTGGCCCCATTATCTAATGTTTCATGGCTGAGCCTCACTTTATCTGGAAGATTTATTTGTTTCATATGTTCCTGGTTGCAACCTTATGCTCAGCCAGCGTTGGATAGCTCTGCATTTCAGGGCTTTCTGCCTCAGCGATCTAAAGCAAGAAAATGCTGTGCCTGGATCCCTCCAGAGTGCAGTCTATCAGATTAGTACATCTAGGCATAAAGTGCGAAATGCATGAAATCACTTAGCTGCCTAAACTCAGATTTCAGCACCTAAATCCCATTCTTAGGCACCTGCGTCCCCCATTGTGATCCATAAAACTCTGGCCAAACTCTACAGGTGACTGAACTCACTCAGAGCCTAACTTTTTCAAAGTAAAAATTCCCTAGGCTCTTAAGTTTTTGCCTCTGGGCATTCATGCTGCTGCCTTAATCTAGGTGTCTGGCCTCCTAGCTCCCACCTAAGCCCCAGAGCAATTCACAAACCAGGAAAAGGTAGGCGTTTGGCCACCTAACTCACCCAAGGGGCCTAATCCAGTAGGCACATTCAAAGGTCACCTACTGGATCAGGCCAAATCTGGTTAGAGGAATAATGTTTATCCCAGTGGTTAGAGCATTTCCCCTAGGATGAGGGAGACTCAGGTTCAATTCCCTACTCTCTGCCAGACGAGGAGAAAGGTAGGAGACCCCTGTTCAAAGCCTAGGTGAGTGCTCCAAACATGGAGCTATGGATTAGTCTGATGTGGGGCTTCTTCAGTCTCATGTGTTGAAGCTGTTCCACTATGGATTTAAAAGGAAAGAGTAATTGGGCCAGAGAGGGCAGCGGATGACTCTGTAGTCTGGTGGTTGGGTACTCACTGAGGGTGCAGAAGATCTCACTCAGATCCCCCCTGCTAAAACCACTATTTCATTACTTATCCACAGTGGAACAGCTTCTCTCCCTCCACACCTAAGACAACAAAGGAACCAGCCTTTTGACTTTGGGAGAGATCCTGACATGACAATTTGGTTAGCAATTTTGCTGGGAACATGTGGTAAGGATTTTTATCTTGAACCAAGTTGTTAAATTTTAGCTATTAGAAAGTGTTTTATCTTTATTTCTCTTGTAACCATTTCTGACTTTAATACCTTATACGTGTACTCACTTAAAAGCTCTCTTCGCAGTTAAATAAATGTTTTATTTTTTAATCAAAACTAAACCAGCGTTGTGTTTAAACTGAACTGTTTGGTAACTCCAATTAAAGTAGCAAACTGTTGGTTATTGACCCCTTACTACAGCAATGAATATGATAGCTGAACAGCCCAGGAGAGGGCTGGAGAGTGCAGAACACATTTTGAGGAAAATTTGGGACTGGGAGTGTGTTGGCGTCACCCTGCATGTAGTAACCAAGGCTGCTGGAAGCCAGAGTGTGGCTGGTGTGTTGCTGACAGGCTGCTGGGGTCAGAGCTGCTGGACCAGGGCTGTAGCTATACACAGACACTCAGGGTGTGAACTGCAGGCTGTTTGTGAGCTGTTTGTGAGGCTGGAAGCTATAGCAACAAAGCACTTTGAGGCACCTCAGGCTGCAGAGCAGGTGGTGACACAGCCCCTCAGTGGTCTGGACTGAACCTCAAAATGTGACAGGTAGCACTTGAATAAAATGCCTCAGGCCAGGCTTTTTAGTCTCCTTCTTTTGCTCCCTTTTATATAATTCACAAGGCCTAATCCTGCAGCCTTTGTTCATATGTCAGTAACGGTTAACACCTTCTACTTCTTCATTAGTCCAGAAGCGTTCCTGGCCTGCGTCAGACTGATTTTATATGGATGGAAGCGGAGGTTGGGTTTAAATCTGAGTCAGAGTCTGGGATTAGTGTGCTATGTTGACATACCCTGAAAGGCCTGAGTACAGTCTACATTAGTAGCTAATAGGGTTGCCAGGTGTCTGGTTTTTTGACTGGAACGCCCAGTCGAAAAGGGACTTTGGTGGCTCCAGTCAGCACTGCTGACTGGCACATTAAACGTCCAGTCAGCAGCGGAGGCAGCTCCCTACCTAGCTCCGTGCGATTCTCAGGAAGCTGCGAGCATCTCCTTCTGGCTCCTAGGCAGAGGGACAGCTACGGGGACTCTGCACGCCATCCCCGCCCCCAGTACCAGGCCCCCCCAGGAACCATGGCCAATGGGAGCTCAGGGGGCAGTGCCTGCAGGCGCGGGCAAAGCTATGTGGTCACGCCTCCGCTCAGGAGCTGAAGGGAGATGTCGCTGTTTCCTGGGAGCTGCCTGAGGTAAGCGCCACCTGGAGCCCACACCCTGCACCCCCTCCTACACCCCAACCCCTTGCCAGAGCCTGGAGCCCCTGCCTGTACCCCAAACCCTAGCCCCACCTCAGAGCCTGCAGCCCCAGCTGGAGCCCTCACCTCCCTGCACCCCAACCCCCTGCCCCAGCCCAGATCCCCCTCCCACATCCCAGATCCCCCTCCCCCCTGAACCCATCATTTCTGACCCCACCCCAGAGCCTGCACCCCCAGCCCAGAGTCCATATCTCCTCCCACACCCCAGAACTCTAACCCCTTCCCACTCCCCAATCCCTGCCTTAGCCCAGAGACCCCTCCTACATGCCAAACCTCTGCCCCAGCCCAGATCCCCCTCCCACATCCCAGATCCCTCTCCCCCCTGAACCCATCATTTCTGGCCCCACCCCAGAACCTGCACCTCCAGTAGAGCCCTCACCTCCTCCCACACCCCAACCCCCTGCCCCATCCTGGATTCGCCTCCCACACACTGAACCCCTCATTTCTGGCCCCACCCTGGAGCCCACATCCCCAGCCCAGAGCCCATACCCCCCCCCCCCCCCACCCCCCCCCCCCGCCCCCAAGCCCCCCCCCACACCCCAACCCCCTGCCCCAGTCTGGAACCCTCTCCTGCACCCCAAACCCCACATCTCCAGCCCCACCCCAGAGCCTGTACCCATAGCTAATCACCAGTGCAGGCTATTGCTATATTGGACTAATAACATTGTTAGTTTAGCGATGCACCTGGTGGAAGCTTTAACAGATAAATTGTCAGGAACAAACTTGTAAGCTGTAGATGGCACTTACATCCAGTTGCAACCACTGGAAATTCTATGGTAGGTACCTCTGCAGGCCATGCCTCATGCACTCCTCTGAGCAAGTGCAACTTTTGGCTGGCACACTAAATAGATCCCTAGTTGTGCTCTCCTTTGAAAATACTTAACAAGCACAAGTAGAATTAGCAATTGTTATTACAGGTGCAAAATTCCAATTTAATGCTGCAAACCCTTTGAAAACATAGCCCACACTGCATCAAGTCTGGTCTGAAATTGTATGTTTTGGCTCTCCGGGATTCAAGGGTGGTTTACTCTAAGACTAATAAGGGTACGTCTTCACTACCTGCCGTATCGGCGGGTAGCAATTGATTTATCCGGGATCGATATATCGTGTCTTAACGAGACACGATATATCGATCCCCAAACATGCTCACCGTTGACTCCGGAACTCCACCAGAATGAGTGGCGGTAGCACAGTCGATGGGGGAGCCGCAGCCGTCGATCCCGCGCCGTGTGGACCCCAAGTAATTCGATCTTAGATACTTGGACTTCAGCTATGCTATTCGCGTAGCTGAAGTTGCGTATCTTAGATCGATCCCCCCCCCTAGTGTAGACCAGCCCTAAGAAAAGTGGAATGCTTCACCTCTTGTTTACCTGGCCCAAATTGTGGGCTAATAACTCTGAAGCAGGCAGCAAAAGTCTGTACAAATATACTTTCTTTATAATGCAATAGAAATACAGCAGCCATTCCCTATTCTCTTTCTCCCTACCCTTTCCTGCTCTGCTGAGCAATGATCACAGGTGTTCTGTTGAGCCAGACACTTTTGTACAAGAGGCTGGATAAAACTGCTTCTTCAGTTAGACAGCTCACCCTGAGGAGTGTTCAAAGAATATGCTTATTTGCACATCTATGCTTTAGAAAGGCAATAGCAGCAAGTAGGACCAGGAGAATGAATAAGATGTTCCTTCCCGCAGGAGAGGAAAAGACCGTGCTTACAATAAAACTTAGACAGTGGCAAGCCAATAGTTTCCTTGCTTTCATTGGACACACACACGCACTGCTGACTACTTTACAAGGGGGTGCTGGAACAGTTAAACTGCTGATTCTTAGAAGCAGGCTTCTGTGACTATTCAGAGGGCTGGAAATAATATTCTTCTGAGTCTCTGCAGAAATGTGCTTTTTAATGAAAGAAAAAAAACCTCTTTTCTCCAGTAACATTCCTGTCTGCAAATGTATCAATCTTTCTCCACCTGATGGAGTTTTTCCATAATGCCCTAGTGGGGTAAAGAAGAAAACCTGCTATTATTTCTGCCAATTGCTTATTTTTCTTCCTTTGAACTAGTCCATAAATGTGGATGTTTTATAAGCACTAACTGAAAATTACCTAAACTAAATTAATACTTAAAAATAGGGGGTGCAGAGATGTGTTAGATCCCTGAAGATTTCTTTAAAGGTACAGTTCATTACAAACAAGATGTAAGAGGGCAGAGAGTACGCAGTCTGGAGTGGCACAAGGGATGATCCTGGTTGATACAGAGGGTCAGGCAAGATACCCAGGGAGGTCTTTTCCAGACCTATGTCATTTATGACTCAGAATAAACCTTTTGAACAAATCTTTGGTGGAACAGCAAATTCCCATTGACACTGCCAGCCCCTTTTGGAGGTCACGTTTCTGTTGAAAATATAAAACAGACTTAATTATTTCCATCCGTGACTAATAGTGTCTTTGGTTGTACTTGCAAAATGTTGAGCTGCTTTCACCATTTTACCCACTTTTCGTTTGCCCCTTTCACAGGAAAGAAAAGGATTAAGTATAAACCAGCCCAATCCAGCATGAAGGCTGAAGTAATTCTGAGCTACGTTTCTACGAAGAATGCTTTGTGTCACCTTTGCGCGCCCTGAGCTTTGCTTTAGGTTTTGGATTTGAAACCAAACCTGAAATTGCTGAGTTTTGCCAGGTTTCAGGTCAAAAGTATGTAAAACCACAGGGTTTTACATGATTTCCACCACAATAAATTCCTCCTTGCATCTGAAATTCAGCCCAATCTTGCTTGAAAAGTTTTGCTGTAAAAGTTTCTCACAGTTCTAGGTTGAAGGGAGTTGGAGCATTACATTGTTCTCTTAGGGTTTGATCCAGCTCCATTTAAGCTGGTGGGAGACATCATCGATATCCACCACACCCATCGCGATTAATCCTGCACCCCCAAGTCAATGGCAAAGCGGCCATTGATGTGAATAGTGCAGGATCAGACCCTTAAATTGTAGGCTGTTGATGGTGCTGTGAACAGCACCCAGTTGCATAAAAACACCTAGCAATTTTTCTTATTAATTTATTTACAGGAACAATGCTGAGGGCAGATTTTCTGAGAGTCCTTTCTAATACTGCTTTCCTGCTGACTGTCATTCATACAGAATCAGAGTTCAGTAGCAGTAAGCAAAATACTGTAATATTTCATCCAAAATGTGGAAGCCATGAAGGTTGCATTACAGCGTAGTCTATAATGATAGAAGCACGTACTTTTTCTCAGATAGTACGACCGATCAGAACATTTTTCTAACACCTCTGATACACAGATGTGGAATCTGATACTGCCATGTGCCCTTCTGGTTATGCTATACAAGCAATCCATAAAAGCCATTTACTTATACCAGATACACAGTGATTCAAACAAGGATTTCTGAAGAGCCCTCTTGAATTCTCTGTGCTCCCTACAAAGATGTAGGTGAAAAAATAGCTTATATGCAGGGGTGCTGGAACAATTTGTATAGTAGAAGGTGCCGAGATCCACTGAACTAAACTGTAAAGCCTGTATATGACAGAAACCACTTCAAGCCAGGGGGTGCAGCAGCATCCCTCCCCCGCTCCCCTAGTTCCAGCAGCTATGATTATATGATTGCAGAATGGGACTGTGTAAAGATTGTATCATAAAGCCACACAAGAGGTCCGTTTACATGGGCGATCATAGCCTTGATATTTAGTAACCAGAAAATCATACTATTTTTAATCGGGATTTTGATCGAATTTTCTCAAAGTTGTTGCTTTGTTTTCACTTTGAGAAAAAAACAGAAAGCCAGGCCATGCCAGAATGCTTATTCTATGCACCAAACAAAGGCTATGAGAGAGAGCATCTTGCTTTCAGGCCTTAGGAACATCACAATTGTTACCCTACAAGATATACAGAGACTGAGGCTTTGCCTCAATCCTGGCACATCCACAAGATGCTCCTGGAGAGCCCAGCCTTATTCCCTGCCTGTGGTCAAAGTGGGGAAAAGATAGATGGGGCTATTCTTCCATGCTCCACCCACCAATACGCTCAGAAGACATTGATGAGCAGATGCCACTGTGAGGGTGTGGCCTTAACACATAAAATAGAACCAGAGTGAATTTCACCCTGTAGAAATTAGGTAACAAATTACAGGAGCTAGTTACAGTAATGGTAGGGGTGAGACAAGAGGTTTCCTTCCTTGTGGAAACCTGCAGGGATTGCAATGGTGAAAACACGACCTGCTTTTGTGTGCTGCGGCACCTTTGTGCAATGTGGCATAGTGCATAGAGCACTGGCTCAGGAGACTGGGGTTCTGTTCCTGTGTGTCTACTGCTGGGTGACCAGGAACAAGTCACCTCCCCTCTCTTGGTTTCCCCATCTATAAAATGGTGCTGCTCAGACCGTCCTACCTTGTCAAGTGCCTTTAGATCTCCGGATGAAACCCAGGAGGTATTTATTCCAGTTAGTCCCTCCCCGAGGATTTTCCAGTGAATGCCCTCCCTGAGGATTTTTGGCCCCACGCTGGGTGAGCTGGAGGTCTCAAATTCAAGTGTTGTGGCAATGAAGGAGAAGTGATGATCTAATGAGGCAATAATTCTACTAAGTGATCCCTAATTAGGAATGTATTTGCCCCAATGATCATTAGTGGTAAGAATAATAAGCCTGGCGGACTCTTCAACTGGCACTTAAAGCCTCTGCTCCTGAACTCCAGCACTTACATGAGCGTTCACTTGAAAACAACGTTTCCAGGGGCTGGGTGCTGAGGAAAGCTGGGAAATGTGACTTGGCACACTCCCAGGGCTCAAAAGTGAGAGAAAACCTCCCAAAAGTTAAATTAAAAATAAATCTTATGATTCTTAAGACAATTTCCTGATTTTTGAACATTGGGTATTTTCAGAGACCCTTCCCCTTTAAAAGTCCTTCCAATTATAGGGACACTCAGTCTCCAAGTTTTACAAAAGCATCTATGGAGGTCTGTCTAGTAGTTTAAAATGGTTAAATACAGCTATACCCCACATCAGGGCTTATCGTCAACCCCTCCCTCCTGCAATCAGCTTGTACCTTGGTTGGTGGACCCTTGTGGGTAGCAGAGTTCACAAAGTATCTTCTCCAGCAGCTGTTTCCAGAGTCAGCTAATACATGGGCATCTCCCTCCTGCTTGCCACCCCTTCCTGTAACAAAGTCCCTTTTAAAGCTCTTTTTCTCTACGTAGTGCAGGCTCTCGAGGAGTGCCTATTTAGTACCAGCTGAGCCCAGAGGCACTCATTAGGCTTTTCCTGATTGGGACGGGGGCGGGGCGTGCCGCACCACCAGTTTCAAGAATTGGGTGCTGCTGGTCCCTATCTGGGTGCACTGAGGATTTCTGGTTCATGTGCTAAGGGCCTCAGGTTGGGAAATGTCTGATGCTCCCTACTGGGTAGCTTGGGTTCAAGGACCGGGATCCCAGGTCCTTTGCTGGCTGTGTGAGAGGTGGGGTGGGGTCTCGGAGCTTAGGAGCCTGGCTACTGTGAGGCTTCTGTTGATCCTGGGCAGTTTCACCAGCTGGGCAGCTACTCTTCCGTGGCATTGGAGGTTGCTCTGGCGTTCCTGATCTGCAGCAGGCACCCACCACCACCTCTGCTGCAGCAGCTCCTCAGACTTGCTCCTGCTGCTCTTCACGAGCCTGGAGGAAAAAAGCCATTACAGTGGCTCCTCTTCCTGTTCCCCTTGGGTGACTAGCGGGGCTCCCATTGCTGACAGCTCATGCCCCAATCTCAGGCAACAACTCTTTTTAATTTTGTTATCAGTCTAATAGACCTGACAGGCCAGTGGCAATGATAGGCAGCTTGGAGAGATGCTGGTACAGCATACGAGCATGTATAAAAAGTCAGTTGTATGAGATGGTCCACAACACCTCAGCCCTGTCTGGATTGTTAAACAATTTTGAAGAAACATTGTTAAAAAAGCTTTGTTTTGAATGGGGTGCCCATGAAAGGGGCTAAACTGCCAGCCTGTGATAATATTATCCATTACTTACGCATGAAAAGCAAACACTGTGGGCAGGAGCCCTGCAAGTAGAGCTGGCCAGAAAATGTTTCACCTTGACCTTTCTTTAATGAAAATTGGCTTTTTAAACAAAACAGAAATGTTAGTAAAAAAATTCATTTTCATCAAAATGTTTGGTCTTGAACTGAAATAGTTCAGTGTTTGACTTCTTGTTTTTTCCGCAAAACCTAAACAATTTCAAAGAATATTTTTTTAGTTTTGTGGAAAAGAAAAACATTTCCCAGTTAGCTCTACCTGCTAACCATAGCCCTTATCCCTGAAGGCCCTTGCTACATACAGTATTCAATCTCTATATGACTATACAACATCCTAATTCTAAATATCAATGCTGGCCAAAAATTTTCATTTAAACTCTTTCATTATAATCTGAAACCTTTTTTTGCAAAAAAATTCGGATTTTCAAAATTATCTGCATTTTTGCTGAAACCAAACATTTCGAAATTTCATTTTTTAATCCCACCCCCTTTTGACCTTAACAGAATTAAATGATTGGTGTCCAGAGTGGGTAGGTTCTTTCTTTCTTTCTTTCTTTCTTTCTTTCTTTCTTTCTTTCTCCTTTTGCCTAATTTTTCCAAAGGTGAGGAAGTTTTGAAAAGTTATATAGGAACACAAGGAAAAAATGAGGAAAAACCAGTGAATTAAAAAAAAAAACAACCCAACACCCCAAAAACAAAACCCTGAACGTCATTCATTATTCTGCACTCAGTGCAAAAATGAAGTAAGGCACAACAACAACAAAATTGAAACTTCATACTTTTTTTTCATATATTTCATGTAAAATTTAAAAACAAAAAACTGTTCCAGGTCTAACTGAAAAATGCAGGGAAATCTTTGAAATATCATATTTTTTCAGGTTTTTTTCCATTTTTAGAATCGCTCTAACTGCAGGTTTCCTCAAGCATCCCACATTTCTGGACAGGAGTCACCAGCTATAGGCGAGAGAGTAATTCAGACGGTCTACCCATTCAGTCATTGTCCTCTTTGCTGAGATTGCTAATAAGGGTGTTGTATTTTTATAGAAACGGAACTTTTTGGTAAACCACAGAACCAAACCCAGAAACTTTCCCATTATCCAGTGCATTGTTTGGGAAGGGAAGCAAACCTGATGATGATGATGATTTCTGAACAGTCACATGATCTATATCAATATGTTAAAGTAACAAATAGCATCAGATGATCACTTGTACACTACAGACTTTGATAGAACTATGCCACTTTGTCCCCATTTGATATGTGTCAATATAACAGCAACAGACCCCAGTTGTCAGCAGGTGGGATCAAACCTGGGACCTCTGGAGCTTAGTGCATGAGCCTCTACGGCAGGAGCTAAAAGCTATTTGGCTGTTAGTCAAGGCTATAGAGCAAACTTGTTAATCATGCTCTTAAGTGGTCTTGGTGCCACTAGATGTGACAGAACACCACACCCAGAAGGTGTGTGGGTTACATCAAGCACTGCAAAAACCACAAACGTAATGCTGAATACAGTACATTACTAAATGATAGTTAAACACTTCTGTCTTGGCAGGTTGTATTACCCAAATTTTCCAGAAGAATGTTAGATATTGGCAGACACTGAGAAGCAACATCCAATCCAATATTTATTGAATATTTAATAGATTCAAAATCCTTGAGAAAAAAAATGTTCTATACAGAAATCACTTTGAAGCTTGATTTTTCATTGCCAAATTATCTGGGATAGTCATTTTTTCCAGACTCTGTCTAATCCTTGTTATCACTATTGCTGACTCATCTCCTAGTGCTGAAAGTAAAAACCATTTTATGGGAACACCAAGAGGTCATAATTGAATTGTTTTGGTTGCCCCAAATGGCATGGCAGGTACTTCTCCACAGTGCTATGAGACAGACCCAGGCATCATAGTTTCTGATTCAAGCGTAGTGGGCTCTGGGCAGAAAGGTGCCAGGTGACTTGTGGAAGATGCCTTGTGAGGAAGGAGTGCCTCACATCAATCTACAATGACCCTTTGGCTCTTGCAGGAAATCACATTCAGGTTTCTCTAGCTGGAAGGAAAGTTTCTCCAGCATAGGTCCTTATGAGGCAGTAAACCAGGGACAATCCTCAAGACATGCTTGAAAAAAAAGACATTGAATTATTTGCCCTACCTCCAAACACCTGAACGATTATCCTGTATGCTCTCCATATTCAAGACACAGCTGAGAAAATAATCACAACAAATAAATTCTTCAGCGAATTTCACCTTTATTTCCTGTTTGCAGTGCTCACAAACTGATTGTGAAATTCTCAACTTTATTCAAAATGCTTTGTGAATTTCTTTGACAAGTAATTCTTGGTTTGCAGATTACTTGGGAACAGTTCATTGTAAATATTTGGACTTACACTGGGTTAATTAGTCACGTTAGTCAGGTGACAATGTTTCTGTTTCCTGATTGAGACAGAACAGATGTGGCGCAAACTGACTATAATATTCAAAATTCACTTTCAGTGAGTCCAAGTATGTGAGCTTAAAATTCATTTTCAGAAATATTCATAGCAATACCATGGGTTCAAGTGTTCATGGACAGCTACCACAAGCGGGTTATTAATAAAGGTGACCTGAAGTTCACTTTTTAATCTGAACAAGTATTCTCAGACTTTCCCCCCATTATATCCTCTGCTGTATTGGATGCATATAGGGGCCATAGGCAGATAGGCTAAACTGGCCTTATCTATCTGGTGAAAAAAACCCATTCATCTATCTGGTGAAAAGTCCAATGACCCCTTTGAATTGCGGTTATAGAGCTATGTCACTGTCTCTCGGCTTGTGTGTGAAATGGGCCATTCTGATTTTCAAATGCCATTTGATGTCTATGTCAGTTCTGCAGGTTTACCTGGATGATGTCATAAACACAATAGCCTGAATTGCTTGGGCCATTGCAGAGCCACACATCCCAAGCAAGCTCTAAGAGCAATAGTGCTTCTAGAGGCACAGTCTCCTGCAATGCAAGTGGAATGTGCAGCTGGCCAGCTCCACAGAGCAGTGAAGAGGAGAGGCAGGGACACAGCCCCATCTCTCTCTGCTTCCTTTGCATTCCCAGTAGTGCTAGGAGCCAATAGACCCTGCATATCCCTGAGTACAGGGACTGCTGTTGTGTCTGGATATTCTGCAGAGAATACAAGGAGGAAGGTTCCTTGTCCTCCCAAATCTCCTCTCCCGTGCTCTCCCGTCTCTATACACTCATGCCAGGGCAGATACATCCCGGTTGCTAGCCTGGCTGCAGTTGAGAGAAATCTGTGTCTGGTTTCTATTTGCTCTCATTAAGTCTTCCCCATACTTCATACTCAGAGACTCTGCTTTGCAAGGCTAGGAACTTGATGAACTTTGCTCCACCTGAATCAATCACTCAGAGTCTTCACTCAGACTTGGAAGGTTTTTCAGTAGGGCCTGCTGAGAGAAATTGAAATAGCTGTGATGCAAAACGCATGAATAACTCATCTCAGTACATGTCGAGATGAGAGACGGTGGCTCAGATTACCACTGGCATCAGATGCTGCTGAGCATTTCCAGTTCTGGCGCACATGACCACAATGATAAAACATAGCTGATGTCAGTCAAGCCTTACTTCAGTAGTGTTCTCAGTGGAATAAACAAACTTCTAAGGGCTGTAGTGTGGGATTTTTTATGCACATATCTTCTTTTCCTCTCCAACTGGAAGTGTCTTTCATAGGAATTTTAAGATAGATAGTAGGGCAAGTACAGTACATTCGGCATGTGGTGTTTATCAAAGAAAGCCTCCAAAATAGGGAAAGAAGCCCTAGGAGCTAGGTGGTTTCATTCCACATGGTGGGAGATAGGCTCATTTGTTCATCTTCATACTGCCAGTTCTCATACCTGAAAAGATTTTTGCCTCCACATTAGCCACCTTAATAAAGAGCACTTTAAGGATTTAACTTGGGAGGCTGATGAAATGGCAAAGAATGAGCCTACCATGGAGGGTATGGCCCCAAATACTCCCCTCCTCAGTGTTTTACTCCCTGAATTGATATAATAGTGATCACAAAACTATGATGTTTTCAGGGGCATGGAGAACCCTGTTTATTTTCATCTTTGGAAAGGGAGCCTTTCTCCCTGCACACAGCAAGCTGACAGAAGCATTTATTTGACTATAGGCCATTTTTCCATTGTCAACTGGAACACTAAAGCTGTATCCAAAGCTCTTTCCAAGGTGTGTTTACTCATATAAATAGTGCACAGCAGCCTTTCTATTAATCCACAGTTCCTTGTCCCAGAAACAGAACTATCTCTAGATGCTGCTCACACAGAGGGTCACCAAGAGACGGGTCACCAAGAGACGGCTCTTTCAGACAGGCTACAGGTTCGGAGAGATTTTCTCCTCCACCACTAATTTCTTTTTAGGTAATGTGCTAAGGCTTTGTTCCCAGCCCAGTGAACCTCTGATCTAAAGTAGATTCAAGAAGCTCAAGAATAGTGAACGAGTAAGTATAACAGCAGTTCAGAGTCTGCCAGGGGTTTCACTGGAAAACTATGGTAGACATCTCTAAAGCTTTCAAGTCTGATTCCTCCCCAATTATCTTCCCTGTTTCTTTTTCTCTCTGATACCTTTACTATTCAACAGGAGGTTCCCTTGTGACATTATCTTGAGAATAATTTTACGGGCGCTTAATTTGATCATGTGTAGCTGTAAGAAAATGTTTTTGCCCCTAAAACCCTTTAAAATTGTTCATTACTTTGGCATCAAATTTAATGCTTTTTACATCAAATACAGTTGTCTACCAGATACAACTGATCCTCACTGACCTTTAACTTGAAAGAAATCTTGGTAACAAAGTCTTTCCATTATAAATCTGTTGTGTGTTGCAGAGCCTGTGGTCTTTTTGGTAATAAGTTACAAGATGTGTTGATGATCACTTTAACCCAGACATCAAGAGCGTAAGAGCTTGATAGTAGTTCAGAACAGCATTACACTATCACACAAAGCCTCTCGCTCTCTCTCAGGTTTCTAAGATTTATGGATTGTGAGCAAGGCAATGATATAAAGCAGCAGGTTTATGGATTTCCTACTTCTCGACTGCATTGAAAGTGAGCAGATTGGGACACCATGGAAAGTTTCAACAAGAAATCAGATTCTTGTTTGAGCAGTGCTCAATTCCACAGGGATAATATTTATTCCCAACCTCAGCAGTTGCTAATGTGACTCATCAGAACTGTCTTCACTACTTTGGAGACCAGTGAGCACAGTGTAAATTGGGGGTCACTAGTGTATTACAGTAGAAAATAAATAATAGTTCTTGCCTTTACATATCGCACCATAGAAGTCAACTGATCAACATGGCATATGTCTGAAGTGGAGTCCACACTGAATGGATAACACTTTGCTTTTCTTAGTTCAGAATAATTGCAAACAAAACTTTCTCTCCCATCTGGGTGAAACATTCTTCAAAAATATTCACAGATAGGAACAAGCCAGTCCCCTTCCCAGCATTTCCACATTTCTTGATGTGCTCATTCCAAAGTTCCCACATAACTTCCATTGTGCTGTGATTCCTATGATCTGAGCATCTCCTCGGAATGCCGGACTCCTTGATGCCAAGAATTTCACAACTGCAACAATTATTTTTAATGCTTCCAGTCAGTAAAGTTGTTCACAGTTGAGTTGTTACAGTGATTTTGAGTCAATACAATCAGCTTCCCTTTGTAGAGTGTAATATTAACATACAGTTTCATGGCTCTGGACCGTTTTCATGGTCAGAAGTACGTCTAGGTGCTTGCTTCCAGTCATTCAAACCAGCTGTACTGAATGCCAAATCAGTAGCAGAAAATAACCAGCACATAAAGCAGTAGATTGATCCTGGTGATGGAGAATGTAATAGCCATTCACAATTTACAAATTTGTCATCACAGTTCTGGCTTGAAAGCCGCTTGCGTTAAACACCTTTTTTTGTGTTTTATCACCAGTTTGACAAATGGGGCAGATTTACTAAAATTGATGTCCTGATTCTGACCAGGTGGAATGGCCATTATGGATCCAGCAGGAATGTAATTAATTGTTAATAGGATTCCATATAGCTGTGTAGGCACCCTTTATGAGAGGCCCTCTGAACTTTATTCGGAGTGTTCCAGGGGAAAAGCCTGTGTGCTGCAATCTAGCCTTAGAGACTACAACTCCCATGATGCCTTGGTGAAAGAGGGAGAGAATTCCTTGTGCAGGGAGAGCAAGGTGGACTCCATGTTGGGAAAAGGAGTGAGATTGCTGCTGTGGAGCTCTGTCCATACCAGGAGCTGCTGCTAGGAAGCCAGAAGCTGCTGCTGAGAGCCTGCGGGGTCTTTGATCGAGCAGGGAGCCTCAGAGACTGTTGGTGGCTTCATTGGAGCCAGGGCAGAGACTGTTGCTCTGCCTAGCGCTGACTGGGCTGGGCCTGCAGTGAAGGAACTGGGAATAACCCCCACTCTGGTTTGGGAATGTACTTGCAAGGGAAGGGGCACAGCAGAGAGACTGAGTCTGAGGAGAGTGATCTTCCCACCGAACCAGGACCTAGAACTGCTGGTATTTGGTGGCGCTAGCTCCAATTGTCATAGGGGTTGTGCAGCTTGTTGCCTTGGCTGGACTGAGGCACAGAACCAACAGAGCACTGTCTCCAGCTGCAGATCTCCAAGCGCGCCCATGCAAGCGAGTGTCTAGGACTCTGAAATCCAGAGGAGTGTACACTGCAGGGTGGGGTAAATGGTGGCAGTGTAAATGCCAGTTACATAAGTTTCATTTATTACTGTATATTATATGTATTAATTGATTTAATTCAACTGCCCCCTGTGGATTTAAATCAGTAGTGACATTTCATCTTAGTCTGTTATACCCTGTTTCTTTAAATTGTTAAGTAAAGGAGTATTCGCTCTAATTTAAGTATATTGGATGTATATAATTTATCATTGGTATTTGAGTTAGACCTATGCCACAGGTTATGATTAGTATTATTACTATTTGAAGGGGTTTATTCGTGGAGGTTCCCAAGGCACACCATTGAGTGTGCACAGTGGCCAGCTAGGTGGAGGCACCGCCAATTTTAACTTCCTTTAGGAGTAAAGGGACTGCAGCAGAGGGGTGGAGAGAGGATTCCCACTTATCCAACATCACCATACTCAGGATCTCCTTTAATGTCAACAACATCAGGCACCCAGGCACATAGGTGAGTGTTGCCTGTTCCCAAGTAACTCAGGGAAGAAAGGGGGGTTACAGCTGGATCTGTTGAAGGGCACAAAGTGCTTCTTGGTTGTGATATTCCTTAGCTTCATTTTCTTCACTTGCCGTTGCAGTTGCAGTTTGCATTCCATATGTACTAGATGAAGCAATAGATTTTTCTTTATCAGCAGGAATGTTTTCTCTTTGACTATGCCTCTGAGTAGGAGTAGCACTAGTATATGATGTGACTGAACGTACAGGAAAAAACAAAGTCATTTTTGGTAGTTACTTGAGCTTCTCTTTTTCTACAGGGGCTATTTTTCTTTTTGCATATGAAAGTCCCTTTGCGTGACCTGAAACTGGATAAATAAATATATATATATATATATATATATATATATACATCAGTGCTGGGCCCCCTTTTGGCAGGGGGCCCTGGGCATGTGCCCAGTTCGCCTAGTCCTTAGGACACCACTTCTCTGGAGCAAAGCTCAGAACCTTCTCAGTGTAGGAAACAAATGAATTCTCAGTTTGAGCTGTGCTGGATGTAAAGAGCAACGAGTCTACATTTACTTATTGGTGCTTGCAACGATTCTTATTACTTGTACATATTCTTACCTGTCAGTGGCCCACTGAAACTCTGATTACAGAAAGTAAATAGTTAGAGATGGCCCTAAATCAAAACCATTTCTGTGAATTTGGATCCAAATTGGCTCCTTCTTCTATGATGGAGCAACATAAAGAATCCAAATACCCCCAAATTTTGGAAACTTTGAGTCCAGTTCTAGATCTGGATCTCAGCTTTGCAGCTTGGGCCTAGTTTTAAAATATCCACCAAGTTTTAAATCTCTCTGCCTAGAGAGGAAAGATGGGCTTGTGGTTAAGGCACAAGGCTGGGAATCAGAAGATTAGGACTTGATTTCAAGCTCTGCCACAGATTTTGGGCAAAACACTCACTCTCTCTGTGCCTCAATTCCCCTGCTCCAAAATGGGCATTTGAATTTCCTACTTCACAGGGGTGCTGTGAGGACAAGTTAATTAATGTATGTGAGATGCTCAGATGCTACCGTGAAAAAGCCTAAAATATCAAATTTAAAAAAAAACATTAGTGATCTTTCAGGCACAGGTAAATAAATAAAAGGAAATCTATCCCATTTAGCCACCCTCATAAAGGACCAGACTGCAGTATCTTTACACATATTGAGTGGTGTCTTAATCCACAAGAAGCTCCATCCATTTCAATAGGACTACTCATGGTGAAAGGCATTATTCAGCTTGAGTCAGGATATCAACAAACTGGTCCAAAAGCAGTAGTTTCCTAGATTGTGGGTTTTGTACATGCCAGATGGAAAATTATCATATGAACGTATAGTACATCAGAAGTGCATGCCAAAATACCCAGTGTTATAGTATTCACTTCAGATGCTGTTTAATAATGCCATAGCTTTAGCTGAACAAATTGTTACTCTTAGATATTCTTCTTGTCTCCTTTCTATGTGGGGTAGGTTTAATTTTGCTGCAAATGTCTCCAGCCATGTTGTTACACTTTTAATTTCTTTCTATTTTTACCCCCAATATTATTTATAAAACATTGAATGATGGCAACTCAGATTATCAAGGACAATAGTTTAATTAATTGATGTAAGACATCATTTGAAAGCCACAAAGAGCTCACATTTACTCCTACACTTCATTTGGATGATGTCGTTTAGATGAATTAACTTGCAAATGACTTTCTCTTCCATTTTTTTCCAAAAGTCATACAAGAACAAAAATGATGAGTGTGCTGAGATTGCTAATAGAAATGTCACGTTCTTTCCAGTGGGAGGGAAAGTTCAAAAGGAATTATTCTGGGGAAGTTCGATGGTCTGTGATACAGGATGTCAGACCAGATGATTACAACAGTCCTGCTCTGGCTTTGGAATCTACGAAAGGCGAACCACTGTCACAGGATAAGAAAGATAGATTTGTAGTTAAGAGACAGGACTGGGAGACAGAAGATTTGAAATTCTGGCTCTGTCAGAGAATATCAGGGCCAAAGTTTCTGTGGGCATAAATGAGTGTCGTTCCACTGATTTCAACAGATTTTTGACCATTTACACCAGCTAAGCATTTGGCTCAGGGAATCTACATGAATCTGGCTTGGGGTAAGTGGTAGCTCATGTGGAATGCAGGGTGGTAACTTTATTATTTATTGATGAGGGTTTGTCCCTATGCTCAGTATACTGTCAATTTCACCAGCATAGCTGGCTGGGAGGGAGCTCCTTCAGACAGCTCGTCAGCTAGGGCTTACACAAACCAGGACCAGACTCTGTTTTCCTTAAAATTGACAGGGCCACGTTGCTCCAGGAACGGTCCTAGCTGTTTTTCGGGAGAGGCCAGAAGATAGATTTTAAGTGATTATAAGTCAAAGCACAACAAGTCAAAATTAGTCAAATGAAATAAAAGCAAAATGCATTCTAAGCTGATCTTAACACTTTCAATGCCCTTACAAACTTCGATGCTTCTCACCACAGGTTGCCTTTCACCCAGGCTCTCCCCTTTGATCAGCGCTTCAGTCACTTGGTAGTGATGTCTGTAGATGGAGGTGGAAGAGAGAGGAAGAGCATGGCAAACATCTCTTCCTTTTATCATGTTCTTTCTTCCCTCTTGGTTTTGCCCCCCTTCTTCAAGGTCAGGTGAGCATTACCTCATTGTAGTCCCTGACTGACCGAGGGAAGGGGAGTGACTCATTCGAGAGTGCAACTGATCCTTTTGTTGCTGCCTAGGGCAGTGTCCTTTGTTCCTGTGAGGCTGGGCTCGGTTTGTCCCATACATGCCCTGATGAGGTGTGAACTTCCCCTCTGTTCCTGGAGAGTTTTGCCTCGGCTTGTTTTAAGCCATAAGGACACATTTTCAGCCTCATAACTATATACATGAAATTACAACCTATAACATTACTATAACAACAATGCTTAGTACATCATGAGCCTTCTGAAGACTCCTGACATGACAAACTTTGCATTGGATACCACACAATCATATTATAAGGATGAACATGGGGGTGCAGGGTGTTCCCCTGAGATACAGAGTGTCACAGAGCCCCAGAAACACTAGGAGAAACTGCAGTTGTAATTGGTCCTTTCATGGGAGAGCATGGGAGACAGTGAGTAGGCTAGAGCTATCCACAAACTGGCCCTAAACATTTAGGGTGCCACTTATAGCATGCAGCTGACTTACTCTGAGCTGAACCACAAAGTGGTTGAGTCTATTTAATACAAATCTCTAGGGAGAAGGCATAGATTATTATTTATATAAAACTGATTCAGACAGTTCTATTGGAGATAACCATCGGAGCTCCCAACCTGAGTCTTACTGTTCATTATAGACATCTCTGTCACAGTTCAGATAAGCATGAGCACTATTAAAAAGAATAATGGCTTACTGTGGTCGATCAACTACCTTTAAAACAGAAGGCAGGGTCATGATATTCCTGAGGCACAAAATCAACAGTAGGAACTAATCCAATTATGACAAGTCAGCTAAATCTTCTAGAATGCCTAGACAGACATTCTTCATGAAAGGAAAACCAAAGGAAATAGGTAATGGAGCTCTAACTAATTGGCATTCTCTGTCTGTAGAGCAGAAAATAGTACTTACAGAAAAACGATGTTTTCGTCTTGGTTTTCTAGCAAGAATACTTGAGGTGTGTCTGAAGAATGCCATTTTTGTTCTCCACCTGTAATTTAAACATCTTCACCTCAGTAAATATTTGTTGGACATATTTGTAGCTGAACAAGTGACAGGAACAAGTGGATCTTTCAATGTCTTTTATTAGTGTGCTTATTAATGGTTTGAGACATACTGGCCAACAGACCATTTGAAATATATGCCTCTTTCACTCTATAAATGTCTACCTTGGCACACCTTGCTCCATGCAGTTGATCAAGTTTATCTCACACAGTGTTGTGCAAATAGTGTTATTTTGGGGAGTTAGGGAAGAACACTGTGTCATGACTAAAGTGCAGCACTGCCTTATATAACTGAGATCAGAGAAATTGTTGCATCAAATGAAAAATTTGCCCTTGTTGATATCCTGAGAAACAAACAAGGTCTGAGTTCCATCCAGTGAGGTATTGAGTACTTCCAGATGGTTAGTACCTTCAACTCTCATTGACTGCATGTGCTCAGGACCTCACAGGATCAGATCCTTTTATCACAAGCGGACGTGAGGTGGAACTACTAATTATGAGCCTGAAAGGCTCGACTGTTTATGTCTATTGTGCAGTAATTTACTTGTTACCCCTCAATTAACCAAGGCAATAGCCTTTGCCAGATAACCGTAAATATGTTTCTGTTTAATGGACCAAGAATCTCCTGCAATTCACCTTTGATTATAAATCTGAACTGAGACTGCCACACCCATTTTTTTACAAATTCATGTGAAAATCGCAATCTCCAGTGCACATCCGATTATACAGGCCTGATCTGCACCTGTCAATTTCCATTCCTTTTAATTGAGGGATAATATTCCTTGGGAGTTTGGTCTTTGGAGGGGCGGGGATGGGGGATGCTCAAATAACAACTCATCTTCCGTGCCAGCTGCATGTTTTAACAAAGAAAACCACTCTGGCGAAATGACTGTGTAGAGAAATTATGTTTTCATCAGCCAAGCAGCACTTTTGGTTAAAGTCCACATCAAATTGTCATTATTCTCATAGAAGCACAGGACCAGATCCTCAGCTGGTATGAATTGAGGTAGCTCCATTGACTTCAGCAAACTATGCCAATTGACCTCAGTGGAGGATCTGGCCCTAAGCCTCCTCCCTAAATTATGGGAATCGTTCATAATACAGCAAACTGTCCAACAAGCAAATGAAAATAAGTAACGTGTGCTTTTATTTCCCACTGGGTTGTTGTTCCCCTGTGATACAATAAATAAATGGGGCCACAAGGCTATTGAGCATGTGGAAGTGGGGAATGAATAGTGCTGCCACAGAATGCTCCCCCGGATCCCACCAGCCATGGAAGCTACACCAAGCAAGAACTGCATCACAAGGCTCCCTGGAGTGCAAGAAGCCAGGGGCAGGATGCCAGAGGACAGCTGTGTAACATCATTCCCTAGGCTGGGGGAATTACCCACATAAGAATGTTTACTGACTAAACCCCTGAGTCAGCAACTATGTGGCCAAGTGAAGCTATCCTGACTGTGCGCCCTTACTTTAAAGCACCAGCTTTGAGACCCCATTGTCCTGGTTACTATCCTTCTGACAAAAGATTGGGAAGAAGATTCCTTCTGAAGTCAGTGCCCCTTTTAAAATTGGCCACTCTCATTATTCAGCTGCTGAGGCACTCCCAGCCAGGGGAGCAAGACACAAAATCTAATCTAATTCGGGACTCTGGATTGATAGCTCCTTTATAAGGAGCCTGGCCACTAGAACGTTGTCTACAATTACTTTTCCACCCTCTATTGAAAAGAATGTATTTAAGAACACTTTAAGTTTGGTGGCAGCCAAGTTGCTTTCTAACACAACCGAAAGAGACATCCTAGCTGAGGCCACAGTAACTGTGCTGGCATTGTCTGTTTTACTAAAAAAAAAAAAAAAAAGAGCTGGCCATCCAAACTTTTGAAGCCATTTAAGTACATTTGTACGTATTCTTCAGGTATTCCATTCTAAAGAAAATGGGAAAAACAGGCTTTTGTGAAAATGTGCCTTTTTTTAAAAAAGCCACTCCCCAAGAAAAACCCTTCTCAGACTGACTGGGTGCACATGCAGAAAAGTCATTTCATGGAGCTACAATATTAGAATAGATTTAACAAAAAATATTACAACTATTCATTAACCGCAGTCAACTGTAAGCTAGGGTTGCACAAGAGAAAATACTCAATCTTGGACAACTGGCAAAGTATTCCAAAAGCACAGGAATTTAGAATCTACAGGGAATGTGTTTATTTACCCCAGATGTTGCAGTTGAACTACAGCGCTAGAGAAGAGTGGTGTATGCTCTCCAAGTCTGAAAATGTCAAAGCTTTTCAAGGTGTGACTAGAGTGTGGAACTCATAAATGCTCCAGCTATCTACTGAACATCCTCCATGTGGAGTTCTGGGACATCACCTTTTCTGGCAAAAATATTTTGGTGGACATTTTACATCGCCTAAATATTTTTATAAAAGTAGCTGGCTAAGCCAAGCATCCTTCAGTGCAACCAGCTTCCTTTTCCCAGGAAACACAGCCATGAGCCTTATCATTTGTTCATACATCCAATGAATGAAATCAGTTCTCCTCTCTCCAACCCAGTGCATGGCTTAGAGGAATGGTACTGCAGAAGATACTGCTGTTACTAGTGTTCCAGTGTCTGAGTGCAGTAGCTGCCCAATACCTTCATTTTAGGTGGGAGACTGCAACTTGCCTAAGTTCTACATGCGCCCATTACTTAAGATCATTTTGAAGGGGTAGGTGTTCCTCAGTGCATTATATTGGCTGCCTGACATGTGAACACATCACAATCTGTGGCACTAGAGCAGATAACCCTGGAAGAGCTGTTCTAACAACAAGAATAAAGGGTGGAGAGAAATGGCATGATGGTACAAAATTACCATAGCCTGATCTTACTTTCTCCTGACAGGAGCAGTAACTCAACAGATTCAGGTGTAGAGTAACTAAAACTTCCATAGGCTAGAATGCATTATCCTATGCTAATCACAATCTAGGGGACATCTCGGCAATAAACTCTGTTTAATAGTTGCTTTTGTTTCTTTTTATAAACACACACAAAACTGTGGGCTCTCTTTTTTCTTTAGGGACTTAAAAGGTAAAAAGAACAGAATTACCAAAACAGTATGTATTTTTAAATTTAGTTTTAGCTACATTTTTTATCTTGTTCACAAGGTTGTTGCCCTGGGAGATTCTAAACAGAGAAGAAATGCAAAGGGATTAAAGGGATTTATCTTTAGGAGAGAATGCTGAACCAGGGTAATAAATCAGCAGGCGATAATGAGGCCTTTGTGAAGTCCCTTGTTAACTGAAGTTGTAGTTTACCAAATACCATAAAAAGGGACTGTGATCATGGTTGGTCTATAGTCTCCATTAAAAAAACAAACACATGAAATGGTAGAACTGACCTACATCCTATATATTATGATGGTAATTTGTTATATGTTCATCATACTGGAATCCGAGCCTTAAGGATCAGCCGACTCCTAGTAAAAAATATTCTACTTAGCAACAGTTTTGTTGATACTGTGTAACATATTTGCTGTATTTTCCTTTCTCTTGTTCTTTATTACTAAGAATATTTATACTGAAATGCTTCTGAAGAGTTCGTCTGTTCCTCCTGGCATTTCCTCCTTTGCTATCACCAGCAGATGGTCAAGACTTGAAACAGAGAATAAGCTGCAGGGACGGATGAATGCTTCTGAAACTAAAGGTTCTGCCGCTAATTCAAGAGCAAACAATGCAGTCTAGTGGCAGGACCACAGGTCTGGGAGCCAGGAACTTGTGAAAACTAAATGCAGTTCCACAATTGGCTCCTTGAGTGGCCTGGGGCAATTTAACCTCTCTGCAAGGCCTAGTTAAATAGTCTATTGTGCACTTTGAAGTTAATTGCCAGTTATTATTATTAAAAAGAGCTAAGATAATGTTCAGGTTTTTGTTGTCCTCACCTGGTCAGTCTTAGCCTGGGAGGAAGGTAGAATTACATACCCATATTCCTCTCCATAGAGCAGGGGTGCCCAAACTTTTCCTGTTGCCCCCCGCCCCTTTACCAGTAATAGAATCTGTCTGTGCCCCACCCCCACTCCCCATTACTGCAGTTAGCTCAGCAGAGGAGCTTGGGCTGTAGGCAGAGCTTGGGGACAGAACTGGGAATGGGGGAGGAGCTGGGGCTAGAGGTAGAGGTAGAGGTGGAGCTGGCTGGGGGCGGAGCGGGGATGGGTGGTACTTCTTCCATGCCTCCTTTAGGGGCTGGCTCTGGCCCCGCTGTGCACCTCCTCCCCCTATGTTCCTCCCCACTACCAGGGGGGCATGCCCCACAGTTTGAGGACCACTACCATAGAGCATGCCTCCCTCTTCTGCTTTGTCACCTGCTGTGAAAATCAGGGAAGCTGTGGAATTATAATGTTTTGTTATGTTGACACACAATGTAGTTTTACAGAGCTATTTATTTAGATTTTTAAAGCTGCTAGAGTCACCCATCACATACTTTAAAATATACAGTATAAAATAATACAGGACTGCTCATCTCAGACTGAGGCATTAATTAACAACCACTGGGAAATATAATGAAGACAATAAACTGAAACCTATGTAAAATGCCGCTTAATAAGTGGACTGCTGCATTCTGCACAAGCTTTACTTTCTAACTGGTCACAAGGCACAGCCCCGTGGAAAGCAGGAAATCAGCCCTGTGGAAACAACAAGGTAGACCAGGCTTTTCAGCTGGAGTACGCAGCTGAAGATCTAGCAGAATTAAGCTGACTGACACAAGCTAGGAATCTCGCCTTTTCGATGACAAGTGGATGAGTAACAGGGGTGAAGTCTGCTCGGGAAAGGAAACCTCACACCTTTTCCGAAGGCCTGGGTCAAAGAAAGTGCTCTTTGGCCACAGCCAGGCTGAAACTCTGTTGTGCAGGAAGGAGCCATTCAACTTGGGGAAAGGAGTGGAGCTTTGCCCTTTGTACTGATTAGAAATGCCACCAACCTTCCTCAATGGATGGGTCACTTGATGGGGCTGGTGGAGAAAGGGGGACAGCCCTAGCAGTGAGGGAAGGAGACACTTGCTGAGGGACATCCAGGTGACTCCACCCCACTGGGAGTCTCTGGCACCGACTCGGGGGGAGCAGTTCCAATTGGCCAGCATTCCCTCAATCCCAGGATTTAACGTGGAGCAGAGGCCTCATGAAGCCTCTTTTGGCTCCATTCCAGCAGCCCACCCTACCCACCCTGACCGAGGAACGGGAACCTGACCAGACAGAGGCTGTAGGTCTGGCCAATCACCCATTTGGGGCTCAGAAGGAATTTTTTCTCCCATGAGCCAATTGGCAGAGGACCAGGGAGTTTTTTTCCCTTCCTTGCAGCATCTTCAAAGCATGATAGGTTAGGTAGGCATACGCTTAGTGCTTAATTGATGTAATTGGTCGAGTTGCTAAGTCATCGCAACTTCTGGCTGGTTTCCAAAGTGGCAAAAATGATTAAATGAACAGTTCCCAGAGGCAAAAGACCTACAATTTTTTATAGGCCTCAGGCTCATGTAATAGGTTTGACCCTGTGGCCCTTGTGGGCTGAGGTCAGATCTTATGGTCCTCACAGACTGAGGTCACCACCCTTCTGCACCTTCTCTCCTCCTCATGGGCTGAGTGTGTGTGTGTGGTAGGCTGAGGAGATCCTACCCTAAGTGACAGGTTATATGGTAGGAATCCTGTAACCCCCACTCTAGTTACGGGTTATATGGTAGGAGTCCTGTAATCCCCACACTGGAACCAATTAAATGCCTGGTATGGTTGATGGGCAAGTGGCACCCCCGCCCCTGTATTTCAATTTAATACAAGTGGCAGCCTGCTGCTTAAAATCCATCCAAGTGTCTGTACTTATTTCACTGTTGTGTCTGCATCAGTTAGGACCCAGTCCTGTGAACCCTCCAAATGCTGAATCCCGCTTCGTTTTCAAGTTTCTTGCAAGATCAGTTCATTAATCATTACATGTTGAGACTGCATTTTGTGGTCTTTTTTTATGTCTGCCAGTTATCTGCTCTTGCTGCTGAGATTGTCCACTTTTCTAAAGATGGTTTTGTTTTACCCTTCCATTTTCAAAAGTGGCAATCCTTGGGAGATTGCTACAATCTCCCTATGAAGTCAGTGAGAGTCAACACAGCTAAAAGTATGAAAATATTTTGATATCATATTGCTTAGCATCTCATTCCTCGGTCCAGTTATTTTGACAGAAAATAGTAGGAACTCCAGCGTGGTATCCAAAGTAGTATCTATCGTGCTATGCAACCCTGACCACCAGGACTGAAACAGGAGCGTGACTCAAAGCTGTACAATCCGTTATGAAAAGAGCTTGGTATTATGGTGGAATAGTGACCATCTTCACCACTGCCAGAGAATCTGACTCAGGTCTCACCACAGTATTTCTGTTTGGATTGGATTCTGCGAATGAGATTGCACAACACTTGAAAACCAGTTACCGGACATTTGTTTGATGGGGAGCAGTTTATCTTTTCCATCTCAGCAGAATTGTCAGCCTTTGGTGGGAATTCATAATCTTATAAGCCTGTGAAAATGCCTTCAGGGTCACAGTATTTTACACTGAGTCTGCCATATAGAAATTTGTAACAGAGTTGCTGAGACTATCTCACAAATGTGACATGAGAATCCTGGACAAAGTAGTAACATCACAATGGCACACAGACAATAATTGTCATCTGCCACCATCTCAGGCTCTGATCTTCTCAGACAAACCTTCAAGGAAAACGTATGATACTGCAGCAGGAGTGGTGTTGGTGAATCAGTAAGTGGGACTTTACCTTCTGAGTAATGGTCCATTTCAACTCCCTTTGAAGTGAAGCGGCTTTCTATTGACTTTAATGGGAGTTTTTAAGTATTGAACCCGCCCTTTCAGCCTGAAATGAAATGTTGTGGCCCTGACTACTTGGTAAAGATCCTACAGTACTTTTTGTAAAGGTGTTATCCCAGATATCCCAAATATAGTCATGGCAAATAAGGTCAAAACGGGGGTTGTGGCAATGTTACTGAGGAGGAGAAGGTGGCAGAAAAGGGCATTTTTGGGGAGGATTTGAAAGAGAAAAGAGGGCCCTTGGAGAAGAAGAGGAAAATGGTACTAGGCACAGGGAACAGTACAATAGAAGGGGCCAAAAAATGAGACTACAAAAAAGAAACGAATGGCCTAATCCAAAAACCATTGACGTCAACACTGTTCTTGCCATTGACTTCAGTGGGCTTTGAATCAGTCTCAAAGGGAACAGTAAGATTAGTGGGTTGGGAAGAATGAGTCTCGTATTCTTCATTTCCTGTTTTAAATTGTTGTGGATCACCATTATATACTTTTAAACAGCTTCCATGTCCCATCCCAGTGCTGGTCAAGCAGTCCTTGCATGGGGCTGCAGGTCATTCAGGGAGAAAGGAGATCTAGGAATGTGGGATGATTATTAATATGAATAAGTGTTGGCACCCCTTAAAAATAAAAAAGTTCCTCTACTTTCATACAGCCACACAGAATGAGCCCGTCCAAATGCATTGCATGGCCAAGGGCCCTTTGGGGACAGAAATTAATTCTGGGCTCCTACTTCCAAGGTATCTTACAGACAGAAACAGAATAGTTTGTGTTCACAAATCCAGGATTCACTGGCCAGCATCCTTAACCAGCTGTTTGAGTTATGGGAGGGGAAATGCAGGCAGCGTATTTCAAGAAATAAGATAAATTACCTTGCAGTGATGGCTTCTGTTTTGAATTTTCAACTTTCTGTATTTCACTGCGAATAAAAAATGAAGACAGAAACACTGTGAAGACAAACCAGGACTGGAATTTCCATTTCCCTTACACTTTATAGATGCTGTCATTCCTTACTTGTAACTCTTTACAGATAGCTTTGAAATGAATGCTTTCAAACTGAATTTGGTGGCCATTTTCCAAGTACAGAAGACCAAGTGTCTTCAATGTATACTTTAGATTTACAGTTCTGCAATAAATTTTACAGGATAACGCAGCACACAGCCCATTTATTGCAGAAGGGTGTTGGTTTTTTTCCCCCACCCTCTCTCCTGAAAGTGATTCCAAGATTTTCTTTTGACAAAAACCTCCATAAGGTTACCATTCTGGTTATGTAGTTTGGCTCTGAAAACAAAATGACTAGTACAGAACAAGACCATAACATTTAGCTGTAAGAATTTTGTGAAAAGAACTGATTACCTTAAAACTAGTGCAGAGGGCAAAATATATATGTATGTATTCAGGACAAAAAGAATTTCTTTTTCCTTCAAATGTTTTCAGACTGTACTAATGCCGTATGCAATTTACTCCTTACCTGCAGCTTGCGGACCATTTTGATGCTCACATCTGTTCAGCTGTATTTGATCTTTTATCACAACCTGCCACCAGCCTGCTACACCTGTTCCTCCTTGACCTTTCCCTTAAAAGATACTCTCTCAAAGCCTATTAGACTCTATTGTGCTAGGCTGCACTTCCTCCAGGATGAAGCACAATCCTGGTGAGGAATTAGATGCTCAGAAGGGGGCTTATTATTGATTCAAAGCACCAGGGTGCCCGCGTGGGAGGAACACAATTACACAAAGCAGAGTAGAGTTTTGCAAGTTGTTTCAGTCCAACAAATAAAATGGTGATGCTGAAAAGAATTAGCAGCAGATAAGTGCAATGTTATGCTGCACAAGAGAAGAAATACAGCTCTCATTTCACCTGTTTTGAACAAACTCACCTTGTTAAGCATCCAGGGCTTGGAGATGACAACCAGAGAAGCTGCTCGAAGAGGGACCTCTGGCTTCAACTATGCTACCGCTATAAGGGTTAAGTCCTTCACTATGAGTAAATAGAGTTTTGCCTCTCCCTTCTTCAACAGCTGGCTTCAGGGCATAGCTTTATATATTATAAATCCAGGAGGGACCATGGTGATCATCTAGTCTGCCCACCTGCATAATGTGGGCCATAAGACTTTTGTGCATTAATTCCTGTTGCAACAAGAGCATATATTTTAGAACAATATCCAGTCTTGATACAATAATTGCCTGGGGTACTGCAGGAGGTGCCATGTGACATGGAGGACCAGATCCCTTGAGCTCCAGAGCCATCCATTAATATCCTTTTCCATCCAAAGTCCCGGGCCCCTGACCCCCCACACAAAGGAACTGCTAGAATGTCAGGAGGCAAAAATTCATCTACAGAGAGCTCTACAGGTAGTCAAAAACCAAGGAGAATGCAGGCCCTCCCTCCGCCATTCGCTGAACAAGATGGCTGCTGCTTAGGGCACTGTGGCTATGATGGCCCTGCTGGAGAAAGTTGCTGCAGACTCTGTAGATATCATGGGCACAATACAACTGACTGTTACCTTGATTAACTCCTCTCTGCAAGCACTGACAGGATGGGTGAATGAAGCAGAATGGAGAGGCTCATCAGTAGAAGAGCAGTTACAAGGATTCTCTGCCCAGGTACAGAAAAGCCTCGCAGACTTACTCTCTCTTAAATCTAAAGTGGCAGCCCTTGAGAGAAGGTGTCCCTGCAATATTTTGGGAATTAAAGGAGTTCCTGAAGGAGTAGCAAAAGGCAACCACGTAGAATTTGTTCCCTGGCTCCTTTCAGAAGTGCTCAGCCTGCTGGATACTTTTACATTTGATTTAGAGAGAGCACATAGGACCCTGGCCCCATAGCCAACCTCAAATCCCCAACCTCATACACCGATCGTCAAATTTCTCAGATTTATTGTAAAACAAAACAACAACAACAACAACAGTGCAGCCAGCTTGAGGGGGAGGGAGGAAGGAGAGTTTTGGGGAATGCTGCAAAATAAGATTATGATTTTTTCAAGCCTTTGCAAAAGCTGTGGTTGAACACAGCTCAGCCTTTAGAAGAGTAAAGGAACTTGCCAAGCAGCAAGGGCTCAAATATTTTATAAGGTTTCCAGCTCAGTTTCATGTCAAGGTTGGTGCGGAAGTGCCTCTGTTCCAAAAGCCACAAGCAGCAGAAGGTTTTTTTTAAATAGTCTGCAGTGAACTGAGGAGCTGTTCTGTTTTTTCATACCAAGTTTACTTCCCAGTTGTTGTGTCTGCCCTACCTGCACTTATGAACATATCCATTTACTGTTACTGACTTACTTGCTGACTTGGGTTATCTCTTCTGCTCCAAGCTTATATGTTATTAACTTACAGGCTAAGTAGATTAATTCTCAAAAAATGGCTGAGTGTGAAACACCCTAGCAGGGTAGTTAAGGGAACAGCTCATCCCAAATGGAGCTCATGGGAGTGCAGTGACTGTGCAAAGGTTTATTTAAGTGGTGTATGAGCGCTATTAAGTACCTTTGCTCCTACCTTTGTGCTGGGGAAAGAAATCACCAGGGCAGTGCAGATCTCTGTTGCTCTGTAGAAATTTGAGGGCTCAGACACCACTTTTTAAAATTGGTTCCCATGGAATACCTGGGTGTGTCACACTCCTTATTACTGGCCAGGGCCTCACTATTTGCTGGGAGGGCGAGAGGTATCTCAGAAAGATGCAGAGGAGCTGAGCAACATAATTGCACCCCCTGTGGCAATGGAGCAGAGACAACCAACACAAGTTGCTGAGCTAAATGGACAGTGATTTCTGCCCTCCGTATCACGCCTACTTCCTTCCTTTCCCTCTGCCCTGCCCACCCCTTTCCTCACATCCCCTGCCTTCCTCTCCCCCTTACCCTCTCTTCACAGCCCTCCCGACTTTCCCAATCTCACTCTCCTTGTTGTCCCATCCCCCTTGCCCTGATCCCCTACCCTCTCAACTTCTTCATGCCGTTTCCCAACCTTAACACTTCTATAAGCTCAAACCCGACGATCATGAACATGGAAAGAGGGAAGGAACAGTCACTTGCACACATACAAAATGGGAAATGACTGCCTAGGAAGGAGTACTGCAGAACGGGTTCTGACGGTCATAGTGGATCACAAGCTAAATATGCGTCAACAGTGTAAAACTGTTGTAAAAAAGGAAAAGCATTATGGGATGTATTAGTAGGAGTGTTGTAAGCAAGACACGAGACATAATTCTTCTGCTCTGCTCAGCACTGATTAGGCCTCAACTGGAGTATTGTGTCCAGCTCTGGGCACCACATTTCAGGAAAGATGTTGACAATATGGAAAAAGTCCAGAGGAGAGCAACAAAAATGATTAAATGGTCTAGAAAACATGATCTGTGAGGAAAGATTGAAAAAACTGGATTTGTTTAGTCTGCAGAAGAGATGACTGACGGGGGACATTATAATAATTTTCAAGTACATAAAAGATTGTTACAAGGGGGAGGGGGAAAAAATTCTCCTTAACTACCGAGGATAGCACAAGAAGCAATGGGCTTAAATTGCAGTAAGGGCAGTTTAGGTTGGACATTAGGAAAAACTTCCTAACTGTCAGGGTTATTTAAGTACTGGAATAAATTGCCTAGGGAGGTTGTGGAATTTCCATCATCGGAGATTTTTTAGAGCAGAGAAACACCTGTCAGGGATGCTGTAGATAATACTTAGTCCTGCCATGAGTGCAGGGGATTGGACTAGATGACCTCTCAAGGCCACACATTGCGCCAAGCTGTGTTACCGGTACTCTGGTGCTTGGGTTGGCAAACAAAAAAGATAACAAATTAGAGGATAATACATGGGCATAACCTTATCATACTAAGTTAAGAAATATTATTTTTGTGGAGTGTTTGCTCTCTTTCTGTCTCCTCAAAGTGCAGTTACTACTTTGCAGTATGAGAAAGGACAGTTACCTGTTCCGTAACTGGCGTTCTTCGAGATGTGTTGCTCAGGTGTATTCCACTATAGGTGTGTGTGCTTGCCACGTGCACCGGTGCTGGAAGTTTTTCCCTTAGCAGTACCCACACTGGGGGAGCACCGCTGCGACCCCTAGAGTGGCACCGGTATATCGCGCCATAAAGGGGGCTGCGTGCTCCCCCCACCCTCAGTTCCTTCTTGCCAGACAACTCCAACAGAGGGGAAGGAGGGCGGGATGTAGAATACACCTGAGCAACACATCTCGAAGAACACCAGTTACGGAACAGGTAACTGTCCTTTCTTCTTCGAGTGTTTGTTCAGGTGTATTCCACTATAGATGACTCCAAGCTATACCTGACGGAGGCAGGTAGGAGTTTTAAGTTTTAAGTCTTAAGGGTTACCCAGGTGGAGTACTGCCCTACCGAACCCTGCATCATCCCGTGTTTGGGAGACGATCGCATAGTGCGAGGAGAAGGTGTGGACAGAGGACCACGTAGCAGCCCTACATATGTCCTGAATAGGGACATGAGCCACATAGGCCGCTGAATAGGCCTGAGCTCTTGTCGAATGAGCCTTCACTATAAAGGAGGCGGGGGAACTCCTGCCAGGTCATAACAGGTGCGAATGCATGAGGTGATCCAGCGGGAGGTCCACTGGGTGGAGACCGGACGCCCGCTCGTGCACTCGGCCGATGCAATGAACAGCTGGGGGGACTTCCTAAATGGCCTGGTTCTGTCTAGGTAGAAGGCCAGCGCTCTGCGGACATCTAACATGTGCAGGCGGCGTTCCTCATTAGAGGAATGGGGCTTAGGGCAGAGGATCGGGAGGAAAATATCCCGCTTCATGTGAAAAGCCGAGACTACCTTCGGCAAAAAGGCGGGGTGAGGGCGCAGCTGAACCTTGTCCTTATGGAAAACCATATACAGTGATTCAGAGGTCAGGGCCCTGAGCTCCGAGACCCGGCAGGTTGAGGTAATAGCCACTCAGAACGCCACTTTCCACGACAAGTGGGACCATGAACAGGTGGCTAAAGGCTAGAAAGGAGGCCCTGTGAGGCATGAGAGCACTAGGTTCAGGTCCCAGAGCGGGACCGGGGGTCTGGCATAAGGGAATGCCCAATCTAACCCTTTTAGAAACTGGGACGTCATGTGATGTGAAAACATCGAGAGGCCCTGCACCAGGGGGTGGAAAGCCGAAATGGCCGCCAGGTGCACCCTGATCGAGGAGGGCGCCAGCCCTTGGGTCCTAAGGGACAGGAGGTAATCAAGGACGAGCTGGATAGATGCGGAAGAGGGAGAGGAACCCCTATCCCTCGCCCACATAGAGAACCGATACCATTTGGCCAGGTAGGTTCGACGTGTGGAGGGTCTCCTACTCTCCAACAGGACCTGTCTCACATCCTGAGAACATCTCCCTTCCTCCTCATTCAACCATGGAGCAGCCACGCTGTCAAGTGGAGCGGGGCCAGGTTGGGGTGGAGGAGATGACCTTCCTCCTGAGAGAGGAGGTCCGGGTGGAGCGGCAACCAGCGACGGGGGGGCCGCTAAGAGTTGCAGTAGGGTGCCGTACCAATGTTGACAGGCCCAGTCCGGGGCTATGAGGATAATCCGCGCCCCGTCTGACTTCACCTTCTATAGGACCCTGCCTATCAGGGGGACGGGTGGCAAGGCGTAAAACAGGGGGCTCGACCATAGGAGCAGGAACGTGTCCGAAATCGCACCCTCGCCCTCTCCCGCCCTGGAGCAGAATCGTGGACACAGGTGATTCTGGGTGGCGGCGAACAGGTCTACCTGGGGAGTGCCCCTCTCTAGGAAGAGCCACCTGGCCACCTCCCTGGAAGGGACCACTTGTGCTGTTGGGAGAAAACCCTGCTCAGGTGGTCCACGAGTGTGTTGCTCTTGCTGGGCAGGTAAAAAGCCCTCAGGAGGATGTCGTGGGCTATACAGAACACCCACAGGAACTGGGCTTCCTGGCACAAGGCCCGGGAACGCGTGCCTCCTTGTCTATTGAGATAATATATTGCGGTTGTATTGTCCATGAGGACTCTGACCACCTTCCCCTTTAAGTGCTGGCAGAACACCATGCACGCCAGGCGCACGGCCCTGAGCTCCCTGAAATTTATGTGCAGGGTCAGTTCCTCGGGTGACCACATACCTGGGTCCTGAAGCCAGGCTCCCCATCCCAGGTCCGAGGCATCCGACACCAGATTTAGTGAGGGAGGGGGCTCTTGGAGGGGAATACCCCAAAGCATGTTGTTCAGGAGGGACCACCATTACAGGTCTACCACCACTGTTGGCGGTACCGTGACGACCTTGTCCAGGCCATCCCTGGCCTGGGAGTACCGGGAGGTCAGCTCTGGCTCCAGGTACTCCCAGGAGGTCAGCCAGAGCTGAAGGGGCCTTATCCTGAGCCTGGCATGTCGCACCACAGAGGTGCATGCTGCCACATGGCCTAGGATTTGAAAGCAGACTCGTGTCGTAGTTACCGGGAAGGCTGTGACCGAGGCGATGAGCGCTTTGAGCATCTCGAATCTGTCCCGTGGGAGGGAGGCCATGACCACCCGGGAATCTAACAGCATTCCTATGAAGTTTATGCGCTGAACCGGAAGTAATGTGGATTTCTCCTCGTTTACCACTAGGCCTAGAGCTGCGCAGGTGTTTAGCAGGAAGTTCATCTGCTCCTGAACCTGAGACCAAGACTTGCCCTTGAGCAGCCAGTCGTCAAGGTGGGGGAAGATCTGCAGCCCTTTCCTCCTGAGGTGGGCCGCCACCACCGCCATACACTTTGTGAAGACCCTGGGGGCAGTAGAAAGGCCAAAGACGAGGACCGTAAACTGGTAGTTGTCCTGACCCACCAGGAAATGGAGGAAGCACCTGTGACCCTAGAAAATGTGGATGTGAAAATACGCATCTTAGAGGTCCAGAGCCGTGAACCAATCCCCCGGGTTTAGGGATGGAATAATAGAGGCCAGGGATACCATGCGGAATTTGCAACAAACCAGGAACTGGTTGAGATTCCGCAGATCGAGGATGGGCCTGAGCCTGCCTTTCGCTTTCGGGATCAGGAAATACCTGGAGTAAAATCCCTTGCCCTGGAATTCCTGCGGTACTCTCTCTACCGCCCCCAGGGCAAGGAGGCACGCTACCTCCCGGCCTAGAAGGGGGGCATGCTCCGGGTCCCCGGCCAGATCCCAAGATGGAGGATGGTGGGGAGGGGGAGAAATGAACTGCAACCTGTACCCCTGGGAGATGGTGCTGAGGACCCATCGGTCCAATGTTATACGGGACCATTGCAGTCGGAAGGCAGATAAACAGTTGGCAAAACTCAACTTTATTAACGGGCGGCGGGGTTCCCTGGCAACAGGCCCGGAGACCACCTGCAACGAGTCAAAAGCGCCTCTTCCCTGGTCTCTTGCCCTTCGAGGGGCCAGGACGTGGGGCCAAACGGGATTGGTGCTGGGATCTAAGCCTCTGCTCCCTCTGCCTCTTTGGCGGGGGCTCGTATCTGCCCCGAGCCAAAGGAGCGGAGGTTTTAGGCCTGGGCTTGTCCTTGGCAGGTGGGACATAAAGGCCTAGTGTCTGCAGGGTGACGCGGGAATCCTTCATTCCATACAGACGTGTGTCCGTTTGGTCCACGAACAGGACCCTCTTGTCGAACCGCAGGTCCTGCATGATGGACTGGGACTCCACAGACAGTCCCGACAGCAAGAACAACGAGGCCCTCCGCATGGAGATGGCCAAAGCCATCGAACGGGCCGCTGTGTCCGCCGCATCAGAAGCCTCCTGGAGAGCTGCTTTGGCCGCCGCCGCACCGTCGTCGACCAAGGCCCAGAACTCCTTCCTGTCCTTGTCCTGAAGGAGGGGTTCAAACTTTGGGAGAGACCCCACAGATTAAAATCATAGCGGCTCAGTAGCGCCTGGTGGCTAGCCATTCTGAGCTGGAAACTCGCCGAGGAATAAACCTTTTTCCCAAAGGTATCAAGTCTCCGAGCATCCTTGTCCTTGGGTGTGGGTGCGGGCTGGCCATGCCGCTCACGGTAGTGAACGGACTCTACCACCAGAGAGTTCAGAGCCGGGTGGGTATAGAGGTATTCGTGCCCCCTTGCAGGCACAAAATACTTCCTCTCAGCCTTTTTAGAAATGGACCCTGAGGATGCCGGGGTCTGCCAAAGGCCAGTGGAAATGTTGGCCATCCCTTGGTGCAAAGGAAGGGCCACACGGCCCGGTGCCGAAGAGGTCAGGACACTGAATAAAATGTCCGAGGGCTCCTCCATCTCCTCGGCCTGGAGCTGGAGGTTCGACGCTACCCTTCTACGTAGCTCCTAGTGGGCCTTAAAGTCCTCCTGAGAGACGGGAGGCGGCACCACAATGGACTTGTCTGGTGCCAAAGAGGCAACTGGCACAGTGACTTCAACGTCCGGCGACATCATCGGATCGAACTCCGGACCTGGGCCCGGGGTCGGTGGCGGTGATTCGGTGCCCGCAGCCTGGTCACGGTGCCGAGGCGGAGACTCCTAGTGGGCCTGAGAGGCCCCGGCCACGGAGCGGGGTCTTGGCGGTGCGGGTGCCTGGGGCCACGGTGCCCACTGGCACCATTGTCCTTGCTAGGGAACCCCCTACCACTGAGACGTGTGGGGGCCCGGCAGAGCCACTTGCTCCTGCAGTGCGGAGTGGCCCGGAGAGGGGCGGCTGGGCGCCGAAGTCCTGGACGACCGCACTGTGCCGTACGATCAACTGGAATGGTCCCGGTCATGACGTCTCCTGCCCTGAGACTTTGACATCGACGCCGAGGACAGATAAATCTCCTAGGTGCTGTCTCTCGACTCCTTTCAGTGACTGTGGCTACGACGTCGTGGTGCCGGGGACTCCCGGAACGCACTCCGAGCGCAGTATCTATCGCGGCGGGTGCTGGAGTAAGAATGCCGGTGCCGTCGGCGCCGAGACCTGTTCCTCTCACTCTGGCTCGAAGAGGAGCGGCGTCGCCTCTTGTCCCGGCGTCTATGGTCCCTGCGACTGGAGGAGTCCGACTCACTCCCAGACGACCCGGCCTGCGGGATGGAAGTGTGTCGCAGGCTTCAGGCCGGCCCTTCAACCCGGGAAGGCACCTCAATCTCTGATGCGTCCGGGGAGGGCTGATATGTGCCCAAGGGCGGCATCCCTCGGGACCGGGGGCCCAACTGAAGTGGCGCTCCCGGCACCGGTAGGGCTAGAATGTCGTGCGTGGCCTGGCCTGCCTCTGGCATCGAAGGCATCCTCACTTCGGGAGAGGCTTGCGCGGATGGGACTGGACTACTCCGCTCAGCCCGAGTCAGAGGTCTAGGTCTCGACGGGGATCGTGGGCTGCCCAACTTGGGTCTGGCTCACCCCTCTTCTTCTCTCGGCGCTGCTAAGTCTTTCCCTGCTTCTTAGCCGGGGAGCAGTGGCGACCAGTAGACGGTGCCTCACTACGCACCGAAGACGCGGTGCCCGGCACAGGATCAGGTTGACGCGCCGGTGCCGGGGCTACTGCCGACTCCATCAGAAGTGTCTGGATCTCACGCTCTCACTTCGTCTGGGGCTTGAACGAATGGCAGATTCAAGCCAGCGAAGACAGACAGCGAAGACAGACAGCGAAGACACTGGGAGTGTGGATCGCTTCTGGGCATAGAATTGCGACAAGAGTCACATGACTTGAAGCCTGGGCCACGGGGCATGCCCCGAGCCAGGCTAAGAACTAGAGAAATTGTTCACACTTGAACTGGATACCACTAAGGATATAAACGCTGCAGCCAAGGCTGGAGCAGAAGTTCCAACTACCTTCAAATGGCGGCAAGAAAGAACTGAGGGTGGGGGGAGCACGCAGCCCCCTTTATGGCACAATATACAGGCACCACTCCAGGGGTCGCAGCGGTGCTCCCCCCAGTGTGGGTACTGCTAAGGGAAAAACTTACGGCACCAGTGCACATGGCGAGCACGCACACCTATAGTGGAATACACACGAGCAATCACTCGAAGAAGAAAAATATAATGCCTGTTAAAATAAAATAAATTACTAATAGTTTAAATAATGGATATTGATGGAGCTGCTGGCCTGGATGGTGCATCTCCCCAGCCAGCCTCCTCCAGAACTGACAATTAGTTTAGTTTTGTTTCTAGTGTTGAGTGTTCGAAAATTGCTGCTTTTCATTGAGATCTACTATGCTTGGTAATAAGTTGTTATATGTATGTTATGTGTTTTTATGTTTTTGCTTTAACTTGTCTTTTGTCCTCTTCCCCCACCCACCGATCTGAAGCCCTCTCCTTTCTATTCCCTGGAAGTCTGGCAAGTGGCAAGTATCTGGCAAGTTAATCCAAAATCTGTGAAATAAGTGTCTGAAGCATTTCCTCCATAGATTTCTCTCCTTCTGTGTAAGATGGGATGTAATAGAGCAAATGACACAGACATTCCACCCCCTCTGTTTGTAAGACTTCACATACAAAAATAAATTTTAACACAGCCAAATGGTCCTGATTCTTATATTTATTTCCTGTAATGTAAAGGATCTCAACACTCCAATTAAAAGAAAAAAGGGAACAATATGGCAAATTATGTACATCACCTAAGGATATTAATAAAGAGTTCTATAAAAATCTTTACAGATTGGACACAAACCCATTCATGAATGCTTTGGATCAATTTTTCAAAAAATATGACATTACTGCAAATTACTACAGCCCAGCTTCGAAACCTTGACATGCCCCTAACTGAGGTGGAGTTAACTGAGGCAATTAAGAATATGAAAGTGGGGAAAGATGCCAGGCCAGATGGCTTCCCTGCTGAATTCTATAGACACTTCTTTGAACTCCGGTCTGACAAGAGGCTTAAAATGTTTAACGAGTCACTCCTAGAGGGCATCCTTCCACTACGCTGAGAGAAGCCCGAATATCAATTCTTCCTAAGCCAGGACGGGATGCCATGCTATGTTCCAATTACAGGCCAATTTCACTTATTAATAGTGATGTCAAAATATTGGCAAAAGTTCTGGCCATGAGACTGGAGAAGGTTTTGGGTTCTATCATACACCCAAATCAAGTTGGGTTTGTCAGAGGCCATCATGGATCTGAAAACCTTGACAACTTATTGACTCCAAATGACAAGGCCTGAGGTGCAGAAAATGTTTTTGATAGAGTGGGCTGTAGGTATATGTTTTATACCCTATAAAAATGTGGGTTTGGACCTCTAATTAGTTCCTGGATCCAACTGCTATATTATCACCGTGACATTCCCTAGGGTACAATCTGGACTGCTGGACAGTTGTGTCCCCTCAATTCTCCAACCTGAGGTGCTTTTACACTGCTTCACTGTGAGAGCTACCACTCCTGGTCTGCTTACCCACAGCCTCAAGCATGTAAATCACTCCTAGGTATACTGCATGAGTGCTATAGCCAGCCACTCATGAATTACATTATAGGGCGACACTAGCAACTTCCCAGTCCCAGGCCTTCCCCCGAAATGTATGTCTTGTACTGCCCGGCCCCTCCTGGACAATACAAGCTTATATAGAATCCATTATTTCATTAATAGAAAATGATATGCACAAATCTTGTTATCCCAAATACTTCAATCCAAACACACAGTTACATAAAACACTAAGACAAGCTTATTAACTACAGAAAGATAAACTTATCCACAGTAGGCACCTTGAGGGCAGACAACCATGTGACGGATTAAACAAGTCTTTCATTAATGGTAGATGTGGTATATCATGAAATTTCATCACAAGCTTTGCTTCGCTTTCTTCTCTGTGAACACTGGGTGGAACAATATTACAGAGAACAGATAACCCTGGTAGAGGAGTAGATTTAAGTGTGCCTAAAATAATACACATGCTGGAATTAAGTTGTACATCAATCATCCTTGTGTGAGGCAAGCAAGCCCATACTGGAGTGCAGTATTCCACAGCTGAGTAACAAAGTGCCAAGGTTGAAGTGTGTAATGTTTGGGCGTTGGCACCCCATGTCGTTCCACCCAGTTTTCCGAGCAGGTTGTTGAACGTTTTGATCTTAGTCGCTATCTTTGTAAGATGGTCATGATATGTGAGAGTTCTATCCAACGTGATGCCTAGATAGACTGGATATGAATCATGCTTTATTCGCTGACCATTGAGAAGTATGTTCAGCTCTCTGCCTGTTTCTGCAGGATGTAAGTGGAAGACACACAACACAGTCTTACTTCCACTTGGTGTCAGGTGCCATCGATGACAATAATTGGCTATAGCCGCCATAAATGCATTAAAAACACTCTCAGGTATGTCAAAGGACTACAAGTAATGAGGCATAAAAGTCAGAATTGGTTACAAAGAAATATCAGGTAAGAACGCAATACCTAACTTAACAAGCGAAACCAAAAGGTCTCTCTGACCACATGTTCTAATAGTCTTACTAGCTAAATCTTTCAACCAGGATCCCTCTCCAGTCCAATGATGCTTCCTTTGTCTTTCAAGTGTTGTTGATGCTGTGAGTAGAGAGGAAGGGAGTGAGAAATTAGGGCATTTGTTCCCCATTCTTTATACTTTTTCCTCTTCTTTGAAAATCATCTCCAGCTGGGATTCAGCAGGTAGAAGGGCTGCGGGGAGAGGACTCTGCAGCTGTTTCTTTGCCCAAACATAAATTTCTCACTTACACCCTCTTTCCTACCAAAGGGTGGCCACTTAATCAGGTGATGGTCCATTTGATTTCGTTGACACCTGGCTGAGGTGTCAGTTTGCCTTTTGTGTCTGAGGAACTGGTTTCTGGCTGTTTTTGCAGACTTGAAGTATGTCTCAGTTATGTCATACAGTAGAATCTTATAATTTTACTGTCCTCTTCCCCCACCCACCAATCTGAAGCCCTCTCCTTTCTATTCCCTGGAAGTTTGGCAAGTGGCAAGCGTCTGGGAAGCTAATCCAAAATCTGTGAAATAAGTGTCTGAAGCATTTCCTCCATAGATTTCCCTCCTTCTGTGTAAGATGGGATGTAATAGAGCAAATGACACAGACATTCCACCCCCTCTGTTTGTAAGACTACGTATACAAAAATAAATTTTAAACACAGCCAAATGGTCCTGATTCTTTATTGTGAACCAGGCATTCATATATTTTGGGTAACTCATTCATGTATTTAACAAATGAGATCATTTCAGCTACAGCTGGGATTAAAACTCAACTCTCTACTATAACAGAGCAATCTCCTATTGACTTTGTCACCCAGCCTTTCAGGAGGACCATGTCAAATTAGGTACTTGTATAACCCCCCCTTAATGCAATGTGGCTGTGTGTCACCCTTTAGCTATACAGAGACTTTCACCTGTAGGTCACCAGTTTGAATCCTGCTGAGTTCACTAAGCATCAAAAGTTATTGCCATCAAAAGGATGTTTGGTGGTTCATATAGGAGACAAGTTTGACAGTTCCAGCTCCCCTATCACAAATTTACCCTCAGGCTTTGCACTAGAATGTAAAGTTTTTAGGTGAGAGATTGTCTCCTACTTTGTTTTTTAACTGCACCTCGCACAATGGGGCCCCGACCTCAGTTGAGACCTGAGGCATTATCTCCTGCTGCAGAGCCAAGACTGCCTTACTTGCTATTGTGACAAAGTTCCTCCTCTATCTTGGTTGGTCCTGCGCTTATTGGCGGATTTTCCTGCCTCAGAGATTCACCATGTGGGTTGGAGAACAGCCCAAAGACCTTTCCCTCTGGAAGAGCCCACAGTCCAGATCAATTGGGAGGTTTGGGGGGAACCCGGGCCCACTCTCTACTCCGGGTTCCAGCCCAGGGCCCTGTGAACTGCAGCTGTCTATAGTGCCTCCTGTAACTGCTGCATGACAGCTACAACTCCCTGGCCTACTTCCCCATGGCCTCCTCCAAACACCTTCCTTATTCTCACCACAGGACCTTCCTCCTGGTGTCTGATAACGCTTGTGCTCCTCAGTCCTCCAGCAACACACCCTCTCAGCTCCTTGCGTCTCTTGCTCCCAGCTCCTCACACTCGCACCACAAACTGAAGTGAGCTCCTTTTAAAACCCAGGTGCCCTGATTAGCCTGCCTTAATTGATTCTAGCAGCTTCTTCTTAATTGGCTCCAGGTGTCCTAATTAGCCTGCCTGCCTTAACTGGTTCTAGCAGATTCCTGATTACTCTAGTGCAGCCCCTGCTCTGGTCACTCAGGGAACAGAAAACCACTCATCCAGTGACCAGTATATTTGCCCTCTACCAGACTCCTGTATCCCACTGGTCTGGGTCTGTCACATATCCCTCCCCGCTGCTCAACGCCAAGGGGTTGGGCAGCTTGGGACGCCAGGCATACGTGACAAGCCATCGGCGTTGCCATGATGGCCCCCTGCTCTGTGTTGCACACGGAACTGGAAAGGTTGGGGGGAGAAGAACCATCTGGTCACCCTTGTGTTCTTCTCTTTGTTCCGCTGCATCCATTGAAGAGGGGCATGGTCGGTCACGAGGACAAATCTGCGCCCGAGCAGGTAGTAGCGCAATGTTTCCATGGCCCATTTTACAGCGAGGCATTCTCTCTCCACCACTGCATATTTTTGTTCCCTTGGAAGGAGTTTCCGACTGAGGTATAGAATTGGGTGTTCCTCTCCCCCGACCATCTGTGATAGAACGGCCCCCAACCCTACTTCCGATGGATCTGTCTGCAGGATAAACTCCTTGGTGAAATCAGGGGCTATCAGTACGGGGTTACTGCAGAGGGCAGTCGGTAGGTCTGTGAATGCTTCCTCTGCTGCGTCAGACCATCTCACCAGATCAGGTCCATGGGCTTTCACTAGGTCTGTCAGGGGGCTTGCCCTTGTGGCAAAGTGAGGGATAAATCGTCGGTAATACCCCACCACACCTTGGAACACCCGGACTTGTTTCTTGTGACTTGGTCGGGGCCAATTTTGGATGGCCTCTAACTTGTTCACTTGGGGTTTTACCAAACCTTTTCCCACAATGTAGCCAAGATATTTGGTCTCTGTAAACCCTACAGCACACTTGGCAGGGTTTGCTGTAAGGCCAGCTCGCCTGAAGGTATCGAGGACTGCCTCCACCTTCTCCAGGTGGGTTTCGCAGTCTGGAGTATGAATGACCACATCGTCCAAGTAGGCAGCAGCATAACTGTTATGCAGGCATAATAACTTGTCCATGAGGCGCTGGAAGGTAGCTGGGGCCCCATGTAGTTCAAAAGGGAGGACAGTATATTGAAAAAGACCCTCTGGTGTAGAGAACGCAGTCTTTTCCTTTGAGTCTTCTGCAAGGGGAATCTGCCAGTACCCCTTTGTCAAGTCTAGGGTAGTCAAGTACCGGACATTACACAGACGGTCCACTAGCTCATCTATGTGAGGTATGGGATAAGCGTTGAACTGGGATACTTCGTTTAGTTGCCAGAAGTCATTGCAAAAATCTTGTGGTGCCATCAGGTTTGGGCACCAGCACAATTGGGCTGGACCACTGACTGTGGGATTCTTCGATGATCCCCAACTCCAGCATTTTTTTTTACTTCTGCTTTTATTTCCACCCTTTTTGCCTCTGGTACCCGATAGGGCCTCATTGTTACTCTGGCCCCAGGGGTCGTGACGATGTGGTGATATGTCTCGGTTGTTCGACCCGGTTTTGTCGAGAACACATCTTGGTTCCGGAAGATCATCTCAGATACCTCATTCTTCTGGTCTGGTGTTAAATTGGGAGACACCCTCACCTGTTTGGAAGGCTTGTTTTCCTGGGTTAGGTCTTTTTGGACCATTGTGCATGCTCCTTGTGCATGCCAGGGTTTTAGAAGGTTAACATGATAAATCTGTTCTTGTTTTGTGTGTCCTGGCTGCCGCACCTGGTAGGTTACTTCCCCCACAGGTTCAACCACTTCATAGGGCCCCTGCCATTGGGCCAGAAGCTTGCTTTCTGTTGTGGGTACCAACACCATAACCCGATTCCCTGGTTGGAATTGTCTCACTTTTGCCTGGCGATTGTAATGGGTTCGCTGGGCCTCCTGTGCCTTCTCCAAATGTTCCCGTACAATAGGGGGCACCCGGGCTATCCGGTCTCACACCTGCATTACATGCTCTATTATATTTCTCCCCTCATTGGGTTCCTCTTCCCAGATCTCTTTGGCGATATCTAGTATGCCACGGGGGTGACGCCTGTATAATAACTCGAAGGGGGAAAACCCAGTTGAGGCCTGAGGTACCTCCCGGATAGCAAACATAAGGTAGGGTAGTAGGGTGTCCCAATCCTTCCCGTCCCGACTTACCACCTTCCTTATCATAGCCTTGAGGGTTCGGTTAAACCTTTCTACCAACTCATCAGTCTGCGGATGGTAGACCGAAGTTCTCAAGGTATGTATATGGAGCAGCATACAGAGGTCCTTCATTAGCTTCGACATAAATGGGGTTCCTTGGTCGGTTAATATCTCCTTCAGTAGCCCCATTCGGGCAAAGATCCCCACCAGCTCTTTGGCTATAGTTTTAGAGGCCGTGTTCCGCAGGGGGACGGCTTCTGGGTAGCGAGTAGCATAGTCCAAAACAACAAGTATATATTGGTGGCCCCGAGCCGTCTTCTCCAGGGGTCCCACTAGGTCCATGGCTATTTGCTCGAAAGGGACCTCTATGATGGGAAGGGGTACTAAAAGTGCCCTCAAGTGGGGACGGGGACTGTGCAGCTGACACTCCGGGCAGGAGGCACAGTACCTCCGCACTTCTTCATGTACTCCGGGCCAGAAGAACCGTCGTAGGACTCATGCCAGGGTCTTCTATACCCCCAAATGCCCCCCAAAAAGATGACTATGAGCAAGACTTAATAGAGCGTTCTGGTGTTTTTGAGGTACTAGGGAATTAGAATAATGAATTCTAGTCAGTTCCCTCAGTTTAATGGACTCTTAAGCAATACAATGTTCATAAACACACGACGTTTTGATTAAAAACCTAGAAAGATAAAATCAGCATAACACACATTAAATGGCTTATAAAATCTTGTTGGCAGATCTCAAAATTGTAAACGGGGAATCAATATTGAATGGATGTGTTTCCAGTGGGGTCCACAAGTGATCAGTTTTTGACTCTACACTTTTTAATATTTTTATTACTGACATGGAAGAAAACATAAAATCATCACTGATAAAGATTGCAGATGACACAAAAATTTGGAGAGTGCTAAATAATTAAGAGGACAGGTCATTGATTCAGAGTTATCGGGATCAGTTGGTTCAGTGAGCACCAGCAAACAATATGTGTTTTAATACGGCTAAATGTAAATGTATGCATGTAGAAACAAAAAATGTAGGCCATACTTACAGAATGGGGGACTCTATCCTGGGAAGCAGCCTGGCTTAAAAAAGATTTGAGGAGTCATGGTGGATAATCAGTTGAACATGAGTTTTCACGGTGTCCAAAAATGCTAATGCAGTCCCTGGATGCATAAACTAGGGAATCTCACATAGCAGAGAAATTATTTTACCTCTGTATTTGGCACTGCTATGACACTGCTGGAATATTGTGTCCAGTTCTGATGACCACAATTCAAGAAGGACGTTGATAAATTGGAGAGGGTTCAGAGAAGAGCCACAAGAATGATTAAAGGATTAGAAAACCTGCCTTAAAGTGATAGACTCAAAGAGCTCAATCTATTTTGCTTAACAAGGAGAAGGTTAAAGGGTGACTTGATCACAGTCTGTAAGAACCTACACTGGGAACAAAATATTTAATAATGGGGTCCTTCAGTCTAGCAGAGAAAGGTATAACATGATCCTATGGCTGGAAGTTGAAATTAGACAAATTCAGACTGGAAAATAGGTGTAATTTTTTAACAGTAGCGTAATTAACCCTTAGAATAACTTGCCATGGGTTGTGGTGAATTCTCCATCATTGGCAATTTTTAAATCAAGATGATGGTTTTCTAAAAGCTATTCTCTAGGAATTATTTTGGGGAAGTTCTATGGCCTGTGCTGTACAGATTGGACTAGGTGATCCCAATGGTCTTGTCTGGCCTTGGAATCTATGAATCAATGAACTAAGCGACACTGTAGATTGAGAAGCATTATCATCCAGATTCTGCACAAAAAGTTTCAGTAATTTACCCAAGATCACACAAAACATCTATGATAGAGGCAGAAACTGAACTGGTGCCTTAACCACAGGGCCATGCTAGACGTCTCAGCTATATGGCAGGATGTATGTTTCGAAAAATGAGGGACATTGGAAAAAGATTCATAAAGCCTATTTCTGGGCACTGTGACCCTAATTCAGAAAAGTACTTAAGCGAGTTTGAGCATTTTAGTAGTTCTACTAATTTCACAGGCTCAACATTAGAAACCTGCATAAGTATATTGCTGTACTGGGGCCTAGATAGCCACACCCAAGAGTGTTATAATTAGAATAGCAGGAATAAATGTATTTTACTGCCTATCACCAATATTGTCTCACTGTTTCCTTGTACTCCCCCCTTCTGTCTGTATCCATCTGTTGTCTCTTGTTTTATACTTGCATTATAAACTCTTTGAGGCAGGTATTGTCTTTTTATTCTGTTTGTGCAGTGCCTAGGTTCTGGTCCATGACTACGGGTCCTAGAAGCTACAGTAATACAAATAATAAATAATCAAATAAGAATTTTCTGATTCAGCTTTTACCTGGGGGCAACCCAGCAGCAAGAGGGAATTGTAGAGAATTTCAGGAAAGAATCACAACAGTGCGGGAGCAGCATTCAAAAAGACTATATTTTAGAAGAGCAGACTAACTTTGTTACTTCAGCTACTCAAGAAAAAAATCCATTCCAATGTAGTGCTGTAAACATCTCTCTGATTATCCAAGTGAACTGTTCTGAAAGGCAAGGAAATTTATTAATCAGACAATAGGTAGCCAATCTTGGGGCCACATGCTGCCACTGATTTTTAAGGAGAACACTCTCTCAGTGGTTTCAATGGGAGCTCTGTGCATAGAACCATGACAGAATACGGTCCATTGGGATTAACACCATGTTACAAGATTGATATTAAACTCTGCGAGACGGAAAGGGAATCACATCTCCAGAGGAAGAAACAAAGCTGAAGAGATGCTGCTCTTGCAACTACAGTACTCGCCTTTTCTGCCATTTGTCATCATACAAAAGCTGATTGAATGCTCTATGTTTCACTTCATTGCATTGGAAAGAATAATTAGGTCTGTCATTAGAAACACAAAAGGATTTTATTTTGCCTTTACCATCTGTTTAATCTATTTGAAGGTATCCATCCCCCTACACAAAGAAGTCATAAACTTTTACACCATAAAAATGCATGATACTTTTTCTGAAAAGAACTTCTAAAGGAAATTCAAAAGAAATCTGTCTGCTTCCTCAAATGGTATGGTTTTACTGGGTTCGGCTTGGCACATGATAATAGACAAATTTACAAATGCAAGAGCATTTTGAGAGATTTAAAGTGACCCAGTTCCCCAACACAACAAAACACTGTTTATCAAGTGTAATGGATAATGAGTAGTTCCCTTTGCCTGTCCAGCTGTGTTATGTGTCCTTGCCCAAGCGGTGGGCTAGAAGTCTCAAGTGATCAGTTTGTTCCAACTCATCATTCTATAAAGTTCCAGGAATCCCCTCTTCAGAAACAGACCAGTTCGACAGAAAATAAAGGATCATTAGGAATTTCCTTTGCCAACACAATTACAAAGTCTCTTTATTCTGTCGCTATCTTAGCCTGCTTTCCTATTGGCTGTGTGGAAGGAGGGTGAGAAAACATGGAGGATTACAGATAAGCTTTAGTTTTCCCTTTGATAAAACAATACTTAACATTCTTTTTTTATCTGAAGCCAAACAAATTGGAGCTGGGATCTACTGAACCGATGTTGGTGGAGCTCATTCATTTACTCCCATTATCTCTTTCAAAAATAAGGCACTGGTGGCATAAATTAATGGCATCATTGACATTCTCAGAAATGAACTGGAAACTAACTCCAATTTCCCCCTTATTAAGTGGACAATATTCAGTTCTGCCCTCTTTAATATTGCTAAGGATTAATCATTTCTCTGTATTTTTCCCTGTTGCATTTCTCTGTATTTTTCCCTGTTGTATTTTTCCCTGTTGCAAGGTATAATTTAGACCTACATAGCTCATTATTATTAATGCTTTATTGGGATGCTAAGACTGTCCTCTGCTCCTTCCCACAAACAAGATGCAGGTAAATATCATCCTGTGTTGAGACCAGCTCAGTAACAGGAAAGATGCCTTCTCTGAATGCTCCATTAGTCTAGCCCTACGTATAGATCAAGCAGATACTTCTAACTAGATGATAATTGTGGTTGTGGCAGGATCTATTCTACTAGATGACTGGGCATCGGCAGTGCTCAGAGAAGGAAGAAATAAGTGAGGGGATCTGCTGTAAAGCTGCAGTGTAGACGTGGGTCGGGGACCCTCAGCACGTGAGTAAGCACTATAGAGCATGTCCAATAAGATCTTGTTAACGATTCACTTCTCTCAAGTTTTATTTCCTTTTAACATACTGGCTTTGTTCACATGACAAAACTGCACTGATTTGACTATCTGTTTCATGTACTTATATGGCCCCCAGGGCCGGCTCCAGGGTTTTTGCCGCCCCAAGCAGCTACTCCCCCCCCCCCCCCCCCGCCAAAACAAAAAACAATCAAACAAACAAAAAAGCTGCGATCGTGATCTGCGGCACTTCGGCAGGAGGTCCTTCGCTCCGAGCGGGAGTGAGGGACCCACTGCCAGCCGAATTGCCACCGAAGAGCCAGATGTGCCGCCCCTCTCTGGTGTGGCCACCCCAAGCACCTGCTTGGTAAGCTGGTGCCTGGAGCCGGCCCTGATGGCCCCTGTTACCATAGTACCTGACCACCTCACAGTCAGGCTAGCAGGAGAAAGAGGAACAACTAATGTTAGCAAATGAATGAAATAAGAACCTTGAACAATACAGATTTGAACAATACGGCTTAATGGCCACTTACTTACAAAAGGCCCAATCCTGAAGTCCTTATCCAGGAAAAATCCTATTTGAATTTAGGATCAGCTGCATATCGTTTTGTCCTAATCTGTGCTCCAGGCACTAATTAAATACCCAAGAGCAATCTAGCTGTATAGTGCTGATATTGATTCTAAAAACATGCACAATTATTATTAGCAAATCGCCGCTGTATACTAGTTCCTTTACAGTTAAGCATGAAGACAGGGTCCCTACTCTGGACAATTTATAGACCTTAATGCATCAGGTTTAAAGCATAAACCACATCCTTCAGTTTATGTTCACTGAAACCATTTTTTCCCATGTGCTATAAATTAATTCTAAATTGTATTCCCAGAAGATTACAGCAGATGCAAACACGCACACAACAGACTACTATGTAAATAATATTTTGTTTTGTTTCAGCATTTTCCAACAGGAAATTAACAATTATTCCACAATCAAACTTAGTTATTAACCTTAGAAAAAACAATCCTCAAGCTGGAGCAGCAACAACCATCTTAATTAAGGTTGCAAAACAGTTACCATTCTAAACTCTTATTTTCAGACACTCAGAACTTTCTAAAACTTCCACCTTCCAGGCGAAAATTGCCCAGGCTTTGGTCTCTGCCTTGGTCTCTTGCCTTTGGTCTCTTGCCTTTTTTCAAGATGGATATGGTCTGAGGGAAGATTTGTACAGGGCTGGCCCAGACTTGGCCCTAGATGTATTTATTAGTAAAGTTTTTCACCAAACTCATCGTATCCCTAAATATTTCAGTAATAAGAATTCTGCTTCTAAACTATTTTATAGTTCTTTTTACAGAGAAAATACAGAACTGTTGGCAGCACAAACTGTCTGTACTTGAATAACACATATAAAGTCCATGCAATAATAACTACAGGGTGTACCAACAGTGATAAACACAATAAGACAGCTGGATCCCATCCAGATGCCCTCAGTTAGGTGTTGATCCTGCAAGAGACTGAATGATCTCAACTCCCACCTGTCTTCAATGGGAATTGAGGGTATTCAGCACCTCAACAGTGCTAAAGCCAGCATCTTCCAGGATCAAACCATTGTATTGCTTATTCAGCCTCCGCTCCATGGATATTTTCCTCTTATTTTAGTCTGTAGTTTTCTAAACAGGCACTGAGCAATAACACATATCATTTCAAGTCTGATCTCAGTGCAACACTCAAACATGTCATAACATGGTATATCATCAATATAATTCAGCCGGAACTACCTAATAGCTGCTAATAGCAACAGCTGGCAGCCAAGAGACACAGATCATTCAAGCAATCCACACATAAACAAAAGCAATTTTTTTCCAGTTAGCTGTTTTCCCCAGAGATGCAATTGGGTTTCACAACACATTTTAGACCCTTTATGAAAAGCATTGTTTTTCCAAATGGGAATTACTCAGAATGCAATAAAACATGTTTTTCTAATAGAATTGAGGCCAAATCCTGCTCACATTATGTGAATTTTCCCATTGAGGTCAATAGGGCTGGTCACGTGAGCAAGAGGAATAGTGTTCAGACCTTTGCTTAAATCATGTGACATGAGTAAATAAATGCCCTGAAAACAAATCTTGTCTTTACTTACCCCTGGATTTACGGATGGCTCAGAAGTCGAATCCTTGGTGACCTTTGTTTTCCACATTGAGAAGTCTGGGTGCAGGTGTTTAAAGACTGTCCCCTCTCAGCTAGCTGTCTTTAGCTGTCAGCCTTTCCCTTCACTACCCAGCTGGCAGTCTCTTTCCCATCTTCACCAATGCTTGCATAGTATCACCTGTATTTGGTACAGTTTTTTAAGCGGCTTGCAAAGAATTTTGGGATTTGTATTTTTTGTTTTTTTTTAAAAAAGGGGTAGCTGTCACCTTTTCCACTTTTCTTTATGATGTATAAAAGTAGCCCTGAAAAGTTTGTTTACTTACTTCTTTGCTTTTAAAGCAGGGTGGGGGTGGGGGGGAATGGTTGCTTGTTTTTTACCTTAGGGCTCATCTACACTGATATAGTTAAAGTGGTACAACCCTCAGCTGTGGATGCAGTTATACTGGTATGCTTATTCCCATAAGTGACCTAAGCACGTTTATACTAGTATATCTGTGTCCGTGCTATGGGGCTGCATTACTTTAATAGTTTCTAAACCCATATAGAGGTACAAACACTGTGTAGACCAGCCTTCAGTAATATCCCAAATGTCAGTTTTGGAACATCTTCTCCTGGGTATCTTAGAGATCTTTTGTGTATTTTCACATCTTACTTGAAAAAGCCAGGCTGTTGAATCTTCAACAAAGCCATCCTCTCTTCAAAGAGTTAATTAGTCCTTGGCATTAAATAGGTGCTGTTAACAAAATCAAATAGCACCCAAAAAGTTTTAAACAATCCTATTGCATACCCTCACCGCTTTCAATTGCTCAGGCCTGCTCTGCACTGCAGAGTTAGGTCGACACAAGACAGCTTACATTGACCTAACTCTGTAAGTTTCTATACTAAAATGTCGCTCCCACCGACGTAATTCACCCGCTATGCCACCTTAATAACTCCACCTCCACAGGAGGCGTAGAGTTTAGGTCGACATAGTTAGGTCAACACAGTGTCAGTGTAGACACTGCGTTACTTACATCGACTTTAATGGCCTCCAGGAGGTGTCCCACAAAGCCGCACCTTGACCCTTCACAAGTTCTTTTCCCTTTATTTATTAAGTTTTATTCAGTTATAAATGTGTCTGTTTGCCCCCCTGAACGTTCCTCAGGCAGCACGCCCCTCTTTTTCAGTGAAATGGATCATTTGTCCCATTTGCTCTTGCCAAAGACCATGTGGCAATAAGAAGGATTTGGCGAGGCTTTGGTCCACACTGCCCTTTATACCCTCAGTTCAGAGCACAAGGAGAACAACTGTGTATGTGTGGACCAACACACACAGTTCACTAAAAATCTCCAGACTCAGGTGCATGGTGCGCATGCGTACCCATGTGTGGAATACATACAGGGGCCATCACTTGAAGAATGTTTTGATTCCTAGCCTATGCACTATTTGACTGGCATCTTTTAAAAACATATCTTGTGTAACGGACTCAGACCAGAAGGCTATAAGAGAGTAGTGGAAGGCAGGTAGATCAGCCTCAGAATGAGCAGGTCCCTGTTCCCTGGGTAGCCAAACAAAGGCTACTCCAGGCCAATCAAGACACCTGATGCCAATTTAACCAGTTACAGTCGTTAGACTAATGCCGGCACCTGACCTCAATTAACTGGCAAAGGCCGTTAGGCTAATGGAGACAGCTGGAACCAATTAAGGTCCCACTCATACTGCTTAAAAGCTCTCCTTTCCAGTCCTCTCGGGAGGAGCCCAGGTGAAAGGAGCTGTGGAGAGGAAGCATTGCTGAATCCTGAGATAAGGGTGAAGCTGGGAAAAGGGGACCACGGGGAAGTGGCCCAGAGAATCAAAGCAGCATCAGTGGTGTAGGGAAAGCCGCCAACAGCTACTACCATTAGGGTCCCTGGGCCGGAACCCAGAGTAGAGGGTGGGCCTGGTTTCCCCCCCTTTCCCCCATGCTTTACAGAGATCCCCTTGAGAGGGGAAGCAGACTTTGGTCCAGGCAGGAGGCCAAACTATGCCTACTGAGCTCTAAGGAGCAACAAAGACTGTGGGTATTCCACCTTCCATACTGGCCTGTGATGAAAGTAGCTCAATAAGCTGTGACCTTTGCCGCTGTACTGAGAAAGGAAGGTCATAACGAGGGCCTTAGCGAGCTTCTGAGGCCACTGAATCCGCCTGGAAGTGCGGGACCCACCTATATAGGCTCGGAGCTTTGTCACACTTGCTGCCCACACATTGATGCAGCACCAGTAACAAGAATTTCTACCTTCTTCTAAGTATGGTAAACTCCTCTGATATGATAAACTTTTGAGCACCCAGAAAACCCTGGTTTTCTGAAATATACATCTTTATAAAGTTTATATGTGTATGAACCATAGATCACTTATGATTTACTGTCTACTGAGCTCTTGTTATCCCATTTTTCCATTTACTATTGTCTACAATTTAACTATTAACATAGGCCCCAATCCAGCAAAATCTATGGCAAAAAGTCACTATGTAGGCACAGCTGTAGACCCATGTTCAGTGAGCTACATTATTGGAGCCCAAGTGAATGATCAGTGAGCAAATTGGCTCTGAATGTGATTGCACACAACATGGCTAATAGTCAGTTAATAATCATGACAGCTAACAGTGTTCTACTCCGCCAGGAGCCAAGGTATGATTGTCTTCCTGTTTATTTGCAAAGTAGACACGACACTCCCTCCCCCACAACTCTGCCTGCATAAGCAAGCTTGGCTGGTCCTCCTTCCTCTCTACTCTCTGTGAATTAAACAGACTGGTTACTTACCCTACAGTAACTGAAAAGGGATGGGTAAGGAAGTGGGCAAGGGGTGGGAAGGGACTGGAACGTGTCATCTAATCCCTCACTAGCCTCTATAATTTCTCTGCACAAAACCTGACATGGAGATAAGATGACTCTTGGACCACATAACACTAGGCCTGACACAGGTGTTTAAAGTAACCCAAGAGCCATGTGTAGTGTAGAGAAATTATAGAAGCAGATAACACAATGATGATTATCCTAAAATGCTCTTATTTGGATGGGCATTTAACTGAGATAATATTTATATATTCGTGTTCTGATCCATGATGCTAAAGCAAGGTTGGGATCACAAATTAGAAAGTTTTGAGCTCACATAATACAGGTGCATAATAAAATCCACATATCATTAAGCCCTCTTTATGGCTTTTCTCTTTAAGGAGCCCAAACCCTCTGCTAGCTCCATATAGAGTGTTTGATAGTTTGGTATTGTGTGCTGTAACTGCAATGAGATTAATATAACCTCAAATAGAAAATTGTACCGGGGACACAGAGTATTGCTTGTTAGTTTGCCTGAACATCAGCCTGTAAATCTACATTGTGTCAAAAATAGTATTGATAAAACATTCAAAATAAACTTCAGTGATTAAGACCAACTAAAACGCCGCATATGAATGTTACCTTCATAAGTGGATATGACTCATTGTTTTGATGTTTTCAGAAGTGTAGAGCTGCATTAAAGCCCACACAGATGACTGGTAGCATAACATCTTGCTAGTGTAACTAGCAGAGCTGGATTAGCAACTCAAGCACTGAAAATCAGAGGTAAGTCTGAGTCAAAACCTTGGTTCTGATCACTCCAGTCCCTGGGGAGATTGGATCCAGATCTGAACTTCAGTAGCTCTGTTCTGTGGGATGTATCCTGAGATCTATACTCTGTTAAATTCCCGTTGGCTTCAGTTGGATTTGGTCCGCTGAACTTTGCTGCTCCTTCCCAAGTCTAGTAAGCTGATGCACTCATCCTGTAGGACATGACTGTCACACTAAATACAAACCCAGCCCTTCTTAAAAACCTTCCCTTTTTATTCAGTGTATCTGAGGCAATGTTCATGTCGGCTTTGGAGAAGAAGCTGTTTGCCATCATTTCTCAGCTGCAGAAGAACTGACGCAAAGATAAACAAAAAATGTTATTGAGCCAAATAAAAACTAAAATGGGAAAGCTCATCACCCAGAAATTCTGACTCTCCCTCTGCATGATTGTATAGTAAGCCAAGCAGTTCCAACTTCTAACCAATCAACCAGACAGAAAATGGGTGAGACAAAAGGTGGTTCCACAATGCAACGTAAACCTAAGCTGCCAGCATATTCTGCATCCAGACTTGCAAGTCCTGTTGGACAGATTTCCACCAATCACATATTTTGTAAAATAAAACCTTTTTACAACCATTTGAGGTGGCTTGCAGAAGACAAAGCACATTTTCCCACAACTACTACCACTAAATCCCTACCCATGCAATAAAAATTGCTAGAATCCCAGGCATTCCAATCGCCTGCTCCAGCCTTACTAAAGATGCTTTTGTTTTGCCAAATAAGCTCGAGAGTTGTAAATGTGCTTGCACAGAGACCGGGGCTAGGGGGAGGCAGTAAAGATGAGCAGCAGAGAGAAATAAGAAGAGACATTTGAAACCAATAGTGTGTTCACTGAAAAGCAAATGTTTTTCAAAGTTGCACGCTGTTTTTTATGTCTCCAGATAAGTATTTAAAGCATTTTATGAAAGACAAAACAGGGAGGGAAGGCAGTTTGGTCTGAAAGCTGAGATAAGAAATGAGGATTAGGATAAAGACATAGAACAGGAAAGAGATGGGAAGAAGAGAGGTAAAGGAGACAGGAGAATAGGGCAGAGCAGGAGCCCAGCTTGCAAGAGATTATGAAGTGTTTATATTTCTGGGGTTATATTCATGTTCAGGGGAAAATGAAAAGACAGACTCAGGATATTTATTTGTTGTCTGTTTCTCATTCACAACAACCAAATCTACATTAGCTTGTTTTCTGGCTGTCGCTAACTCCAATGGCCCTTCACCAAGGGTAACAGCATTTAGAGCGTTAGTGTATATATGGCACCATGCCGTATTGTGTGTTAATCACTCTGTTGTCTAGATCAGCCATGAGCAAGGTTAGAAAACATCGATATGAAACTGCCAGTGAACATCTACACCATGTCTGCACTAGTACTCCCACCATTGCACTGATGTTAACAAAGGTAGGAAATAGTAGGGAGAAATGGCCAGCGTAAAACACAGTGAGCCAAATCCCGAAGCCCTTATTCAGGGCCAGACTGAGGCTGAATGACCCTCTATTTCAGTTGTTGCCAAACTGTGGACCACTGATGCTCCACAGAGTTCTTGCTCATAGACTGAAGGTAGCCAGCTGATCACAGAATGCTGGCTCTCTCCTTCTTTCCAGCTGCTAAATTGTGTGAAAAGAAACGACCAACACATTTAGGATAGGACTTTCCACGCCAGTAACTGATGCAGTTGCTACAGGAATATTGTGTGATCATGAATGGTAGAGATAGCCTGCACCACTGTGAATCAGAGGGCCAGAGGTCACGAAGGATCCTTAATTAAGGTTCTGATTCACCTTATGAAGCTGTTTGAGAATTTCTGCTTTATTTTATCCCTCCAAGTCAGCACGCAGGCCAACTGAGAAGGAATTGTGGGGAAAGTTGCACTCCCACTGCCTATACTGCATCCTTTCCTTAGAGAAATCGAGGGCTTCAGTTTCCAGGGCTGCAGCACACTTCTCACAAAAGAAGAAAAGAGCAGCACCAAGGGCGCCAAAGCAAGTCTCCTTGAGTCCTTTTCAATGGGAAGGGTGGTGGCTTTGATTAAACTAAAGGTGGGGAAGGTGACTAAAGTGAAAAAAATGGCAGAGTATCGTAAGTGCTTCTCAGGAAGATGGCTGATGTCCTACCCCTCAGAAAGAGAGAGCATTTTGTATGATTGGTTCTATCTCTAAATCTAATCTGATTTATTTTTCAGGTACTATTTAGCCAACGTTGTAATTCGAGTCAAAACTTGTATTCTCCCATGTTATTTCACAAAAAGAACAGGAGTACTTGTGGCACCTTAGAGACTAACAAATTTATTAGAGCATAAGCTTTCGTGGAATACAGCCCACTTCATATCATGCATCCAAAGAAGTGGGCTGTATTCCACGAAAGCTTATGCTCTAATAAATTTGTTAGTCTCTAAGGTGCCACAAGTACTCCTGTTCTTTTTGCGGATACAGACTAACACGGCTGCTACTCTGAAACATGTTATTTCAGTATTTTCTCTTAACCTCTCTCTTTTTTGCTCTTGAAATTCACCTGTATCAGCTTCATGCAATATTGCTAAATGTCCTTTTCTTATTGTGCAGGAATTATTCCCTCCCCCTTCTAGCTTTCCTCTTTGAAATTAAGTACTAACTGGTCAAATCATTTTGGATTAAAACATATATTGTACAGTGTAACAGCCGATCCCATGCCACTAACTGCAAGTGCTGCTGGTTGGTTCTGTACTGAAATAGCGTCTTAGCATTGTTCTCACTTTTCTCATCACATGGAAATGTAATCCTTTACTTAGGATCCATTCGTAATGTCTGGAATGACATCCAAAAGAAGATCACACTACTACAGGTCTGTTTGTACTAACCGTAAATGCTAACAGTTAAAGTTAGAAAAAGCTTCGGGTAACCATCACCACAAGCACTATGGTTAAACTAAAAATATCACAATACAATTGGATGGGTGTTGATCACTGTGGTTTAGACAAGGTTTTTTCCTTTCTTGCTGGGTTTTATGCAAAGGTCACTACAAAGTCAGCTATTATTATGCCAAGTGAAGTCTAAACTCTACAAGACCTCATGCTTTCGTACAAAAAATAAGATCTAATTACCTTCGTTCTAATTACCTGGGGAAAGTTTATTCAATCCCAAGTCAAATAATTTACTAATGGTTTTTATTATTAACTATTATGACAACATATTATAAGGTTATTTATTAATTAATATTCTTAAAACATTAGGGCACTACAGGCCATATTTCGTGCCATAGTCTTAATATGTCTCCGGAATATTATTCAGCACAAGCCCAAGTGTCTTAGTTAAGAAGGTATCTGTTAACTGAGCAATAACAGATGAAATGTGGACGAATTGGCTGGCAGTTTCCGAGCATCTGGAGGAGTTCAGGGATAGCGAGCTCATGTAGCTATTATAATCCACGTGAAACAGAGAAAGCATATATAAAGTAATTGTTTCATCCTGTGTTTCTTCTTCCTGCGTGTGTTGCATCTGGGTGACACTGCTGTGTATTTTCATTAATAAGGACCAACTTTTTGTTAGAATCTAAAATTTTGAAACTTGAATGCCTGAAAATGAGCACCTACAATCCATATTTATGCTGCAGATGTGCCAACCACCTGCTTCTGCTAAACTTGAGGCACCAAAGTTTCAGAATCTTGGTCATTGCTTTTAAGAACTCAATGTTTTTAAAATGTATATATTTTACATATACATGTGCACGCACACAGAGTATAGAATCTGTGTCTTAGTGTCACTCAAACAATTCAAGGCTCTTGATGCTTTAAAGAGCATTTAGAGTAGAGATGCATATGAAAAACCACTTGTTGATAAAATAAAAAAATCAAAATCATTTCTGGTCATGCTTTAAACAAAGGTAACTTTAGAGCAGTGAAAATTGATAGTCTTTTCAAATCTTACTAGTCAACCATGATGCACTAGATTTATGTTTTGGTGTCTATTAGTTCTTTAATTATTTTCACTTCAAGAATTGATGTGTGGAGATTTGATAGCTCTCTTGGGTTTTATAAATCACTCTAAAAGAATTTCTCCTCACAAATTTGTCAGTGTTCTTAATAAGTCGCAAGCCTGGGTGCTTAACTACATGATTCATGAATATTAACTGTTATTAAGAACTTACCACAACAAATATTAAAAGTTCAGTGCAGTAATCACAGCCTTTTATGCAGAAGCTTTGTTCATAACTGCCTTTGAAAAGGTCCCTGCTTCAGGTTAATGTCAGTGTTGGCAGTGGGTGTTTCATTGGAGGCTGCTGATAATAACTTCTGACTAACCTCTGAGTAGAGGGTATCTGTTTGAGGCACACAATGGTTAAGGTTACAAGAATTGTCAAATCCACCATCTTTTACTGAAACACATTTAAGTCCAGGGAGAAGTTGTTAGAATTTTTAAAAGAACTTAAGTGATCTAGGACCACAAATATCATCTGGGTGCAAGCAAACAATATGTATTTTGATATGGCCAAATATAAGGTCACATATCTAGGAACAAAGAATGTAGATAATATGTACAGGATGGGAAGCAGGATGATCAACTGAACATGAGCTCCCAGTGACATGCTATGGCCAAAAGGGCTAATGCAATATTTGGATACATAAACAGGAGAGTATAGAATAGCAATAGGGAGGTTATATTACCTTTGTATTTGGTAGTGTTGCAACTGCTGCTGAAATACTGTCTCCAGTTCTGGTCTCCACAATTCAAGAAGGAGAGGGATCAGAGAAGATCCATGGGAATGATTAAAGGATTATAAAACATGCTTTATAGTGATAGATTGAGCTCTTTGAGTCTATTTAGCTTATTAATGAGAAGAATAAAGGGCAATTAGATCACAGCCCAAAAGAATTTACATGGGGAACAGTAATGTCATATTGGAGGCCTCTTCAATCTAGCAGACAAAGGTGTAACTACATCCAATGGCTGGAAGTTGAAGCTAAACAAATTCAGACTAGAAATAAGGCGCAAATTTTTAACGCGGATAATTAGCCATTGGAACAATTTACCAAGGCTTGTGGTGGACTCTCCATCACTGGAAATTTTTTTTTAAAAGATGGGATTTTTTCTAAAGGATATGCTCTAGTGAAAGCACAGCTATTGTAGGACCTCAAATTAAATGATCATCCTGGCCTTAAAATCTAAGAATCTATTCAAAAGTTTGAGTGGGAGGGTGATCAGGTGAGGAAAAAGTCATGCGGCCTCCCTGGTTCAGAAACTTCAAGATGCTTATCTGAAGCAATGCTGAACTGCTTTGGGTTAGGAGTAATCCACTATTCACTGCTCTGTTATTCTTCTTCAAGAATGTTTTTGATGGAGCATTTTGCTGAGTTGGGGGAGGGAAGGAAGGAAGGGAAAAGGGGGAAGGAAAAGTCTGAAGTTGTACCCTGCACTGAAAGTACCATTAATGTTTTCACAATAAGGAGCTCTACTGAATTCTTGCTTACCACAAGTGATGAGGGGGGAAATAAATGTCTGAGATGCTTGCTGTCCATCTTAATTGTAATTATGTCTCAGCAGCAGAAAGAGGGGCACAACCAGGGACGGGAAAGGCAGATCACAGAGTAAGAGTTGACCCCAGCCTTTATACAAAGCATGAAGAGAGCTCAAACAGGAGTTTTTCTGAAATGGAAACAAGTTTGGTTGATGCTTGTTTACTCTTTGTGTTCTGGGACCACTATGCTTCTTGCTTCCTTCGGGGGCCAAGAGTGCTGAAATACCACAAAAAATGCTGCATTTCTCAACCAATCAGAGAGCAGAAGAATCACAGTAATCTTGTGAGGAAGTCTCTTCTACAGCACAGTCTCACAGGCCCAAAAGGAAAAGACAGTTCAAATAAGAACTGAAGAATTTAGTGGAGTCTCCGCTGCTCCGGTCATTTCTAACGCCCACTACTGTTCCTCCACTATAGCAAGAGACTATTCTGAGATGGGAGGAAATCCGGGCTACCATTGCTTCAGTGTTGTTGCTTCTTTTCTCCGTGTGCTACTTCCAGGTGGCCCCTTAAAAACTTAGATTCCCTCTGCACTAGTTTTGTTATCTCCTGCAGGGGGAATCAGTGAGGTAGTGGGAAATAACAGGAGATGCAAATGCCAGGGACCAGGGCTCAGATTCTATGCTGATACTCTACTTTTGGAAGGAGATGAAACATTGTTTTATGTTCCATATCCGATAGTTCTAGTTCATTTATCTATCTTTGCTCTTACTGAGCACTCCTTGGTTTCTCTTAATTAAATAGCTATAAAGTTACATTAAGATATTTCCTAAACAGACAAACACCCCTGAAAAATTAAAAGCACCGGCACAAACTGCTGGAAACTTATTTGTGATATAGAACAAAAGTACTTTAGGAAAGGGAGCTACCAGTGGGGTTTTTTTTTTGGGCAGCTTTGCACACACCAATGTGCAGGGCAACATAATTAGCAAAGATCGCAGTGATTTAAAATTGTTTCCAGAGGACTGTCTAAATGCAGTTTTACACTAAGGAATTTGAAACAGTAGATATATACTGAGCTTGAAGTGTTTGCTCCGGTTTCTAAATTAGTCTCTAAAGAATTAGAGATGGGTTAAGCAAGAGATGTTTTTATCTAGGTCTAATAAAACTAGGGCCCGGGATTCTGGTTTCAGGCGGAGCCATTGCTATGATTCAGATCTGGATTCAATGGCCCTGAAATGAGACATGAAATCAGAAACAAAGAATGTAGCTAAATAATAAAAAAAAAAAAATCCCCATAAAGAGAAAACAATAATCCTGGTGGCATAGCAGATTTCTGTCCCTGAGCAGATGGCTATGAAAGGGAATGTGTTTAGCAAATGGACATTCTTTAGCTCATTGTCGGAAAAATATGACATTGCAATAGGACTGGATAAAAAGGAAAATAAATAAGGGAAGCCCCATTATTGAGTGTAGTGTGCAAAAGTTGCTACACGCTCCTACAACAGCTGGATATGTTACCAGCAATGTTCCCTCTAATTGTTTACATCCAGGTGCAGAATGAATTTTGTTATGTGCACCAATATGGAGGTGATGTGTGGCGGGGTGAGGCCAAGTGGTTCAGCATGTGGTAGGGGGCTCAGGCTGGGGCAGAGGGTTGGAGTGTGAGGCAGTGAGGGCTCCAGTTGGGGGGGTGGGCTCCAGGGTGGGGCTGGGGATGAGGGATTTGGGGTGCTGGAGGGGGCTTAGGGCTAGGTGTGGGGGGAGAAGACTCTGGCTGGGGGTATAGGCTCTGGGGTGGGGCCAGGGATGAGGGATTTGGGGTGCAGGCTGCTCCGAGGCTGCAACAGGGAGAGAGGACTCCCCCGAGCTCTCTCTTTCACCGCTGCAGTCTGGGGCTGGGGGACGCTCTGCCGCAGCAGCTCCAGGGCTGGGGCTGGGAGAGAGGTGCCTCTCCCCAGCCACGGCAGCTCCAGGGCTGGGGCCGGGCTAGGGCTGAGGGAGAGGCGCCTCTCCGCGCCTGCATGGCCCTTGATAGCCTGCTGCATGGCCACACAGTTTAGAGGGAACTTGTTACCAGCAGACTCAGAAGACCCATGTAAAATCCTGGAAGCACTACAAACACATTTCCAACCCACAAAATATGTTCTATACAAAAGTTACCTTTTGAGCAAGTGTAATCAAGAAAATGCTGCTAATGTACAAAATGTCTGACCCATGACTATCAAATCTTAAAAGATTAACTAATGTATGATAGATTAGTAATAAAGAAAAAAGATGGAGGAATTCAAATCAGAATGCTCAGAGAAACCATACTCTACCAAGACCTATAGAGGCGCAAATCTGGTGAGCAAGCTCACATCCAAATGCAGAGCGTAAGTGGGGCAGAGATACTTCATTAAATAGCACAGGCAAAGTATGAAAATACAAGGAAAAAACCACACCAATATCTATACAAAAGCAAAGGCATGAACACAAAGCAGAGGAAAATGCAAAAGGAAGACCTGTGGAGTGGAAAACATTCTGCATACAGGGCCTCATGCAATGATTATGGCAAGAAAAGTTATTATGCTGAACTTTCTAGACAAGAAAAGGAAGAAAAAAATAGCACCATACTGAGGAAGCAAGCAATAACTCAGTGGATGAGGTTCTGCACAGATATGACAATGCACAACAAAACAACAAATAAATTGTTTGCAAAGCTCAGATTAGCACCAGATGCAAAGAGAAGGCCATAGCACACAAGCACAAAGGAGAAATTGAATGCCTAATAGAGAGTGTGATGGGGCAGAGCGGCCCCGAACTAGTACCGCAGGTGTTAACCCTTCCTTCCTAGCAGAGGAAGCCACACCCCGGAAGCTCTGCTGGGCATGCTCCAACTGGAGAACAGGTATAAAAGGCTGCAGATTAGCTCAGTTGGGGCTGACCACTGGAGGAGAAGGACGCCCGCTGCTAGGTCCTGAAGAGGGAGAGCCTGCGCGCCAGGATCCAGGAGTCAGCCAAACCAAGGCACTACCGGAGACCCCAACGGAGGACGTCACAGGGGAGGGACAGATCAGAGGACCTCCGGCCGCAGATGAACTGGTATTCACGGTAGGAAGTGACCAAGGGGAACTTTAGAGACAAACAGCGTTAGAGCTGTATTGCCGCTCGGCGTGTTGCGGGTGGATCCCTGCCGAGCGTGTGGCAAGAAGAGCTTGCCACTACCAGGGCCCTGGGTCAGGGCTCGGTGGAGAGGGCGGGCCTGAGTCCCCCTACCCCCTCATGCCCGAACCGTGAGGGATCCTAGACACTCTGGCTGCCAGGCCGCGCTACCCTGCTTGTAAGAGGGGTTGTATAGACTCCGGCCGCTAGGCCGTGCTAACCCGCTCGTTGGGGGGGGTCGTATGGACTCAGGCCGCTAGGCTGCGCTATCCCGCCCAACAGAGGCGATAGTGGGGAAGAAGGCCGAGATGCCGTAACCGACCGCCTGCAGAGAGGCGGACGCAAGGACTGGAGAGTGGTGAGGTGCCGACACCCCATCCCACCCCTGCCACAAAGGGGTGCTGCGGTGCTAGGCCCGCCTCAGAGAGGAAGTATCAGTGAACATGCTGGGCTCCAAAGATTCCTTCAGCATTATGCAAGAGAAGAAAGTAAAATTGCAACCCAACAAGCCAAATTAAAATTATATGATGGCTGGATTATACCACCACTAGGACACTGTAAAATGATAAGCAAAATACCCCTCAAAAGTATACAGTTTGAAATTTCAGGTAGTGCAAACAACAGTGAAGCCACTGCTTTCTGCTTAACAAGTGAATGGATGAGAACCTACTGATATTAAACCTGGGGAAAAAAGATTCATACAAGAGATGCACAAGCAAAACAAAAAGACATCTCAAGAACAGACAATGTATTATGGCATCCCTACACCAAAGCTTCTAAAAGGTTACCAAGATGTTTTTGAAGGGCTGGGATGTCTCCCAGGCATGTTACAACTGGAAATAGATAAAAGGATGCAGCCAAACCAGCGTACCCATTGCATTAAAAGAAAAAATAATGGGAACAATAAAGCATATGGTCAAATAAAGCATCATTGCTAAAGCCACAGAAGCCCATGAGTGGGATAAGTACAGGGTGGATATTGAGAAGCCAGGCAAGCTGCATATTTGTATAGATCCAAGTAATTTAAACAACACACTAACAGTAGCTCACTACCAAGTGCCCACGATGGAAGAAAAATTACCTGACTTGGCAAAAGCAAAAATATTCGGAGTCAGTACTTGATGCCAAAGATGGATATTGACAAGTGCTACTGGCTAAGGAAAGCAGCCACCTCACCACATTTTGGACATCAGCACGTAGATACAGATGGGTGAGGATGCTGTCGAGGATCAAACCCGCAAAAGAGTATCAACGCTGTCAGCACGAGGTACTAATGGATTCCTGAGGAGCAGCATCACACCTGATAATATTCTGGTATACAGATAAGGAGACAGCATGGTAAAAAGCTGCGATACATCACAACCACAACCTCATCTGTTTTCCAGAAAGACCTAGAGAGAAAATCTAAAGTTAAATAAAAACAAGATGAAATTGTGATTGACTGCAGTCCCTTACATGGGACAGTTGCTAACCTCTCAAAGGCTGTGCCCTGAACGGGAAAAAGTAAAAGCAACGCAGCAGATGTCCACACCTAAAGATATTATATTAGTTAAGATACTATTGGGATCTGTCAAAATTTCTTCCAAGCCTTTCAGCTGCATGCGAACCCTGAGGTGACTACTGGACAAAGATGCAGCATGGACAGAATATCCACATGAACTTTCATGTGCACTATATCACTCACATTGATGTTCAGCTGTCACTGGTACCATGATTGTCTTGCTCAGTGGCACAACTGTGTACCACTCAAGTATGACAAGGATGGTTCGGTCTGACACTGGTATCTTACCAGCAGATTCCAAAATAGAGTGGAAGTTCATTTTGGTGGAGAATGGGAAGGTCACACGTTGGGAAGAATGTAACAACAGAACCTTAATGACGGAACAGGAAGATAGAATGGCCCATCATGATGGGGATATCATTGAACAGGCTCTCAGTGTAAGCTACTGACGTAGCAAAGAAAATGCTGAGACTAAGCACGGGGGCCTCTAAACGAGGTTTTTAAGGCCCAGCTTGACAAAGCCCTGGCTGGGATGATTTAGTTGGAGTTGGTCCTGCTTTAGCAGGGGGTTGGACTAGATGACCTCCTGAGTCTCTTCCAACCCTGATATTCTATGATTCTGTGACAGGGTTACCTCAACACAATACACCCATCACATGGAACAAGGAGCAGGTGACCAACTATTCCTTTCTGAATTACTACAATGAGAATGAAGATAGGGATTGAGGCACTATACCTACAAAAGGGACAGCTGATTGGGAGTATGACATGAAAGCTATCATCAATGGAAAAGAGATGTGCCTAAATTGAAAAAAAAAATGTCTTGTACTAGTGTTTGCATGTGAAACATTTTACCAGTATGTTCAAAGATGAGCAACCATTGGAGTAGAAAGTGAGCATAAACTACTAGAGAGCATTTTTAAAAAACCCTTGCTTGCAGCTCCAAAACACTTCCAATGCATGCTACTGACTGCAATGCTACAACTTAAATGTTTGCTACATGAAACGGACTGAGATGTGCACAGCTGACTTCTTATCCAGAGCAACCTTGGAGCATGAAAATCTGGCAATTGAACACAAATGAATTCCTTAACCTAAGAGAAGGCAACAACCAAGCCAGTACTGGGCAGTTTCAAGGCAGGGGCTAGAAAGAATCCAAAAACAAACTATACAAGACAAAGATTTACAAGTGCCCCGGTTGGTCTGTCAGAATGTCCAGATGCCAGGAGAGAGGCCCCATCTGCCACTCAAGAATACTGGAATTATTGATGTGAGCTGAATGTACAAGATTGCCTTTATATCTGATGTAATCAAATAATAATACCCAGATCACTGAGAAGAGAAACTCTCTCAAGAATACGTCAGAACCACTGTGAAACCAGAATGACAGAGATGCCGAAACCTAGCAAAAATTACCAAAGATATCAGAGACCTGGTGAGCAGTTGTGATACATGTGGAGAAATGCAGGCCAAGCAGCAAAAAGAGACCGTGAAAATACACAGCATTACCAATACACCTCGGAGTAAAGTAGGAATGGACTTTTTACTGCAAACCACACAAACTACCTCACTTACTGCAGATTACTATTCAGCCTTGTGGGAACTAAACTAACTGTCAGATGCTAGCTCAGAACCATTATGGACAAAGCAGTATAGTATTTCAGCAGACGTATCATCCCACACTGTGATTTCAGACAATGGACCTAAGTTCACTTGCAAGTTGCAATAAGTTGTGCAATTTATCTGGAAATGGGAATTCAGTTATATCACCTGATCACCCTATCACAGCCAGTCAAATGGGAAAGCCAAATTGGCAGTTAAAATTGCTAAGATCCTATTAAATAAAGCTACCAAAAGTAAATACAATATATGTCAAGCCATTCTTGAATGGAGAAACACTCCCACAAAAGGCCTGGTAAGATGCTTGATGTTAAGATGCATATGAACCTTGGTGCCTGTAGCTCCAGCATTTCTATAGTCGGCGGTGGTTGAAACAGCAACAGACAAAAGGAAGGAGACACACATCACTTAATATGATTAATAAAGCTGTGGATTCATTTGTAATCTCTGCTTTGTGTTTCAAATACTTTCAGAAGACCAGACTCACCAGGGCAAGTGGCAGTCCCTATAGCAGTCCCTATAGCTTTCCGTTGGCCAGCATGGCTAAAAGGAATTTGACATCCAAAGAATGAAACTAATTCCTGGCTGGCAGCATCAGCACTAGACTCTGAAAAGGGTTTTAATAAATATGCTAGAAATATTTAGACTGGTGTGAAAACCAACAGCTAATTCCTTAGTCCTTTGGGGATCAAAGTATTATTTGCAAACTCAAAATAAGCATTAATTAAAAAACACTTCACAGTATATTTGTGAAGTGATTTTATTAAATACCTCTCAGCATCAGACCCTCCTTCTCCCAGTCTAGAAAGTAATTACCTGCCAACATTTAGAAGATAATCAGCTTTGCTTACATGATAAGCCTGTCAGTGATAGAAGCGTATGCTGCGTTATTTGTCTGCTATGCCATGCACCACCCCCGTGCTCGCTGCTTTGAATGATAGTTAATGTCTGTGGCAGAAAACACAGCAAACACTTCTTGCATCTTCCCAAAATGTCATAAGCGTCAACTATGAAATATAGTGACACTGAAAAAGCTTTGATCCTATTTGGTTTTATTTTCCTAATTGAAGGGAGCTAAAGAGACAGCAGCTGGTGTGAAGGGGAATACTCCTATTGGGGTACATCTATAATGGAATAAAGGACCCAGCATAGCCATGGCTGGCCCGAGTTGGGCTGTAGGGCTAAAAATTGCAGTGTAAACATTCCGGCTCAGGCTGGAGTTGGAACTCTGGGACCCTCCCCCCTCATGGGGTCACAGAGCCTGGGCTCCAGCCTGAGCCCAAATGGCTACACCACAATGTTACAGCCCCACAGGCCCAAGTCAGCTGCAGGTGTTTAACGGAGGTGTTGACATACCCTTGAAGTCCAAAAAGAGTTTTCCATTTGGCTTCTTTAGGAACTAGCCCTGCATTAGCAAAGGTAGCCTAGAATGAAAACTTTAGTGTGTAATTCCTATGGTCAGAAGCAACTGGGGGAGGATTAAGGTGGAGGAGGCAAGCTCTGCTCCCTCTACTGGTGAAAAAGGACATGCGGGAAAGGTACCATCACAGAGCACTTCATTTGCATAGACTACCTACCCACAACTTGTCCAGTGACACCTAGGGTTGCCAATTTTGGTTGGACATTCCTGGAGGTTTCATCACATGACATAATCTTTAATGAAAAATTAATCTTTAATTCCTGGAGACTCCAGGGCAATCCTGGAGGGTTGGAAACCTTAGTGACACCTGAAGAGTCCCCATAACTACAAATGAAGGGAGGAAGTGTGGATGGGTGAAGTGGTGCGGCCAAGGGATTGTAGGACATTCTCACAGCTGGGTGGGTGGGAAGGGAGTTAGACAACTGTCAAAGTTACTAAAAGGGGGAGGAAGGTATTTTACTCTCTCTTTGCATAGATAGTCTCTTTTGCTCCCCCACCCCAAGTTTATGACTGTTCCTTTCCCCCTAATATTCTTTATTTTGTACAGTTTTGGAATGATTGCAAGTGGGAATTTCTGCCTATTAAGGGCACTTAGGGCAGGTGTCTTTCGTTTCCCCAGGTTTCTAAGTGAGGGCTTGAGTCCATTGAATTATTTGGCATGAATGACCCTAGATCTTGTGAACCTGGGCCCTGTTGCTGCCACCACCTCTGGACAAAAGGGTCACAGGTGAAAGCCTTATAACTTCCACACATGGATCTCAAGCAGAAAACAGGAGCAGGATGTTTGAATTTCTGCTTACAGGAGAGAAGCACTCTCTCATCAGCCAGTATTGCCTGGGATAATGGAAAGAGAGGCCTACATCAGTGCTCAGTGCACCTAAGGAGATAGGTGGTGGACTAGATGGCTTTTCAATAGCATTCTACCTTCCTGTAGAAGAAGTGAGATAGAGGTATGTGTTAGGATTGCCAAATTTCTGATTGCAGAAAACTAAACACTCTTGCCCCGCCCACTACCCTACCCCAAGTCACCACCCCCTGCTCGCTCCATCCTCTCTCCCTTCGTCACTCGCTCTCCCCCACCTGCTCATTTTCACGAGGTTGGGGCAGGGGATTGGGAGGGGGTGAGGGTTCCAATTCGGGGTGCAGGCTCTGGTGTGGGGCAGGGGATGAGGGGTTCCTGGCCAATGGGAGCTGCTGAGCTGGTGCTGCAGGCAGGGAAAGTGCATGGAGCCTACAGGCCACAGGGACATACCACCAGCTTCCAGGAGCTGAGTGGAGCCAGGGCAGTGAGGGAGCCTGCCGTAGGCCCACTGCACCACTGACTGGACTTTTAACAGCCTGGTCAACACCGCCAGGGTCTCTTTTCGACCAGGCATTCCGGTCGAAAACTGGATGCCTGGCAACTTTAGTAGGTGTATGTCACAAACTAAGCCTTTTGGTCTCACCAGTGCATTTCCTGATCAGCTTCTTTCACTGAATCATAGGATTGGAAGGGACCTCGAGAGGTCATCTAGTCCAGTCCTCTGCACTCATGGCAGGACTAAGTATTATTTGACCATCCCTGACAGGTGTTTGTCCAACTTGCTCTTAAAAATCTCCAATGATGGAGACTCCACAACCTCCCTTTCTTCTGTCCCAGTAAGAATTTAGTTGCACTTTGGTAACCAATCTATTGTTTTTAAGATATAAACATCCTGGTTTTTAGAAACAGGAAAAATATTCAGAGCTTGACTAAACTAATTTGAAACATCCAGTAGACCAGACCTTTTGTCAAGACAGCAGTGCTGCAGCTGGAAAAGCACAGTTGAGAGCTGGTACATAACAATGCCACTAGTCTTCGGGCACTATGTTTGCTACTTTGATTTTGCAAAGGCTTTTCAGAATGTGTAAATCTCACCTAGTACATCTACCACAAGACACTTTTTCAGTCAAATTTTCTTAAAGAACAGTGAACGTAAATTTTGGAATATTTTCATAACTAAGTCGCTTACATAGTGAATGAAAGAAAGCCTGACTCAAGTATGAAATCCAACTTCAGAGCTATGTGAATTCAGACCTTATTTGCTTCAGTTTATAGAAGCGTTCACTTGAAAATCTCTCGGTCCTGAAGACTATTAAAAGAACACAAAGCTTACTGACCAATGGCAGTGCTGGAGGACTCTCCTGCAGCATTAAGCTACAGCCTCTGCATATAAGTACTAGGAAAGACTGGTCTTTAGGGCTGTGTCTACATCAGAGATCCCTTACCCCACCACTAGTGGCAGAAATGGAGAGGCTTAGTGTAGACAGTGTTCCTGCAGCCACCAGCATTTTTAACATGTCTTCTAGAACTGTTCAGAGCAGGTCTAAATTACACAGCATTAAACATGCTACTAGGTTCCAACATTTTATCTACACTAACCCTCTTCTTATTGTTACCACCAGTGGAGCTGCAATGGTGGGAAATTCTTGCAAAAAGCCAAGTGGTGGTGGTAGTGCAGGGAGGAGGGAAAATGTAAAGCTTAGAGGTTAGTTATTTCACTCTGGGGACAGTAGCAGGTTGGCAGCCGTAGAATTTACTGCTAAGCATGAATTTTAGATGCCAAGAACAAAATACAGCTGGTAGTTGACTAATGTAGCACCTCTTTTAGAAGTCCAGAAAAACAGCTCTGAGTTCAAAATGTCATCCAGACTGTTACTCTCTAGGACTACCATTTCTCCCAAACTGTCTGCATGCATCTTTGACCCTCTCCAATGGGGCACTGTGCAGGCCGATGTGTCAAATGACTAGACAGGGGCCGCATCATTTGTTTTAGAGGTGATCTGACTACAACTTTTTTTTTAAACACACAAATTGTGCTTGTGTCCTCTTTTGGTTATCATAGTCGAAGTATGCCTGAAATAGTTGTTTATTAATGCTTGGTTTTTTATCTTGGAAAATATCAGGCATCTCAAGTTAGGCCTTCCTTTCTTTTACTGGCGGTCACAGTGCTATTGTTTGCTGTCACCACTTAATTAAAGGAGCAAGGATGCTGAATCTTTAAACAAAAGCTTCCTTTCTTCCAACTGTTTATTAGCCATTGGTAGTAACAACGCCTACACCCCCCCCCCCCCACCAAAGCCCTAAACAAAACAAAACCAAGCATTAATCAGTGATTAAAAACCCCTTCCCCTCTCAGTTACTCTGCTTTTAATCTCTTCTTTCTTGTAGTCCTATTTTCACTGGTAGTTCTATCAGAAGAGGCGGCTTGAATTTCTAATGCAGAAAAGCAGCAGAAAAGGAAAAGGATTAAATCACAAAAGCAAAAAGGGGCACAAACTCAATTTTCCTTTCTTTGCAGTTCACCTTTAAGGGTCTCACTCAAAATCACCCCACCATCACATTTTCCCAAGCAGGTAGTATATATTACTTAAGGACGCCTTGTCTTGCAATTAACAGGACTGCATTTAGGTAAAGTTCTCCAGGAGATGGCTGATGTAAGAGATAATATTGCAATTTAATATATATGTCAATTTTTTGAGGATTCGTAGATTCCAAGGCCAGAAGGGACTACTGTGATCATCTAGTCTGACCTCCTGTATAAAATACAGGTCATAGAATTTCCCCAGCATAATTCCTAGATCATATATTTTAGAAAAACATCCAATCTTGATTTAAAAATGGTCAGTGACAGAGAATCCATCTTAATTATTCCAATGGTTAATTACTCACATTGTCAAAAATTTATACCTTATTTCTAGTCTGAATTTATCTAGCTACAACTTCCAGCCATTAGATTGTTACACTTTTTTTTCTGCTAGATTTGAAGTGCCTATAATTTAATATTTGTTCCCCAAATAGGTATAGACTGTAATCAAGTCACTCCTTAACTTTCTTTTTGTGAAGCTTTGTTAAGACCATGTAAACTGACTCAGGGTTGCACATAGAGCTCCAAGCACTTTTAGAACAACCCTAAAAACTTTTGGGACTACCACTTGCTGGTGCATAGAGAATACAGGGTAAGATCAAGACAAGATTAATTGCTTTATGCTTCTTCCCAAGAATATGAGGAAAGCTTGGCATCTAAAGCTTGGCAACTGATTGAATAGCATTCTGGTAGCAAATTTAGGGCTTGTCTACACTGGCAGGTTTCTGCGCAGTAAAGCAACTTTTTGCTCTCAAACTGCAGACGTGTACACACCACCAAGCAACTTAGTATGCAGAAACTCCTCAGTTGCAGCACTGCAAAAAAACCACCTCAACGAGAGTTGTAAGGCTATTTGCGCAGAGGCTCCAGCGCTCTAGTGCCGGTGTAGACACTTGATTGCCTCCGGCGCTGTCCCAAAATGCCTCACGTGATCTCTCTGCTCATTGTTTTGAACGTGTGTGTGTGTGTGTGTGAGATTGTGCAGAGAGCCCAGGGAGGGAGGCAGAGGCTGATGTTGGAGTTTCCCCCTCCCCCACCTCAGAACTGGTTGCTTCCTGCAGCTGTCTAAACTTACAAGACAGCCTGCACACACAGTCTGTCCCCCAAAACACACACTCTTTCTCCCTTTCCTCCAAACACACACACTCCCCAACCCCACTTCAGTTGTAAAGCAGCTGGCAATGTAGTAGGATGCCCATGGAACAATGGGATGGGAAACCTGCATCATGTGATGCTGTGCCTGCCCCATGAGGCATTGCAAACCCTTCCCAAAGCACCCTGCGGGCAGTTGCACAGTAGGATGGCTACCACATGCACGGCTCTCTTTGCCGTTGCAAGTGCTGCTAATGGGGATGTGCTCCAGTGTCACAAAGAGCACAGTGTGGACACACAACAGCGGTTTAAATCCAGCGTTTTATTAAAAGTGGTATAACTTGTGATGCAGAAACTTGGCAGTGTAGACATATTCTATTACTGTAACAAGTAAATTAGGGTAATTGAAATTAAAAAATAAATTCTTATCAGCCCAAAGATTAGGTTTTAGGGCAGCTTATCTTTCAAACAGCTGCAGTGCTACATGTGGTTAGAGCAGAAGGTAAGACTTTGGCCTCTCTTTCTGGATCTGCCACAAATTTACTGTCTGATCTTGGGTAAGTCAGCTACCATCTCTGAGCCTCTATTTCCCCATCTGTGAAGCTAGGCTAATTGTGCATTACTACTGTGCCTCACACTACTTTATTAATGTTTGCACAAGATGATGAAAGGCATTTTTTGTTGAAAAGCGTTATTGAAAATATATGTATGAAAAAACCTTCGTTTTATTTCCTTTATTTTCCAGCAAACAGAAATGTACCATGTAAACAGAGGAAGCTAAAGAGAAACAAATATAAATATTTTGCAAACAGTACTGCACTTTTTTTAAACTATATGAACACACACACACACAGTAGTTAGTAAAGTTACATATAAAACTGAGGGTTACCAATGTTGTGATCAGCACCCTTTGTTGTTTTTATAGTCTTATAGCTCAATTTCACCTCCTCTGCACGTGCACAAGTGGGCGAGCATGTCTGGAAAACATCTTAAAATACAGACAACAGGAAAAGGAGAAGGATTTATTTATTCTTTTTCCTTGGAATAAAGGTTTATACAAAATACAGTGTAGGATCAAAGCTGTGTGTGCGAAACAAACTCTTGTCTAATTTAATTTTTTTTTAAAGTGCCATTTTCTCCATTTATTGTTTCAACCACTCTCATTGGGTGAGGCAAGCATAGCTCTCTTAGGAAGAGTTGGGTTGCGATCAAGGACATTTAGCAGATGGAGCACGGTGCTTTCCAGATCAAAGCTACTGGTATGCAATTAGACAAAAAATAGCCCTAAAAATGAGTCATAATGCAAGATAGTACAGCTGATGATTCGTCACGACTGCAGGAAAAGAGAGGAGCAAATAGCTTGGGTTCCCACTAGAATGTAGGTGATCCCAACACAAATCAAAGTGCTCTAACACTGGTAGATAGTGACCTGTGAATCAGATGTAGCTGCGATGAGGCAGGAAAACTATGTTTAAGGCTAAAGGCATATGACACTAGATTAGGGGTTTTCTCAACACTGAGTTTCTTATGGAAAATGCAGTAGTTTTCTTTCAGCCCTATCACTGACCGAAGGATGCACTGGACACATTCCTCTAGAAGTAAGATGGAAAAGAGATTTTAACTAAAGGAAGGCAGGCCCATTTGTATCATACAACTTACACTTAACTGAGTCTATGGATTAGGTCTTCAGCTGTTATAAAACAGGTGTAGCTCCACTGAAGTCAATTGATTTACACCAGTTGGAGTCAGCCTCAAATGTTTTACCTTTATGGTTCAATAATCCCCCTCCCTCCTCTTTGATACTCTCAAAGAAATGAGAAAAAGATGGGAGCAAATCATAGGACTGAACACCAGAAATAAACTTTTAGGTTCATTTCCCTTACTTTCTCATTTCTTTGAGAACTTTTCAAGGCAGAGAGAAACTATTGTTTCCTGCTGAGTAAGAGGAGAGGCGGTTGCTAATTGGTTTACTCCCAGACATGTATTCTCCATTTCAGAGCAGTTGCAATAGAGTCAGTCAGTTCTTAAATAAACTGAGTATTCCAACAGATTACGTTCAACATGTGTAAGGTATCTTACGCAAACAAAATAAAGAGTGTGTGCTTGGAAATATCCATATTCCATGTTACTGGAAAAGGAGTTTTTTACGTTGTACAGTAACAGGAATTCTTCAAGATGTTTCCCCCTAAGGGTGCTCTACTTGAGGAACACAAGCTCCATGCACCTTTGACTGGAGATTTTTTGGCAGCAGTGCTCATTTAGTCCTCACATGCGCCCTAGCCATCCTTATGGCCCATACTGAGGATATATAGAGCTACAAGAGATGGACTGCCCTCCGTTCCTGCCAGGGCCGGCTCCAGGCACCACCTAAGGAAGCAGGTGCTTGGGGCGGCCAATACAAAGGGGCGACACTCCGTCCGGTATCGGGGCGGCACGTTTGGGTCTTCATTGGCGGGTCCCTCATTCTCTTCCTCTTTGAGCTGCCGCTGAAGAGGAGGAGAGGGAGTGAAGGACTCGCCACCAAACTGCTGCCAAAGAATTGGTGCGATTGAGCTGCTGCTGAAGTAACGCCACTCTTCCCCCCTCGCCCCCGCACTTGGGGCGGCAGAAAAGCTGGAGCCGGCCCTGGTTCCTGCTCCACCACAAAACCCCAAAGAGACAATGCGCTGAAACAGAGGGGAAGGAGGGTGGGTACTGGAGCATGGTTGAGGACAGACATCTCGGAGAATTCCAGTTATGGTACAATGTAAAGAACTTCTCCTTCCTTCTTTGAGTTGTGTCTCTACGGCTGCTCCACCTGAGTTGACTCCCAAGCAGCATCCGGCTGCAGGATTTGGGAGAACTTGCTCCCCCAGGCCAATTTATATAGTACATACTGCCCCTGTAGTCTATTATTATATGGATGGCTTGATCTTGTATCCCAGGGTGGAGGTGCTGGCAGGCGATTTTACTGCTCTGATTTCGAGAATGTCTGATGTGTAAGGTCCCACCTGTCCTGGATAGTATAGTCCTGCACATGAGCTCCCCCATCCAAGGATGGACATGTCAGAAACAATTCCAACAGTGGGAGGAAGTAGTTGACAAATCCCTGAACACACCTTGTCAAGATTCTTCCTCCAGTCAAAGGAGACTAGTGTGTGACAGGGAAGAGAGAGCAACTTGTTTAGTCAGTCTCTGGTGAGGGATAAACTGTCTTGAATAAGGCTTGGAAGCAACACAGGTGTAGGTGAACATGTAGCATGATCCAAGTGCATGCTGCCATGAGTCTGAGGAATTGCATGCACAATCTGGCAGTGACCTGAGCTCTCAGTTGAATTTGTGCACTTCAGTGTCACAGAGTGAGGAATCTGTCCTCTAATAGATAAGCTCTGGATGTGGTGCCATCCAAAGAGGCCTTTATGAACTCTATTCTTTCTACAGATAAGAGGAAGAATTTTCACAGTATTGACCATGGTTAAATAAAACCATGAGCATGTTTACAGCAATTCTGACTTCAGTATAGGAGTGTCCCTGGAGAAGCCAATCATCAAAGTAAGCAACTACCATCATAACTTTTGTGAACACCTTGGGGGTGGTAGACAATCTAAAGGGAAAGACTCAATATGGGTAAGGATCCTGACCTACAACAAACTGTAGGAACCTGTTGTGAGAAGACTGTATCATGACATGAAAGTATGTGTCCTGAAGGTCCAGGGTCATGAAGTAGTCCTCTGGACACAGGGATGGAATGATAGTTGTGTCACCATCTTAAATTTCTAAGCCTTGACAAAGGTATTCATCATCCTTAAATCTATAATCAGTCTTCATCTGCCTTTCTTTTTGGGAACCAAGAAGTACTTGGAATAAAACTGTCTCCCCTGCAGTGAGTAGGTACTGGTACCATGGCTTCTACCTAAAGGGATAAAAACCTTGTTTCAGAAGAGGTTAATGAGATGAGTCCCTGAAAAGGGACAGGGAAGGGATGTGTGAAAGAGGTATGGAGTGGAAGAGGATGGAGTACCTCAAAATTATAACCTCCAAAACTCATCTGTCAGAGGTAATCTGCTCCCACGAGTTGTGTAAATGGAAGAGCAATCCCCAAAATGTGGGAGAATAGAAGGAGCAGGATGGTGTAACAGGAGATCTGGATCATAAGAGTGTTCCTGGCCCTCATCCATGGCATCAAAACAACCGTTTAGTAGATTACAACTTCTGCATCAAAGTAGCAGTAACAGTTAAGAACCTTCCATTCTGCATTCTGTGTTTTTTCTTACATAGCTCTGCTGTCCTGCAGGAGGTGGGATGGTCACGATCTCTGTGCTGTCTGAGATCCACCACATCTCTTTTCATTCTTTGGAAATATGTATGTGTGTGAATAAAAAGTCACTCTGGAGTCATAAGAACATCAGAACAACCATACTGGGTCAGAACAAAGGTCCATCTAGCCCAGTATTCTCTCTTCTGACAGTGGCCAATGCCAGGTGCCCCAGAGGGAATGAACAGGTAATCATCAAGTGATCCATTCCTTGTTGCTCATTCCCAGCTTCTGGCAAACAGAGACTAGAGACACCATCCCTTCCCATCTTGGCTAATAGCCATTGATGGACCTATCCTCTATAAATTTCAAAGAATTTGTCTTTCAAAGAACGAAGGGAGTCATCCATAGAGTCACTAAACAATTTCAAACCATCAAAGATAAGGTCCTCTACTGTGCTTTGGACTTTCTGTGAAAATTCCAAGGACTGGAGCAAGGAGGATTTACACATAACTATGGCAGTGGAGATGAAGCTAGCTGCCATACCAACTGTGTTAAGAGAAGCCTGCAAGATGGCTCTCATCAAAATCTGCCCCTCCACAAAACTATCCTGAAATTGCTCCCTGTGGTAAATGCTCAATGAAAGAGCTAAACTTTGTGTAATTGACATGGTTATAATTTGCCAGAATTGCCCGATAATTAGCAATCTTGAATTACAGGGTTGCAGACAAAATACTTTTACAACCAAAAAAGTCTAAGTGCTTCTGGTCCTTACTATGGGGGGTTACCGTTGAATGGTGTTACCTATTATGCTAATTCACTGCCTCCACAATCAATCACAGAATGAGGAGGAGGAGGAGAAAATAAAAATTCTAATGCCCTAGCCAGGGCATAATATTTTTAATCTGCCCTTTTAGCTGTCAGGTAAGAGAGTAGCAGGAGTCTGCCCAATCATTTTGGCAGGTTTTAATAGCACCTTAGAAAATGTACACCAAGCAATTTATGCTGGGTATCTTGGACTTCTTCTAATGGAATTTGTAGAGTGACTGCCACTCTTTTCATCAAGTCCTGAAATATGGGAATGGAGGGGGCTGCCAGGACTGGTCATACCAGAGAGGGCACTTGGCAAATCATGGTGGTAAAAGCCTGGAAGTATCCTTTGATTATGCAGGTTCTTGGTAATCAAAGGTGGTCAGCCAGCAGAGCCCTGTACTGAAATCAGAGTCTGAAGATATATTCCAATAGAGGAACAGACAAAGGAAGAGGAATTGTCCATCTGTCAGTGCATATTGATACACCAGGGAGGTAGTACTAGCGAAAAGTGAGATCCAGTGGTAAGTCAGGCTGCAGTACTGGGAGTCTTGAGCTCAACGAAGGAGACTCTAGTTCCTCAGAAACAAATAGATCTCTGGAGCATATGAACTCCTGTGATGTCAGGTGAATTTGTGCAGATATTTGATGAGTCCCGGATATTAAAGCTTGTAGTACCGAAGAGCATTTGGGATTTTCTGACTCTTGCTGTATGTACACTTTCAGTTCTGAGGAGGTAACAGCAGATGAAGGCAGTATCAACTTCTTCAGTGCTGAGTGTTTAGAGTCAGAAGCACTTGATGAAATTCTGTGACCTGTGTTATGCAGGAAGTAAAACTGGATGATCATAACGATCTCTACTGGCCTTAAAATCTAATACTACTTTGCTGAAACTATTGGTAACATTTTTTTAAAAATGGAATCCACTGTAGTCATTGGAGTCAGAAATAACATCATTTGATATTTGTTGAAATATCAGCGGCAACATCCAAATGCAATGTGAAGACATTGCACCACATTTACCTTGTGGCTGCCCCCAAGACATTCAAGAACTATGGAATAGCTTAAGTGGTCAAGCATAGTTTTAATCAAGTCCCAGTTCAGTATTATTGGATTGCTTAACATACAAGACTCATTGCCATATAGGGAAATTTTAATACATCTATAAACTAAGGTTTTTAATTGGAAAAAGATGCTATATCAAACAGTGGTTGTGGTAACAAACTTATCTAGGTAAGTGAAATTCCTTCCATCAATTTTCCTACAGCAATTCAATGAACAACATAAAAAATATTTAGGAAAAAGTAAACTATTCATTAAGCACTGGGGAAAAAAAAAAAAAGACAGACAGTGCCCCACTTTTGTCTCTTGAGAGCTATTTCTCAACCTCACCACTACCTCCACTTTACAGTCTAAGGAACTACTAACAACTATGCTTATGTTATTCAATATTCATTGTTACTGAGGCCTCCACCTCCAGAAAAGGAAAAGACTGACAATAGATTTTCTCAATCTGTTAGCACATCTCAGGAGACAAAATAAGATTTATTGGTGAAATCCAGGCCATACTGAAATCAGTTGGAGTTTTACCATTGACTTTATCCCTTGCGTTTTGAACTTGCCATAAGGCTTAGTCATCACATGGTTTTTGTAATGGTGCTATTTTGGTTAGGGGTGTGATTCTTCACTGAAATAGTTATACTGGTACAAACCCTAATGTGGATGCAGTTATACCAGTGTATATGTTTATCCCCATATATCTTATTGCCCTTCCCCTATGGGAATGAACTATACCAGTATAAGCACTTTATCCCAGTATAAGTGCATCTACAGTGAAGGGGTTATACTGCTTTAACTACAGATGTATAGTTAAAGTAGTACAACAGGGGTTAGTGCCATCAAGAGGTTCCTACAACAAGTTAAATGAGCATATGAGGTCAGTAGCCTCCCTCCTGTAAAATTAAAGCAACGGTATGTATAAGATCTTCTCCTGCATGTTCCACATGGAGTCTGCTTATGAACAACCAAGGTTACTTGTAGACTAAAGCAATTACAGGTATACTAACTGACTGAAATCACTCGTTTGGTCTCCTCTCTCTTTAACTAATCTATCCTGTGTTGCAAAGTAACAGATTAGCCATATTCCTGAAAGGCCTTAGAGCAGGTGACTTACAGTACAATGCTGTATGGTATCAAGTGCCGGAAACTTCAATAGCCTGGAGTTACTGCAACAGTATAAAAAGGGACAAATTAAAATTGTTTAAACATAATATGGTCTCCATGAGAAGTGAAAGTATTGCTTTCAAATCAGCCCCTCTCCCCCTCCCTTTTTTGGAAGGGGGGGGGAAGTGACTTTGAAGTTTGAGATAATGAAGGAGAAGACAAAACAATAAAATACTTCAGCTAATCCTTCTCAAAACACTCATCCCACCCAGCAACTAAATATTGGTGTATATTGGATAAAAAGCCTTTTGTTAACTTCCCAGTTCTTATGCCAACAAGCCATAATGTGAGGCGTTTTGAAATTACGCACCAAAATGCCATATGTTCATTGCACTGTAAACAGTGAGGCGACTTTTGTAGATACCAATTTACATTAAGGCCTGGAAATTTAACCCTTGAACTTGACAAATTTTTGATAAATACCCATTATGTTTTGGTAAAATAGTTAAAAAAGATAATTACAAAGTTCCTGGCTGTACTAAGTCAGGTTATGATGAAAAGTTACTAGAACTGATCATAAGAATTAGATTTTGCATTTCATTTCTTCATAAAGTTAGGATTTTTATGCTTATCTTTACAGGAAACACACCACAAATTCAAACAAGACATAATTGGTTTTGAACAGGTGCAGTGGCTTCCTTAACAGTTCAGAGTGTAGGCATTTTTTGCAGAGTGTTGTGGCACTGCAAATGGCAGAACTGCTGCAGCTTTGCTTGGAACAGTTCAATCTAAATCAGCAGTTCTCAAACTGTGGGTCGGGATCCCAAAGTGGGTTGTGACTCCGTTTTAATGGGGGTCACTAGGGCTGGAGTCTGGGGCTGAGGCTTAAGCCCAAGGGCTTCAAGCCCTGGGTGCAGGGCTCAGGTTACAGCCTCCTTCCCCCCCCCAGCCTGGGGCTGAAGTCTTTGGGCTTTACCCCCTCTCCCAAACCCAGGGCAGTGGGGCTCGGACTTCGATCCCCACTCCTGGAGTCCTGTAGTAATTTTTGTTGTCAGAAGAGGGTCGCAGTGCAGTGAAGTTTGAGAACCCCTGATCTAAATCTATTCCTTCCTGCTATAGCTAGATAAAAATTGGAATTAAGTGCTAGTATACTGTAAAGACAATACATATAGAGGATTTGTATTTACATAACAAGGTTTTGGGAATTAATTTTTAAGTTATTAAAATTAGCTACATGGGAATCTGACACAGAGTGCTAAAATTAAAACTCTTGCCTTGAAATTTTTGATCGTTTTGAATAGATGCCATGAATTCAAAGAATGCTCTAGTTGGGGGTTTTGTTGTTTAATTGTGTTTTTAAATAATTTTCAGAACGGAGCATGGTCATAACTAGGAATCAATAAGTCTGAGTTCTACACCCAACTCGATTTTTGATCTTCTGCATGTCACAACTTCTCTTGCAATATGAGGCATCTGAAAGTTAGGAAATGCCAGAGTTACAGTTGCTTGTGCAACCATCATTTAGCCCCGTTGTGCCTGTGCATTATGATCTTTAATTACACGATCACAAGCTATTTTTTCCAGAAGACTCTGGCCTCATTAAATTCAGAGGTTGGATGCACAAAGGGGCCAAATTCAGGTTACACAGGCAATTGTAATTCTGACATTTTCTAACTTTCAAGTGCTTAACTTTGCAACCTAAATAATGTCCTTTTCATGAAGGTTTTTGTATGTAATATGTTAATTATATTCTCAAATTGTGTTCTCCCATCTTAGAGTAACTCCAATTTTAATAGCAACTGGTAATTACTATCAGTTTTGGTAACTATCAGTTAGCAAGTTCATAACATCCAGATAAACTACCTCATGGGGAAACTAATTGTTTCCTAATTATTTCTGGAAGAATGAAAATATGTATATATATTTAGTTAACATAATATGGCTTGGGATTTGTCATTCTAAATAAGTTTTATACAAGTATGCTACCAATTTATTTGTCATTAATATAACTATTTCTTAGTACTTCTTTGGGCAGTAATATATTATTCATTACAACCAAAGAAAGTATTGTTAAAGAGAAGGTGCTAATTTTTAAGATTATTTAGGTAAAATTCCCTCAAGAGAAAACTAGTGCATGCATTTCCTAGGAGATGCTTTTTAAAAAGCATTGAATTGATAATCTCAAATTTATTTCACTGGGTTGATACTGATGTATTGTTTAGTTCAAGAAATTAAAACATTCATATATAAAATTGTTTGATAAAATAGGACTGGCCTTTTAAAATACCTTTCTTAAATATTTAAATACAAACTTTTGGTGACATGAACCTCAATCAGGAAAACAGAATAAAGTCCTATATTAGCACATGAGAATTAATATATTGCAGACTAATGGCATTATACTTGTATCAGGACAATTTGGCATTTTAGCTTTTGTCACTTGTCTATCCTATCAGTCACAACTCTTTAATCACATATCTATAAATAAAGGATTTCACATGTTTTTGAAGAATTTCTGTCTTCAGTTTATGCTTTTAAAATTTCATTTAAAATTTCATAGAGAGTGTAAGTACAGTAAATTGCCTCCAGAATGTATCAAATATGAATGACTTGATCTTACCCACTATACTTTGAAATGCTGACATTAATGACATTTCAAAATGTTTCAAGCCATCTGCTAACTTTTAATTTTATTTATTGTACTTTTAAATCTAAGACACACATATTGTCCAAGTAGACACTCATTCAAAGCTTTTTACCTCAGATTTTGGCTGTAAAATTTGAACTACGTTAATGCAATTGTTCCAAAGATGTGTTTTCAATTTCACGAAAGCGTATACACCTACCACGAGTGCAAAATTAAGTATTATCACTAACACATTGCATAAGAACTTTGAGTGTAAAAGAAATCAGAAGTTCCCCAGAGATTTGATATCATCCATCTCTCAAGATATACAAATTAGACTTTCACACTGTCTGGAATGGCTCATGACTTTGAGTGCCAAACTCAGGGCAGACTGTCAAAAGCAAGGCAGACACCCCAAACAAACAGGTGGTATGTTCTATAATTAGACTGATTTCCAGCTATGCATGTGTAAGTGTTCAGTGAGGCCTGGGCCTTGTCATGAGCTGGCACCTAGTCTGCCAGCATCAAATAGATCTCAAAGTCAGTCAGGGTTGGAATAATTTTAACTGTTTGTTAAAAAGGAATTATGAAACATTTTTTTCCAAAATGCAGCAAAACAGTGAATATTAAAAAAAAAAAAACCCTATCATTTTACATTTGAGAATGGAATAAGATAATGGCTAGAAAAAGCCTAACAGCTGTTGAATCAATTTCTTACTGTACATAGTAATTGTTTTTTTAAAAAAATTATACAGTTGTTTTACAAAACTTTAAACAGCAAGAGGAATTGAAGCAATAGAAAATCTTCAACTATTCAGCATTAGTATTTAAATACATTGATATCTTCCACAGCAATCCCCTTCCCCCTTATAGGCGTTTACTTGAAATTTTATCTTGTATTAAGCACACTGTTCATGCTCCATATGAAATGAAAATACTTTTAGAAATACTCTAATTGCCACAAAAGTCAATTTTTATACAATGGCATACAAAAATTAAGTACACACATTTGTCTGAATCAAGATTTTAATGTTTATTGCATTTGTTTACATGTGGTTTTTTTTTTTTTTATGTAGCTCACCTGAAGCCATTAGATGCAGCTACATTTTTTCCAAGACTCAAATAATTTATCACACAGTGATTGCTTTGTACATCCATCTGGGTATACCTTCTCTAAGTTTGATCCTCTCCAGTTTGCCCAGGATCTGTAAACGCTGAGATTACTGAAACTGTAAGTCCACATTTAACTACCCAAACACAAACCAACAAGACAGCATATTGTACATAAGGCTATTAAACAATTTTTTATAAATCTGTTCAGAGAAACCAGGCACAAAGAACTTTTTGAACACACAATACTGAAAAGCCAGCCATGAAATCTTTGCAAGTTGGGTATTCTCAAAATCCACAGTTAAGCATTCATCCTTGTAGCTCTAATATTTAACATACAGGTTTTGCATTTCCTCAGCACTTTAAATATATTGTACTTTAACACGGTGGTTTAAAGTTGTACCAATTTACCAGAATACACGATGGATAATCCAACTAGTGATATCACATCCCACTGAACTGTGTTTGTTTTAAGCCATAACAGAGCTTGGGCTGCTCAAAAGGCCAACCTAACAACAGTGTAAAAACACACACAACTGAACTGGAAGCAGGTAGTAGCAGAGCACATTAAGTCCAGCACAGAGGCTCACCATAAAGAGTAACAGTCAAAAGTATTAGTCACAAGAGCTGAGAGAACCAGTACTCATACATACATATCGGAGGTTAGGAAAAACTGCATTGCCAAATTGTATTTTTAGATGAAATTTAAGATAAGATACATTTGGGATATTTCTAATCTGTCATGTCAATCCTGACTAAATGCTCACATTTAAAAGATGCATAATTTTAAATGATCAGTTTTACAATAATCACAAAATTAGCGTCTACTTTTTTCCACCACCTGTGAATTTAACAAAAACTGTATTGTACTAATATGGACTAAACCTTAATATAAGCAAATGTATTTTCAATCTACAATTTTATATAGAATGTTATTAACACAGAGTATGGTAAAAAGTTTGTTGTCAAAACATACATACATTTTATGGTGTGAATAATGCACACTAACGAATTATAGTCTGCATTCTCTCTCTAATATAATCAGATGCATGCAGATTATGTGCAGCATTTTAACACTGATACTAAATTTACAAGACTGATCCCCCCACTCCAATGCTACCTGTAATAAAAATCAAAAACTCTGAAGTAGACATATCTTCATGAAATTCATGATGGATTAACTTCAGTGCTTGTTCCACAAAGGTGTTGCAATAGGTCCCTGTGGAGCCCTTTCAATGACAACAAATTCATCAGGGTTGTCAAAAGCTTCGTAGTGGATTAGCAAATCCTGAATAGCACGTTCCTCAATCTGAAGGATGAAAAGGGGGGGGGGGGAGGAAGACGGGAAAGGGGAAGTCAGCATTTTATAATCAGGTCTAGAAGAAATCATCTCATGGGGGATGGAAACTGTTCACCGTATAACAATGTTACTTTTTAAAACAAATTACCGTTATCAATAAGGTTTAATAGCCCTGAATAATTATACATCCTGCATGTCAGAAATCAGTGAATATTCTTCATTTCTTTCAAATACAGATATGTTTTTACATGATAGGTCTTTTAAAAAACCTGCTAGCTGGGCAGGCCTTAAATAGGACATATAGCCCCAGGACCTGCCTAACAGATTCTAAAATGCTCATGGACTGGCTGGATGTCATCCGCTAGCAGAATGGGAGAAGGCAAAACACTCCAAACAATGAGGGCAAGCAAAGAAAATTGGGGAACATGGAACCTAGCCCCAGAAGCTAAGGGCCCCAAATATTGCCAGGCTAGCCCAGGAGTGGGCAAACAATGGCCCGCGGGCCAGATCCGTCCCACCAGCCATTTTAATCCAGCCCTCAAGCTCCCGCTGGGAAGCAGGGTCTGGGGCTTGCCTTGCTCTGGCACTCCAGCCAGGGAGCATGGTCAGGGGCCACTCTACGCAGCTCCCAGAAGCAGCGGCATGTCCTCCCTCCAGCTCCGACACGTAGGAGCAGCCAAGGGGCTCCGCTCCGCACGCTGCTCCCACCCTAAGCGCCGCCCACGGAGCTCCCATTGGCTGGGAACCGCACCTGCGGATGGGGCAGCACGCAGCAGAGCCACCTGGCCACGCCGCTGCGTAGGAGCCGGAGGAGGGACATGCCGCTGCTTCCGGGAGCTGCTTGAGGTAAGCGCTGCCCGGAGCCTGAACCCTGAGCCACTTCCCCACACCCCAACACCCTGCCCCAGCCCTCATCCCCCTCCTCCCTTCGGTCCCAGCCCAGAGCACCGTCCTATACTGCAACCCCCTCATCTCCAGCCCCATCCCAGAGCCCACAGCCCCAGCCGGAGCTCGCACCCCAATCCTAATTTCATGAGCATTCATGGCCCGCCATACAATTTCCATACCCGGATGTGGTCCTCAGGCCAAAAAGTTTGCCCACCCCTGGGCTAGCCATACCCTCCCCCAAATGAGCCTGAAGTTATGCTTTAACAGCTGGTAGACACTACGCAGCATATGAATAACTGATTCTAAAATGTCATCTCTAAAAAAGGTAGTGAAAAAAATACAGCGTCTTTTACCTGGATCAAAGCCAAAGGTTTCTCTCTGCTCCTGATAAGAGCAGCTTCTTGCTGGAGCTCTTCCTCTACAATAGCTGCAAATGTGATAGGTGCTATCGCAGTAGAGCTAGTTAAGGATGTCACTAACCACGGACTGCAAGGTAATACATTACAGAGTGAAGTATACCACTGACATTCTGAAACAAAAGCAGTATAAAGAACTAACAGAAAACATGCTCCAAAATCTTTCAATGTCAGAAATCAAACTTACTTCTGACTCTCCAGTTGTAGTAAATCAGAAACATGATCATCTTCTTTGATTGTGCATCTGGGAGGAAAAAAAACATGAAACTTGCTGATTCAATATCTCTTGGAATGTAACAGGATTATTGGCAACCCTCAGACTTATTCTACTGCACTAAACATGTGCACTACTGTGGGGAGAGGAACAACTTGGAGAGGGGAATCTCAAGCCATTGGAAAAAAAAAAATCAGTGAAATAAGCGTCCTTCGCAAATTGCAGTGCGACAGCCCACAGTGAGCACAGTTACTAAAATGTATTCCTATATTGTTCCTATTCAAATAAACTACTTCAATAAGAAGCACATGGGTGCCCCAGCAGAAAATGAATTCAGACAAAAGTTCTCTTTGCACATTCACTGTATTGTAATATAGTCGCAAATCCAATATTAAATCCAAGACTTCTAGGCAGAAGATTTTTGAGTGTGATATAGTGGTAGAGTACAGGCTCCCAAGTTAGCTTCTTGATTACTAGAACTGTAATGGACTTACAGCACAGGCAACCTTAATTATGGCATTTCCTAATTTCTGAGTGCCTGACTTTGCAACCTAAATAATATGTTCATGTAATGTTTTGTATTTAAAGATTTGAGCACTGTAACTACAATATAAGCACTGTATATAACCCTGTTCACAATAAATCTGGGAATGATATTATCTCCAATCCTAAAATTGTTGTCTTGAAAGAGGTGGCTGTAGCATTAAGTCAACTGCAATAGCACTAGTGTATTATTTCTCTCTGAGTATAGTATTGATTATTCAATGCCAGAGATGGTGAACCTTCAGCACACATACATCTTCCCTCACAAATATATGATCTGGATTCTGAGGAATATACATAAAAAGGGTGTAAAAATAGGATTCATGGAATGAAACTAAACAGGAAAAAAAACATGCTTAATATCAAGAAAAAATAAATTCTGACAGTAAGATGTGTTACCCTGTATAATCTGTCAAGAGAACTCACCATGTGGCACATTTAAGTCTACACCAGACAGAAACGCACTAATATGTGCTGACCAGAATAATTCTCAACTAACAGGGGAATGGAAGAGTCCTAAAATGGGAAATCTAAGCCCTCTCTAAATTATATGAACCTCTGACAACATGCAGTTTAAAAGCATGGGAGAAGTATTATAGCAAGATTTTTTTTTTAAATAAAGTTCAACATTTATTTTTCAGTTATTCTACAGCACCCCTATGTGCTTTAATGTGTTGCTATAGTCAACTCTCAATTGTTTTCAGTTCTACATAACATACTGTAATTAAATAGCCACAAATTGTCAGAGGAAATTCATAGAAAAATTCCTAATAGGAGAACTCCAGTGACTGGTGAGTTCTAAGTTCTCTGTCTGAGATTTCTTCCACAGAACACAATTTCATGGTCAACACGCAGCATAACTCCTATTTCTGGGAGGAGAAGGGAATTTTTTTTTGAGAAGTATAAATAAGCAGATAAATAAATATCATCAAAGGCTACATCCAAATTAACTATGCCCTGCTTTTTGACATAAGATATTGTTTCAAAATTGCTCACTAAGATCTGAATCATTTCCCCCAAAGAAAAGAAATACATTATAAGATAAACAAATTGCCTAGTGATCCAAAAAACTGTAGATCTTTCCCACTCAGACACCAGAATTTATTGATCATGAAATCTCAACTGCAACATTCATCTGAACTTAGGTGAATCACTGAGTAAGGTGAAGAAGCAACAAAAATGGGCCAACTTAAACCACAGTTAGGCTCATGAGCTGAAGGAGTGCACATTTTATAGTCAGTTAAAACCCTACAGTCTCACAATGGACGCCAAGTTAAAGCTTGTGGTGACACCATTGGGGATGATTCCTTCAACTCAACATTCATAAAAACCTTGCTATTTCTGATTCAGTGGCTCAGCTGTAGCATTCTACATTCCTGTGTGTCAGACTTGTTTGCTCTCACTTTGGGTCTCTCTCACTCTGATCAGTCAGGAGCTGGAAGTAGGAATAGAAGATACATGCTCTAGCTGTCGGATGGAAAAGGAGAGCCTTGTGTTGCTCAACAATGCCTTCATTCTACTAAAGTAGAACACTGATGGTCTCCACAGGAAATCTTGTCCAATCTTCTGAACTGAAACAATGGTGTCTTCGATTCAGGTACTTGAGAACTGTAAAATCATTAGCGTTTTTGAGAGCCACACAAGATCATGTGGTAACTTCCTTTAAGTAAAAATTCCTGACTGACAATGCAGAAGTAGGCTTTTTGTCAGCATCATCTTTGCCAAGCTAGGGAGATGTTCAAGTATTTCCAATTCTCAGAGGCTCATTTTTTAAAATTATCTTCTATACACCTACGTAAACAGAAATCCCCTAGCCCTCTCAGAAGACAAAACCTTCTGTCAAACATGTAGCAGGTTTACACTTTGAATGAAAGTCAGATGCATGCACCCTCCTACCCCTGCCCAAAGTATTCACAGCACCACTATAAAGTAGTAAAGCAAAATCAACTTGGTCATAGCAAGTATGACTCAGTCTAGATAACACAGTTCTTTCCGAGCAAGACTATTTTATCACAATTAGCAGTTGTAATGTCACAGTACACTCTAGTGATTAAAAGATAAGAAGAGGATAATTACACAGGTATTTAATGCACAACGATCATCTATTCCACTGCTACGGTGATCCTTATAAGTAATTAATGAGGTGGTCAGAGATTTCACATTTTAAGCATTTTGGATCTAGGTTGTTTTAAGGATAAGAAATCTGAAATTAAATAAGTGCATACAATAGATTAACTGTACATATAATGGTTTAACATGTTAATACTGCATCTTAAGTAGAATCAAATAACAAGGGGTTAGAAGCAGTGGTTCTCAACCTGTGGCCCAATCTACACCCAGCTGCGGCCCATGTGACATCCTCAGGGCTATACAGGTAGAATTGGATGCAGCCCACAATGGTAAATAGGTTGAGAACCAACAGGTTAGAGGATAGTGAAAAAGGGGTGTATGGAAGTGTCAAATCTACATGTTTTAGAAGGATTTTTGTGTGGGAAGGTTTCTAGATAAGTTCCAGGCCAACTGTTGTCTGAAATGTGTTTTAGGATTTTTAGAAGATGCTGATTTATAGTCCTCAAGATGGATCGTCTCAGTGCATTCAAAGAAGGGGACCAGTTGTAGTAGCAGCAATGCAAACTTCCTTACGCTGTCCCATCAGTGTGACTGACCTTGAAAGACAAGAGGATAGCTCATTCTTCAAATCCATTCAATACCTCCTTTTAAAAAAAAGGGATCTCTGCTGAATCAGGTAACAGAAGTGCTAGGTGTGGTTCTGGTGATGTGACTACCTGTCCCTTAAAACTGGATAAGACTATGATCAACTCATTTAATAAGGACAACTCAAAAGGCATCAGACCAGACCATAATGACTTCTGTTCAAAACTAACCTAGACAGGATATAGGACTAGGAACTGTAACTGAAAGGATACCTTCCTCTGAATCAAATAGTTCCCATTCATGGATCATTTTACCGTTGTTAGTATTTAATATATGGTTTAAAATAGCAACTTTCAACAATATTAAATTTTGAGAGATTCAGTTACAAATTCATTTTTGAAGGGTCTACAAATACAAAAATTAATTTGTATTATAACCGAGTCTGCAGACGCCAACCAGGATCAAAGCCCCATTGTACTAGGAACTGTAAAGATACATTAAGAGACAAATCCTATCCCAAAGAGCTTGCAATCTGCCCAGGCCAAGGGTGTGAAAGGAAGCAAAGAAAGAGTGTGACTTGACTAAGGACACAAAGCGGCTCTGTGGCAGAGCCAAGACTAGAACCGAGATCTTTTAACTTCCAGCTCAGTGTCCTACAGACTGAACCACACTCTTTCTCATAGAAAACCCTTCATTTTACAAAATACGTATTGAAACTTGCTTATCAGGTTTAAACGTAAATGTAATCTTACTTTTTATAGAGTGTTTAGTTTAAAAAGAATACTTAATGAAAAACTAGCTACAGGTCTGTCGCATCTTATGCGCATTTAACATGCACGATTTCAACTTTACGCGGTCGGCAAAAACAAAAACAAAAAAAAAGAACAAATTTTAATACTGTGCCTATAGTGTGCACGATTTTGCCCACCATTCAACTCAATGTAATTTTGACTATACGCGGTTTTCGCTTTACGCACTAACCGTGGAACGGAACCCCGGCGTAAGATGAGACTCGCCTGTATGTTTAGTTCAGATTGGTAAAACCCCTTCCTTGCAAAATAAATTGACTAACTTTTGATTGCACCCTTCCTCCTTGTGACTAAAAACATCTGAACAGTTAAAATAGGGAAAGTTCAACCAATGCATCAATATTTGAACTAAACACTCTTGGCAGCTTAAATTAAAAGAAAATTCCATAAAAGTCTTATTTAGAGACAATTCTGATGGCACATTTAAACACTTAAGTCAGTAAATGACAATATTGAAGTTATAGGTGCAAACTCAACTCTACTCCTTTGTCCATGATCATTCACAACAGATACTTTTCTACAAGCTTAGATTCATGTGCAGCATATTTCAATGCTATATACTATGACGCAAGCCAGAGAGAATAAGAAGTCATTTGTATACAAGCAGCACAGTGAATCAGGCTTGGCTCCAATGGGGCCAAACTTTCAAAATGCACCTCAGACAGTTGTAGTAAAAAAAAAGATATTTTATTATTTAAATAATAGTATGTGATCATATACTCTTGTTCCTCTTTTTAAAGTTTGCCCTTCTCCTGAAAAAGGGGAACAAAGAGCATATGATACAAAGGGGACCCAGCGAATTATAGACCAAAGCCTTACTTTGATACCTGATTGATACTGGAACAAATTATTAAACAATTTGTAAGCACCTAGAGGATAACCGGGTTATAAGGAATACCCAACATGGATTAGTCAAGAACAAAGTACACAACACCAAACTAATTTCCTTCTGTGACAGGGTTCCTGGCCTACCGGATTGCAGGGGGGAGGGGAGCTGTGGAACAATATATCTTGATTTTTTTCCACGACAGTCTCATACACAAACTAGGGAAATGTGGTCTAGATGAAATTTACAACAAGGTGGGTGCAAAACTGGTTTAAACACTGAACTCAAAGGGTAGTTATCAATGTTTCACTGTCAAAATGCAGGGGAGGGGGAGCATATCTAGTGGGGTCACACAGGGGTCTGTTCTGAGTCCAGCTCTAGTCAATATTTTCATTAATGACTTGGAATATGGAGTGGAGAGTACACTTATAAAATTTGTGGATGACACCAAGATGGGAGGGTTTGCAAGTACTTTGTAGGAGAGAATTAGAATTCAAAATGACCTTGACAAATTGGAGAACTGGTCTGAAATTACTCCTGAGGGAATTCTGTGGCATTGTGTGTGTGCAGAATTTGTACCCCCCTCCTCCCCCCCAGATTTCTTGCTTCCCCACAGAAAAATGACTTTCTGATGGGGAAGCAAAGGGAAGCCACAAGAGCAGTCATGTGCCCCTTCCCAGCAGTGTGGGTGCGTCATTTCAGGCCCCTGGAGCAGCCAGCGGAGAGGTAAATCACTGGGGACAGCCCGCCAGTGGCTCCTACCATGCACCAGGCTCAGCTGCTAATCTCAGCTGGGCTGGCAATGGGAGAGGACAGGAATTCCTCTTCCCTTGCAAGGAACGCCAAGGCTGGATCAGACCCACCCCCCATAAATCTTCCCCGGCTGCACCTGGCATGGAGGGGCAGGGCCCTGGGCTGTTTCTGGGGTAGGTCTGGCCCTTGCACTGTGTCAGGTGTAGCCCCACTGCTGAGTCCGTGTCTCTGGGGGTGGGGGTCTGCAGGGTGATCTCCTACCTCCATGCAGCGACTGGCCTGTGCTCCCCACTGTCCTGCTGGAGCCTCCACATTTATTTATTGAAAGATAAAATATGCAGAACTTCGCAGGATTTTAAAATAGCGTCTGCAGAATCTTATTTATTTATTTATTTATTTATTTTTGGTGCAGAAATTTTCCTTTTTGGATGCAGAATTCCCTCAGGAATATGAAATCAACACAATACAATGCAACAAAGACAAATGCAAAGCACTATACTTAGGAAGGAAATATCAAATGCACAACCATAAAATAGGGATTAACTGGCTAGGCAGTGGTACTGCTTAAAAGGATTTGGATGGTATAGTGGACTTATATTGCATATAAGTCAACAATGTGATGCAGTTGAGAAAAAGGCTAATATCATTGTGGGGTTTATTAACAAGCATGTCATATGTAAGACATGGGAGATAACTGTCCCATTCTACTCAGCACTGGTGAGGCCTCACCTTGAGTACTGTGTCCAGTTCCAGATGCCTAGTCTAAGGAAGATATGGATAAACTGGAGAGTCCAGAGAGCAAAAAAAAAAAAAATTACAAAAGATGTCAAAAACCTGACCTACGAGGAAAGGTTTTTTTAAAAACAAAAACAAAAACAAAAACTGGGCTTGCTTAATCTTGAGAAAAGAAGACTGGGGCAGGGGAACCTAACAACAGTCTTCAAATATGTAAATGGTTGTTATAAAGAGGACGGTGATCAATTGTCCTCCATATCCACTGCAAGTAGGACAAGAAGTAAAGTGGCCTAATCTGCAGCAAAGGAGATTTAAGTTAGATATTAGGAAAAACTTTCCATAAGTGTAGTTAAGCATAGAACAAGTTACCAAGGGAGGTTGTTGAATCCCAATCACTGGAGGTTTTTAAGAACGGGTTAGACCAGGGGTAGGCAACCTACGGCATGCAAGCTGATTTTCAGTGGCACTTACACTGCCCGGGTCCTGGCCACCAGTCTGGGGGGCTCTGCATTTTAATTTAATTTTAAATGAAGCTTCTTAAATATTTTAAAAACCTTATTTACTTTACATACAACAATAGTTTAGTTATATATTATAGACTTATAGAAAGACCTTCTAAAAACATTAAAATGTATTACTGGCACGCGAAACCTTAAATTAGAGTGAATAAATGAAGACTCGGAACACCACTTCTGAAAGGTTACTGACCCCTGGGTTAGACAAACACCTGTCAGGGATTGTCTAGGCATACTTGGACCTGCCCCAGCGCAGGGGGAATGGAATAGATGACCTCTCAAGGTCCCTTCCAACCCGGCATTTCTATGATTCTACATATATAGACATGAACAGGGGCTGTGTTAAGCAAGCCCCTGCCTTGTCCAGTGTGCATTTCGTACCGTTGAAAACAGGGTCATACAGGTTTTGTGGAGCACCTAACACTTTTAGCACACAAGAATAATAGTGCTCTGGTTAAAATATATCATGGACCAGATTTTTAAAGTTACAGGTACATAGATTTGAATTAATCTAATTTATGTGCCCAAACACTACTTGTCTACATCCACATACAGGCCTAAGTCATGCAAATCCCTTTCCGATTATATATTACGGATACACAAATATGCTTCTATGTGAAGGGTTAAAATCCATGTGCATTTTATATAACAACCTGGTATATGGATTGTGTTAGCTCTTTTACAGGCCCGAAGTCCAGAGTTTGGTCAAGAGACCAGAGGCCTACCAAAGAGTGATTAGCTAAAAGAAGCAGAATAAACAAAGATAATCTTGCTTGATAAGATAGGCCTGGTCAGCAAAATTGTCAGATGTTGGAGCAATAACTGAATATTGTGTCTTATGCAAAGTTGCAAATAGAACAAAGCAGCCCTGTTTCTGTTGTGTTAATTTCTTTTGTAGGGAGATGTTCTTCCCACACTCCAACCTTGAGTTCATGAAGGGTTGGAACATGTCAGTATAAGATATGGCCTCCTCCCATCTCCCTTTCCCAGGGACCAATGCCTGCCTTAAAACACAAAGGAGACAATATTTATTGTCATATACTTTCACTGTTTCTTTGCTTTATCCCCTAGGAATGTACCTGTTGGACAATCAAAAGGAGTTGCTTCATTCGTATAGACCCCAAATCAGAATTCAATATCTATATTTTATGCTAATACATTTTATCAAAGTATTAATTAAATGTTAACTTGAAACCATGGGCGGAGACATTATGTAACCTGTTAACCATTGGCTAATGTGCTATCTTGTCTTGCTCCAAAACTATCCCGGGGTGTGGAACTGCCTACCCTGTCACTTTCCCCCGCCCATGGGAAATCTATACATTCTATTGTAATCAATTGATTGACAGTGTCTCTGAGCCTAATAAGCAAGGTGACACTCCACCAGCGCTGTGCGTAATAAACTCCTATGCTTGAACTCTACACGGTGTGGATTTATGTTCCTTCACTATGTCTTACTGAAAATGTTGACCCTCTATGTAGTGCAAATACTACAAAGATACTGATTGATATAAGCTACAGAAGTCTTAATATACAAGTGGTGCTTCAAAGCAGTTATATTGACACTGTATATAAAGTTCCAGATTCATTAAATACTGTTTCTGTTTAGAAAGAACAGAATCAACTCAGATCACTTGAATGTCACAGTTAACAAGATGTGCAGTTATGCAGTCATTAAAAAAAAAAAGCCCACTTAAATATGTATTATTTCTAAGCTTTGCAATATCTCACCTTTGCAGTGTTTCACTGATTGCTTTTATTTTTGTTTTTAAAGCTAATCTCTTAAATTTGATCATTTTCCTAACCACAAATTGGTAGGATCCACTTCTGAATGATGAAAGTTAAAATTTAGTTTAAAAAAAGAAAGAAAGTTATGTCAAATAGATATCAATAGTTTAAAAGCAATTAAAGATGGCAAAACAGCTATAACATTTAAAAAAAATTAAGGTCACTAAAGTAGGTCTTATTTTGATAAAACATTTTATATTTAAGTCACACTACTTTCATAGCACTATAATTCTAAAAACATCTTTATGTTAAGAAAAAACAGAAACAGACTATGAAAAAAAGTCACAGTGCCATGAAAATTACATCTGGCACAATCAGCTTTAATCGTTACTACTTATGCTCCTTGTATGGATGATGTAGGAATTTAATCCTGAATTATATTATGCATTACTAACTTTAGGCCCAGACAAAGAACTTTGCCACTGCTGTCAATAGAGATTTATTGGGCCATTTAATTTGGCATACAGATTCTTTAACTTGTCATTCACCAGTTCACACTAGGGATTTGAGCTAGATGACTGTATACAGATACTGTACTTCAGAGGCAGTGAACAAGAGAGAGTTTGGTCATCTCAGTCCAGTTGCTAACTCACAAACCTCATAATTAAGGCTATGATTTAGTCACAGGTATTTGTAGTAAAAAAAAAAAAAAGTCATGGACAGGTCACAGGCCATGAACAAAAATTAATGATGGGTGACGTGTCCATGACTTGTACTATAAATACCCCTAACTAAATCTTAGCTGGGGGGCCGCTGCTTTGGGGGAAGAGGGAGGGGGCATGGAAAGAGGCACCAGCTGCCGGGGGCCGCTGAGCAGCAGCTGCTATGGCTGGCCCCAGGGCCAGCCACACAGGCTGCTGCTCAGATGGTCCCCAGGGCCAGCTGCCCAGGGCCACTCCAGCAGCAGCCAGTACGGCTGGCCCCGGGGCCGCTCCAGGAACAACCGGTATGGCTATCCCTGGGGCCGCCTGAGCAGATGGTCCTAGGGCCAGCTGCTTGGGCGGCCCGGGGATCAAGCACACTGGCTGCTGCAGAAGTCACAGAGATCATGGAAAGTCACGGAATCTGTGACTTCCGCCACCTCCATGACAGACACAGAGCCCTAATCATAATCACAAAAACCACCACCATACTTCCAATGAGTCACCAAGAAAACTGGTTCCAACCCATAAGTGAAATCAAGCAAGAAAATCCACAAGACAGTTTCAAAATGGGGATAGTGATTAATAAAAACTGGAGCTATCAAAACCAGCACCTCCCACCTTTCTCCATATATATTGTAATTCATCTCTGGTTTGAATACAAGTATTAGCAGATGGTCTTGCCCACATGATAGTAAATATTTGAACTGCTTTAATTTTAATAAAAATACTACATGTGCTGTTCATATGCTTGCATGGCAGGTAAGAAAATCTGATGCATATAAATAAAAAGAATGTTTGGTTTCTATTCATAACTAATAACTGCTAGCAGCTTTTTCTAAAAAAATGGATGCAGTGATTTTAAAAAATGAAGATCAATGTTAATGTACTATTCTAGTATCAGAGGGGTAGCCGTGTTAGTCTGGATCTGTAAAAAGCAACAGAGTCCTTTGGCACCTTTAAGACTAACAGAAGTACTGGAGCACAAGCTTTCGTGGGTGAATGCCCATGCATGCGTCTGACGAAGTGGGTATTCACCCACAAAAGCTTATGCTCCAATACATCTGTCAGTCTTAAAAGTGCCACAGGACTCTCTGTTGCTTTGTACTATTCTAGGATGACTACCTAATCACTAGGAAAGCAAAAATCTTATGCTATACATTTAAAATTAGAAATTGACAAGTTTTTCTGATAATTTTCTATCAGCAGCTTCTCTCTGAATTCATTACTCATGGGCTAAAGGACAGTTACCTGTTCCATAACTGGCGTTCTTCGAGATGGGTTGCTCAGATGTATTCCACTATAGGTGTACATGCTCGCCACGTGCACCGGTGCCGGAAGTTTTTCCCTTAGCAGTATCCGTAGCGGGGGAGCACCACTGTGACCCCTGGAGTGACACCAGTATATCGCGCCATAAAGGGGGCTGCGTGCTCCCCCCACCCTCAGTTCCTTCTTCACAGGCAACTCCGACAGAGGGGAAGGAGGGTGAGACGTGGAATACACCTGAGCAACACATTTTGAAGAACGCCAGTTATGGAACAGGTAACTCTTCTTTCGTCTTCGAGTGATTGCTCATGTGTATTCCACGGTAGGTGACTCCAAGCTATCCCTGATGGAGGCGGGTAGGAGTCTAAGTGTAAAGTTTAAGGGTTGCCCGGGCGGAGCACCGCCCTACCAAACCCGGCGTCATCCCGTGTTTGGGAGATGATCGCATAGTGCGATGAAAAAGTATGGACAGAGGACCACGTAGCAGACCTACAGATGTCCTGAATAGGGACATGAGCCACATAGGCCGCAGACGAGGCCTGGGCTCTCGTCGAATGAGACTTCACTATAGGAGGCAGGGGAACTCCTGCCAGGTCATAACAGTTGCGAGTGCATGAAGTGATCCACCGGGAGATCTGCTAGGTGAAGACCGGTCGCCCCTTCATGTGCTCGGCCGAAGCAATGAAAAGCTGGGGGGACCTTCTAAATGGCCTGGTTCTGTCCGGGTAAAAGGCCAGCGCTCTGCACACGTCTAACATGTGCAGGCGGCATTCCTCATTGGAGGAATGGGGCTTAGGACAGAGGATCAGGAGGAAAATATCCTGATCCATATGGAATGCCGAGACCACCTTCGGCAAAAAGGCAGGGTGAGGGCAGAGCTGAACCTTGTCTTTATGAAAGACCATATAGGGCGGTTCAGAGATCAGGGCCCTGAGCTCGGAGACCCGGCGGGCTAAGGTGATAACCACGAAGTATGCCACCTTCCACGACAGGTGGGACCACAAACACGTGGCTAACAGCTCAAAAGGAGGCCCTGTGAGGCGGAAGAGTACCAGGTTTAGATCCCAGAGCGGGACCAGGGGTCTGGCGTAAGGGAATGCCCGATCTAACCCTTTCAGAAACTGGGCTGTCATGTGATGGGAGAACACTGACAGGCCCTGCACTGGGGGATGGAAGGCTGAAATGGCAGCCAGGTGCACCCTGATGGAGGAGGGCGCCAGGCCTTGGGTCCGAAGGGACAGGAGGTAATCAAGGACAAGCTGGATAGGTGTGGAAGAGGGAGAGAAACCTCTATCCCTCGCCCACACAGAGAACCTATACCACTTAGCCAGGGACGTTCGCCGCGTGGAGGGTTTTCTACTTTCCAGCAGGACCCTTCTCGCATCCTCAGAACACCTCCCCTCCTCCTCATTCAACCACGAAGCAGCCACGCTGTCAGATGGAGCGCAGCTAGGTTGGGATGGAGGAGGTCCGGCCGTAGCGGCAGCCCGCAAGGAGGGGCCGCTAACAGTTGCGGCAGGGACCCATACCAATGCTGATGGGCCCAATCCGGGGCTATGAGGATCATCCTTGCACCGTCTGACTTCACCTTTTGTAGGACCCTGTCTATTAAGGGGAAGGGCGGGAAGGTGTACAAGAAGGGCCCCCACCATGGGAGCAGGAACGCATCCGATATGGCCCCTTCGACCTCTCCCGCTCTGGAGCAGAATCGAGGACACTGTCGATTCTGAGCAGTGGTGAACAGGTCTTCCTGGGGAGCACCCCACTGTAGGAAGATCCACCTGGTCACCTCCTTGTGCAGGGACCACTCGTGTTGCTGGGAGAATACCTTGCTCAGGCGAGTCCGCAAGCGTGTTGCTCTTGCCGGGCAGGTAAAAGGCCCAAAGGAGTATACTGTGGGCTATACAAAACTCCCACTGGAGCTGGGCTTCCTGGCATAAGGCCCGGGAGCGCGTGCCCCCCTGTTTGTTGATGACTCATAGACTCATAGACTTTAAGGTCAGAAGGGACCATTATGATCATCTGGTCTGACCCCCTGCATGCTGCAGGCCACAAAACCGTCCCTACCCCTTCCCTTGACTCTGCTGTTGAAGTCCCCAAATCCTGTGTTTTAGTGACTTCAATCGGCAGAGAACCCTCCTGCTAACGATCCCTGCCCCATGCTGCGGAGGAAGGCGAAAAACCTCCAGGGCCTCAGCCAATCCACCCTGGAGGAAAATTCCTACCCGACCCCAAATCTGGCGATCAGTAAGACCCCGAGCATGTAGGCAAGAGTCTCCAGCCTGACCCCTGTTAGCCATTATACTATTTACCTGCCATTGCTTGGTATTCCTTGGCTACTATGTTTTACCATTAAAACATTCCCTCCATAAACTTATCTAACTTAATCTTAAAACCAGACAGGTCCCTCACCCCCACCGTTTCCCTCGGAAGGCTGTTCCAATATTTCACCCCTCTGACGGTCAGAAACCTTCGTCTAATTTCAAGCCTGTAGTACATAGCGGTCATGTTGTCCGTGAGGACTCTGACTACCTTCCCTTGTATGTGCTGGCGAAAAGCCAAGCACGCCAGGCGTACAGCTCTGAGCTCCCTGACATTTATGTGCAGGGTTAGCTCCTGTGGTGACCACATATCCTGGGTCCTGAAATCCCCCATGTGGGCTCCCAGCCCAGGTCTGAGGCGTCCGACACTAGATCTAGTGAGGGATGGGGCTCTTGGAAAGGGATACCCCGGAGCATGTTGCTCAGGAGGGACCACCATTGGAGGTCTGCCACCACCCTGGGCGGCACTGTGACAACCTTGTCCAGGCCATCCCTGGCCTGGGAGTAGCGGGAGGCCAGTCAAAGCTGGAGGGGCCTCATCCAAAGCCTGGCATGGCGCACCACATAGGTGCATGCTGCCACGTAGCCTAGTATTTGAAGGCACACGCGAGCTGTGGTTATCGGAAAAGCCGTGATGGAGGCGATGAGAGCCTTGAGCGTCTCGAACCTGTCCCGTGGGAGGGAGGCCGTGGCTACTCGGGAATCTAGCAGCGCCCCCATGAATTCTATGCGCTGAACTGGAAGTAACATGGATTTCTCCTCGTTTACCAGTAGGCCTAGAGCCACGCAGGTATCTAGCAGGAACTTCATCTGCTGCTGCACCAGAGCGTGAGACTGACCTTTGAGCAGCCAGTCGTCGAGGTAGGGGAAGATCTGCAGCCCTTGCCTCCTAAGGTGGGCCGCCACCACCACCATACACTTTGTAAATACCCTGGGGGCAGTAGAAAGGCCAAAGGGGATGACCATAAATTGGAAGTGGTCCTGACGCACCAGGAAACGGAGGTAGTGCCTGTGACCCTCAAAAATGTGGATGTGAAAGTACGCATCCTGGAGGTCCAGTGCAGTAAACCAATCCCTTTGGTCTAGGGATGGAATAATAGAGGCCAGGGACACCATGTGGAATTTGCAACGCAACAGAAACTGGTTGAGGTTCCGCAGGTCGAGGATGGGCCAAAGCCCGCCCTTCGCCTTGGGGATGAGAAAGTACCTGGAGTAAAAACCTTTGCCCTGGTATTCCCGAGGTACCTGTTCCACCGCTCCCAGAGAGGGGAGGCACTCTACTTCCCGGTAGAGAAGTAGGGCATGCTCCGGGGACCTGTCCAGCCGCCCGGACGGGGGACAAGTGGGAGGGGCTGAAACAAACTGCAGCTTATACCCTTGGGAGATGGTACTGAGGACCGATTGGTCTGACGTGATATGGGAGCACCGCAGTCGGAAGTCCGATAAATGGTTTAGAAAAGGTAACTTTATTAACTGGGTGGGGGGTACACTAGCAATAGGCCCGGTGACCCCCCTCAACAAGTCAAAAACGCCGTTTTCCCTGCCGTTTGGCCTTCGAGGCCCCAGGCCATGGGGCCGAGCGGGATTGGCATTGGGACCGACGTCTTTGATCCCTCTGCCGCTTAGGCGAGGGTTCATATCTGCCCCTAGCTTGCGGAGCAGAGGGTTGAGGCCTGGGTTTGTCCTTAGCAGGCGGGACGTAGAGGCCTAGCATCTGCAGGGTGGTACGGGAGTCCTTCATCCCGTGCAGACGGGTGTCTGTCTGGTCCGCGAAAAGGGCCTTGACATCAAACGGCAGGTCCTGCATTATGGACTGGGATTCTGATGACAGCCCCGAAAGCGAGAGCCACACCGCCTGTCTCATGGAGACAGCGGTAGCCATCGAACAAGCGGCTGTGTCTGCAGCGTCCGATGCCGCCTGGAGAGCCGCTTTGGCGGCGGTCGCACCCTCCTCAACCAACGCCCTGAACTCCTTGTCAGGAATGAGGGGCTCAAATTTGGGGAGGGATCCCCACAGGTTAAACTTGTAGCGGCTCAGAAGCGCCTGATGGTTGGCCACTCTGAGCTGGAAACTCATTGACGAATAAACATTTTACCAAAGGCATGAAGTCTACGAGCATCCTTGTCCTTTGGCGTAGGCTGGCCATTCCGTTCACGGTGGTGGACCGATTCAACCACTAGGGAGTTTGGAGCTGGGTGGGTATAAAAGTACTCCCTCAAGGGGATGAAGTACTTCCTCTCGGCCTTCTTAGAAATAGGTCCAAGAGAGGCTGGGGTCTGCCAAAGGCCAGTGGTAATATTGGCAACTCCCTGATGGAAAGGGAGCGCCACACGCCCCGGTACCGAGGAGGTGAGGACATTGAAGAGGGTGTCGGAGGGCTCCTCCTTCTCCTCGGCCCGGAGCTCGAGGTTGGCTGCCACCCTCCGAAGCAGCTCTTGGTGGGCTTTAAAGTCCTCCTGGGAAGAAGGAGGCGGTACCACAACCGAATCGCCCTGCGCCGAAGAGGTGGACGGTGCGGCACCTTCAGCAGCTAACGGCACCGAGGGCTCCACATCCGGGTTCGGTGCCGGAGGTTCGGCACGCACAAGTTGATCTCGGTACCGTGAAGGTGATGCGGGTCGGCACTGAGAAGCTCCTGCCACGGAGCGAGGGCCTGGCTGCACAGGTGCCTGAGGCCACGGTACCCACTGGCACCACTGACCCTGCCAGGAAATGGCCTGGAGCAGAGGCACATTGGGCGCCGGCAGGGCAGGCTGGTCCTGCGGTGCAGCCCTGGGGGAGAGACGGCTGCGCACTGACGCCGAGGTCCGGGAGGAGCGCACGGTGTCGTAAGAACGGCTGGAGCGGTCCCGATCGTAATGGCTCCTGCCCCGAGACTTCGACCTAGAGGAGGTTGAGACATATGTCCAAGGAGCTGTCTCTGTATTCATTGTGGCACCTGTGGCCACGGTGCCTCGGTGCCGGGGACTTTCGGGACTCGCCGTGAGCATGGTGTCTGATGGCGGGCGCCCGAGTAGGACTCGCTGGAAGGCGCTGTCTCTTGCTGCCTCCTCGACGGCGCTCAAGGCCGGAGGGGTGGGATCCGCTCCTGGAAGAGTCCGGACATGGAGTCGACGCACGTCACAGGGCTCTAATAGGCACCTTAACCCAGGAAGGTGCCTTGGCCTCCGACACCTCCGGGGAGTGGTGATGGGCGCCCAAAGGCGGCTTCCCACGGGACCGGGGGCCCGACTGCGGCGGCGCTCCCGGCACCGGAAGTGTCAGTATATCACACGCGGCCTGAGCTGCCTCCAGCATCGAAAGCATGTGTACCTCAGGTGAGGCTCACGCGGACGGGACTACACTACTCCGCTCAGTGCAAGTTGGAGGTCTCTGTCCCGGTGGGGATCGCAGGCTGCCCAACTCTGGTCTGGCCTCACCTCTGGTCTTCTCCTGGCGCCGCTGAGACTTCCCTGGCTTCTTAGCTGGGGAGCGGTGCCAGGACGTCGACGGTGCTTTGATGCACACCGAGGACACGGTGCCGGGAGGCGCTTCACCATAAGCCGATGACGCAGAGCCCAGCGTGGTGTCAGCTCGACGCACCAGTGCCAGGGCCAATGCCGACTCCATTAAAAGAGCCCGGAGTCGGATCTCACGCTCCTTCTTCGTCCGTGGCTTGAAGGAGCGGCAGATCTTGCACTTCTCACTAACATGAGACTCGCCCAGACAGCGAAGACACTGATTGTGGGGATCGCTTCTGGGCATAGAGTTGCGACAGGAGTCGCACGACTTGAAGCCTGGGCCACGGGGCATGCCCCGAGTCAGGCACTCACGAAAGAAAGTTCAATAACGGAGAGAGATCAGTGAACCAGATACCACTAAGCTAGATACGCTGCAGCTACACTAAGCTGGAGCAAGTTCCGACTACCTTCACTGGCGGCAAGAAGGAACTGAGGGTGGGGGGAGCACGCAGCCCCCTTTATGGCGCGATATACCGGCGCCACTCCAGGGGTCACAGCAGTGCTCCCCCACTACGGATACTGCTAAGGGAAAAACTTCCGGCACCAGTGCACGTGGCAAGCATGCACACCTATAGTGGAATACACCTGAGCAATCACTCGAAGAAGAACTATGGAATGCACAACTTGTGGAATTCAGAGTTGGCCCAGAGTTGCTGCTGGAGGCTCCAGGACTAAGCTCTGTCTTTCAGCTCAGGCCACCAGAAGAGTTCTTCCACAATTGTAGAAATGCTCTTGCAACCAATTAGTACCATTAAGGTAACCTGACATAATTATAACACTAAATTAACTTTAAGATAATATACTTTAAGATAATATACGTCTAGAACTTCTTTTGGTGAAAATTTTCAAATTTATATTCTGGTCATTTATATGATTACCCTGGTGGGTTGAATTCAGAGAGAAGCTGCTAAGAGAAAGAAAATTATCCGATAAGAACTGTCACATTCTGTTGCACAGCTTCTCTCCTAATTCATTATTCATAGGAAGTATGGAGCAGTGAATTCCAGAAGTAGGGAAGGAAAGGAAAGGATAAGCAGAGTTTAATTATTATAGTAGAATAATAGGCAAGAACGGGAGTTCCCCCCATATAAAGCAAGAGCTTTATAAACTATGGAGTTATGTGTGAGAAGTAATCCAGCAGTACCCTCTACCAAAGGATGCTTTTTTAGAGGAAAGGAAATTTATTTGAAGATCTTCCTCGGATGAGGCTCAAACACTTTTCCCTCAATGCCTCTAGAGACTTCTGTGAATAGTTTCCCAGATGCCTAGTATGCCAACTGGTAGGATTTTTACATCTTGCCTGCAGCAATCTTGAGCATTTTGGACAGAATGGGATGAACAGGGTACAACAAGCATACATCTCAAGCATATGGAGTATGTATCTTTATAGCTCTAAGAATGCTTATTTTTATATCACAACCTTCCAAGGATTGGAACAAAACCACGGGATAATTATTTTCCAGCAATTGTGGAAAGAGGAACTTACTTTGGACAGAAATGTTCTGGAGCTATAAGAATAACCTTTTCCCTGTGACAAAGGCAGTGTGGTTCTTGTATGGATATGAGAACTAAATTCTAAAACTTGCCTTTCCAAGGTAATGGCGGCTGGAAAGGTCTGCCACAGGCTTGTCTAATTTGTCACTGTAATTAAATTTGGCACCTGACACTTAAGTGGATGATCCAAAGTGCCTATTTTCAAATTGCCACTATGGCTGGTACCCATCTTTCTAAGGTGCTTTCTTGTAGGACAGCAACCGAGCTTCCCAGGGAAACTTTAGTGTAGCTAGGATCACTAGAACTTTGTGATTATTATTATTATAATTGTATTACAATGCTATGTAGAGGTCAGGATCCCATTGTGTTGGGCTTTCTGTTTCCCCTCACACTGGAAATGTAAATTTGATCAGATCAATGAATCCCGTGTGTTGTGTGGATACAAACTATATCAGAGTTTAACAGAAAATCCATGCTGAATTACACTTCACTTCTGATGCCCAAGTTGTTAACTGTTCCCGGTTTGAATGAAAGAGTCTCTGCTTCAAGAGGTCTGTTTACAATGTGGCATTATTGGCTACCTAGCAAGTTCAAAGTGCCTTCTGGGCCAGCGGAGGACAAGGACACAACAACTCTCCTTTTTCTTCTTTCCTGTATTCTTTATGTGAACTGTCTTGAAAGGTAGCAAATTCTTCTCTAATCAGGACATTATTTCCATTACCACAGAGAAGCTTTGACCTCTAGTTACTCCCTGGTTGGAAGAGATGTCAACACTCATTTCTCAATCACAGGCCAACCCTAATGGGAAGTAAGGGGAGGCTTTCTCTGCAATTACTGTAATTGCCTAAGGTTTCTTGCACCTTCTACTGAAACAGCTGGTTCTGGTCATTGTCAGACACGATACTGGACTTGAAAGGTCCAATCCTCTATGACCATGTTTGTGGAATTTGCTTCTTTTTATTTTTAATACATTTATTTTAAATAAAATAAAATAAAATAAAATACAGACACACACCGTGATAGAGGTGTCAATATTAACTAAAAACTATATATGAGATGAGATTTTTGGAAATTTATCTTCCAAGTATGTTTGCTTCCATAGTGAATATTCAAGGGTGGAGAGCAGTGATACTCAGACCTCAGTGGTTCAGGAGCTAAATTAGTGATCAACATTACTCAAAAGAGCCACAGTAATGTGAATTCATTGTTTCATTTACTATAGTACTATAGATTCATATTTAAACAGTATGACAGGTTAATTACATAGTGCAAGTTAATAACATAACTGGTTAATAACATAGTAAAAGCATCCTGATTGGTTAATAATTCAAGCACACAGTTTTTTAATATCATGTGCTGCAAAGAGCCACAGCAGACACATTAAAGAGCCACTTGCAGCTCGCGAGCCTCAGTCTGAGTATCACTGGTCTAGAGTGAAAGTTGGGTGTGACCTGTGCCTTGCTGTGATTACCACCAGCCCATTAAGACTCTAGATACAGAGGGTAGATCAAAAGGAAGACTCTTGTACAAGCACTGTGGCTCATACACAAATACTTTTTTTGTCTTCATCATTATGAGGATTTTGTTGATTTGGAGGAAAATTTATCTAAGTTTCCTTGCACACTTCTACTCCAGATTTTTCCCTCTGCCAGGGTAATGGCCCCTTCTTGGATACACTTGGTGTTGGTAGTAACTAATTGACTTCTATGCTGGTCTTGATAGTGAGAGTTGATGCCTCTCTGCAATGTCAGTTACTAATTTCCCTAATGTGTCCTCCAATAGCTACTCACAAGTTTGCAAGTGCAAGATATCAATTTTGAATGAGTGATAGCTATTCCTGGGTATAACACGGCTTCCGTGTAGCCACCAAGTTATCATCACAAATCACATCAAGGGTTTGACCAGAACAAAACCCAAGACATCTCAGTCCAATCAAAAACTATACCTCTGGACAATGAGCCACTTGTTTGCCACAAAGGAGGCTTTCCTTACTAAATACATGAAAAACCTGCCGTCTTGAAAGGGGATAGCTAAGGCTTTTAAATTGCAGTGCACTGTCTAAGGCAGATTTTGGAAGGCAGTCCCCTTCTGAAGGTGTTACTTGTCTTTCCCTGGTGGAGCTACTGCTACACCAACATTAGGCTCCCAAAATGTAAGAAAAGTCTTTATTTTTATACAAACACTTTAGTTGAACATTTGGTTTAATCAGATGTCCTCATTTGGATCTTATGATACACTCACAGGAAGCATTAATGGGAAAATATACGTAAGAATACTTGAAAGGGAAGATATTTTATTAATATTAATCAGTTCCTTGCAAGCTACTGATTTTTTTTTTCTTTCTAAAGCATGTGGTACTTCTTCCCCGGCTGTCTAGGTAATACACTATTCATTCTGGCACAGCAACCACACAACAGAGGAGCGGTACTGGTACACAGAACCAACTGTGGAAATAGCTTGCTAGATGTGCCTGGGAATCTGCAAACCTGCCTGCTGGCTCCCTGGCAGCATTGAAGTAAGTATCATAGGAGCAGCCTAGTACCACTCTGGGATTTAATCAGTAAATCAGGATCATTATGAAGGGAAGGGAAGGGAAGGGAAGGGATTTCTTATTTGCCCCCGCTATAATCCCATGAAGGTGCAGCTTCCTGGGGATTGGATCACGTGCCTCTGTTCTGTCACAGATTGCCTGAGGTGCTCCTAAGTCTTTAATGTGGAGTCAGCCTGGTAAGTGGGGGAGAGCCTTTCAGAGTCTGAGGCCATTTCCCTGGCAAAGCAGGGGTTTAGGGCTGATGATCAGAAGGCACAATTCCCACTTTGCTATTCCTGAAATCTGAATCCCTTTCCCTGGCAGAGCAAGGGTCTTTAAGCTTAAAGCCAGACTGATACCATTTCCATTAGACTACAGCCCGAGGCAGGGCTGCAAAGGAAGAACAGCCTTCTCTGCAGGCCCAGACATGCTGCTGAGTGGGAGAGGGTGGTGAGCATGGTACAGAGCACTGTGAGAAAGACTACGTATGAGAAAAGCACCAGCAAACACTACCACAGGGTGAGAAAGCAAAAGAAGGGTTTAACTACGATTTTCATCCCAATTGCTAATTAACAATATTAATTACTACTATGAGAAGGAAACATTTCCTTTTGCCTTTTAGGGGGTTGCAGGACTTACCCCTGAGTATCATGAGAATTTCTCGACTCCCAGTGGGAAGAAGGGAAGCTGTGTTGGAGCCCTGCTCTCCCCTGGGACCTGAGGGCCCTTTTGTTTCTGTGGACGGGGGGGGAGGGGAAGGGAGGGGAGAAGGAGGGGCGGAGAACTGTCGATCCTTTCAGGAGGTTTTCTCCCTCCAGTCCAGGTCTGTTTTACCCCTTGAGCTGGCTTGATAGCTTCTTCCTCATCCTTAGACTCTCTCACTGAAAGCTCATTAGCGCTGGATTGGTCTTTTCTGCATTAGAGTCGCTGTTTCCCAGGGCAGAATGGGGACCTAACATGCCGGTCTGACTCTGAGCCCCATACCCTGGCAGTGCGAGGGTTAGGTGACTGGCAACAGGCGAGGCATAATTCACCCTCTGCAGAGCTTGTAAGTGCTGCTTCACAAAGGTTTCATAAGCCGGGTGTCTGCAGCACAGCTCATGTGGTGCACAGAAGTCTGTCAGGAAGGAGCTACAGCGGCAGATCCATGTGGTGAAACCAACATGCTGCTATTTACCAGGGGATGGGAGGAGGAGGAGGAGAATAAAGTTGCAACTGCATGAAAATGAATAAAAACAAAGGTTTTAAAAAGAAAATGGTCAGGAGAAACTGAACCGCCAATTTGTTCCACAGCAGGAGGCAGAAAATCTGATGGCCTGAGCTGAAGGGTGGAGCCTAGTCCTGGAGCCTTCAGCATCACCACTGAACTGCCTCCAAATTCCACAGGTGGGGGCATTAGCCCATGAGCAATGACTGGGGAGAGAAGCTGTGCAACAGAAATATCACTTACCTTACGGCCTTTTGAGCTTGTGGATCCTCAATTCCTTTAAAACAAACTTTTTTGACAATGATGCCTGGAGAATGACCTGCACTGACAGATTTTTCTTCTTCCAGTACAAGATCACGGAATGACTTTGGCAACGCTGAATGTAATGAAGATGCCCTTTAAAAACAACAACAACAAAAGCCTCAACATTTTAGACTTACATTTTTCAAGACTATATTTGTGAGTCATGTTAAATATGAGCTAGAGATCTACATGATTTTATGTCACCAAATATCATAATTTTGCATAGCAACGTATCTGTCAGGTCTTTTGTTGTGAATATGGCTCAAGGTATTCACTTGTGGTATATCTACACATGAATATTTAGTAATTTTTAATTGCTAAAATCTAGGGTTAAATACAACTAACAAACATTTGTGTTCTGTCTATAACAGAAATAATTAACATGTGTTCACTAACATGATTGTTAACAGTTGTTAAAACAAGACTAAAATGTCAAGTGTAGCTATATGCCTGTAGTGTCAATTTTACTAGACCACAGATGGCAGGATCCTATAAAGATAGAAGGCTTCATTTTGCAAAACCCCAATAGCACATATGGGCAAACCCTAGTCCACAAGTTTCAGTAGAATCCTTACCCTATTACATTACATTATACGTGCTATGCTGGGTACTCTCCCTAAAATAAATATTTTGTTGAGGAAAAAGGAATAGATGTGTAGTATGGGAAAGTAACTGAGATGAGGAAAAGTAATTCCTACCATGAATCCTACCACCCATTTTCCCTCTGCTCACCCCAATGTGTCCACTGCCCCTTCATTACGGATCTCCAAAACTAATGCAGGATAAAGAATCAACCTTCTAGATAAGTTAGGGCAGAGATAGTCTGTTATTTGTTGAGGTCCAAATTTCTTGGTCCAAGATACAGTCAAGGTCCAGACTCCAGAGAAAATAAAAAATGATAATAATAAGTAAATACAAAGATTTCAGGGTCTGTTCAAAAGTGTCTGGCAGTTCAGATTTGGCCTGTGGTCTATCTACTGACTATCCTTGAGTTAGGGGAAGGGAGAAGAATGACTAATATGCTACTCAAAAGCTATTTCTATTTACAGGAGAAAAGAGAGTTATCACAACTTTACTATACGATTCCCTCCTGTCAGGATCTCAGGCATCAATCTTGCATGCATTTAAACACATGCTTAACTCTACTATCATGAGTAGTCCCATTCATTTTAAATGGGACTACTCATGGTAGTCGTGTTAAGCATGTGCATGAATAAAAAAAAAAAGAGCCCTAGTTTTTTACTTTTTAAAGATTATTTCTTTAATGCAGAATACTATCTTCACCAAGGCAATGCTGGGTGAAATATAAACCTATAGCATAACCAAAGCAAGAAAAATTAAACATCTAGAAAACCAAATAGCAAGCACTGTTCAGGGAAATCTCAAACACGTCAGGAACTGAACAGTTTAATAGAATCATAGAATATCAGGGTTGGAAGGGACCTCAGGAGGTCATCTAGACCAACCCCCTGCTCAAAACAGGCCCAATTCCCAACCAAATCATCCCAGCCAGGGCTTTGTCAAGCCGGGCCTTAAAAACCTCCAAGGAAGGAGATTCCACCACCTCCCTAGGTAACGCATTCCAGTGCTTCACCACCCTCCTAGTGAAACAGTGTTTCCTAATATCCAACCTAGACCTCCCCCATTGCAACTTGAGACCATTGCTCCTTGTTCTGTCATCTGCCGCCACTGAGAACAGCCGAGCTCCATCCTCTTTGGAATCCCCCTTCAGGTAGTTGAAAGCAGCAATCAAATCCCCTCTCATTCTTCTCTTCTGCAGACTAAACAATTCTAGTTCCCTCAGCCTCTCCTCATAAGTCATGTGCTCCAGACCCCTAATCATTTTTGTTGCCCTCCGCTGGACTCTTTCCAATTTTTCCACATCCTTCTTGTAGTGTGGGGCCCAAAACTGGACACAGTACTCCTGATGAGGCCTCACCAAGGCCTTCATCAACCTGATGTACGCTTAACCTCGGGATTCAGCCAAAAATCAGCCAAATTCAAATTTTACTCTGCAAGTGCTTTACGCTATTACTCACATATTCTCTGATGCACTCTTCTTCCTTTGTGTGATTCAAGCAGTGCAAAGGGAGCAAAGCAAGTCCCCAGCTTGGAATTCCCCTGACATAGTGTGTGAAGAGTCAGTGTGCACCTATTCCACTCCCACTGCAGTCTTGGCATATGAGACTTAGGGAGATATGACCAGAACATGCTGGCTAACCCCAGACAGTCCCTTGTGGTCCATTCTTAGCTGGCAGAGGTTATAGAAGCCTCTTCTGGGACCAGTGCAAAACCCGCTAGAGAATTAGAGAACCTAACTAACTAGCTCCGTCACCTCCTTGCCACAGTTACATCCAATGGCAACTGGGCACCTGCATTACTATTTTTTGTCATTTTAGGTAAAAACAAAATGAAGCTTATGAAAGAGTTATGACCAACAAAAAACGAATGGCTTAAATGCAATATCTTTACTAAACTCATCTTGTTTTGTGCACTGTCCTTTCCACCTAATTTGTAACACACCAATTTAATTTGACCAGATTGTCTTTAAAAGAAAAGATGGTTTAATTGCATGGAAGAAACTTAAAAAATCTTATTCCTAGAATTTTGCTGGACACAAACAAGTGTGAAGTTTCTTTATAGAAGAGCTATTGACATTTTGTTGTTTCAGAAGGCACTTTTGACAGATGGTGCACCAGTATGGACTTCAAAGTACTAAAATACATTATGATGCACAAAGCATATTTTTGCAACTAAAATATTGAGTTTTAATTGTTGTAAGCCTCATTCGAGATGGACTCTAGGTATCTGAACCATATACCTCCCCCCCCATCCCTCTCTCCATCCACCTCTCTCTCTCTCATATATTATATATATATACATACATACATACATACATACACACACACACACGTATCTGAACTATATGATACATAAAACTGAAATAAGGCTAACATTTTGTTTAATTTCTTGTGGGACATGGGAGTCTTTCAAAATAAAAGTGTTCCTTACAAAGTTTATTATTCTCTACCAGTCTTCAAAGCACTTGATTTTAGCTTCAATCCCCCAAACTGTGAAATTGGAGGTTTCTTTTGGCATAAAAGGAAAGAATGGTATAAGTTATACTGTGTCTTTTAATCAACCAAAGAAAGCGCCAGAAGGTCCCACACCCTTCTGGCAAATGTTCTTGCCAGTAAAACTACTGAATTTCCAAGACAAGTATCTCCTTTCACTGGAACACAAAAGCTCTATAGCTCTCAATGTACTGCACGCATGGAAAGCTGAGTTTGCCACCAGATGTACTCTACATTTTGGAGCAAAAGATCCATAATTCCACATGGGTAAGTGATGCACCCAACCTTACTGTTCTATACTTTTATAGAAAAATAGACAATGTGGATGATAATGGTTAATACATTAATAAAAAAAAAAAAAAAAAAAAATAACCACTAGCAAAGCAACCAGTAGTAATCTACAGTTTGCGTGTTGAAGTTTAAACTTTACTTAACCAAGTTAATTCCCCTTTCCAGCAGCTAGGTGATTATTTGAAACATTTATAGATTTCTCACTGATTCTCTGCTTTAACTCTTGGTTTATCGACATTTGCCATCTGAGCAGGCACAGACAGAGGAATATTGTAGATGAACATTTATAGGCATATGTGGCCACAGGAAAATTAAACCAGAAAGTTATCCTTCAGTAGAAGATGCTTTGGCCTTTTCACTTAAGATGCCTGGGCCTGCATATCACACTATACAAAATATTTCAAAAGACAGATTTATTAAAAATTTGCCCAATAATCTCTGGGTGCTTGTACATTTAATATAAAAGACACCAATTAACCAAAATAATTGACTAAAAGTCAGCTCCCGCTAACCAGTAAATTTAACTTCAGCCACTAAAACCAACTTCTGGGGAAAACTGGATGAATAGATGCCTTGAACATCCAACAAAGCTTAATTCATTCTTTGTTGGACCACGAGGAAAGTAAGTTTTGAAAAAACTCAGTTTGACATAATGTACATGATGTACCAGATTAAATCTCACTAACGTAGGTACTGTATTCACTGCAACATGCTTAAATAGCCAGTTTAAGGATTTTTATGTCTAATTTGGTAATCCCATGTATCTATCAAACCATTGTATAAAGTTCAATAAACTCCAAATCCTGCAGTTTGGAAACACTGCCTCTTCCATTATGGAAGCATCAGTCACAACTCCAGGGTTGAAACTGAGTTCTGCTTTGCACTTGAAGAACTCAAACTTTGTTATGTATGAAAAATAAACTGCATCTGCCCCAAAATTACAGCACTTACTCTGAACCCAGAATTATTTGATAAAATGCAAATAAACAGTAAATTTCTGTGATAAGACAGATTTTCAAATTAATGTTAAGAAATATAATGTGTCAAGTCTTTTCTTTGTCCAGAATGATTATTAATAATGGAACACCACGAATTCTTCAGACTTTCCATACAGTTGACATTAGTTGAAAAAAGGTTGCAATTATAGTAACTAATGACTGTGATATTAAATTGCTATAGTGCTCCTTGAAAAAGAGACAACTAAGGGGGGATATGATAAAGGTCTATAAAATCATAACTGGTGTAGAGAAAGTAAATAAGAAAGTGTTATTTACTCTCTCTCATAACGCAAGAACTAGGGGATCACCAAATGAAATTAATGAGCAACAGTCAATCTGTGGAGCTCCTTGCCAGAGGATGTTGTGAAGGCCAAGATAATAACAGGGCTCAAAAAAGAACTAGATAAGTTCATGGATGGATCACTTGATGATTCATTCTGTTCATTCCCTCTGGGGCACCAGGCATTGGCCACTGTCAGAAGACAGGATACTGGGTTAGATGGACCTTTGGTCTGATCCTGTATGGCTGTTCTTATGTCTATCATGTCTTTGATACTGTTGACCATACTCACAATATGCACGACAGGGCCCAGCTTGGTTGTGGCCTTTAGGGTATATGAATGTTGAGCCACAATCACCACCACTAACCACAACTCCTGTTTAAAATTTTCAAGAACACTAAATGTACAAAAGTAGAAACAACACGGTTTTCTTGTAACTAAATAGAAGTTATGTCATCTTAAAAAAAAAATTACTGCTCAAAGGGAACCATCAACACAAAGACAAATAAACTGAGTTAATTAAGATAACATACCATGCGCTCCCTGGTTTTGTAACTTTCGTAGGTGTGGATGGCATGGCTGTAACTGAAGTAGTATCCAGGCTGTTCGTAACTGAGCCATTATCTTTAGCCGCCATGGCAATCATTTTTCTTTGCTTCTGAGAAAGCTTGATTCCATGAGAAGCAGGTTTACTATGAATTAAAATGACAATTGGAAAAGAGAAAACTGACAATTTAAAATACTAACCTCAAAAGACAGGTTATTTACTAGCAACCGTTATTTGAGTGTAGCCTCTACATATTCACACTTGGAGCACTGGTGCCTCTAGTGTCAAGTTGCAGAATCTTCTGAAGAGCAGTGCCCTTTGAGGATACTCTCCCTTCCCTCCGTGCCCCTTGCAAGGATCCCTAGAGCATAAAAAGTAAGGATTGGCCCAGACATTCTTCAGTTCCTTCCCTAGTTCAGGAAATTCTTTCCCAAGACTCCAAAGAAAAGGGGAAGGGAGGCAGGAAGTGTCAATATGCAGTTGCAATCTAAGAGTAACAGCTGCTGGTAGTAATCTCTCTCCCTCCTTCGAGCAGCCTCTGTATAGTCCCACTTGCGGAAGACTCAAAAGCAGTACAATTATAAGGAAGGTGGGCTGAGAGCCTAGTGAACACTGTCTGCAGAACTAACAAAATGAACATCTGGTCTGAATAACAGGTCAAGAGTGTTAGTGATTGAAATTTCCTCTCCTGAATTAAGTCTGACAGAGAGAGAGAGAGAGAGAGATTGCTTAAACCACATATAGCATGTAGCATCTTTGCAAAAAGATGATGAAAACCATCAGCATCCATCTGATGCTTTACCACTCTCATTTAGTTAAGTACACCTTGATTTCTCAGGTGACCAAATACCTAGCAAGTCATAAAAGGCATGAGAAAGATTGTGGGACTACAGACTACAGACAGCCTAGTGGCCTGAAAGATTAAATCAGGGATGATATTTTTTTAAACTGGAAATTGTGGTGAAGATATGCACAGGACCACATTTTCCATATGGAACTGAGCTTATGCAAATTTAGCCTTCTGGACTGCATCTCACCAACAACCTGGCCATATTTAAAGCTATGAGGAATGTCCTTTTCCATAGCACATGGCATAGATGACACGCACATGTGAATCAGAGCAAAGATCCTAAGAGTTTTGTGAAGGAAAGATTTCAACCTCATGGCAAAGGAGAGTCATGCACCAGAGGCAATAACCCAAGGACAGCTCAAATAAATCCATCCACTGCAGTATTTCTGAAAAGGGAAGTCAAATTTACTTTGTCTCAGATATCACAACTAAGCAAATGTTCCAAGTAGCATTACTGGTACATGGAGTAAGCCTTCCATAAACTAGAGGATTGTACCATTCCCCCATGCATGTAACAGTAGTTTCTGACATCACAACCAATTCAGTCTGGCAGAACTCAAAACAGTTCTTCAAATGTTCAAAGTGTAATATATCAAAAGCAAGAGAAGAGCATCTCAGATTCACTCTCTTCAGCTACTGAGATGGGGAAACTTCGATATTTATTGCAGCAGGTTTTTGTCTGCTTTGTTTTTCAACAGGATCTACTAGACTTCAGAATAAACCTCCCCATAAAGCATCTCAGTAATCCAGAAGTCAGGCTGTCAACCTGAGAAGATTCAGACTCAGATGGATACTTTTACCCCAATTCTAAGATAAAGATAAAGGAGAATGGAAAACAGGATTTGTAGTACTAAAAAACATCTGATCTAAAATGTCCGAAGATGAAACAGCCAAGACCAATACTGACAACTTTTTGGATCCATTGTGACTGACCTCCAGACAGACTTCCTGAATCAATGCAATCAGAGGGAAGGCAGACGAATTCCAGATTCCAGTAAGAAAGGGGAGTACCCCAGCTGGGATATATCCTCAGTTGAGAATCTGAAACTTACAAAGTTAAGTATTTTTCCATTGGCCATTGTGACTACCTGAGTGCAGGTCAGGTAAGTTTACAAAAAAATATGAGAACACTTTTGAGGTACCTAGTACAGATGACCAAGTCCAAGGAAGGATGAAAGCCCATTGAGGTCCTTTTAGCACTATAGCAGAATAGGTCTGAGGCTAAAGGGCCAAAGATGCAGCACCAGGAAGCCCAATATGACTGGAATGGAGACTTTCATTGCAGAGGTGTCAGGAGTTGCGTCCACTCCCCAAACACACACAAGCTGCTCTGGAAACTGAGAGGCTCCTGTCAATGTGCAGTTGATCATACATAAATAGGAGAAGCATGCAGATCCAATGATCCATCATTGGCAGGTGACAGCGAAACAGACTGCCAAATATCTAGCATCGTTGACACCAAACTACATTAACTCAGATGGATCAGGGAATTCTATTTTCACTGGAGCTGGGTAGAGAGCTACTTCAACTAATGGTTCACCAAAGTCATTGGTGAAACTAAGGACATTGGTGCTATTGGTATCAGGCAAAACTTCAAAACAAGTAGTTCACGATTATTCAAAGGTGCTGGATTATCAGCACTGGACTTTTGACATGGATGGATCCGAGGACCTAGCACTGCCAATGCTGGCACCAGAGTACTTCTAGCATGTGGTTTAGAGTGAACTGCAAAATCTTCAGCACCAAATTAGCTTGAACCAGACTAATTCAGGGACTTCTGTTGCTCATTGAGTATGCTAGAATATCACTGAGCTTAGTCAGCCAGGGACTTGGACACTGCTTCAAGGCAGATAAAGAGCCACTTGGGTGAACAGTTCTCTTAAGTCAATGCTGGACTTAATGCCAAACTTAGTCAACTGGCCCTATGGAGCCTCCCCTCATCAGCAGAGATGTCAGAGGCAGCTCTCTCACTTTGCGTGCGTCCAGATACCAGTGTCAATCAAGCACTTTTTCTTTTTTTAAAAACGAGGACACCTGACTGATAATTTAACAAAAAATAGTCCTGAAAGGGCAGAGGCAAATTTTATATATATATCTCCATCCAGTGAGGACACTGCAATCCTAAACTCTCAACACTTCAGCTGTTAAGAAGAAACTGAAGAGTAACTGGGCCCTTCTCCCCTTTTGTACTTTCAGAGTCCACCACGATGGGAAAGTGGGATGCATCCCAAGGGCCACTGCTCTTCAGAATATTCTACATCTTGACACCAGACCTGCCAATAGAATAGCACAAAGTGGAATATGCAGAGGACACTTGAAACACTAGAAGTCTATATGTTGGGTGTTTTTTGTTTTTTTAGGGTGGAAGGGAAGTCAGTTGCTTGCTTGGGCATACAAGGAATGAGAGCTTCTTCCAGACATTACACTGTCACATTGCTCCTCATAGCGAGATGGTGGATGGCTGCCGAGGATGTTCCCCTTTCTCTGACCAAGGCAGAATCATTGAGCACTGCCACATGTGAGCAATGATGCTTCAAAAAACACTAATTCAATTTTTGTTTGTGTATGTGCGGTTTTGTGGAGTGTTTCTGGTCTGAAGTTTTGCTTTACCATGAGTTTTGTTTCCAAAAGGCACTTCTTATTTCATTCTATCTTGTGTTTGCTCCCTAAAATCCACAGATGGGTGTCATTCAGGCTAGTATGTGCACAAAAAGACTCCTGCAAAATGTACAGTCTGCACTGAAATCATCTCCCCCATCCACACCAGTGGTACTCTTTGGAAAAATACCATGCACCTGGGGAGGCTGAAGGAGGTGGTGTGAAACAAATGGTACCTGGAGAGCAACCAGATGGAAATTTAGATTATTTTTGAGTGGAGATGGACAGAGAGCAGAAAGGTTGGCCAGCTAGGCCACTAATCCCACATATGATCTGTTATTTTACTAATCTTTCCATTTACATCTCCAGAGTCCAACAGGAGGTTCTGCACTAACTAGATGAATCAGGCCATTGCAGACAGAGATGTAAATTTTAAATGCATGCACAGAAATGCCATAACAAAATGAATAAACAAAGCTGTGCAAACACAAAAAAGGACAAGAAGATTTTTTTCTTCTTCTTTTAAATCTTAAACCATCTGAACCACTAAGTAAATCCATAATGGCCTATTCTTCAACATCTCTCCTTTTTTATAGATATTGGTTTTTTACCAACCCCGCATTTGTCTTTGGCATAGTTCCACACTTCTGCATATTTTCTTCAAGTTCCATGATGGTTCTTAGATCCACAGCAGGAGGGCTGGCAGGGCTGAATGAAAAATAAAAAGTTACCTTTCAAGGCATTAATTTTTACTTACATTCCACAGTTTCCAAACTTCACTGAAATCTTCTAAGTCATACTTAAATTATACATCCGGGTACCATCAGATGTCTATTTCCTCAATTATGGCAAACCTCAAATAGAACGTTTCTGACAAAAAAAAACTTTATATATGTGTATATACAGAATACACAAAAATACTTCCAAGATTCATTACAATGTGAAACAAGAGGCAAAGTGTGATTACTTTTTAAAAGCCATTGTAAATAAGATATTTAAAACTAGGATACTTGTTTAGTAGTCGGCTAGTAACTTAAATATTATGGAGACACTGGTCACAACTCCACAGTTAAGGCAGAATTCCACTTGGTACTTAAAGAAACAATTAAACCTTATTGTTTTGTATGGAAAATATTTGTTATTCCTCCCCCTTCCCAAATTACAGCACTTACTCTGACTGAGTACAGTGTGAATGTTCTGAGAATTTAGAAGTAAATCCTTAAATTTATGAGATAAAATTAATTTAAAACAAGGTCATTTAAGAAATTTAGTATCTATCATTTTTCTCCAAATGATCTTAGCAGAACAATGCAGACACTTCAAACCTTCCTTATAGTTAAAACAGAAACGTTGTTATATGCTACATTTGAAGAAATTAGCTATGGTATGATAGTTTAAATTAATTGCTACAACAACTTCCTGCCTTATCAGTATCTGTATTTTAGATAATAAGAGCCACTGAAATGGGGCACTATGTTTTGGGCAGCGTCAAGCAAACCAGTAATGCTCAGACAAATTCTTCAGAAAGCCACAGGAATCTGGAAATTAGACAGTCTGGGAATCAACCACCAAGTGAATTTGAACACAATTACAGATAAACAATTTCCTTTTGAATTGTATACCAATATGTATAACTTATTTATATTAGAAGTACACCTCTACCCCGATATAATACAACCCGATATAACATGAATTCGGATATAATGCGGTAAAGCAGTGCTCGGGGGGGGAGGTGGGGGGGGGCTGCGCACTCCAGTGGATCAAAGCAAGTTCGATATAACGCAGTTTCACCTATAACGGAGTAAGATTTTTTGGCTCCCGAGGACACCATTATATCGAGGTAGAGGTGTATTACATTATTCTCTTAGAAGAGACATAGACAATCTCAGCCATTGGGGTGATCTAGATTCTAAGTGACCTTAAAAAGGTCTGCAAAATATGGAAAAAGAATATAATTCCGTCGGACCCTGATAGGCTTTCCCCTCCCTCAGATGTATCACTTCTCCACTGAAATTAAAATAAATGCTACCATCTTGAAAGTTACCATTAATCAGTTTAATAAAAAGTATGCATAACTACAGAGATGAATCATCAGGCACGCACACACTCAAAGACTGAATGTGTGTTCACTAGCAGGCTCTGAAGTACCTGCAAGGTATTTATTTTTTTTCTGTCACCTTCAATTTTAGGAAAATCTGTACCTTTGACGAAGGGCACAGTTACTGTATAGCATGTATTCACAGATTCTAAGACCAGAAGGGACCATTGTGATCATCTTCTAGTCTGCCCTGCATAACACAGGCCACAGTCATTCCCTGAATTAATTCCCATTTGGGCTAACCTTTTATCTTTTAGATAAAATATTCAATCCTGATTTAGAAGTTGCTAGTGATTGAGAGTCCACAACAGCTCTTGGTAAATTGTTCAAATAGCTAATTACTATCACTGTTAAAAACATATGCCTTATTTCCAGTCTGAATTTGTCTAGCTTCAACTTCCAGCCATTGGATCTTGTTACACATTTGTCTGCTAAACTGAAGAGCCCATCATAAAATATTTCTTCCTTGTGTACTTACAGACTGATCAAGTTATCCTTTAAATTTATCTTTGTTAAGCTTAGCAGACTGAGCTCCTTGTATCTATCACTATAATTAATCATTCCCATGGCTCTTCTCTGAACCCTCTTCAATTTATCAACATCCTTCTTGAATTGTGGGTCCCGGAACTGGATACGGTATTCCTATAGCAGTCCCAACAGTGCCAAATACAGATGTAAAATAACCTCCCTACTTCTACATAAAACATTCCCTGTTTATGCATTCAAGAAATGCATTAGGCCCTGGGATCTCATATTCACTTGAGTCTAGAGCCCTCTGGTGACAGGAATAAGACAAAAGAGGTCTCTGCCTCAACAAAGGCTGAGGTTCTCCTTGCTTCCGCCTCTGAACCGGAATGTAGAGACCCAGAAACTGAATTATCACCCTGGAGTCTTTTAAATAGTGAAGCATCTCATCGGTTTCTGAATTCAAAAGGTCATAGCCCTCAAAAGATAGGTCCACAACTGGACCTCTTGTGGAATGCTGAAAAGCTGCAGCCATGATAATATATGAAAATATACCTATCTCATAGAACTGGAAGGGACCCTGAAAGGTCATTAAGTCCAGCCCCCTGCCTTCACTAGCAGGACCAAGTACTGATTTTGCCCCAGATCCCTGGGTGACCCCCTCAAGGACTGAACTCACAACCCTGGGTTTAGCAGGCCAATACTCAAACTACTGAGCTATCCCTCCTCCCTAATGATACTCTGTACATAGTAACCACCACTGGCTGTAGATGTTGCAGCAGTATCAGAAGCATTCAAAGAGGCTTGTAGCACTGTCTTCACCGCCAACTGTCCTTTTACTGCAGCTTCAACTCATCTCTGGAGTCCTGAGGCCGTTTGTCACTTAATTTCAGTATTTTATCCCACCGGAAGAAGTCATATTTAGACAACAAAGCCAAATTAATTGGCTATATAGATCTGAAGACTAAATGAGGAATATACTTCCCTCCCAGAAAGACCAGTCTTCTTGGGCTCTTCATCCCTGGAAGTAGACTTGACAGGATCAGACTGCTTAGATTTTTCCATGAACTACCACTAAGAATCCAAGGACAGACTGGTTGGGGAAAAAAAACAAACAAACAAAAAAAAACCTTTGAACCCCTTTGGAAGAACCTGATACCTCCAGTCTGTCGTCTTAAAAGAGGCTCAGATGGAGGCTGGGATGTGCCAAAAGTCATTGGCTGACTCATTTATAGTTAAGCAACCTTGAAAGACTGGATGCACTATATCAAATAACTTGTGGGACTTTCCTTGGATAATTTCTCAATTAATCTCCAAAGTACCAGCCATTCTTTTAAGAAGATTCTGAAAAACCTTGAAGTCATCAATTGTAGAAGGCACATGTAGTGTCTTGAGAACAAGGAGAAATAGCCAAGACCCTCCTCCTCATTGTGAAGATACTTACTCAGTCGTGAGGGAGGTGACTTGTTCCTAGATCTGGGTCTTGAGTAAGGAACAGAAAAAATGAGGCTGATGATTCCAAGTAGGGCAGCAAGGCCAGAATTGCATCCGATAAAGAAAAGGCATATGATGCCATGTTGTGGGGGATCCAAGGAGCTTGTAACCTGGCAGATATGTCACTCTAAGGAAAAGATCTAGGAAAACAAAACAATGTCCTAGGGAAAACATTTCTGTTGTCACCAGAGGAGGAAAATGCAGATGAACAGAATTCCTCTAAAGGACAAACAGGAGGAGGAGCAGAAACAGGCTGAAGAGATCCAGGCACCATTGATAGAAATTGGTGCAACAGAGGACAAAAGGATATTTGCATTATCAGTATCTGGTGTTCTGGTACTGGAAGCAACTTGGACACCACAGAGAATGGGGAAACATCTAAGAATGGAGATTCTGGCTCTGGAGAAACCACTAAGATTTATGTGCAGATGTTGTAAAGGCAGCCGGAGTTAAAGAGCCCTGCACTAAGGAGGGAGGTATTGACAAAGATGGTACTATGCAAACCAGTACTATGCATCAGCAGATGGAAGATTTTTACTACAACATAGTACTGAAGATTTTAAGTCAGACAATACCAAATGTCATTGGTATTGAGATAGGAGCTTCAGTTATTAAGACCTGACTGTGCAGAGGACCGCAAGTCAAGTCACTGAAGATTTACAGTGCTTGTCAGGCTTACCAGGAGCAGACTTGGACAAGTCAGAAGAATGGCCTCTTCTTGGCCAGTACTAGGGACAGTGACTTTTGCCGAGCACCAGCTGAAGTTCTCTACTCCTTCTTACCCTGGGCAGCAGAAGTCACTGACAGACCCGAAGGAGGGCTGCAGTGAAGGACCAGAATGCTTCACTGAAGACAAGACCTGGTGCCAGAAGAACCTAAGATAGCATCTCTTGTAGCCAGGGCACTAATTTGAAATTGAATTCAGAACAGCAGCAGACTGCTTTCGAGGCAGGACTTCAGTCAGAATCACTCCTCATGGAGTTCTCCATAAAAAATAATTTCAGTCAAGCATCACAAGATGCTTTTTGCACAAGAAAAATATCTACAAATTGAACATTTATGACCTTCCCTTAGACAAGAGAGGCATTTAGTATGTTCATCATTTAAAGGCATAGCTGCCTCACAGGCAGGGTAGATTTTAAAACCTGGAGACCTAACTTAAGCCAACAGACCACCACATTGGTGCCAATGTGAGACTTCAGAACAAAAAAGTCCCATCTTTGGGAATGTAACTACTAAACCCATTCTAAGAAAGCTACAGGAAGCAGTCAGATACCACACACCATCTCACTGCCATGAGTGGTAAGGAAACGAGTGGTGTATGGAGCTGCTTTTCCCCTTATGCCCTCCTTGGAAGTGGGAGGAGGGGGGCACAGGCAGAGACCCAACAGACGCTGTTAAACAAAAGAATCCAAGCTCATGCACATGGGGGACACACACCTACAGTGAGATCATTGTAGATAAAATACTAGAAGAACTACATTAGGAATCAATTTTGATTACTGTAGGAGGCTGAAGCTAACAAATTTGACCTTAAAATGCCTATAAATGCAATAATGTTCAAAACTGTTTGTCAAACATCCCCCTCAAAAAAAGGGTACACTACAGTGACAACCCCAATTGCTGCAGTAACACTATTGTAAAATGAACAGTTACTGCCCAATACTGTAGTACTGTTTTTTAATTGAAGGATAGAGGAGTAAAGGATCCAATTAATAGAAAGAGCTACTTTAAAATTTAAAAGCCCTTGAGACAGTGTCCCTTTTTAGATGTATCTAATGGTTCTTCAAGAGAAAGCAAGCATATCAATTTGCAAAAGGAAAGCCAGCATCCTTAGCCAACATTTCAAGTGTTGCTGGTATCATATGATCACTTTAAATGCAGTTAACTTTTCACTTTGAAAAGAAGCAAGAATATTAAACTACTATTGTTCACTATCTTTTACCAAATGGAAAGCACGTTACTTGCAAGCTAATTACTTACAATACATTTTACTGTACCTGAAAGAGGTAGCAACCCAACTTGGAGAGCTTGCAGAGTTGTTTTTAATACTGGGAATGGACTGTGGAACAGACTGTTTCGGTGTTGATGATCCCTCATATAATTTCATCTCTTTATTAGAATGTGGGGCATTTATACTCTGAACATACATTTTGTCTTTCTTCTGAAACATAAAAAGAATTCAACTGAAACAGGGTTTTTTCCCCATTTAGAAAAGGGTGATGTTAGAAGTGACATAAAAGTCGTAAATATTAAAGTATACATGAAGAGGATCTACAGGAAATATCAGAAGCAGCAGATGTATTTTAATTAATCCCAGCTCAATCTGCATTATTTATATTGTTTTTAATTGACAACATCCATCAAAAAACATGACCTCACAACTATGTTCAAATACATTACTAGATTAACTAGTGTAATACTACTCCTAGAGATTTGTTACAAGTCTAAAATAACAATTTTGATACCTGAGACTAACATGCACACAGATTTGAATTAGTCTCAATTCTTGTCAACTTCATTTCTCTTTATAAATCATCTCTTTAATTACCGTCTTAAAATTATCCTCGCCTGTAATCTTTTTACCAAATACATCAGGCTAAGAAAATTAGCTTTATTTTGCTAAATCAGAGGTTCCTTTATACTTGGAGATAAAAATGAGGTAGGGATTTTAAACAATATAAATATAAGACATCAGAGAGTTGAAATTTTCAAAAAACAAAAGGGGTATAATGAAACATGGTGTTTAAAAACTCCTGATACCATACACAAACAAACAAAATATCAGCACTACCTATTAAAACCACAGAGGATTTTTGTTTATTTTAACAAACAAACAAACACACACGCACTTTAAAACTATTTCAGGATGAGAATGTGACTAAATTGTCTTTCTAAAGGCACACACACAAAAATCAAGGTTTGCATTTTTTTTTAAAATACACACAAAAAGGTTTAAAAAAAAAAAAAAAAGTAGATTTCTAGGAACCAAAATACCTCAGTCTTATCTGCTTGAAATCCTGTTGTGAAGTCAGGGGATTGCAAGTCTCTGGGACTACTCACTCCTGCATAACTACCTTCGGAATCAGATGTCAGCAATTCTGGAAGTGACTCCACAGAGTTAACCTTATCCAATTTTACTAAACCTAAAATGTATTGGATAAGAATATAACATAGAACTATATCATGAAAAGCAGGATTATTATACAATGGTTATATAAGAAAACATACAGAGCTGGAAGGCTGCATCATATTTTGAACATTATACAATTATAAAACTAAAAATATAAAACTATAAATAAAAAACTTAAAAGGGTAGCTCATTATATAATCCTATACAGTTGCAGGTAACCATCAATTTTCAAGCATCATTGTGCAGAATAAAATAGCCTCCCCCTCTCTTCCTTTCTCTAATCTGATTCACATAAACTATTTTCTTGAAGGAATGTATGCATTTACTTTTTCTATTTCTCACCAATTGGACAATGAAAAACAGGCTAATCAGTTTCCAGTCATTTTCTTTCAGGGTCTCAAATAGTGATTCAATGTTTGGGCTGCCAACGTTACAGGGGGATATTTAAGTTACACAAAAAAAAAAAAAAAAAAAAAAAAACACGCTGTGGAAAAATGTCCTTTAGTCTTAGTATATAAAAGGCAAAGCAGTATCACTTAATTCTATAATTCATTAAACAAACCATTAAAATCCATACTGGATATTTACAAAAAAAGTTGTGTGTTAAGTAAGAAATTCTTCTAAAGATGAATAGATAGCAGAAGTATAGTATTTCATATTAAAGTTGATGCTAGACTTTGTGATGCCTGAAAGAAAAGTTCATTTGCCACTAACCTGTAGAGGGTGGACTCTGAATAATATCTGAAAGATTATATCCTCCAGAGCTGTCCGATCGTCTTCGTGGCTTCTTTCTAGCCTTCGTTTTTGCCTTTTTGAGAAGAGCTTCCCTATGCAAAAAATTTTTATATCTGATGTATCTTTAGAAATAACAAAGTAAATATTTTTAATCACTCAGATAATATGAAAGCTTATTTATAGACTGGGTTGTTAGCTGCAGTTAAGATTATATAGTGCATCCAGTGTGTGTGCATGAGCATGACAAGTCAAACTAAACTACTGGTGAAGTAGATGTATCAAGATTAATATTTAGTGTTTCTTCTCATACAGTCTTGACACTTACACGTTCATTAAACCAGATATGGACTTTTGAACTAGCATGTGATTTTAGCTCTCCTTACATGTAAGATGTGAGTAAATGGAGATGGTGAAAGAATAATTGTAAGAAAAGGCACTTGACTGGAGTCAAAAAGATGCCCATGGGTGGGTCACAGCAATGGAGATTTAAACTCAGATACATAGTTGACTGATTTAAATCAAAGCAATATAAATCACCAAGTAGAAAGCTTCAATTTAAATAGGTGATATTAGTCAACTTTTCCATTTGTTCTTCAGTTATTTTCTAAAGAAAGATGCTTTTTCATTGGTTGATAACACCTTTAAAACACGTTTATTTACAACTAAATAGAGTCTTTACACTAGATTTGGTACATCCTTTTGCTACCTAGGATGGTATAATGTAACAATATACATTTATTTAAGTAATTATATAGCTTAATATTTTCAGATTCTTATTAACTGTACATTTTAATAGGTTAGAAAATGGTGAATGATGTCGCTTATTAACTAGATAATTAAGTTTTTGCTCATGATTTGTGTCAAGCGGCATTCTAATGGTAACTGGAATTTACACAAACAAGTTATTTTTATTAAACAAAACCACCATAAATATTTCGGATACATAAACTTCTCTCATCAAACATGTTTCACGTTTATAACTAAATAATTTGCTAAACAGAGATTAACTGTAGTCAGTTAGTTAAACTGATTATTTCAGGTCAGCCTAGAGAAAATTTCAAATATATTTAAGTGAAAGTGCATGGAGCATAGGTTTCTACTCTCTATGTCTCATTTCCAAGAGACTGTCTCCTACATTACTTAGGCTGACCCCTACTGTATCATAATTATAAAGCTTGACCTCACAAGTTAGACATTTTCCCCCCGATTCTCTCTTTATACAGAAAAGCAGCCTTTAAACTCAAAGTTTTTGATGGAGACTCATGGATTTAGCTTTTTTTTTTTTTAATTTAAAATGTTTTGAGAGACTATCATAAATTTGGAACTTAACATTTTGTATTTAACTCACATTTCATTTTAAACAGATTTTTTTAAAAGAAACATAATTTAAACGGTTAAAAAAATCTGATTTTAAAAAATCAATTTTTTTTTTTTAAAGAAATCACTGATTTTTATCTACCCTGCTCAACTTTCTAGATCTAAAACTGTGTGTCTTGACTGCCTAAGCTAAAACACCTAAGTCTGTGAGCTTGAAGCCATTAGTAGAGTTAAACCTCTATATGTGGCCCAATCACTACTGAGAGACAGAGAGCCACACTGAGTAAGCATATACAACCTACCCTACTCAGGGTAGCATTGAACAAGATCTGTGTGATCTACTGAAATGGTACTACAATGAGCTCACTGAACCAAATGGTAACCTTTGGTGTCTTAAGACTACTCTTAACTCTGTTAAACAGTAGCATGACTGGTAGGGTGTTGCTCTACAGTACAAACATGGACTCCAAAATAACAACATTATTACACTGGTAGTTTAGCTTATGAACAGTCATGTAGACAGGATGCTTATCCTTAGTCAAACAACTGGAAAAAGTGGGGAAAAAAATCCAAACTGCTTTTATTTACTATGCCAAAATTAAAGCTTTAAGAGAGTTACATGACCCATAACTGACTACAATATTCCTATTTCATAGAACTTCTTGCCCTTTTAAAGTACATTATTACAATTGTTATGTGTAAAAGGTCCAAGAATGAAATAAAGTGAAGGACACAATGAAACAGTTGTACTGGACTCCTGATAAGGCTTAGGTACTTTGAGAGACTTTAAGACAGAAAGTCAAGCCTCCCAAAAAGAGCCAAAACTTTTTGCAGTATTGCAATAATTATCAAATGTAATATACCTTCATTGTTACACTGGATTATATAGTTTTAATCTTAGCCAATCATTCTTCCTATATTGCCTATTTTATCCAGGCTCCTACACAACAGTGGCATGTAAAACAGATTTTTAAAGTTAACTTTATATATTCATAATTTTAGTCTTCTTCATTGCTCCTGAAACATCCACTAGGTGGTATGAATAAGGGTTTAATTAAACCATTTCTGGAGCCTCAAGTGGAAGATAATCAGGAACATGACTATTGATTAACTGCGTAATATGAATTTTAAAAGAAATAACTACCCAATTCTGATGCGTCAAAAGGTTTGTTACGTTCCTCTTCTGTGCTAAATGTGGTACGTGGCAGCATTATTTGCATAAGTGGTGCTTACTTCTTCTATATGTATTTTCCAAAGAGAAAAACTTTAGAATATTCTAAACAGGTGTTTAATAAATTATTTGAACACAGGTTTGCCAAGGTTCTAGATCATCAGCTTTTAAAAAAAATATATATATACACACATAATGCAGGCAGTAAAAAAAAAAAAAATTGTTTCCTACAGCTTGGTTCATGGGATCCTATGAAGTACTGCAGGATTCAGTGGGTCTTCCAAATGTCTGATACTTTGTGGAGAACTTTATGCAAGTCCTCATCAAGTATTAGTTGACACCATTGTGTATGCTATTACCACCAGTGCTTCTGTGGAATACTACAAGCAGCACGAGGGAATCTAGAAAAAAATATCTAACAGTGGAGGAAGATATGCAAGTGATGTTATGCAAACATACTCTTCGGTCAAAGATCATATGCAGAGAAGAGTACAACGACACAGGAGGGACAAAGGAGAAAAAATGGTTTTGTGATTAAAAAAATAGTACTAGGAGCCAAGAAAAGTTCTATTCTATTCTATAGTTTCCTTTGCATACAAGGAACTATAGCTGACCAAGACAAATTTTCCCACAGAAATGCATCAAAAATTTTTGATTTGAAAAATTTTAATTAGCTCCACAAATCACTTAATCATGACTGAGTTTCCAGATACTGAAAATGGGGAACATGCATATTTATCTCAAAGTTGTGGCATCTAAATTCATTTCTGTTTGTAAGTGGTTTGAAACCCTCTGACAGAAGGTGCCATAGAAATGCTTAGTATTATTATTGAACAATTCTTGAATTTTCAGTTCTTACACTTATCATAAAATGTCACTACTACTCTTCTCCACAGGTATACTCTGCTGGAAAATACATAAATGGTGTTATGCAGGAGGAGGTAGTGTTGCCTAATGGATAGTGCACCAGACTTTCAGGAGACATTAATTCTGTTCCAAGCTCTATTAATAACCTACTAGGTGACCTTGAGCAACTCATTTCACCTCTGTTCCTCAGTTTCCCCATATTTTGTAAAATACAGTAATGATGCCAACTTCCTTTGTAAAGCACTTCAAAATCAACTGCTGAAAAGTGGATTTTTTTTTTATTATTCACATATTCTGTTCAGTCAGCCTCAAGTCACTTCTTCCCATGATTCCTGTTTGCTGCTTGCAAAAATACTGGAGTTAACTGAAGCACCTGAAAGCTACATAATCATAGACTATTAGGGTTGGAAGAGACCTCAGGTCATCTAGTCCAATTCCCTGCTCAAAGCGGGGCCAACACCAACTAAATCAACCCAGCCAGGGCTTTGTCAAGACAGGCCTTAAAAACCTCTAAGGATGGAGAGTCCACCACCTCCCTAGGTAACCCATTCCAGTGCTTCATCAGCCTCCCAGTGAAATAGTGTTTCCTAATATCCAACCTGGACCTCCCCCACTGCAACTTGAGACATTGCTTCTTGTTCATCATCTGCCACCACAGAGAACAGCCGAGCTCCATCCTCTGCCACCACTGAGAACAGCCGAGCTCCATCCTCTTTGGAAATCCCCTTCAAGTAGCTGAAGGCTGCTATCAAATCCCCCCACACTCTTCTCTTCTGCAAACTAAATAACCCCACTTCCCCCAGCTGCTCCTCGTAAGTCATGTGCCCCAGCTCCCTAATCATTTTCGTTGCCCTCAGCTGAACTCTCTCCAATTTGTCCACATCCCTTCTGTAGTGGAGGGACCAAAACTCCAGGTGTGGCCTCACCAGTGCCAAAGACAGTGGAATAATTACTTCTCTCGATCTGCTGGTAATGCTCCTACTACTACAGCCCAATATGCCGTTGGCCTTCTTGGCAACAAGGGCACACTGCTGACTCATATCCAGCTTCTCGTCCACTGTAATCCCCAGATCCTTTTCTGTAGAACTGCTGCTTAGCCAGTCGATCCCCAGCCTGTAGCAATGCATGGGATTCTTCCTTCCTAAGTGCAGGACTCTGCACTTGTCCTTGTTGAACCTCATCAGATTTCTTTTGGCCCAATCCTCCAATTTGTCTAGGTCACTCTGGACCCTATCTCTACCCTCCAGACCCTATCCTTACCCTCCAGCATATCTACCTTTCCCCCCATCTTAGTGTCATCTGCAAACTTGCTGAGGGTACAATTAATCCCATCATCCAGATTATTAATAAAGATGTCGAACAAAACCGTCTCCAGGACCGACCCCTAGGGCACTCTGCTTGATACCAGCTGACAACTAAACATCGAGCCGTTGATCACTACCTGTTGAGCTCAACAATCTAGCCAGCTTTCTATCCATCTTTAGTCCATTCATCCAACCCATACTTTTTTAACTTGCTGGCAAGAATACTATGGGAGACCATATCAAAAGCTTTGCTAAAGTCAAGATATATCACATCCACTGCTTTCCTCATATCCACAGAGACAGTTTTCTCATCATAGAAGGCAATCAGGTTGATCAGGCATGACTGGTCCTTGGTGAATCCATGTTGACTATTCCTGATCATCTTCCTCTCCTCCAAGTGCTTCAAAATGGATTCCTTGAGGACCTGCTCCATGATTTTGTTGGGTTCTGAAGTGAGGCTGACCAGTCTGTAGTTCCCCAGGCTCTCTTTCTTCCCTTTTTTAAATATGAGCACTACATTTGCCTTTTTCCAATCGTTCGGGACCTCCCCCAATCACCATGAATTTTCAAAGATAATGGCTAATGGCTCTGCAATCACATCAGCCAACTCCCTCAGCACCCCCGGATGCATTAGATCTGGACCCATGGACTTGTGCATATCCAGCAGAGCATCAGGCTCTTAATCTGAGGGTCCAGGGTTCGAGCCCCTGTCCAGGCACTCAGCTTCCGTGGCTGGGATGATTTAGTTGGGATTGCTCCTGCTTTGAGCAGGGGGTTGGACTAGATGACCTCCTGAGGTCCTTTCCAACCCTGATATTCTAGGATACTGTGCTGCCCAGTACAGCAGTCTGGGAGCTGACCTTGTCTGCGAAGACCAAGGCAAAAAAAGCATTGAGTACTTCAGCTTTTTCCACATCATCTGTTACTAGGTTGCCTCCCCCATTCAGGCCTGGTCTACACGGGGGGGGGAAAGGGGGGGGAATTCGATCTAAGATATGCAACTTCAGCTACACTATTCTCGACGCATCTTAGATTGACTTAGAATTACTTACTTTGCATCCTCATGGCGCGGGATCGAGGGCCACGGCTCCCCTGTCGACTTTGCTTCCGCCTCTCGCCAAGCTGGAGTTCAGCAGTCGACGGGAGAGCGATCGGGGATCGATCTATCGCATCTACACTATACGCGATAAATCGATCCACGATGGATCAATTGCTACCCGCCGATCCGGTGGGTAGTGTAGACATACCCTCAGTAAGGATCCCACACTTTCCCTGACCTTATTCTTGTTGCTAACATACCTGTAGAAACCCTTTTCGTTACCATTCACATCCCTTGCTAGTTACAACTCCAATTGTGCAGTGGCCTTCCTGATTACACCGCTGTGTGCTCGAGCAATATTTTTATACTCCTCCCTAGTCATCTGTCCAAGTTTCCACTTCTTATAAGCTTCCTTTTTGTGTTTAAGCTCACCGAAGATTTCTCTGTTAAGCCAAGCTGGTCACCTGCCATATTTGCTATTCTTTCTGCACATCAGGATGGTCTGTTCCTGCGCCCTCAATAAGGCTTCTTTAAAATATAGCCAGCTCTCCTGTATTCCTTGCCCCCTCATATTAGCCTCCCAGGGGATCCTGCCCATCAGATCCCTAAGGGAGTCTAAGTCTGCTTTTCTGAAGTCCAGGATTGATATTTTGCTACTCTCCTTTCTTCCGTTTGTCAGGATCCTGAACTCAACCATCTCATGGTCAATGCTGCCTAGCTTGCCACCCACTTCTACTTCCCCTACCAATTCTTCCCTGTTTGCAAGCAGCAAGTCAAGAGGAGCATGGCCCCTAGTCCGTTCCTCCAGCACTTGTACCAGGCAGTCATCCCCAACACTCTCCAAAAACTTCCCGGATTGTCTGTGCATTGCTGTATTGCTCTCCCAGCAGATGTCAGGGTGATTGAAGTCCCCCATTAGAACCAGGGCCTGTGATCTGGAAACTTCAGTTAGTTGTCTGAAGAAAGCCTTGTCTACCTCATCCTTCTGATCCGGCACCGAACAGACATGCCCACCACAATATCACCCTTGTTACTCACGCATCTAAACTTAACCCAAAGACTCTCAACAGGCTTTTCTCCAGTTTCAAACTAGAGCCCTGAGCAATCATACCGCTCTCTTACATAAAATGCAACTCCTCCACTTTTTCTCCCATACCTGTCCTTCCTGAACAGTTTATACCCATCTATGACAGCGCTCCAGTCTGTGAACTGCCCCACCAAGTTTCTGTTATGCCAATCACATCATAGTTCCTTGATTGTGCCAGGACTTCCAATTCTTCCTGCTTCTTTCCCAGGCTTCTTGCGTTCATGTACATGCACCTCAGATAACTAGTTGATTGCCCTACTTTCTCAGTATGCATCAGGAGGCTTCCCGTCTTGTACCCTCCTCCTTGCATTTCCTCCCGGTATCCCACTCCGTCACCATCCCCCGGTGAACCTAGTTTAAAGCCCTCCTCATTAGGTTAGCAAGCCTGCCTGCGAAGATGCTCTTCGCTCTCTTCGTTAGGTGGATGTCATCTCTTCCTAGCAATCCTCCTTCCCAGAACAACATCCCATGGTCAAAAAATCCAAAGCCCTCTCTCCGACACCACCTGTGTAACCAGGCATTCACCTCCACAATACATAAGCTACAATAAGACAACAAGAGCCCAACTCCTCTGTAGTGGCTGCACAGAACTCAATACATCTAGGTGCACTCTGTGCATACTCCTGACTTTACCTACTATAATTCTACTAATAGTGCCACCAGTCAGAATGAGTGGGAGGAGAAAAGGAACTAGCAGGAGTCTACCAAATTTCACTGCACAGAGAGCTCTGAAAAACCTAAGGTCAGTCTGGTCAGACATCAGAAAGAAAAAGCTTATTTACATTTTAGGTGGAAAAAAGCCACAATTTTTTTTAAAGCTTGTAGTATGAGGCTCATTTGCAGACAAAATTTCTCTTACATTGAGCTTTAATACAGTACAGCAGATGTAGACTTCTCCAGCCCTCAACTATCATTAATTTTGGTTTCTTAAACATTGTTTCTAAATGCAGATTTTCCACAGAATATTAAATAGATGTCCTCTCCTCTCTCCCTCTCTCTTTGGTGATCTTATTTGTTCCCATGGCTTCTGCTACCACTTGAACACGGATTACTGCCATACGCATCCTCTTCTACCCATGATCTCTCATGCTCTATCTAGTCACAGATCTGTGCCTGCCTCTGACACCTCTACTTGGACTCAGCAAGTCTAAAACTGGGTTTATCATGTCTCCTTCAAAGCCTTCTGCTCTTGAATCCTTTTTGTTAATTGCACCACCATACATCTTGCTACACAATCTCATAACATGGAACCATTTTCAAATCTTCTCCATTCTCAAGACCCAGATTCACCGGATCTTACCACTTCTTCCTCTAGTCTCTAAAATTTGTTAATTCCCCTCTTACTCCCTATTTCTCATGCTTTGCTTACTTTAACACTCTCCTCTCCAGCCACCTATACTCTCATCTTTCTATTCCAACTACAGTCCACTCAAAACACTGCCACCCCACTCCCAATTAAAGGAGTTCTCCTTTTGACATCATCTCCTCTTCCTCCCCGAATCACTTCATTGGATTATCCCCACTCCATCTAAAGTTTATGCTTATCTTTAGTTTCAAGGAGCTCCATAATTCAGCTGCTGCCTACATAACTACCCTCATCTCCACTCAGCCTTAAACATCATTCTGAACTGCTCCTTTTGCCACCCTTGCTCACCCCATTTTAACTGAGAAAGATGGAAGGAGAGTACTTCATTACTGAAAAGACTTTGAAAATCAATTCTGGAACCTGCATTTCTTCCACATTTCTTCTATTTTTGTATCTTAACTCTATCCATTTGTTTGGTGCCACCAATGCTCTTGACTTTTAGCTGTGAAAAGAGCTAATCAGTATCCTACAAAAAAGATACTGCTATGTGTAGTTCACTTGTTGGAGTGATGAATGCCAAGAACTACAGAGGCCAACTTTTCAGCAATCAAAGGAAGTAAATATAAGACTTACTGAGATGTTACTTCAGTATTCATTTCTTCTTTCAAAAAGACAAAGTTTTCTCTGTCATCAGGCTCTAAAGAGCTGATGTCAGGTCCTTCTTGATATGGAGTAATCACTCTCCTGACCATAGCTGGAATCTGCAATATCAAAAGTTAATGTTACACTGCTCCTCTTAAGCTGTGTACTAGAAAGCATACTATTTCTTGAAGAAGTACCAGATCAGTGGTTCTCAAACTTCTTTTTTTCGTGGGACCGCTTGAAAATTGCTGAGGGTCTCGGCGGACCTCTTAATGATCTTTCCAAATGTTGTTTGTACCGTTAGCTACATAACTATTGTAATGAGCTTTGGATAAAAGCACTATATAAAAAAAAACCCACTTAATAATTAACTTTGTTTGTTCTAGAAATAAAAAGCACAGAACTCATATTTTAATATCAGTAGTCTTACCTTTCTAATGTGATGGATTTGCCCTCTCTCCCCTACCGCAGCAGCCCTCAAGCTGGGGCTGGGAAGAAGGTGGGGTCTCTCCCTCTCCCCCCAACCATGGCAGCCCCCGAGCTGGGGCTGGGAAGGAGGGGGGGTCTCTCCCCCGCCACAGTAGCCACAGAGGGCCATCTCTCCCCAGAAGCCGCAGCCCTGGAACTAGGGAAAGTTGCCTCTTTCTCTGGCCACCACAGCCCTGCATGTCTCAAATTCCCCCCACTCCCTCTTCTCACCCCACTGCCCCCTCCGACCTACCCCCTATGCCCCCCAAAGCCACTAGCTCACCTTACATGTGCATCTTCCCCAGAGTCCAGGCAACTAATTAGTGGAGCCACGCCTGTGCGGCTCCACTAATTAGGTGGGTAGCCCTCCATTCTCTCGTGTGCAGCCCCCCAGGTGCACACCTTAGAGGGAACTATCCACGGACCACTGGTGGTCCACAGACCACAGTTTGAGAACCTCTGTTCCAGATTATAATCACTCAAATACAAAATTTTAGAATCCAGGTAATATCATCATTATGCATTACAGCCTACAAACCCAAGGAAATTTATAATTAAAAAAAAAAAAAAAAAAACCCACATCCACACAAACACTCCCACATCCACACGCCACACATTCTCGAATTCTTTTAAAGAAAACATAGAGGTTCAGAACTCACTTAATTTAAACTGACTAGGATACTTCATAGAAGAATGGCACAGATTTATGCACACATCACAATTTCTTACCATTAAAGTATGAAAGAGGAAAAATTGTTTATACTGTATGCTGACTCTCCCTTGCTTACTGGCAAAGTTTCACTCATTTCTTTTATTTCACTTAATATTAATTCTTCCTACAATGCCCTACTAATATTAGAACAGGAAAGCAGAATTAGATGCTCTTGGAAGCTACCAATTCTGTTAAAAATTAAAGTGTTACCTCTTCCCCAAGCACCACAAATTCTTCCTCTGCATAGAATTACCTGACACTTGTTTGTTCACTAAAGCCAATTTAGAACATATGTTTTGTGGTGCCATTAATACCATTAAATGCATATGACTGATAGTATTAATGGAACTCAGATTTATGCATGTTGCAGTGGCAATAAATGTGTAACTATCAGAAAATTTCAGAAGTAAAGAAGAATTAGGAAAATACAGTTTAAATTTATTTCTGGATTAATGTCCCACCACCCACATGATGAGCATTTGGTACATATTTATCAGCTTAACTCAATGTTCATTTTAAAAGTAGTCACTTTTCACTGAAGTAGGTATAGCTTACCATTTTTCTGTAAGACACAGAAAGTTCCTTCAAAACGTCATCACTTAATACGTCCAGAGTCCTAAAATAAGATACATAGGCATAGCCTCGGTCTCATTTACCATACTTTAAGTCATTTGATTCAAACTGCAAGATATTTGTTCAATAAGATTCAAATAATCACAGTTCAGGGTACACATATGTAGAGGTGATAGCATTAGATATTATGGTCATGGGCACTAACATCCTACTTTAGCTATATCATCAAATGTTAAAGTACTTTCTTATCTACCTTTTGCCTACTTGTTTGGCTCCTTTGCGATATATTCTAACAATCCAAGGCATCGAGTAGCTTCTAACAAGCAAGTTCTTTTTTGTTTTTTGTTTTTTTAAATCAATTTGCTACACAGAGTTTGTTTGGGATACGGTGCAGATTAACCCTTTAAATAAAATTATTGTTGCAGGTAATAAAAATTGAGGTCTTTGCTTTAATCTCATTTACTTGCTTGTAACATATTATAAACCTACTATGTGTGAATAAAGCAATTATTTTAAAGAGAAATTGTTTACACTAAAACTGCAACAACTATCATGTATGTAAAAAATACCAACATGATGTTCATGACTAGAGCTGAGTATACTGGGTTCTTGGTTCGACCAGCAACTTGAAAAGAATCACGGAAAATAGTCTGTTCCAATAATGTTTGGCACGTGTCAGCAAGTTGGAAAAGTTTGTTTCGGTCCAGCTTCAAGAAACCACGCGTTCCCCCCATCCTCTTTTCCCCTCCCCCCTTTAATACGCAGCCCAAAGTTCAGGGCACTCACCTGTGGGCAGGTTTGAATCCCTACTCTGAAACAGGGACTTGAACTCACATCTCTCCCTGCCAGGTGCTAGGCTATTCCAGGGTAGATTACTCTCAATCTCTGCTCTTGAAGCTGTTCCACATTGTATAAATACTCAAATATTAACTGGGCCAAATACAGGGACAGAGTGAGAACGATTCAATAGCCTGGTGATTAAGGCACTCCCCTGCGAGGCAGGAGGTATGGATTCAAATCTTCTCTGCTTGATTCAGAGGAGGAATTCAAGTCCCTATTCCAGAGTAGGGATTCAAAGCTGCGTTTCCCACATCCCCGGCAAGTGCCCTGGCTCCTCGGCTAAAGTTATAGAGGGCGATGGAAGGACAAACAGTTTTCTGAAGCTGATCCTGAAAAAAAAAAACCTTTTTACATCCAAAAATCTCAGGCAAAAACATTGATAAATTTGGGGATGTTCAGCGAATAAACTATTTGTCTCAAAAATTTCGCCTAGCCCTACTTATAAGCATTTTGAAATGTCTTCCAGAACTACCTTACAGGTCTCTAATCTTAGACCTGATTCAAAGCCCACATCAGTGGAAAGACTCCTACTGACTTATCTCAGTGGGCTTTGGAACAGGCTCTTTCTGCTTCAGGATTACAGAAGTAACACTTTATTATGTGTCAGAGTAGAGGTGAAACAGGTACATAACTTCCAAGATAGGCACAGTAGTTTCAGCACAAATGAATAGCATTGCAGCTGAGGATTTTTGGTTATATTCTCAACTATGACTCGTAACATTTCCTGATAATTCTTCCAACAGTTCTACTTTTGCAGTATTGCATACTGTAACCCCTACACCCACTCTTACCTCGCTTCAAGCAAGGCTGCCATATTTAGTCCTATAAACTGCAAGCAGGATAGTTTTAACTGTTCAGCACTGTATGTTGCTGAAAACTCCAGCAGCTCAGCAGCGTTCTTTAAAGTAACTGGAAAGAAGAAACATCACAGACTTAACTAGACAACATACTGCAATTTTGTTTTGTAATCACTTATTACTTCAAGATATACAGTATGAATGGGGGAAAATCAGGTTATGAAAAAGAATAAAAATAAACCCTTTTCCTGGTTCATTAGACAGAAGCACTAATGCTTAAGTGGCCCCGACTCCACCCAAGGCAACACTATTAAATTCTTATGTAGCATGAATATGACTGATGCTTTACAGAAATCAAAAAGCTAGTCCCAGCTATGAAAGGCCTACAATCTAAACACAGATCATCTTTGGAAATAGAGCAAACAGACAAAGGGAGCGAGAAACATAGGTTAAAACAACAGTAACATGAATAAATTTATATTGTGAACAAAGCTTAAGCTCTAATATTTTCCTATAGCTAAGAAAGATGTAGTGAGAGAAGGCAGGAATGGAAGTCACCAAGGAAAGCCAAGCAAAACAAGTAGATTCTGAGAAGAGAGATGAAGGAGAGTGAGGATGGTTGGTGTGCTAAAAGAGGGAGGCATTTCCACCCAAAAAGACATTGTCAAGAGAAGTATGAAAGCACAAAAAGAGCAACAAAAGAGTTAGGGAAGGACATGAGATGAGAAACATGAAACAAATTGTGTAGGGCCTTAAAAAAGCGAGGACAAGGAGTTTGAATTTGATGAGGTAAGAGACCCAGAAGTAAAGATACTTGAAGTGAAGTGACATGACTGAAGTTGCACGCCAAGAAGATTATTTTAGCTCTAGAATGTTGGGCAGTCTGAAGCGGGTGTGGCTACAGATGTCCAGGCAAGAGAGAACAATGACATGAACTGGAGATTCAATCCTTCCTTTCCATAGCCACAGCCAGAGTTAAGAAGCGTCATACTGCAACTCTCAAAAAAAGCTCAGCCCTTACCTTCTAAACAACTAGGTTTATTTTAACAAAACGAAAAAAATGCAGCCACTTCATTAAGAAACATAGTAAAACACTCACTTTTTTCGGTAATGGCTACTTCACACATTTCTTTCAATCGCGATACAAGGAGTTGGTCTGCTACCACCAGAACATTACAAATAAATTCCACATTTTGAGAGTCTGGAAAATAAAGAAAAGTTGCATGAGAAAGATGACTGGTTAAGTAGAAAAATGCTTCAGAAAAGTTCCAACAAAGGCCAGTTTGCTCCACTGTTATTTGTAGGCATCATGGCAGAGGTAGTTTGTGAAGTGGGATTTAAAATAGGACAAGGTGGCAATGGCTTTGCAAATCTTGTAGAGAAGGAGTTTTTCTTATGTATAAAAGGGCAACATAGAAGAAATACTGAGGGGCTTGTGGGAAAAGCAGCAGATCATGGTGTCTTCAGCAAAACAAAGGCGGAGGGGAAGACAACACATGGTAAAACCACAACTAACTCCAAAGTATAAAATGATATCATATTGTTAGGGGTTTACCAAATAATACATATGATTAAAAAGGCAATACAGTATCTTTTTAGTAAAAAATGTCATCTAATTGTGGTACTTACTGTACCACTTCCCCATATCACACAAATGTCTCTAATTTGAAAGAGTTCACACTGTAGTGCATAATATCCAAACTTTCTGCTTCCTTCAGGTGTCTTTTCTTTGTTTATTAAAACAAAAATAGCAGAATTATTTGAAAGAGATCAAGCTGAAATGTATTGCTTTTAAAAAATTCGCTGTCAATTGTTCATGCCCCCAGCTCTACAATTTCCAGAAACAAATATATTGTCAGCACCTTTTATTGCAGGAGCTTCATCTGTATAGATGTAATCCAGGATAACCTGTAGTATGTCAGAATGGATTGGCATTTCCAGAGCTGCACAACAGGATGCCTAAAGGAAAAAGGGATAAGAAGAGTACAATTTCAAAAACTGCCCATTTAAAATCAAAGGTGATTACAAGAAATTACAAGGAAAACTCCAGTTCCTCCAAAACAAGTAGATCTCTGGAGAATCTGAACTCCTGCAGTACTGGGTAGGTTTGAAGGATGGGACCCTATTCAGTTGTCAATACCGACGCTATATGCTGCTTTGGCAAGTCTGTTCCGATCAAAGTAGTCGGTGCTCATGAGGATGACTTGGGGGACGCGGAGACCATATTGGAGACATGGCATCTTCCGGGTACCAAGGCCATCTTAGTGGTCAACTTAGATGTATACCATACAGGAGTTGTGAGTATAGTTCTCTTAATGGTGGAATGCTCTCATGATGCAGTGTCCTGCCTGTGCGGCACCGAAGGTCTCAATACAAAGCATGCTTGCTGTCCTTTTTCTCTGCTGAGCCCGGAGCCCCAGGCACAGGATTGGTACTAAGAATGTCTGGAGCCTCAGCCATACCCAGGGTGGGACACAAGGTCTCCACAGCAGTCTCCACAGGGACTGAGGTCTTTTTGAGATGGACTCTTTCTGGAGAAAATGACTCAATTTTCTATAGGTTTTCTTCATGAATTTACCTTGGGTAAGCACAGGTGAATGTGCTGAAATTGACAGGGCACTGTGTTCACTCGGTTACCGATGTTTCGGTTGGAGGGCAGGAAGGATGAGAGAGGTGTCTCCTGGCCTGGACCTGAGGCCAGTTGCAAGGAATACTCCATCATTAAGAGCCTCAGTTTTAGCTCCCGATTTTTTCTTGCTCTTTCCTTAAAAAAGTAGAGCAAATGGAGCACTTCTGCAGGATATGAGACTCTCCCAAGTAGTGGATAAAATGGGAATGCCAGTCACTGACCAGGAAGGACTCCCAGCAAGAGACGCACTGCTTGAAGTGAGCCTGGTATCTGGGGCAATGGCATCTAGCAGGGTAAGGCACCCCTTGCCCAAAGAGGAAAAGGAGAGAGAGAAAATTCCCCCTAAATCCCAAAATACAGAAGTAAATAAAATAACTAAAGAAAAACAATAAAATAAAGAAGGGAAGCTAGGCTAAGAGATTTTGAAAGTAAGGCACACTAACCCTCCGTCTCAGGCCAAGGGAGGTGAGAAGGAACTGAGGGTGGTTCGCTCGCATAGTCACATGTAACCTCAGAGCAGGGCATGAGGAAGTGCAGCCCAAACAGGCACTACTATCAAAAATCTCTGATTAAAGGCACATGGGGTGTGAGCGCACCTGAAGTGGAGCACTCATACAGACACTATTTGAAGACTAATATTATCTACATGTCATTTATTAAGACCTACTGCAGGAAGGAAGTTTAATACACCTCCAAGGATATTAGCAGCTCATAAACTCACTGAGGGGGTTTTATAATACTACAGATTAGTTGCAATAGAAATTTCTAAGATAGCAACATACTTACTAACTCAAAGTATAATTTACATAAAATTACCATGGCTTATAATATTTATGCTTAATTTTTTTTATTTAATACAGTTTCTGAATGGTTCAAAATTAGTGTTTCTGCTAAAATTTCCCATTTTCTTACAATTTTTACAGGAACTGTATTTTAATTTACATTCCAGGTAATGGCAAAAATCTCATTTGAGAGAGAGAAGAAAATCTTCATTTACTTACATTAATGAAAAACAACTAATGTGGCACACATTTTCAACTGGCAACCTTACCTCAATCCAAGAACTGCTTAACATCCTATGAAAGTAGTCTATAAAGAAAAGAAAAGAAAAAAAAAAAGCTCATTTTGAGACATCATGAGAGAAACAAGTTACTGTGAACAAAAGAATCTACAGATATTACATACATACCAAGTCTTGCACAGAGTACACATTTGTGACAAGGGAATTCCTTTCCATCTATAGATTTCATGGTCACATCACAGAGGTATGAACTACAAGACATTTAGAACAGTTATAATCCTGAAATTATTAGCAAATATAAACTCTATAAACAGTTCATTTCTCTTTTGTGCTTGAAACCAGCTTTGACAGGATTAGGCTTCTTGTCCTCTCAAAGATGGGAGGGAAAGTACAAATATTTACTAGAAACACAATACACTTACCTTTATGATGGTAAACATAAGAAACAAGACTTCTCAGCAGTCTTAAAAGGATTAAAAAAAAAAAAAAAAAAAAAAAAAGAGCCAAGCTAGTCAAAGGCAAGTTAACTAGTGAAGAGGATTTCCTCCAAAACCAATTCTATATTCCAAATATTGCTTCTCAAGATAGTGGTCTGAAGGCAGCAGCAGCCAAGCGTCCTGCAGAGGTGGGTATGATTTCCTCTGTGCTGCCAGGAGCGGCCCAGCAAGGGGCTCCTAGCTGCCAGTCCTCACCAGGCTGGGGAGGGACAGGACTTCCTCTTTCCCTACATGGCCCTTCTCAAGAGGGGTCCAGACCCATCTCCAGGGATCTCTCCCTGCTGCAGGAAGTTTTGGGCTGGGAAGGAGCTCTGGAACTTCCTACAAGGACCTAGCTGCTTGTCCCGGTCAGGCTGGGGAGGGACAGGATTTCCTCTTCCTCTGCACAGCTGCTCTTCAGTACCTCTCCCAGATGCAGAAAGCTCTGCACCCTCCCTCCACACGCACTCACTTCCTTCCCCCATCACTCTGCAACTGCAGGTGGAGGAGTCACTTTACAGGGTGAGTGCCTCCCCTCCCCCACTTCCAGATGCAATTATTAGCTTGTTTCAATAAAATAAAGGTCACGTGAACTTCACAGAATTTATTGATGGACACTTTACAGCAGCAAATAACACTCAGAGTTCAACTCCCTGCTTAATAGATATGGGCATCTGATATGGTTTTGTAGGGTAGTGATCTCCATTGGTAGTCTCATACTTGAGAACCACAGCCTTAAGTTAACAAAAGCAAGTAAAAAAAAAAGTTCTGGTTCCTAATGTCATTAATTGAATGTCAACATGGAGCATCCAGCAACTGCGTCTTTCCTCATTCCGTCTCTACGCTGAAAACACCTGTTCGTGTTTAGACACAGCTCTCTCTACATCCACTGAGTTCGTTGGAATTGTCAGACAGTGCCGAGCTAGCATTGCGAAGTGGGGGATTCAGCTTTCCCCTGAGTTTCAAAACTGTAGCAAAGGCAAACTGCAGTCCGCTTCTTTTGTAGTATTTTTGTAAGCAGGAATCTCCAGCCTACAATACTTGTCAAAGCCAGAAATTGCATTAGGCGAAATAAATCCACCATCAACAGGTGCATTTGTGCAAGGTCAAACATACACCCAACTTTTAAGAACCCTGCTGAATGTTGTTGAAACTTCTGAGCAGTTTTTGCTACATTGCTTGACTCTTCCCCATAGCAGTAGTATTGTCTGAGCTTCTTTGCCATGCAAGAAAACACCTGCTGAGCACTGGCATTTAACTCTGCATTGTCAGAATGATTTTCATTTGATTGTGCTTCAGCTCAGAACAGTACATCCATTACTTTGTTGTACACTTGGAGGACTGTGACAGGTCAAGATTCCAACCAAGTGATTAAATCCATCAGTCCTGTGGCATTCTTGGCAATGAACTGAACTTCCTCATTCAGCTGAGTATTGTTTAGAAGGGTTGAAAGTTCTGTTAAAACCTGCATTTTCAGTGTCAGTCTGAGCTCTTCTGAGATGAACTCAGAGTAGTATATCAGGTGAGCTGCATGGTATTGTACAGCCTCAAATCAGGAATTTCAACAAGTAAGTACCAGCTCTGGAGGAAGTTCAATTTTTTGTTCGCCAATTTCAGTCATTGGCGCAATGTGCTGCCTGTATCACAGTTTGCGGCCAGGGCAGCATTTAAAGATATTTTAATGTAGCTGACCAGTTTATCAACTTTACCTAACTCACATCTCCACAGCTCTCTGACAAGACAAATTACATGTCCTTACATGTAATATGGACAGCATTTGGCATTAGACTTTGGTGAATAGATTTGAAAGATTTCATCATGTAAGTTGCATTTTCGCTTATGAAACAGATACTTTGACAAAGGTCACACCATATTTTGAAATGGTTTTAATTATCGCTTGAGAAACTCTAGCGTAGTTAACAGCATTCAAGTAAATGCAGTTGGCAAGCACTGTTAGCTTTTCTGTCTGTACATCTTTGACCTTGTCAGAAATAAAATCAAACAGAACATGCAGTACATAGTTGTCTTGCTCAACTGTGGACTCATCCGAAATAACTGCAAAAGACTCACATGAGTTAATTTGATACTTCACCTCCTCAAAATGTACAGCAAAAACCTTTGGAAGGTAGTCCTGTCGTAACTTATTCGCAGTTGGTAAGCAAATGGCATTTTAGGGGATCAAGTTTTTCCAACAGGATATTAGCATTTGCAAATGCATTCACAAGTTCCATTCTAGCAAAATGATGAGTCTCAGAGCTCTGTCATCTTCTTAAAAAGAGATGAAATTGTTTTTTTAACTTTTCGTTTACCAGCAATGCACGATCCGAAGCCCTCTTTCTGCCCTGATGGGTTTCCAAGTCTAAGTGGCGCTGAACCATTGCCTGACATGTGTGATCTAACAAAACATTGCAGCCTGTACAAAATAGTTTGTCACCATCAGCATGTAGAATTTGGCTTCCAAATTCTTTCACATGATCCGCTGCAGTAATGATTTTAGAGGTTTTTGATTTACTTTGGACACTCATTTTAAACTTGTAATTTCACCTGTCTTCCAGTAGGATGCCAATTGAGATCACTATTCTACAAAACCACCCCACTGTTCATATCTACCAATCAGTGAGTTGAGCCCTGAGTGTGATTCACTGCTGTAAAGTGTCAATCAAAAAAATTCTCTCAAGTTCTTCATCTTTCTTTTTATTTTTATTGAAACATGCTAATAATTGCATCTGGAAGGGAGGGCAGTTCTCTGTTCAACGACCCCTCCACCCGCAGCTGCAAAACGACAGAGACAGGAAGCAAGTGGGGTTGGTTAAAGGGGGGCAGAGCTACCTGCACCCAAGAGAGATACCCAAAAGCAGGCCTGCAGGGAAAGAGGAAGTCCTGTCCCGCCCCAGCTGGCTGGGACCAGCAGCCCCTTGCTGGGGCACCCACAACACAGGGGAGATTGGACCCGCCTCCTCCGGCTGCAGGAATCGCTGGAGCTCCTACCCAGTCCCCAAGCTTTCTGCAGCAGGGGAAGGTACCCAGAGGTGGGTCTGATGTCCTCCCCAAGAACAGCCGTGCAGGGAAAGGACAAGTCCTGGCCCTCTCAGCCCAGCCAGGATTCTCAGCTAGGCGCCCCTGGTTGGGGCATTCCCAGCAGGATGGGGGAGAGCAAACTCACCTCACCAAGTCTCCTCCAGCTGCAGGAACCTCCAAGGCTGCTGTCCAGCCCCAGAGATTCCTGCAGCAGGGGGAGGCACTCAGAGGCAGGTCTTATCCTCTCCTCCCCACCCAAGAGAAGCCATGCAGAGGAAGGACAAGTCCAGGACTTGCAGCTAGGAGACCCCAGGCTGGGGCTGAGGCACTCCCAGCAGCATGGGAGAGATCAGATTTCATGGGGAAGGGTTTATTTCATGACACGTTTTTCACTACCGTTAAATTTGTTGGGCCCTAAATATAGCCTATTCCTACATAAGTTAAAGAATTAAGCTTCCGTACTATTGTAACATCAAAACAGGACCAAATAATTCAGATATAAATAGCAGTAGGGTAAAAATTCAGGTAATTTCCCCTCATGGGAAAATATTTCAGAGATTCTTCTCATTAAGCAACCTTGTAAATTTCTAATTGCAGAAGTCAAAATCTACATGGCTTTAGTAGGAATAACAATGTGTAGTCCTGCAACAGACAGAGCGTGTCAGACTGGAAAAGTCACAAGTTTTTTTCTGACATTACTATTCTATAATATAAATGAAGCCATGGAAAATGTGACTGCACAACAGATAAACACAATCATTGGGATCTGGTTCAGAGTACTAATCCAGTATCTCAGATTACAAAAGCGTGTACAGGTAAATACAAAGCATCTCTCTCCAACGACCATTAACTGTGAAATACACACACATGCGCCTCACAAGTAATAACAGGTTGCAGAAAATTTCAGTTTACAAAATTTTGGCTTCATCTACTTAGTGTCTACTTATTTCAAAATGAAGTGATAGGTACTAAAAAATAAAGACAGATACACACAGAGACTTGACATAGCTAGATTTAAAAAAAAAAAACTTACCATTTTTTTGGGTTTAACTTTGGTTTGTTTCCATTTTTCCTGTTGATAACATTAATTTTTCCATTTTCTAGTTTAACTCCATCCAATCTGTAAGGCATAAATATTATATGTTACGTCAGCTATCATATGTTACTGATAATCGCTATATTGATAAGGAAAAATAGGTTTGAAATTTAGTACCACTTAGTATAACATTGTGACCATAAATGAAAGGACAACAAATGCACTTCACAGAAACCTAGGAAGTCTATTAAGAAACTGATTGATCCTTCAGCATAGATATGAAAGATACATGAAAAGGGATTGCGAGACATCTCTCTACTACTTAACTACTCCTATTTATTTATCCTGGTCCAAGTGACAGCTGGGCTATACCGGAGTAGGCTTAACCATCTACATGGTGTTTGCTCCTTCTGGGCCATACTTTGAGGAGGTATTGATTACCTTGAATGGCAAGAGATGTATAGTGTTAGAGATATGCTATGAGGGTTAATTTGTGAATTGGGTGAACACAAATGGCAGCTTTATTAGAAGGCTGAGGGACATTTTTGTTTTTAAAATGTCTGGGCTCTGCCCTGGCTGTTCTTTTATGTGCACCCAGCTGTGGTAACTGCTTCCTTTTTATGACCATCACAGAATGGCTGAGAAAGTTAAACAAAGAAGTTAAAAATACAGAGTGGGGGAAATTAGTTTACAAGGGTTTACTGTCCTCAATCCTTTTGATGATGATGGTACAGAGAGACACAAGACAGAAAAATAGTATCATGCAGAAATTTGTACAATAGCAGAGATGTTCAATCTCAACTCCACTGGTTTCATCTTGTAATATTATCAGAAATACAAGGCATCCGTTAACAGGGTTCCAGTTCTTTGCTTCATATTGTTTAATGCAAAGTCTGCAGCATCACCCATGCAAAGATCAGCATCAACCACAGATGAGAGCCATGATTTTATATGCATCACACAAAGGACGAAACATATGGCTCAGTCTGAGACAAGGAGTTATCTGGAAAGCTACATTATTTGCATCTAAACTCAAACACAGGAAGTCCCCATCTCAAAACAGAGTAGAATGTATATATCTTGTACAAGTTTCCCAGAATAGGATTAAGATGAGACTAGTGCTGATGTACAGCACTTCCTGCACCAGAGAAGGCCTAGTGGCTCAGTTGGTAACACACTGCTTTAGTTGAAGAGCAATCTCACAATTCTTTTTTCATAGAACCCTCAGTTGCATTACTTAAGAGTTGCTCACACTTTCTCTTAGAGAAGTGTCAGAATAAGCTGACCTCATAAACTCCTTTTAAGACGTGCTGTGGGTCTGTGAAATGTGGGGAAGTGGCAAATAGAAACAAACTGGGAGTCCTGTCAGCCCAAACCACATTGGTAGTTAAAACCCTTCCATTTTCTAGACAAGCTTATATATGGTCAAAAAGGGAGAAAAAGCAAGCACAACTAAAGTGGATACTGACAAAGAAAAAATTGCAACACACCTTACACTTAAATTGCTGAGACCAAATTTCTTTGCAGCACCTTGCAACATTTTTATGGGGTTGACTTCTTCACCAATAACTTTGCCTTTTTTAGAAGGCTTGGGTTTGTTCTTCTCTCTTTGATTTACTACATGCACTTGATTACTCCTGTAAACCTCAAATGCAGACTTTCCATTAACATCTCCACTGAAACTCATTTTATTAAGGTTAGAAATTAGGGTATCTTGATAGTCTTCTGTTTTTTCCTTATACAACATTCTTGGTTTGTAACCATGAGTCAAAAGATCACAAGTGTCCATGTATATGAACTGCAGAAGGTATGTAAACAAATCTTGATGAACCTTCTCTATCATAAAGAGATCACATCCTACAGCATCTTCATCTTTACGACAGACATCTGGAGAGTCTAGTCGATTGTCATCTGAAATGAACAGCTTTCTGAAGAAGTCAGAACGCATGGCCAAGATGTACTTGTGCGCAGGGATCATCCTAGTGCCGATCTGAAAAGTCACATCATGGATGTTGTCCATTTCATCTGTTTCCCCTAACAATTTGCCAAAATCCTCAATGAAACTTGATGATGACACACTTGGAATTTCATATAGGCTATAAAGACAAATAGTTATTTTTTATTTGGTTGAATTTTAAATTCTATCATGACAGGTTTTTTTAAAATGAAGAACCTACATTTTTGGCTATTATACATTACTATTCAAAGTTTCATACTGTATTCTTTAATACAAAGAAAATTCCTAAACTGATGAAAAGTGCTATATAAAGGCTAGATATTATTACGCAATATCATATATACATACATCTCCTGTGACATTTTTCTAAAGCACCAAATATCACATTTTTCTCTTTATAAATATAAAGCCAGACATTTTTGTATGAAGTTATCAGCAGTGTTAGTACTTTGCATGCTACCCATGTCATTTTTTCCTGCAAGGAAGTGCTTAAAGTAACTCAGAAATGTAAGAATCTTTGACATGCTGCATACTGAAGTCCAAAACAAAAATTCATGTTAAACAATATGCTAGATATTCTAAAATCTAACATGAGAGTGCAAGGAGCAGTGCATCTTTCAATGTTTCATTTACTCCAACTTTATTTCAAAGATTTAAGTTTTTGTTTAATTTAAAAAATAGATTACTTCTGCCTTTCAGTTTCTTGTATTACAGGGCATCTCTGAGAAGTATGGAACCTATATGTTAAGAAGGATTTCCATGACACTTTATGCAATGGAGAGTTAAAGTACATTAGAAGGTAGGTTTTAAAGGGGACTTGATTATAAGTGTTTGGCTTGAACATTTTGCCTTTGGATAAACTAGGGCTGGCCTACACCCAAAACTTACGTAGGTCTACCTACATCGTTCGGGGCGGGGGGGGGGTGGAGGGAGGGGGAAAAAAAAAAATCACACCTCTAAAACATAGTTAATCTGATCTAAGCACTGTGTACACTGTGGCTAGACCAATGGAAGAATTATTTTGTCAACCTAGTTACTGCCATCTCAGAGAGATGGATTCACTACAGCAACAAAAGAACCCTCTGTCACTGTAGTATGTGTCTATACTGCAAAGTTTCTAGTGTAGACATTCCCTGATTAATGGCTTTTTGCCTAAACAACTTCTACGTAGCTGTCTACAAATAAAGTGCTAAGCCAGGATGACCATATTTACTATGATCTCTTCAGTAGCCAAAGATGGTTCTCTGTAAAACAGAAATTTTGATTGAAACTGAAGACACAAGTCTGTCAATGGAACAGAAAAATGCTTTACACCCACACCCTCCACAGTACTTTCAGCAATTGAAGTTACAGCCATAGATATCTGAAATATACCTTGTTTTAGGATCTGACTGTAAAACAGCAAAGTTACATCCATTAGGATCTGTGGTAACACTAACGCCTCTGTGGACAAAAGCAAGCTTCTCAAGTCGAATTCTTTCATATACACTGTTTGTATCATAGTGACAAGACACATCATATGAGGAATTCTGAAGACTTGATACACCCTCTGTTAAAAAAGAGATGTTGGAAAAACACGGAAAGGTCAAACTAATTAAGATTTAACTGATAAAACAAAGGACAAAATTAATTACTGGTGTGAGTCCATTGAGTTGGGGTCAACAGAGTTACAACTGAGATCAGACTGAAGACTTTGGCCCAAACAGCATTGACTTCAATCAGGAATGGCACGGCTAAAGAGATAAGCCTACCTAGATTCTGATCCCTGGACTTGGGAGATCTCCCACCCAATGAGTACTCATCCAACCCAAACCTCCTCATTTTGTGAGATCTGGCGATATCACATGCAAGATGGCATGGCTATGGATTAAATGAAGCATACTCTGCTTTTTCTATTGTACTTCAGTTACAACACTAGTAAGATATAGTACACAAAATGTCCCTTTTGTATTTTCATGGTATATCTTCACTTTGGAAAACTTCAAAACAAAAATTATTTTATTCATTATAAATTGATGGCAGGTGAATTCTGAATAATGAATATTGGAAAATATTATTAAGATATTTCTTTCCATTTCTGCTTAAAAAGATATTAAAATTATGTGCTTCTTAAATTGTAGTCTTAGGTAGAATGCAGAGAACACTATTAATAAGCAATAAACAAAATGAAAATCTTTCTACCTTTATAAGGTCACCAGTCCAGCACAAGGACAGGGAGAGTGAACCCAAGACTACAAAGGCCTTTGGTTCAACATCTATCAAGAATAAAGATATTTTAGTGCATTATTGTAAGACCAGCCCAGCAGCAAGACCAGTGCACCATACGCTGCTATGTGGAAGGTCCAAATTAAACAGATTCCCTTGTTCTGACACTTTACAGGGCTAGGAGAACAGAGATGAGGAGGAAGAATTACCATTCACATGTGACTTTCTTGAAAAGTAGAGAAACAAAAAAGGAAAACTGATGGGCTAACTCAGAGTTTTGAGGAGGGAAGGGAAGACCTTGCAATGAAGGAATGCAAGATTGGAGGTTTAAAACTGAAATTATAAATTGGAAATTAAGGTCCTGGAAATGTGATGTAGCCATTCATCCGTAGGCCATAAAAATCCAAACCCACCCAGCTTGGCGGGGACAAAGCAGTTACCATCTGTGGACTTTCAGTTGGTCCATGTGAACAGAGCTGATTTTTTCAATCAATTCCTATGGAACAGGTGTTTCCAATTACAAAAAACAACTTCCTAATACCGAGACCCTTAGTCAGCAGATTCAGCTAAGAATACAAGGACTGAATTGTTTTGGAAACTGAACTGCCTGCTGATCTATATTAGCAGTCTCTATGAAACAAGATTAAGTTACCCTAGCAGGGCAATGTGAGGAAGCACATACTCTTTTCACTTGAATCAATTCTTTACTGACAGGAGGACCTAGTTTCCCAATGCTGTACATCCAGTACATTTCAGGATCACTAACATTCACATAAATGTTGGACACCTATGATCCTGTTCACCACGAGTTATTCAGGATACAGCTTGTGCACCAGAAGGTCACTGACAACTGAGAGAGACAAGTTAAACTGAACATGGCGGAGAAAACAAAAAACAATAGCAAAAAACTAAACTAGCTGAACAGTGCCAAGTCTCTCCTATTTCTTGTATCTATCTGTCAGTCATGAAGGAAGTAGAGATAGTCAATCTGCCTGATCTATTAGTAGTATGTGATGGGCTAAGGGAAAATTCCCTCTCCCATTACAAAACCTGAAAAAAATTACAAATGCACCTCTACCTCAATATAACACTGTCCTCGGGAGCCAAAAAATCTTACCGCGTTATAGGTGAAACCGCGTTATATCGCACTTACTTCGATCCACCGGAGTGTGCAGCCCCACCCCACCGGAGCGCTGCTTTACCGCGTTATATCCAAATTCATGTTATATCGGATTGCGTTATATCGGGGTATAGGTATATTGGGTGAGAGGAGAGGAGAGAGAGGGAATGTAAAGATATTTATTGAATTAGAAATAGGTTGTAAAATTTAACTAACCTTTCTTTTCAGAAGTTTTTTTCTCTCCTTCTACCCACTTTCCTGTAAAGGCGTCACCATCCTGTGTGACAAACATTATTTCATTCCTATTTAAAGCAACATCAGACATGAAGACTTGGCGGCCATAGACCCATCGACACTGCTTCATAGGACTGTTGGATGACTTCCAGCAAAACACCTAAAATATGAAGGGGGGGAGGAGTGTTTAGAGAATTTAGAAACCTACAGAAAAAAGCAACTCACAGTGATGTGCACTACAGCATTATTAAACCAGAAGCACATGTCATCTCAAAATTATTGAGGAACAGAGGGGAGATTATGAATTTTTAACAATGTAAGATTATTTGGAATGAATGATTTATTTCACTGTGAGCAGTAAAGGAAGATGCTTGGATATCAAAAGTTACCTGTCCATTAAGGCTTCTTTTTAAAACACTTCTCTACTAGATAACTTACCTTGTTTTGATGTTCTTACCTACAATTTTTAGTTTCAAGTACCATTCTAAAAAGGTAGGAGTCTACTGTCGCTATCTGCATTTTTAGAATAAAGCAGCAGAAAACTGAAGTAATGACTATGAAGTAGCTAAATTATGAAGCAATTAGGATTCCAGCTGTACTTTCCCTCTTTCTTCTTGCACTTCAATAGAACCCAAATGAAATATCTTGTTCAAGGAGAACCAGAAATATACCAGTCTTTAATGAGGGCAATTCCTATCAAATGACAAGTTGATTCCACCTCTCAGTTATTTAGATACATTTGTCTTCTAGTTCCTTTACTTCTAACACAAGACAACATTCAAAGATATCTATTATAAGAACAAAGATAGTCTAAAAAACACAATATACCTGCTTTTAACTATCAGACTAGCAACACCAAAAAAAACCTCAATGTTGTTTTAAACTTTAAGAAGATAAAAACATAAGAATGGTATGACCCAGTACAGTCAACGGCCTACTAGGCCAATATTCTGTCTTCTGACAGTAGCCAGTGCCAGAGGGAATGAACAGAACAGGGCAATTATTGAGCAATCCATCCAGTCATCTAATCCCAGCTTCTGGCAGTCAGAGGCTTACAGACACCCAGAGCATGGGATAATGTCTTGGCTAATAGCACTGATGGACCTATCCTCCATGAACTTATCTAATTCTTTTTTGAACTCTGTTATAGTTTTCACCTTCACAATATCCCCTAGCAATGAGTTCCACAGGTTGATGGTGCATTGTGTGAAGAAGTACTTACTTATGTTTTTGTTAAACTTTCTGCCCATTAATTTGACTGGGTGACCTCAAGTTCCTGTGTTATGCGAAGGGATAAATAACACTTCTTTATCACCTTCTCCACACCTTTCATGATTTTATAGATCTCTATCATATCTACTCTTGGTCGCCTCTTTTCAAAACTGACCAGTCCCCATTTTTAAATCTCTCCTTATATGGAAGCTGTTCCATATATCCAATCATTTTTGTTGCCCTTCTCTGCACGTTTTCCAACTCTAATATATCTTTTTTGACATAGGGCAAGTAGAATAGCAAGCTGTATTAAAGGTATGGGTGTCCCATGGATTTATACAGTGGTATTATGCTATTTTCTGTCTTATCTATCCCCTTCCTAATTGTTCCTAACATTCTGCTAGCTTTCTTGATTGCCACTGCACATGGAGCGGATGTTTTCAGAGAACTATCCACAATGACTCCAAAATCTCTTTCTTAAGTGGGAACAGCTACCCAACATTTTGTATGTAAAGTTAGGATTATGTTTTCCAATATACATTACTTTGCATTTATCAACATGAAATTCATCTGCTATTTTGTTGCCCAATCACCCACGTTTGTGAGATCCCTTTGTAACTGTACACAGTCAGCTTTGGACTTAATCTATTTTGAGCAATTTTGTATCATCTGCAAATTTTGCCACTTCACTGTTCACCCCTTTTTCGAGATAATTTATGAATATGTTGAACAGCACAGGTATCAGTACAGAACCTTGGGGGAACCCCACTATTTCTCTCTCTCCTTTGTGAAAAAATGACCCTTTTAACCAGTTACTGATCCATGAGAGGACCTTCCCTCTTATTCTGTGACTGCTTACTTTGCTTAAGATCCTTTGGCATGTGACCTTGTCAAAAGCTTTTTGATAGTTCAAGTACACTATATCAACTGGATCATTCTTGTCCACATGCTTGTAGACTGCCTCAAAGAATTCTAATAGATTGGTGAGGCATGATTTCCGTTTACAAAAGCCATGTTGACTCTTCCTGATCATATTGTGTTCATCTATGTGTCTGATAATTCTGTTCTTTACTACAGTTGTAACCAATGTGCCTGGTACTGAAGTTAGGGTACTGGCCTGTAATTACCAGGATTGCCTCTGGAACCTTTTATAAAAGTCAGCATTCACATCCAGTCACTGGTACAGACGCTGATTTAAGTGACAGGTTTCATACTGCAGTTAATAGTTTTGCTATTTCATATTTGAGTTACTTCAGAACTCTTGGGTGAATACCATCTGGTCCTTATTATTGTTACATTTATCAATTTGTTCCCAAATCTCCTCTGTTGACGCCTCAATCTGAGACAGTTCCTCAGATCTGTCAACTCAAAAAAATGGCTCAGCTGTAGGAATCTCCCTCACATTCAGTGCAGTGAAGATCAACGCAAAGAATTCATTTCACTCTCCACAACCTTCTCTTCCTTGAGTGCTCCTTCAGCACTTCGATCGTTCAGTTTTATACAGGCCAAGATTACAAAGCAGAATCAGAGATCTGGTTATGATCAAAGATTACCCCGGAACATATTTAAGGTAGGACAGATTACAGAACTGCAGGTGGGGGAAAGGGGCAGGTGTGACACTCTGTACCCCTATGGTTCACCTCGTTTACAAGACTATGGTAAATTCTGTACAAAGTATGGCTTGTGAGGCATCATTCAAAAACTCAATTTGCTGATCATTATTCTCCTGGTAAAATATGTGTCACCATCGTATGTAAAGTTATAAGAGTCCTCTGTATGGTATTACTAAGACATGTCACAAGTCTGGGGAGCAGTCATAAATCCCAGAGACAAAAGACTCACCAAAATCTCAGCCAGGTGTCAAAAAAATCAAATGAACCATCTCATGGTTAAGTGGACAATCTTTAATAGGAAAGAGGGTGTGTGGGTGGAAAAAAAAAAAAAAAATCTACATCTCGACAAAAAAGCTGCTTGGGTTTCCCGTCTACACAGACTTTTTGCCACCTGAACCTCAGGTGGAAATGTTTCTCAAAGAAGAGAAAGAACTATGAGAAGGGAGATTAGATGCCCTAAATCCTTTCCTTTTCTCACTAGCTATGGCATCGACAACACCTGAAGAAAAATGAAGTGACATTAGATTAGGGGAGGGATCCTGACTGCAAGAAATTCAATCAGTAAACTTGCTGAAACGTGTTGAAAGAAACCTATGCTTTGAATTCACTTAGCTTGTTAGAAGTAATATGCAACTAATGCCTAACTTATTTTCTTGTAACCAATAATGACTTTTATGCCTCATTACTAGTAATCACTTAAAATCTATCTTTCTATAGTTAATACATTTGTTTTATTGTTTTATCTGAAGCAGTATGATTGGATTGAAGTGTTTGGGAAACTCCATTTGAGATAACAGGATTTGTGCATATCATTTTCTGTTAATAAAATGACAGACTTTATATGAGCTTGTATTGTCCAGCAGAGCTGGGCAGTACACGACGTACATTTCTGGGGAAAGTCTGGGACCGGGAATTTGCTGGTGTTCCTTTACAGTGTAATTCAAAAGTGACTGGTAATAGCACTGATATACTATAACTGGGAATAAATTACATGCTGGAGGCTGTGTGCAACCAGACCAGAAGTGGTAGCTCTCACAGCAAAGCAGTGTAAAATGCACCCAAGCCTTGGAGAACTGAGGGGATACAGCTGTTCATCGGTCCAGATTGTACCCCGGGTAATGTCACCGAGGGGGGGAGAGCTCAGTGGTTTGAGCATTGGACTGCTAAACCCAGGGTTGTGAGTTCAATCCTTGAGGGGGCCACGTAGGGATCTGAGGCAAAAATCTGTCTGGGGATTGGTCCTGCTTTGAGCAGGGGATTGGACTAGATGACCTCATGAAGTCCCTTCCAACCCTGATATTCTATGATTCTATGGGAAGAAGCTGTGCAGCAAATTTTTTTTTTCCTTAAGTACTGCATGAGGAGAGGGGAGATAAGGCCAGACGACCAACTATCGATTCAGTGCTGGAAAGCATGAGAGGGTCCCCCTCCCTTCCAAGCAGTCATTTGCAATATTTGTGCCTAAGACAACCTTGATACTCACAAAACTACCAGTTTCCATTTTACTTGTGTAGTAAGTGAAGGCCCTAATGAAGGCCCAGTATGAGGCCTGAACCAAACTAAAGTAATGGTCAAGACTTTGCTAATATAAAGCAAAGTTAAGTTGTGAGCAAGAGGCAGGCCCTGCTCACAGAAGCTGGCAAGAAAAGGGCTGATGTTGCATAAATATATATTCATCTTGCATAATTAAATTATAAACATGGTACCAAGATACACTATGCTGGAACATTCCACAGATAACATGGAACAGGCCGACCCATCCCAATGACAGGGGCAAAAGAGTAAAATGATGGATAGAGTTGTTTTGATCGAACCAACAGGTAACAAGGTGCGAGGCGGCACCTTACTACGTAGCGGGGTTGTACCTTGCTACATGAAGGGATTGCACCTCAATACGTCAGGAGTGATGTGTAACTTGTTTGTACCTGTGTATAAAAATGTATCCATGGGGTGGTGTCTTGGTCCAGCCGAGCGGGCAGTGGAAAGTCCCGCCACTGACTGAGCTGAGTCCATTGCCGAGCGGCACTTTCTAGCAGTATGCCCGGTAGACTAAGTAATCTACGGGGAACTGAAATTGTGTCAGGGTTGCAATAAACCTGTCCGAGGTACCTTGTACCTTACTAGACTCTGTGGTCATTGGGGGTTCTCGTCAGGTTTGCTGTGTCAGCTATCTGCGCAGAGCTGGGGCAGCACACAGAGGGAACACACGCATGCAGCCGAGTGATATCAACAGGAGAAAGCAGAAGCACCACACCGGTAGCATCTGACAACAACTTGCACACTATCTGGCGTAAACTGGCATAACACCACTGAAGTAAACAGAGCTATGCGGTTTGTATTGGTCCAGCATCTCTAGGAATTAGAAGATATTGCAGCCACACAGGTAATCCCACAGGCCAAGTAACTTTACGAGTCACATGGCTTACAGCATGCATCTGCACACACATGAATGTCTTGACAAAATAAACTCCATTTGACAAAATATTACCATCTAATTTGAAAGACTAGATGCACCTATCAAAAATCTGCTTTATCCTATAAAAAGAGCTCAGTCACGTTGCAAAAATGAAGAGCAAAAATGCAGAGAGGAACACCAGTTCAGTTCTGTCCCCTTTATTTTCATGTGCTAACACAATTTTAGATTTCTCTTCCATGCAGCATTTTCATTAAACAAAAACTTTACAAACACCACTAGATGGTGCCACAAGTTTAGAACTTACAATGAACTAATTCCAGGATGCTTTGAGTTTTGAGGGTTTCTAGGAAGAGTTGCTATAATATGGAAAGCTTTAGTAAATTCTTCTGCATTTTCACACTAACGAGAACATACAATTGTCCGCAATTAAACATATATACTAGTCCATTCATTGGCTATGGCATGTAAATTTTTAAGTGTGGTCAGACATACTTTACATTGTATCTCTAAGGTAATGGTTTTAAGGTGGGCTGTAGTCACACTTGGAAACAGAAGAGACACAAACAGCGATTCTAGCCTGTTGTACACTATTGTACTGGTTCGTGCGAGAGTATCAACCGTATCTTGGAGGAACACTGGCAGCTGCGCACAAGAGGGATGGACATTTTCAGATAATATTGGCCTCTCTTAACATGGCAATTTAGACCAACATCTGACAAATATTAAGTGTAACATCACGCACTTGAGGCAAACAATGAACACAGAACAAAAAAATTAAGGACTTAAAAACCAGTGGCCCACAGTTAAGTAACTATTAATTCCCTCAATATCATACCCAGGCCATCAGGTTCTTTTTCCAGTGACTCGCTCACATTGCTGTCAGACTGAAAGTGATGTGGAACAAGCAGCCAGTTCTGTGATGAAATAGAAGGGATGGCAGGAATGGAGAAGACAGATTGCAAAGAAAGTACAAGCCAGGGCAGAGGAGTTCTTAGATAACTGTTCTTTGGGTTATCTTTGATGAATTTTTCAGAAGATGACATCCACTCAGAATTCAGATGCCATCCTTCTCCCATACCAAAAAGAGAATTCTACGCAGAAAAGTTAAAATACACTGGGGAGCCCCAGTAGTTCTGTTCTCAATTTACCTAGCCCTTCGATATACCTCTTGTTTCAAAAGAAATAATACATTAGGCAGACAACTTACTCGTCCAGCTTCATCCAGGGCAAGAATGCAAGTCTTTTGACCCCCATTTTCTTTGAGATGCTGAGGATCCATCTTGTATTCCAAATATCCCCCATTAACAAGAACCTTTTTTAGGTTCAGCTGTCTGAATGAACACAAAAGGAACGATAACATTAATATTTCTCCTACAAATCCATTAACATGTATATACAAGTGTCACAAAAATTGAGATTTTACATTTAGAGAATCACTTTAAAAAGCAGCTAAGGTAACATACACAGTTTATTGTTATTGTGATTAATTTTCCCTTGTGATACATTTACCAGTCCTCAAAAACAGAATATTCTCATGGCTTGAGACAGACAGTAGTTGTCTCATGTCCATCCATTCTTCAAAATAGGTTAACTTCATCTCCACAGGGAGAATACCCTCCCTATTGTAAAGAACTGATTGACAAGTCAAAAAATATGAAAATAAACCTCAAGCTCAAGACCCCAGGATAGAATTACACGGTCTTGTACAGCTAGGCACATTAGACTTTTTTTAAGTTTCTTCTGTTGAAAAAAAAAAAAAAAAAAAAAAAAAATCATCACCACACAGCACAGTATGAGAACAACAAAATTAGTTACCAATTCATCTTTCCTTTTTGTTCTGATCCATATGACCAACCTCACCCAGATAGAAAGAAGTAAAAAAGACTCCCCTTAGCCTTTCCCAGTAGGCAGATTGGCACCCAAAGATTCTACATGATGACTAAACTGGGCCGGCAGCAGCAGTTTGGATGTGTGAGAGGAGGCTCAGGGTTAGGGCAGGGGTTGCAGTGGGGAGGTGAGAAGGGGGTGGGGGGGGGCATGGAGCGGGTCTCGGAGGGAGGGGAGGCCTCCCCAGCTCCAACTGGCATGTCCCTGCAGCTCCTAGGTGGAGGGGCCTGCACCCACACACCAGAGCACCCCGGCCCAAGTTTTGGGGTATATAGTAAAAGTCCTGGACAGGTCACAGGCCTTGAATTTTTATTTACTACCTGTGACCTGTCCATGGCTTTTACTAAAAATACCTGTGACTAAAAGATAGCCTTACTTATAGTTTTGACAGACTCCTGAAAACATTAGAATGCAACATACTGAACTTTATACACTGAACGATCCATCTTCCTCTAGCTTCAATAGTTTATACCCATCACCCATTAATTAAAACTTAATTATTTAAAAATCTATACTTCATCTTTACAGAATTCATCAAGTTTCTGGGTGGATAAAATTGATTAAAAAAAACAAAAATCAGATTCTTTTAAATTTAAATACTTTTCTTTTAAAAAATAAACCTGTTAAAATAAAAATTTAAAATTATGACAATTATTAAAATCATTTCAGTAAATAAAAATATGCATTAATAAGCCCTCCTCAAGTTTTAAACGAGTCAAAGGGTGTTGCTTTACTTATATACAAAAATCAGGGGAAAAAAATCTTTAACTTTTGAGCTTAACTTTATGTATGTGTCACAATATCATGTGCTGCATTATGTATCTACGTTATTTTCAGTTTTTACCACATAATGAATGCTAGTATGTATTTCTTCAAATGTCTTTCATTTTGTTGGGCAGAAAAGCTTTTTCCTTAATTACTTTTGGTTTCAGTTCAGCTAGCAGGTCTAGAGATCCTATTTTCTTCATTTTGAATATAGTTAAAGTTGAGAAACCAATTGAGAGTTTAAAAAGCAGGAAAGCTTGTTTTGTTCTTCCATTCTATTAATAAAAGCCACGTGGTGGAGGATCAGATTCACTAATTCTAAGAACTTGAACAATACCATCCAGATTTTCAAAGGTTTTGAGGCACCTTAAGATACAGGATTTTCAAATACATCTAAACCAGTTAGGCTCCTAACTCTTTATTTCTGGTCACCATGGGTCAAGTTTTGAAGGTTCGGAGGTGCCTAACCTGCTTAGAGACCATTGGGATTTTCAGCAGCACCTAACTCCCATTGATTTAGGTGCATTTTAAGACACCAAAGAACCTTCACAAATCTGGCCCATGGTGACCAGAAAAAAAAAATCTATCAATTCAGTAACTACAGTTAATATCCCCCTTTGTTTATTAAATCAGTTTTAAATGTATCAGATTTTTATAAACTTACTTTCCTATCTACCTGGCACATTAAAGGTCAAATAAAACTCTTAAAATATTGTTTTTGTGCATATTATTTGAATTCCAATGTCCATCTACATTTAGATTGGCACAAATCCAAGTTAAAAAAGATCTAGTAAAGAAATGTGTCTAACATAAAAAAGTGTAAAATTAACAATCTGAATAAATATACGTTAAGCTATATAATTGCTTAAATAAATACGTATAGATATAGTGAAAACCTCCTGGTTAGCACAGATACCCGATCTATAATGTAAAGGCTACATTTGGTTGCAAATCTACATTTTTAATAGTTATACCAACCAATGAGAATTAACCTCTCTTTAGGAAAATAACTAAAAATCAGTGATTTAAGTCACTTTGATTTAAAGTAAATAAACCCTGACAAATTTTGAGACTAATTTCTTCTCCCTATCCTAAATTAGAAGGGATTTTAAAAGGGTTTACATATAAGTATGGAAGTTTCTCCACCATCATCAAATTGAGAAATAAGACTGAGGATTCAGAATGACAGCTGCTGGAAGGAAAAAATAAGAGTAAACCTTTTGGCTAGAACAAAAGGAAGCTTCTCTTAATGTTTTCCCCCTCTTCTGATTTTCCTGCATCTGCAACCTTCACAGATTTGTTTCGTTTAAATATTCAGTAATTGAAAGTATCCAATTATACATACTCTAATTTCTTGAAGCCTTTTTAACAGTTGTATTTTAACTCAGCTATTAGCATATGGCTATTTTACACACCTCAAAATACAAAATAAATCTGTTTATTAAAGAAACAAGACCAACCTTCAATGCCTCCACTAAATAAACAATTATATCAAGCCAAGCTCAAGAAGTCAAGGAAGAAACTTTAAAGGTGACCAGGTATATATCACTTCTTGAAAACGAGCATCCCTCCTCCAAATCTCTTCCGAAATAGTTTGAAAAAAGAAAAAACAGAGTGAAAAGAGTATTGTACTTCCCCTTAAAGGAAAAAATACATACTTGGAAGCCATCTTCTTGCACTGATAGTCTGCGAGCAAGTAAATATCCCCTCTTTCAGTAACACATACTGTAGCACCATCACTTGCAGCAACTAAGGATACGGTGATGTCCTTATGATGCAAAGCAGAGACTTGGCGAGGAGCAGTTACACACTTCTCTCCATTAGGATCCAGCAAATATCCTACAACAAAATACAAACCCCCTATATATGTTATTTGAGATTCATAATTATTTGTCATTTGATTTTGAGACCACTTCCCCATTCTCTCCTATAAATATTCCTGAAAAGCCAATTAAAATTTAATTTTTCTATGTTACCAACTCATCTTCACTATTATTAGGCAGAAACTAATCAAAAAGTACTTGTCATTTAGAGTCACAGTATCACAAAAATGAAGCTTTGAAAAAAAGATAATGGATTTCTGATCTACACAATCATAGACCATAGAAAGATAATTAAATATGTTTAGCCATTATAATCACACAACAACAGCTGCATTTATCTTGCTTACAACACTAAACTGAAAGTTCATTAGCAGGACAGATTATACTGTATAAACTCAATTTTATCTGATTATGGCAAGACCGTGATATTAGTTGACACATCACATCAACACAACCTCCATGTATCCATAACTTGTTATTGGCAGTGCCAAACCAGCTCCTGCTGCATGAACTGTCTCTGTTCAGAAATTGAACAAGCCTCTCTGTAAAGGCTCTTGTACCTAGTTGCAGGGAGGGTTTGTTTTTCCTAAATGGGTGGTGGGAGTGAATGGGAAGGATTCAGACACTCAATCCCACTCCTGTTTCCTACTTTTTAAGAAGAAAACTATTTTTAGACGTTACTAAAAGTCAGCTATTAATTACAGATGATATCTCTAAGCATATTATTGATGCCAGTCACCTTGATGAAGATACTCAGAGATTATAAATACATTTATTTTATTTTGTTTGCCTTTTTCCAGAATATATCCAGAACTCTACGTGCTTATTTTCAAACAATATTTTATAGCAAGCAAAAAAAAAAAAAAAAAAAAGTCTTCCACATTATTGCTAATTTGACTGTCCTTATATATTAGTAATAGCCATCACAATATTCCTTGTGCTACCATATTCACTAATCCTTCATCCCACCTCTTCCCCAAATACTCAAGAAAAGAAATGGATTTTGTGAGCAAGTCCAGCAGGTAGACAAATCCAGGCTTTGGCAACCATACTGTGTGGAGAAAATTTTAGAGCCACAAAGCCCCTTCTGGAGAACCCTTAAGAGGCTCCAAATTCAATTGATCAAGACTTTGGTAGTATTGTATATAGAGAGACACAGATACAGTCCCTTAAGTAAACATTGTTAATAACTATTAAAATAGATTTAAATTTATTTAAAATGCTAAAAATTGTCTAAATGATAAAAACCTGTGCAAGTCAGACATTAATATAAATACTGGCAAAGTTAAATATACCCCCAAAATAAATAAATGTTTCGGTCTTATTGTTTTTACAGTACTGGCGGGGGTTAGAAGACAGAGTTATTGAAAGAGTGACAATTTACACAAAGCTTCACTTCAACAACACTGTTGTAATTTAACCACCATACCTTCTCCCCCTTCCCTTTACTGACAATGTGGCTTATGACATCAGGCTCTGCTGTAGCAGGAGGAGTGACAGAAAGGATTGAGCCACATTGGTCTAGCACAGTGGCTCTCAAACTTTTTTTACTGGTGACCTCTTTCACATAGCAAGCCCCCCATTAAAATATATTAAAAAGTGTTTTTAATTTATAACGCCATTATAAATGCTGGAGGCAAAGTGGGGTTTGGAGTGGAGGTTGACAGCTCACGATCCCCCATGTAATAACCTTGCAACCCCCTGTTTGAGAATTCCTGGTCTAGCAAAAACAAGAATCCTACTCTATATCCCACTTATTGGAGCAACAGAAATTGTATTAGGGTATAATAAGAGGGCCATGAAATAGCATGGAAACACTATGAACTTAAATTTAAAGAACAGAACATGAGATATTTTCAAAATATTTCCTATTAATGACAATTTACTTATCAATAAAGGTTGTTTTTTATTCCCCAACAGTAATATACAAATTTTAACCACTGTTGCCTTGCTCCTACACAAGCGAGAATAAAAGCAGTTTCCAGAGAAGTGCCTAAGCTTCATGGTGTCAGCATACTACTGCATGTAAACACAAAGCACCCGGATTAGCTAACAAAACTTTTCAATCTGCACAGATGTAAACCTGGAGAAAGAGAAACTCAGTCTAAACACCAATATCTGTCTGAGGTTCTAAAGTGTTAAAATGTCAAAAATATTTCATTTCACACAGACCCTAACTATAAATGAAGTTCACTGCTATATGGTATGTTTAATAAGCTATCATCTTAACTCATCAAATCAAGACTTATTCTGGAAGCAAGAATAAAAGACAATTCTAGTAATGGCTTAGCTAAAACAGTAAACAAAAAACGCCACAATGCATATTCAGATATGTATCTTGCTTTTAAAAAGTTAGTAAGGATAAAAAATTGAGGTAATTCCCAATAGTATATTTACAGATCAGGGAAAGCTGGATATAGAACATAAAGAAGTGCCAACAGTGTGCCCAGTGCTGTGCACAACACAAGCACTCCTCTTGGGAAATTACAAATTTAAACAATGTAGTTTGCAGTGTTGTTATAGCTGTGCTGGTCTCAGGATATTAGAGAGACCAGGTAAATGAAGTAAAATCTTTTATTAGACCAACTTCTGTTGCTGAAAGAAGCAAGAGCAGCTCTTTGTAACTCAGAAGCTTGTGTCTTTCACCAACAGAAGTTGGTCCAATAAAAGATATTACCATGCCCACCTTGTCTCTCTAAATTTAAACAATGATATTCTGTATCCTGAAAGTCATCAGTGATAGGCCACACAAGATTCACAGAAGAGAAAGTTGGCCAAATAAATTTGAACAGTAAAGCTACATTTGACTGGCCCCACGCTTATCCTCAAGCATAAAAATAATCATTGACAGCAGTAAAAAGTGTGTGTTCTGGAGCAAGGGGATGATAAATGTTGGGTTATACTTATTAAGCTTCTTTTCTCAAACAGATGACAGCTTTTACTTTGAGTAACATTTTTAAAGGACAATTTTTATTTGATTCTTACCTAGCTGGCCACCGTTCAGTCCCATGGTATATACAGCTTCTCTAGTCCATAGCACTGTATGGAATCTGCCTGCAGCCACTCCAATAACCATTCTACCTTTCAGATTTTTTGCCTGAACCTACATATAAAAACAAAGATTTTCATATAAGTGTCAAATCCCAAGCAAATAAATTTGATGTGCATAAATCAGCTTCTTATCAACTGAAGTCCATACTAATTAAACTCTTAATGATTGTATTAGTTTCAGTGAAGATTTGGTATTAATAAAAGCAGGGTTCATTTCAAAAGTTAGTTAACTGAGACACTGTTCCACCAATGACAAAGATGAACAAGAAAAACCCAGTAAGTGTTAGCCTATTTCTCCCCCAGCCCACCACCACTTTGCTAGACCTAGAGCCATGCCACCTTGGGCTATCAACAGATTTCAGAAATAAGCAGGGTTAAGTTCAGTACTTAGGTAAAACAGCCAAAGAAAAATACAAGTTCTGTAAAAAAGTGGCTATTGGAATGCTTCACTCTGTTTATGTACCAGTGTCCTAGCACGCTGTAAGAGAGCATTTTGATGCTAGATTTCATCCATCAGATGGAAAGTGAAATTAAGATAATGACCACTTGTTGTCATTGAAGATGTAATCCCATTCCCTGGAGAAACTCTGACTGCCCCCCAACATCCTTCAACCAGTTCAATTAGACCTGTTACTCTTCACTTCCTCTCCCTAGCTGTTGTGTAATGCTGTGCTGCTGAATGCTGCTAGTTGTATTTCACTCCAGATGACACTTCCTTTCAGTAACAGGTAAAGCAATTCTTCCATGCATAGTTGCTTTGAGATAGTAAATAACTTATTCTGAGGTATCACCTTGGGCAAGTTCTCCTCCTTGAAACCTGTGCTTCTTGTCTACAACTATCAGGAACTGTCATTGCAGAAAATTTTCTTTTTCTCTTCCCACTCTACTATCCCTATTACTATTTTTCCCAAAGCACTATCAACCTCTGACATTAAAAGGGAATGGGTGCATTGAGGAGTGAGGGGAAGCCAATGACCCAATGGGCATGCCTAACCTTACAAAGACACAATCCAGTGGCCTAAAACAATCCATGAAACAGGATATCACTTAGTAAATACTTATTTTTATTTTTACTCCATTTAAAATAGAAACATTTAACTAAAATAAGTACTTTAGAGTAATATACTTTGCAAGAAAAGTGCTAAATGTGCCCAGTCATCAAGTACAGGATTTAGTACTTCCATAACAGGACTCAGCAACCTTCGGCACGCAGCCCATCAGGGTAATCCGCTGGTGGGCCGCAAGACATTTTATTTACATTGACCATCCGGAGGCACTGCCTCCCGCAGCTCCCAGTGGCCACTGTTCACCGTTCCCAGCCAATGGGAGCTGTGGGAATCGGCTGCCGGCACATCCCTGTGGCCCACGCCACTTACCGCAGCTCCCATTGGCCGGGAACGGCGAACCATGGCCGCTTGGATCTACGGGGGTTGTGCCTCCAGACGGTCAACGTAAACAAAATGTCTGCGGCCCGCCAGCGGATTGCCCTGATGGGCCGCGTGCCGAAGTTTGCCGACCCTGTTCTATAAGCTTAGAACTCAAGCAGAGCACAGACAGGCAAACCATCTGATTACATAACACAATTATTTAACATTGAGATTATGTGCTAATGAATTGGAGAAGATGGTTTTATTTGACCCCATGTTCCACTGAATTATCCCTACAAAGTTTACATATAGACATCAATATGATCTTAACATTTCACTCTCAGTGAGGAAAAGGTCCAAGTACTAGCTAAGCAGTTATTATTACCTGTCTGGGAACACTGCAGTTAGTAGGAGGAGGAAGAATACCCAATTGATGGTAAGTATTTAGGCCAAAGGTGTAAACATATCCATCTTCTGTTAAAACAACGGTATGATCCTTAGCTGCTGCTACCTGGGAACACTGATGGCCAATTAGACCTTCCACAAGTCTTGGAACCTAGTACAAATTGACCAAGTGTTGAAGACATTAAAACACTCATTTCTGTACCGAGAGATAATTTTTTAAAAAAACCATGCACACACCTCATCACCAAATCACACCAAAAAACCCACACCAAAAATAGAAATGCAAAAGAAAACTCATTTAAAAAGGTATAGAATTGTGTAATTATTGTTTGATATATTACACATTGTATATCACATGGAAAGAAGATTAATATGACAAAATACTTTTAGCATGTACCTTTAGAACAGATCACCTGCAATCTACTCAGGAATTAAATCTAACGCTTCAAAACATCTGAGCAGTTTTCAATAGTCACAATTAGTGGCGCGTGTGTGTTTCTTTTTTGAAGTTACCCTGATAGAAAAAGGCTTCCTTCTTTCTCCTAAATACGTATTTTTCCTCCAAAATTACAGTGGTGCCATAAGAGTTGAGGTCCATTATCTCTCAATCCCACAGAAAAGAGGAGAATCACAGGTTTCCAAAAGCCACTTGCTTCTAGCCCTGATTAGAAATGCTGTTTCGGCCAATGTTCAAATGGGGGTGGGGGCGGAAAACACACACACACACACACACACACACACAAACGGTTTTTTGTTTAAGATCAATTACATATATAAGGTTTCTCGATAATAGTATCAATCTCCAAAATATCAAAGCCTTCAGGGCTTTCCATCAGATGTCTGTAAATTGATTCATAGTACTAACAGAGTAAGGAGTAATGGTCTCAAGCTGCAGTAGGGGAGGTCCAGGTTGGATATTAGGAAAAACTTTTTCACTAGGAGGGTGGTGAAGCACTGGAATGGGTTACCTAGGGAGGTGGTGGAATCTCCTTCCTTAGAGGTTTTTAAGGTCAGGCTTGACAAAGCCCTGGCTGGGATGATTTAGTTGGGAATTGGTCCTGCTTTGAGCAGGGGGTTGGACTAGAGGACCTCCTGAGGTCCCTTCCAATCCTGATATTCTATGATACTAAAGAAGCTTGGCGTTATAAATGGAGAGATTAAAAAAACTCAACTATTTCTTTTTTAAATGTGTGACATTTACAGAATATAGGTGAAGTGGTCAAATGATGGCATTGGTACTTGGTTGAGACCTAAATCAGTCATTTATGGCTTGCCATTCATAATTCATCTGGTTATTCCAAATTCTAGGCAATAATGTCTTTACAAAACACAACTTTATAATATATACATACGTACACACATATACATACACTTGCAATTTCTCTCATAAATTGTTCCACTCTCAGGTTTCTCAGAAAATTTTAAAATGATGTCATTTCATGTAAAATAAGTACATACTGCTGGTGGTCAGTACAAAGCCCTGAAGTTTTCATGAAGACTGACACACACAGCACCAAACTGAATTCTAAAGTTTTTATTCATTGATTTGCATAATGCAACTATGTACTACTCAAATGAAAAAATATGTACTGATCAGTTTCAATAAAAATCCATTTTAAATATAAAGTCTTCCTCTGTAAATAATTTCTGAACAAAGACTGTCATTGTTAAAAATAACCTACAACTGAACAAAATATTAGAACTTTGATGGTGCACTTGGGAAGATGTTTCAGATTTGCAGTCTCAGACTTCATTAAACAAGATTTTTTTGTGCTAGACTATATTTAAAAAGATACCAGGTATGTTTGTTCGTCACCATGACCCAAGCGTCCTCCTTGACCATGTCCACAAGTGTAAATCTGTCCTTTCTGGGAAAGGAACACCGAATGAAATTTACAAAGCACCACCTGCAAAAGATATATACAGTTACAGTTTGAGGGGCAGCATTTTATCATTTTTGTAAATTACTTTGCAAATATGCTGCCTTCACTGAGGAAATACAGTCGATCCACACAGAAGACACAACACAATGTATATCAAACTAGTACACTGTCCATCTTCAATTCATTGTCTATATGGCACCGGAAACTACAAAAGCACCATGCTCCTGCATGGAATTATTTAATATTATAATCTGTTGTTGAAAACAGATTCCATTTACAAAGCTAGGAATTTATTCTGGATTTCAAATCAGAAGTCAATCCAACATTTTACATCATCGCCATGGTATCTATGCATCCAAAAAGAGTTGGGAGCCATTGATCTGTGTACTGAAGAGAAAATAATCCAGGAGCACTTAATCCCAGGAGCAGTTTCAATGACTAAAATAGTACTGTTATATGAGAAAGGGCAGCAAGATCAGCTCCAATATTTAGATTATTTCTCTGTGGAAAAAGAATCCGACTCATGATGGTATATGGGTTATTCATCTGTTTTTTTCAGAATACCTGTTTTATATAGACTCCATTTCTAGGAAATAGATCCACCAATTCAGGATGATGTTTGCTCTGTTGACCACCATGACCCAAGGTAAAATTTATGTTGTTTCCCCAAGTGTAGACATCTGTGGGATCTAAAATTCAAAGGACAAATTCCATCTGCAATATCTACTACATCTGTGTGAGAGTTGCATTAATTTAACTCCATCTCCGATATAAATGTGAACTAGAACAGTATACATGTTAATCCACTTAAAAATAAAATTTGAAGAAACTAGGTAAATTCTATTTTAAAGGTACATTTTAAAAAAAAGATTTTGAGAATTTAGAATGATTAACCATTAAATATTTTATCATATTGCATGTCCTGTACATTATGTCTCTTGTTCATATATTTCTCACAATATTTGTCCAACTTCACAGAGCACACATTCATCAGTAAGAACTATTTACATGTCAAGTCTGCAATACAAGACTGCACAAACTACCTTAATTGGTATGCAAGTTTTGTCTTCCACATATATATATATATATAAAAAAAATTATGCTTGAACTCTAACTGCTAAATAGATTTTCTTCAAATCTTCTCAGTTAATTTATATTCTAGACCAACAACAAGAACTTTCAACTCAAAAGACACTTTTTTTCTAAATGTATATAGTTTAGAGCTGTGGAAATAAGAGTACCCTCTCAGCTGTAATTACCGTGATACTAGAATGTGAACTTTAACTTATTTCCCTCTGACAAACAGATAAGAAAGTCAAATCAGTTCTGATCCAACACTAAGTTTATATTTTATCTAAAGATACAAAGCATGATTGTAAAGTAATCACTAATATTTTAAAATCAACTAAATATGAAAACATAATGATGAAATAGTGTTTAATAAATAGAACATAAGGTAATGTCAGCCCAGAATTTAGGTTGCATACATTTCTTCTACCAAAAAAACCTAAGTTATATTTGTGCAATGAAATATTACAGCAATCAAAAATTTAATTGACTAGCAAAGGAAACTGACAAAACTATTTTCATTGCCCAAAAGCTGACTGAAATGGGGAAAAAAGCCCAAGTGGAGCGTCAATAGGAAAAAGCAGGTTAGATTTTTAAAATTCAATTAGAATAATTCAAAGGGATATTAGTAACACAGACCTGGAAGTATATTCAAAGAAGATTTTAAACTTAACAGTGTCTTAAGAAAGTTCTGGTGTACTCAAATTAGCAGATCACATTACTTAGCTATAACAATACCTTGCCAGTGACTAGAATTAGTTTACTTTTTTAAAAATTATAAAGAAGTTGCAATAAACTGTTTTGAAGGTTAAAAAAAACAGATACAAAATTATAAAACTGGCTGCTAGGGAATTCATTTAATCTATTAACGCTGGTGAAAACCATGACGGATGTAATTCAGTCATAATTAGAAACAGATAGTACTGTCTACACATGCACACAAATTTATATGTTAATAGCAGTATACATCCTATAGGAATATCTGTATTCATTTGATGCCCTACCCGTTTTCTTGAATACTACATAGGCTGGTCTGTCCTTCATCACAAGGTCCAAGGCAGATAAGCCTTCTTTATCTTGTATGTATAAACTAACCCCACGCTGAAAGAGGAAAAAACACCTAGTATGAATATTACTTATCACTCCTCATTTCACAGCTAGTAAAGAAATGAATATGATAAATATTCTTAGGTGACCTCAGTGTAATTTTACATTTGAGAAGCTAATAAATCCTTTACATTCCAGGACAGTCTAAAGATGGATTTAATCTCAATAAATAATAATCAGGGACAAGTGAAATGGACTTATGATACCAAAATAAGTCTACAAAAAGGATCAACTGGACAAGCTTCAACAATAACTACTGTTCTGCATACAGTGAAAAACACGGAACTGGCACTGACTCCCTCAGTTGAAAATAGGCAAACAGGTCTCCCTATTGTGCTTTTAAATCTACTGATGAAAAAGTACTATGCAAGAGCTAGGCATTATTATTACTGTTGGGCACCTTCACCAATGGTAGCAAGTGTTTGTGATGGAAGTGGAGCTGCTCTTTAATAATTTACAAATACTCTATTTTTACTTGTTAATTGGAATATTTTCTCTATGAACGTTGGTTTACTAATAGGAAGGTGTGTGAGGAAAAAACAAACAGGAAAGAAAACAATGGCTGAAGATACACCACCCCACTAACAAACACACACACTGTTGGTTATTATTTTTTTATTTAAAGGATAGCTGATCAAGTCATTTTCACTAATAAGATGAGGGCTGTGTAACTTTTTGAGGGGGTGGGGGTGTGATTGGTGTGCATATTCAAACACATAGCAATCTGGACTCTGAACTAAAAGAATTCTTCAGAGGTCAGTCTGCACTTCAAACTGTCTTTTGGGGTCTTTTGTTCATTCCTGCAAAGGCTGCAGTCTCTAACACTGGAAGACTAACAGATTTCATCTTTGGATGAATTATTCAAATATTTGCTGGACTGATCTAACATGATTAGCTCCCCAAAAGAGTTCATTTTAGCCCTGGAAGCAGTTCTGAAGATGTCAAAGGAAGAAGTATATATATTTTAGTGCAGCTATTGCTATACAGTTTCTGGGGCAAAGAGAAGCAAGTCACCACACACACAAAACAACAACAAAAAACAGCAGCTTGATGGGACACCACCTATACTGAAAAAGTTTTAAAGTTCTCCAGTAATGAATCTCAGACACTCTAAAAAGTTAGCGAGAGGTCATTAGACAGTGTTGAGAAACATACTACTTGGAAATGTTCCAAGGAAAGAATGCTCAAGATGAAAGTAAAGTGGCACGTGAAACAGGCATTTTAAAAACACCAAAACTTCTAAAATTAAAAATGTTGGAGCCACAACTATTTTTGTTAGTCTGCCAGCTGAGAACAGATAAGGCTAGCAATGATCAGCCAGTGTAATACCTTAAGTAAGTAGGGCAGAGATCCCTGGTGTCTATCTGGTCAGTGACTGGCTAAAGAGATAAGTGGGACAGAGCTAAAGCCCAACCTTACAATCAGCTTCTAGTTAATTTCACTTTCATGTACTACTAATAAAATGTTAACAAATCAGGTATCTGTAGCTCAAAAATGTGTAAGTACTGTTTCCATTTAACTACTTTTAGAGTGTCATGGAAACATTTCCGTTAGATATTTGGTAAACGCTTATTTTTACAGAAATTCAAAATTTGGTGCCAAATCTAAACCCAGACTGTTTTGTTAAGATCTCTACCCTGCAAGAGTTTCCAAGTAAATGGAAACACATGCAGCCCATTGACTTCAACAGGATTCCTCACAGGCTCAGGGGTCAGCTCCTGTGGAGTCACTTACAAGAACAACACTTGAGATCCCATCTATATTCCAAGATGCACAGGTTTAACTTCAAATTGGCTTAATTGTTATTAAAAACAAGGAATCAAGTTAAACTAAAATCAATGCAGTTCAGGTTTAAATTGAATTAAGCAGTGTCCACAAAGAGTTTTGTACTAGTTTAGCTCAATCAGTTTAAAAGTCACACCTTGAGTGAAATTTTGAAAGAGGAAAAGGCATTTTGATACAAGTTCATGCATCACACATCTCAAACATATTAAAAAAATTAGTGTGCAATACATAAAGTCAGATACCGACCTTCAGCAATGACCAAACACAGTCAATGTGTCCATAAAAGATGCCTCTGTGCAAAGCTGTCCATCCAGACTCCTTGTCTTTTGCCAATAAATCCACTCCTTTGGTGTCTGCCAGCCAATCTAGCACGCCTTTCTTACCACAGGATGAAGCAAGATGGAGGACATTCCTGCCAAAGGTATCCTTTAGGGTTGCTGAATTGTAGCAGTAAGAAGAGAGAAAGGCCTTGATCTGGCCTTCACTTCCTCTGGTAACTACAGAAATAATATCTAAAGCATGCTGCAGGGAGTGACACTTCAGAGTGCAGTCAGGCAGGATAGAATTCATTCTCACCTTTCTGAAACTGCTCCCTCATTAAGAGGAGGAGCCAGTATGAATGCTAAGGCACTCCCTTTTTATGACACAATACAGTGCTACAGGAAATTCATGACTCCTAGTACTTAAATTCAGTTTTATACAGCAGCTATGAGAATCTTCATGCAGTTATGCTTGGCACTTAATCAAAAAATATAAATATTTATAAATATAAATTTATATTTTAAAGTCATATTTCTCCATTTTATACAACAAAAATCTTGTTACTGTCCATAGAAAATTCCAAGAATCAAAGGAGTGGGGAGGAGGGCTCCCCCTCCACACTGTCTAATTCTTCTAAATCTCCATAATTGCAAGGGAGACCTGCAAGAAAAGGGATAAAAGAAGAAAGAGACACATAAGGATTATGCAACATTCAATAGACTTTTATACCAAGACCGTACTTGTTTGTGGGTTTGGGGTTTTGTTTTTTTTTTTTAATAGATATGAGAAACATTGAATGTTGGTAGGCCCAATTTTTTGTTATCTATTGCATTGATGTCTCCATATATCATAAAAGCCCAACTTGATTCCTGTAAAAATATGAAACTTCTCAATCACTTCCCCACAGTTACTCCAGTTGGCTGAATCACTCAACAGCCCCCTTGATTATCCAAACGATTTAAATAATTTATGGATTAAAAGAACAGTAAAAACTTTAAAGGTAAACTGGGCCATAATCTACATCCACATACAAAATACATGTCATTCTTTAAACGTGTTTGGGGAAGGGGAGAAGATTGCTGTTTAATTTCTTTTAGCAAAGGACTCAAAAAATTATTCTCACAGAGGAAAAAATAAATGTGAGTAAGGAAAAAAATTCAATTTCAAGATTCAAATGATTAATTTTCAAGCATCTGACCAGTCAGACTAAGAAGGTTCCTTAATTATGGGAAATATCCATGGCTGCCAGACACTATAGCATTGCGTTTTGTTTGTTTTTGAAATGAGTACAAACAACAAGCATTCAAAACCAAAAACCATCCCAAACATTCAGATAAGTACATAATCAATTAGAATAGTCAGTGACCTACATACACCACTCAGGAAAATTAAAACTGCTGTTCAATCTGAATTTGAACTCCTATTCAAGCTAAACAAAAAAACAAAATAAACCCCACAACACACAAACTTTAAAACATCAACCTTCTCCAGCACAAACGTCACATTCTTAGCCAGCACATCCCGCGGCCCGCGCCGCTTCCCGCAGCCCCTACTGGCCTGGAGCGGCGAACCGCGGCCAGCGGGAGCCACAGTCAGCCAAACCTGCGGACACGGCAGGTAAACAAACCGGCCCGGACCGCCAGGGGCTTTTCCTGAACAAGCAGCGGCCCAACCTTGAGAAGCACTGAGCTATAGCATTCATCACAGCTCTGCATATCCCAGAACATTAATGAACTTAGCTGCCCATCACTTTGTGAAGTAGGGAAGTAATATCACCACTTTACAGACAGGAAAACAGGTTAAATCTTTTGCCCAATGTCAACACAGTAGGATTCTGGAAGAACCAGGAACAGAACACAGATATCCCAATTCCCAATCCTTGTCCTTATCCCTCTCCATCATCTTACTGGCAAAAATACTCACAGAAAGCAATTGTTATAGAACATTTGCAAAAAATGAATTCTGAGCTCAAATGTGACTTGCAGCAGAAACATGATTCTAAATAAACAGTATTAATCCAAACGATCTCATGTGAAATGTGCCCAAAATTAAATAATCCCTCAAATATTAAATATAACAAATTTATTGGGAATAAACTAATCTACAGACCAAACCTGTGCAGAGCGTATTTGCTAAATAATTTCGAATAGCAAGTAATATTAAGAAAAATAAACTGCTTGTGGAAAATTCAAGAACAGAGTACATTTTTAATAAGTTATTCACTATGAATTATTCACTCTGCTCTATTTAACAGTAACATTCAGAAATATTTCATAAATCAAAAGAAATTGCAGCAATCCAATTTACATTTGTTCACCATGTTCTATATGACACACTATCTGGACAGTCTACCAAGAGACCCGGTGCTAGACCCGAGGTGCAGACAAATTCAGTTCTGCATTGGATATTCATAGGATTCCAAGCCCAGAAGGAATCATTGTGATCATCTAGTCTGAACACCTGTATAACACAGGCTATTTGAACTACAGCACATCTTTGAGGAAAAAACACACAATCTTGATTTTAAAATTGCCAGTAATGGAGAATCCACCACAGCCCTGGGTAAACTGCTCCAATGGTTAGTTATCTTCACTGTTAAAATATGTAGACTTTATTTCCAGTCTGAGTTTGTCTAGCTTCAGCTTCTAGCCACTAGATCATGTTATACCTCTATCTGCTAGACTGAAGTGCCCCTTATCAAATATTTGTTCCTCATATAGGTACTTATAGGGTGTGATCAAGTCACCCCTTACCCTTCTCTTTGATGTGGGAGTGTTCTACAGTCATCCTTTTTAGAATGATATGCATAAGAGAACTGATCCAGTATTAGATATTGATAAGGAAGTCTTCATTCAATGGGCACCAGCCTACCTCCTTATTCCAAGGAAGTGGAAGAGGTGTTTGAGAACCAGGACAGCTGCCAAAAATGATATACTAGAAATATGAAACTACACTCTGCAAAGATACTGAGATAAGTGCTCTTTTATAATACTTACTTTTCTTTATAAAGCATTTTGAGATCTACAGATGAAATGCATTACAGAAAAGCTAAGTATTATAATTAATCTAATGTCATACTTTAATATTGGACCTTGGTTCAAAAATGATAAAGGGAAAAAATATACATATAAAAAGCTTTAGCTTTGACATGTCTATGAAAACCCTGCATTTTCCCTCTCCTTCACTATGCTCCAAAGAATTCTTCAAAGTTTATAATTAGTGCTATGACTGTACACAGCATTGCATTCCATATGATGGCATCAATACAAAATTGACAAACTATAATGTCATTGCCAGCTTTTATATTACAGCCCACACATGGAAAGTTCTATGGCCAAGCACATCTCAAATAGCACCGAGGGTAAGGAAAACAGGAAAAGATGCAGAATTTTTATTTTTAAAAAAGGGAGGGGGGGAGAAGGGGACAGAAAAATCAACAGAGACAGACACAGACTTACTGTGGACAAGCAGACCAGATATTAAAAAAGGAAAGCAAAACTACATGGCTAGGAAGCCACGTACAATATTGCATAACAAGAAACCAAGCGACAAGCAGTGAGTTACATTAAACAGGCTAACACGGCTGCTACTCTGAAACCATTAAACTAATTCTATTCTGATTACATTTGCTGCAAAAGTACAGAGTTTTGAGACTACAGAATTATTTTCATGTAAGTTAGTTCAGCCCTCCTTTATTACAGCATTACAAACAGGATTGCATGCACTATTAGTGCATTAATACACCTCTTGGGTGTTTTATGAGGCACAAGATCGTATGTCTCTCCAAGGCAAATATTAATAGATCAATAAAAGCAAACAGTTATATTATTATAGTGCTCAAAAACAGGTTAGGAATTCTATAGAATTTTTTTTTAAACATAACAGGTCCCCAAGCCAAAAGAGTTTCTAAATTAAGGCCTCAATACAGCAACTGATCCTCAAGCCTATGTGAAACGCTATTGACTGCAATGGGGCTCTGCACAGATGCGGGAGTCTACCCACATAGATTCCCAGTCAGAGAATCAGAATCTAAGCAGCAAACATATTGGAAATGGACAGAGGGCAGGGAAATAGCACAAGTGTGTGGTGTTGTTTTGTAATTCTGTTTTTGTATGGTGCATAAGCCGTGGTCTATTTCTCTTTCTGTCCTATGACCTCTGACTATATTTCTCTTTTGATCATTATTTTGTGTTATAACACTAGCCTTTTTTCTTTTTTAAACCTGCAATTTTTGAGCTTGTTATTCTTTCAATAAAAACTAAAACCCCATGCCTTTTAAAAAAAAAAAATATTTTGTTGTTACAAAAGGCCTGGAATGTCAGTGTTAACTCTTTTTGAAGAGCAACGTCCAATTTTAACATACTCTTTCGTTACAGAAAATAGTTTGCAGCAAAGAGAGGAGGAATTAAAAAGAACGAGGAGCAAGAGTATCATGAAGGTGTTTTATAGTTTATATTGCAGGATTGTTTCTAAATTCTTACCCACAGCAAAGACTTTGAGGACTTGTCTTCATTAAAGTGCTACTGCAGTGCAGCTGCACTGCTGTAGCACTTTAATGAAGATGCTCCTACACTTCTAATAGAACTTCTCCCATCAGTGTAGTTAATCCATCTCCCCGGGAAGCGGTAGCTATGTCAGTGGGAGAAATTCTTCTGTCAACATTGCGCTGTCTACGAGGGGCACAGATCCTCTCACTAGACTCCGCGACAGCCCATGTGAAGAAGAGAGATCTTACAACTATTGCCCCTCAAGAGTTGCCTAATGGCAACAAGCATGTGGGAGTATTTCAAAGCCTTGTGAATCAGGCAGCACACAAGCACTGTCATTCACCATCTTATATCAGACACTCTAAAGGGTGCGCATTCTCCCAACCTCAATTCCTTCTCCTGAACTGCAGAGCTCTGTATGTCATCAGAACTTTTTGGGTAGAGGAAAAGATGAATAAAATTGCTGGAGTTCCAGCCAACAATTGACTCAGTTCTTTATCAGAATTGCACACAGAAAGTCTGGTCCATTTTTGATTGTCACTTTTCAAAGTAGATAACAGTGAGACTGCTCCAGTGAGCAAAGTTATGTATGTGTTTGCAAGATCAAGGCCATGGTTATCATTACTCAGAATTTTTTCCTGTTCTCTCTCTTCACTATCTTTACATATTAAAGGCAATTTTTCACCACAAAAAGCTCTAATCAAAGGTCAAATATCATCTAAAGATAATCAATAAATTAAATCTTGTGTAACAATTTAATGTAAATTTAAAGCAGCCTTTAAGCAATTTAACCCCAAAGGTATTCACAAAATTAATCTATAATAATATGCAGCGTGTAAAGAATCTGTGACAAGGAAATGGGGTGGCTGCATGTGCAGGAGAGAGAGGGTTAGGGACTGATGGGATAAGTTAAACAGAATATGATATTAAGAGAGAAAGATTTGAGGGGAGATTAGGAAGAGAAAGACAGAAAGTTAGGGAGAACGTAGAGAACACAATACAGAGTACAAAGGAGAGAGGTAAGTAGGTTAAAACAAATACCGGAAATCACGCAAGAAAAGAAAGGACCATGTGAAGTGAAGCAAAAAGCATAAAACCATGAGAGTGTATTAATCAGAAAAGTGATTGACAATATTACAAATATCACCAAACTTTTGTTCTCTTGAATTGCAGGGAGATAGTTCTGGGAGCACTGTGGCACAATTATTTTTCACCCTAGCTAATAAGTGCTTAAATAACACAGCAACGAGCACTATATGTTTAAAAAAAACAAAAGAGAGAGTGAGAGAGAGATTAGCTAGACAATTTAGTTCTTGGGGTAGCAGTGTCAGGTAAATATTTCAAGTCCTGTTTTATGTTAGGCACAAGTTACAGTAACATTTCTGATCTGCAGGGCATCTAACAAGACACACAGTACACAGTTGAAACATTTAAAACAATATTTCAACGAATGCACTAAAATTCTTGAACAGAAAATGAGGTTTGAAACTCTGTTTGCAGTATTGTTGCAGCTCTGTTAGTCCCAAAATATTACAGAGACAAGGTGGGTGAGGTAATAGCTTTTATTGGACCAACTTCCATTGGTGAAATAGACAAGCTTTCAGAGCGCTCTTCTTCGGGTCTGACATTCAAGATGACTTTCAGAACTAACCTAAGAGTTGTCATGATTAAAGAAAATATGAATAACTTACATATAGATAAACAGTATCTCTTCAAATTCTTCCTGTTCATGCAAAGTGTTGAAAGTCATTTATAATTTAACATTAGAGAAGGAAGAAAAAGTTGAAGCAATTTGGATAGAAAGCATACCTGTTATAATTTGGAAGATGGCAGAAACATTTCAGTATACTAAAGATTAAGATCATTACACTTTGGGCTAGACACTAATGAAACGTATTACATTCACTCACTTTAGCATCTAATTATTCTGTAGTTTAATTTTTATCTCTTATTTTGGCAAACACTGGGCGTGCTGTAGAGGCAGAACATCTAGCCCCAAGGAAAGGAACAGCAGCATGTTGCTTTTCTCCTTGATAGCCTCTGCAATGTTCCAAATCCCTACCAACCTAAGGAACAAGGGATCAAGACCCAGACCTAAATCTCATTCTTCATGAGTCCAGACTCCCACAAATTTGCTTTTTTATTTAAGTGTCTCAGACTTCTAAAATTCTAATTATTATTATTATTATTATTATTATTTAATTTAGCTAGGTTTTAGTTCTCAAAACATTTTCTAGTATTTCACTATAATTGTAAACTCTTTCCAAAGTAATAATTATTCCAGTGAATAATTCAAGCTCAAATAAAATGATTTCAGAATGAACATAATACATATCTTGATACTCTCTGGTCCAAAGAAAAGGTCTTAATGTTTAGCCAATTTTTAATATAAAAAAATGTTTGCATAATCTTTAAAATTGTCTTCCATATTATAGTAGTATGATCGCCATCAAAACTGCTTCATTACACAGAAGCGTCGTCCTGCTGGGTCTCTTTAGGGTGGTATAAGTGGTTGTTCAAACATCAAGTAACATGAACATTACACATGTAGCTATTGAAACTTCCTCAAAAAATGACACCAAATCTGGGAAAATGTTAGAGAGCCCATTTGTAAGTGAACAGAGTTGCAAATGGGCACAAAAATAAATAAATAAATCACAGTGCGTGTCCTGACATTACATTGGAACATTTTTATCATGATATAGAGCTGTTCTAACTCAAAGCTATCACATATAAATAAATCATAACCCAAACACAAACACCAGGATAACATGCTACAATTAGTTTTTGGCACCATGCAACTCATTTGATATAACTTCTCCTTCCTCTGTCTTTACTGCTGCAGAAGGGAGGGAGGAGGAGGGAAGGAAATCCAGCAGCTCTAGCCCACTTGTTCAATGTTCATTAGTCACGCTGTTAATCTCATCATTGTTAATGAATACCATAAAGAGAAAGGTCTGTACTTAACTCATAACAAAATAAAACATCAAAATGGAGCACAATTATTTAATTGACTTTACCAAAGTCTCTTGAAATGACTCAATTTTACACAAATTGAATCCATTTGTCAGAACTAATAAAATACAGATGCTGAAGCCTTTTAAATATAAAAAGGAATGTTGCATGTGGTGCATTTGGAAATGGTCAAAATTATTCAGACTTAATATTGTGTATTCAAACACATACATGCACACATGCACTACAACTTCCCCCTCTCCCCTCATTTACTGGAACCATGCGCTGGATCCTTGATTTAGCTCTATGTGTCAAACAATGTTCACACCTTATAATGTATTCTGGTGAACCAACAATACTTTTTTCAACATTTCATTGAATTTAAAATTATTTGGTGGATTTACCACTTAAAGTGTGCATTTCATAAATAAATTGCCTAGGGAGGTTGTGGAATCTCCATCTCTGGAGATATTGAAGAGTAGGTTAGATAAATGTCTATCAGGGATGGTCTAGACAGTATTTGGTCCTGCCATGCGGGCAGGGGACTGGACTCGATGACCTCTCGAGGTCCCTGCCAGTCCTAGAATCTACGAATCTATTAAATTCAGTACACGCTCTGCCAAATATCTGTTATTAGGAAACTTTTATCTGAAATGCATTCTTTATTATTTAAAAGGTGGGTGATTTGTATCAAGACTGGCAGCTACGCCAATCTCCTCAGTGGAAAGAGGAGTGAGACCAAACTAAAGAAAAGGTGGTAGAGCACCAGGACAACCCAGAAAGGTCACCGGTTCTTTGAACTCTATTAAAAAGTTTCATCACTTTGGTACTTTGCCAAGAATATTTCTGTACACCGGGTTTGAAGCCAACATCACTGGAGGCCACTGCCAAAAGGTCTAAAATAAATAACGCGAGAGCCCACGAAAGGAAGAGGACTTCTGTCTGTCGGGAGAAGGACAGCTGCCCAGATCCCTCCTGTGGTCTCTTTAAGGGGTTTCAAAGCGTCAGTGGCAGGCAGGGGTATGTGTCTGGGACACGGTGCACACACGTCCCCACTCAGGCTCCTGTGGCGAGGGGGGTTGACAGGGGAGAGCTCGCACTGCTCTCCTTCGCAGCTGTGCGGCGGCCCCGCCTGTCCGTCTGTCTGTCCGTTCTCCTCTGTGACTCTATCCCCGAGTCTCGTCCCCTCACACCCGCCTATGACTCTGTCTCCTGGGAGAGTTCGCGTCCCTTTCCCCTCGGGCCCCCCCTCCGCCTCCCGGCCAGCTCCGCCCCCTGGCTGCCTCTCCCGCTCTGTCTGTCTGTCTCTCGCCTTGTTCTGTCCCCCCGCCCCGGGAACCGGTCGCCGCCGCCCGACACATCGGCAGGACTCTGCTCCTCCTCACCAGTCGCTAGATGAAAGGGCTCGGACAGGGTCGGCGGGACGCGAGCTGCGCGGCGCGAAGACTCATTCTCAGTGACTCCCACTCAGGGCCAGGCTGCCAGGTGGCTCAGACCGCCCGAGCGGAGCCACGGCTACAGCCCAGGGCTGGGGGCAGGACAGGGATCGGCTGCTGAGTGCTCACACCGAAACAAGAGCGCAAGGGATTGGCGGCAGCGCTGTGTATCCCGCACGCCTATTGGCTGACGGTAGCCACCGCTCGGGCCAGCGCCTTCGAGCCGGGAGCCAGAAGTGACTGGCACGCGGGGTCAGGGGGCGGGCACCGCGGACGGGGCTGGGTGCGCGTGGCGGTGCAGAGCCCGGAATACTGGGCAGCGCGCTTTGCCCTCCCTTGCTGTGCTCCTATTAGGAATGTGCTACCGGTAGCACTGTCCGGTACTCATAGATTGTTAGAAGCTGCTAGTGTATTCAACTGCTACCTGATGTAGCAAATGCCTACAGGTAGCAGTTTCTTGCACTATAATATATGTGAAATTGCTACGTGCAGAAATTTGTTATCTGTAGCAGTTAGAGATTGTAAGAAACAGCTTGTGTTAAAAGATGCTACTTTATTTGTACATGCTTAAAACTTTTATCTTAATCATTAAGATTTTGAATAGGGTAAAAAGATCCTACTTTATTGGTACATGCTTGAAAACTGTTATATTTATATGCCATGATCTCAATCATTAAGATTTTTGAATAGTTCCTACTTTATTTGTACATGCTTGCTTGAAAACTGTTATTATATTTCTATGCCATTATCTCAATCCTATGCCATTATCTCAATCATTAAGCTTTTGAATAGAAACATATCCAGAACTGATCCCTGGAGAACCCTACTTGTTATGCCCATCTTATTTATCGTTATGTCCTCTAGGTTTCATTTCCATAATTTGTTTATGAGATGGTCATGGGAGACAGTATCAAAAGCCTTACTAAAGGCAAGATATACTACATCTACTGCTTGTAGGCTTGTTAGACTGTTAAAGAACACTATCAGGTTGTGTTTTACATTTGAGCCTGCTTGAAATACCTTTTTTAGCAAAGTTAGACCTGTCGCTGCTGCGAGTAGCATGGTCCTACAGATTGCAGTTTCATACACACAAATGTGTATGAAACTGCTAACTATACTAGGGATGTGCTACCTGTAACACTGCAATGTGATTAAGCTAATTCCTACAGGCAGCAGTTTCTCACACTATCGGTATGTTAGACTGCTATCTGTAGGAATCAGCTACAATGGCAGCAGGTCCTAACCCCCTGCCAATGATGAGTGGCCATTATACTGCAGTCTGCCCCAGTGAACGGGGGCTAGATGATGACTGGCGGTAGCCACTGAAGCAAGGTGGGTTTAGAGGGTTGGGAGTTTCCCTGGGAGGGGAAACCCAGAATAAGGGGTTACTGCGGAGGCAGCACCCCAAGGTAAAGGGCACGGTGTCCGGCAGGGACACGAGTGCCAGCCGCAGGCGAGACACTGGCCAGTAGGAGGTGCTCTGTACACTGGAGAGTTAATTCCCGAGACGACCAGCAGGAGGTGCTGCGCTGGTGAGTCTCAACCTCGCTACAGTGCCATTGGAGCTTTTGTGGAAAGAACCACCAGTAGAGCAATGTATGTGTTATATAAACTATGTTAAAAACTCCCACCTTAACCTATTACTTCCCAATTCATGAGGATAAAAGAACTAACGCACTGGATACCAGTAATATTCTAAACTTTAACATTTCTTTGTGGATCAATTGGACAAGTCTGTACAAACTAATGAAGAAAAATAACCAAATTATCCAACTGACTGAAATCACACAGGCCCAGGTTCAGACACGCAGTTTGGCTATTTTACATCAGGGATCTGAAATATAAAGAGTATCTGCACAAGCAGAACAAATTATAATGCATCATTGGTATGATATTCTTAAAGGATGGGCCTCAATTATTCTTTTCATTATTCTGATAAGTTTAATGTTAATTGTAATGTGTGGTATGTTCTGTTGGATGCTGAAACCACCAGCTCAGATTGTTTCAAAAAAATTATATAGCCTTGAGACAGTTACATAAAGTGTGACCCATTCAATACCTCTGGATTGAAGGGTCACTTGCAGGTCAATGTAGAGCTGAAGAATTAAATTGTTTATTTTCTTTAATTACTGTTATTAATATGACTTTATTTTGTATCACATGAACAAACCAAACTTCACTGTTCTAACATTGTAACTCTAGTTTGCCGCCCAACATTTTAAATTGTTGATGACACTTGTTTTAATAAGATTCCATATTGTAACTAAAACCCCATTTTAAAATGCTTACTCCATTTTGCAAAACCCTGCTGTAACCTCATTAACTTAGTTCAGTGGATGGTTAACAATGCATTATAAGAAGTTTGATCCCATTGGCACAACCACGAGGCCGGCTCCAGGGTTTTGGCTGCCCCAAGTGGCGCAAAAAAAAAAAAAAAAAAAAAAAGCCGCGATCATGATCTGCGGCGGCAATTCAGCGGGAGGTCCTTCGCTCCGAGCGGGAGTGAGGGACTGTCCGCCGAATTGCCACCAAATACCTGGATGTGCCGCCCCTCTCCAGAATGGCCGCCCCAAGCACCTGCTTGGCAAGCTGGTGTCTGGAGCCGGCCCTGACAACCACCCCTGTCTGACCTGTTTGGTATCCAGCATACGCTGCCAAACCAAAGCTTCCCAAAATACAGTGGGTGGACATTGGGATATCTATTCGTGGTTCACCTCACTCTGAATCTATACAAGTGCTTCTGGTGAGTATCCTGACTGCTGAGGCAAGGAGTCCAGGAGGCATGCACAAAAGTGACATAGTAACCGTAGTGACTCTATGGTGACATAACTTGAGTTAACCTACACTTAAACTGTAGATATGGCCTTAGGTATATTAAATGTTTGGGAGTATGAGGGTAGACTAAGATTCATTCAGGTGTTTAGGCTCAAGGCATTGGAACTGGATTACTGTCCCCTACAGGCTCAGGAACAAAGAGGCACAAAAAAAATATCATTTATTTATTAAAATTTCTTGACTTGAGGGTATATAACTTATTATTTTAGAATTCTTGGGGTTATAAAGGATTTGGGGGAGGGATAGCTCAGTGGTTTGAGCATTGGCCTGCTAAACACAGGGTAATAAGTTTAATCCTTGAGGGGGCCACTTAGGGATCTGGGGCAAAATTAGTACTTGGTCCTGCTAGTGAAGGCAGGGGGCTGGACTTGATGACCTTCCAGGGTCCCTTCCAGTTCTATGAGATAGGTATATCTTCATATTATCTTGGGGTTATAGATGTGTGTTCTTTATATTAAAAGGAAAAACTATGGATGGGTTGAACAAAGAATTAGATCAGTCGCTCAGGATAAGTAGATTGGCTATTAGCCAAGATAATCAGGGATGCAGGCCCATGCTCTGCATGTCCCTAAAACATTCTTGGACTGCCAGATGCTGGGAGTGGACAATGGGATGGTTCAATGAGTCATTGCCTGGTCTGATCATTCCCTTAGAAGCACCTGGCATTGGCCACTGTCACAAGACAGGATACTAGATTAGGTGGACTATTGGTCTGACCACCAATATTTACACCATTGGTGGATTGACTCAAAACAAAGTTTTGACAATAGGCCAGAAATTCAGTCAGAGTGGAAGTCGGGTGATCCAACAGAATAAACATCTGCTCTAAAAATGAGAAGAAAAAATTAGAATTAAAAATTCAGGGAATCCCAGCACAGATAAGACAACTTGGGAAACTGCTCAGAGACTCTATGCATTCAGATACAGTGATAAGGGATTCTTTGTTTCTGAGGGGACATATGTAAAATGTTTCACTGAATTAAGTCTCAAGGATTATCTACACAGGCAAATTAAAGCACTCTAACTTGCTGGCTCAGGGGTGTGAAAAATCACACACACATACACACCCTTAGCACAGCAAGTTTGAGCGCTTTAAAGCACTAGTGTGGACAGGCTCGGCTCCCAGTGCTCAGAGCTAATCCCCTCGTCAAGGTGGATTACCAGGAGCACTGGCACCTGCAACAGCGCTTTGAACTTTGTAGTGTAGACATAGCCTCAGTAAGTTAGATCAGACAAAAAGGAGATGCATTGACTAGGTATTGGGACGCATGTGCCTTTAAGAACCCAGCCCTGGGAAGCCGATGCTGAGAGGTGCTGTCTGTGAGAGGGGAAATAAAAAAGCCCCTCTGCCCCCGCCCCCCATTTTTGCAAGCACTGGTCTCTCATTCACACTGGGGTAACTGTTACCCCCTGTGCCCCTGCCTGTGTGGGGTTTTGCCCTCTGTCACCCTCTGCCTGCCAGTGCCTCGCCCCAAGCTTAACTCCTGTTCCTCCCCAGGCCCTGATTTTGCCCTTTAGCCTCTCTCCTAATCCTGCCTGCTGCCTCCAGCTGCTTGACCCTCCCCCGACCAGTCAATTTTCCGCCCCCTGCTCTGACCTTGGGCACCCCCTTCCTCCGATTCACCCCCTTTGCCACTTTTTAACCCCTGTAAATAGCAGGCAGCAGATTTTGAGGGCTAATAAGGGCAGGATGAAGGGCCGTGGCTTCAGCAGATGTTATTGAGCATGCTCAGTTCATGTGAACATATAAAAAACCACTTTGCTCAAATAAAAAAGCCTCTCACCCGCCCCCAACAAACTATTTTGCAAAGCAGTGGTGTCTCAGTGCCACTGGGGTAATTGTTACCCGCTGTGCTCCTGCCTGTGCTGGGTTTTGCCCTTGACACCCTCTGCCAGCGCCTCACTCCTGGTCTTAACTCCGCCTCCTCACCCCCCATTCCTGATTTTCCCTTTAGCCCCTCTCCTATTACTACCTGCAGCTGCTTGACCCCCCCCCCAGACCAGTTAATTTCCACCCCCTGCCCAGACCCCGGCCACCCTGCTGCTCCAATTCACCCCCTTTGCCCCTTTTTAATTAGGGTTACCATACGTCCGTTTTTTCCCGGACATATCTGGCTTTTCGGCAATCAAACCCCCGTCCGGGGAGAATTGCCAAAAAGCCGAACATGTCCGGGAAAATGCCGGCCGTGCACTTCCCCTCCCGCGGCTGCTCTGCTCCTCCCCTGACTCTTCGGCTCTGTTTAAGAGCCGAGCTGCCCAAGCGCTATGGCTTCAGGCAGCCCCCTGGCCTCCGGCCCCCAGCCACCAGCCGGGCACTTCCCCTCCCGGGCTCCGGCCGCGCAGGGTCTGGAGGCATGGGGGCTGCCTGAAGCCGGTAGTGCTCGGGCAGCTCGGCTCTTAAACAGAGCCGAAGAGACAGGGGAGGAGCAGAGCCACTGCGGCCTTTGGGCAGCCCCCATACCGCCAGACCCTGCGTCGCCGGAGCCCGGGAGGGGAAGTGCCCGGCCGGGGGCAGGGTCCGGAGGCATAGGGGCTGCCCGAAGCCCAAGCGCTACCGGCTTCACAGTTTGCCGGGCAGCCTCCAGACCCTGCGCCCCCAGCTGGGCGCTTCCCCTCCCGGGCTCCAGCTGCGCAGGGGAAGCGCTGGCCGGGGGCGCAGGATCTGGGGGCTGCCCGCAAACCGTGAAGCCGGTAGCGCTCGGGCAGCCCTTTTCGCATGGCTGGGAGTGGGAGGGAGGAGGGGGCGGAGTTAGGGCGGGGCTGGGGTGGGAAATGGGTGGGGCCAGGGCCCCGTGGAGGGTCCTCTTTTTTATTTGTGAAATATGGTAACCCTATTTTTAATCCCTGTCAAAAGCAGTCAGCAGAATCCTACGGGTATAAGGGCAGGGTGAAGGGCAGTGGCTTCAGCAGATGTACTGAGCATGCTCAGATGTACTGAACATGCTCAGTACACCATAAGTAGCACACAGAGGGTTCATTGTTGCAGGTGCCAGGGCAGGACTTTTCTAGGGACAGGGAGATGCCACCCCACTCCCGGGAGAGCCCGCTTTAATGTATGGGAGGAGACGCAGCGCATTGCCCTCCCCCCACACCTCAGAAAAAGATATTTGTTGGGTTTTGTTTGTTTGAAGCTATTGGAGTTTGTTCTGGCTCCCACTGTTGACCTCCCACTCTGCCCATGCCCAGGGTCGGTCCTGTTGGGATTCAGGAAGTGGGCGGCATGCCCAGGGTCGGTGTGGGGCAGTTCATGTTGCCTGCTCTCCCAGATTTAGTGCTAAGATGATCTTGGTCCCTAATGTAGGAGCACTCACTCCCACATCTGCCCATCCTGCCCAGCAGTTAATTCTCTCCCCAAATCTGTTCTGTACAGCAGTTCAGCCCCCCACACCTCTGCTCCTCCAGGGGCTCTTCATCCCCCCCTTTTCCGAGCCTGGGGTGGGCTACGGTGAGGTCTCTTCTCTCCATTCCAGACTGGGGGGCGGAAGAGCTCCAGGGGCTCTTCTGTCCCTTCCCAGCCTCGATGCTGCGCGGGGGAAGCATGTTGCTTACTGGAAGGGCGTAGGGGCCCTGAACTGCCTGGGCTCTTTAGCTCTCCCCTTCCCCCCATCCCTACAATAGCTTTGCATTGGTGAATGGAGGGGGAGAGAGAGCTGTGCCAGCAGTTGTTCAGCTCAGGAGGCAGGCAAGTGGGGCAGGCACTCAGGGTCAAAGTTGCTAGAGAACTGGAGCTTCTCATTGCGAGACTTGCTCCAGCCCCCGCTAAAATCCTGTCACTCAGGAAAAAATCATGAGTTGGCAACACAGCAAATCACAGCATTGTGATGATGTTTGAAGGCAATGCCAGTGTCTGTACAACACAGGCACCATGGCATACACTGGGATATACAACACTGGTACCAGGTGCCATAGGATGGAGTTTCATAGTCCATGAATGTTCTTGCCAGACATGCCGATGTTACATTCTCAGACCAGGGGCCAGTTTTAAACTGCAGCATTTCATCAAAACATTTGCCATACTCCAGCTTGTACAAACTTGGGGGGACTTCCAGGACCCCAAACTTCTGCAACAACCCTTGGTCACATGTCCCTCTAACTTGTTCAGCAGAAAATGCCATCCCTTAAAGCAGTGGTTCCCAAACTTTAACAACCTGTGAACCCCTTTCACAAAAATGTCAAGTCTTGTGAACCCCCTCTTAAAAATGAATATTTCCAGGGATTTTCTCCTTTACCTGAGTATAAATTATAAAAGGCAAATCTTGGAAATATAAAATTTGTTTTTGTGACATGCTTATTACACACTATGTATTATTAATTATTATTTATCATTACAGTATTTTTATTGCATTATGAAAATGGCAACACTCTTCCAAGATCTCACTTTCGTAGCTTGTATCACTTTGAATAAGCCTGTTATAAGACAAGGCTCCTATGTTTCATCAAGGAGTATGGGATGTGAAACAACGTGAAGGTATTTAAGAAGCCAACTCGAAGAGTTCCTCCTATACAAGCATTCAGGTCATGAGCAGTCCAGGCAAACAACGCACATTACAACAAAGCTTAAACTTGTTCTTCATAATAATTTTAAAAACAATACTAGCTGCCTATTTAATTTTAAAAACAGCAAAAAATATCAACCTTCAAGACTCCTTATAAGAAATGGAAAGGGAGGTGAAGTCTCTCCAGTGTGATAGATCTGCTTGCTTTGATTTGCTTAGCTCTTGGAAGTCTAGGAGCTCCGGGCTGTTGGCCCCATGCTGCCTGGGGTCCCTAGGGACAGCTCTGTCCTCCTTTAGGGAATTTTTCCCCAGGAACTCCCTGTAACATTTTGTGAACCCCCAGGGGTTCACGAACCCCAGTTTGGGAACCACTGCCTTAAAGAAATGGAAAATAGAGCCCTGGCAGTCCCTCAAGTTCTTATACCAAAAAATAGTCCAAATTTAACTAGCATTCATATCATAATGTAGAAGTGCTCCACAATCCCCCAATAAAACTGTAAGAGGCAGGAGATCGAAAGGGTGTTGTGGGTAACTCGTAGTCATATATTGAACACAGTTATGGCTCTCTTATCTTTAATAAAGAAGTGCAAAGACCCTGGGGACTGCAGAACCAAACTTACCATGGTCTATCTAGATCTCAGCAGCTCATATGAAAATGTTGAATATCACCTCTGCAGTCCCTGGACTGTAATACAGAAATATTGCAGATAGATGGGGGCCCAGGGCTGCTGAGAAGTTGCCAACTACCTCATCTAGGCATAGTTTGAGTGACCTTGCTCCTGACTATTAAGTTTTGTGACCTAAAGATTCAGCACCAAATGCAGCTCTCAAACAACATTTGTAAAAGGATGTCAGTGTGATTGCATGAGTATCAGGGACAATTGAAAATGCTCATATGTTTTTCAGTCCAGTCTATTGATGCAGGTTATTTAGAAGCAGGCCACATAAGCAGGTATGTGGCCCCAGACCTCATTTGATAGAACTTCATAGATACAGAATTGAAGCCTAGAAGGAACCATTAATAAGGCTGCAATTCTGTCTTGGAAGTCATGGATTCTGTGACTTTGGCAGCTGCAGTGGCTGGTGAGGCTAATCCCAGGGCCGCCAAAGCAGCTGGCACCAGGGTCAGCTGCTGGGGCACCCCTAGACAGCTGCACAGCCCGCTGCTGGAGCAGTCCCCGGGGCCAGCCGCACCAGCCGCCGCTCGAGCAGCAGTCCCCAGGGCTTTGGAACAGAGGGTGGCTGGGTAGTCCTGCAGCCAGAGCAGGGGCTAGCCATCCACTGCCAGGAGCTGCTAAGTTTTAGTCAGGGGTATTTATATAGTAAAAGGCATGGACAGGTCATGGGCTGTGAATTTTTTTTTATTGCCTGTGACCTGTCCATGACTTTTAGTAAAAATACCCATGACTAAATCTTAGCCTTAACCATTAGATCAGGGGTAGGCAACCTGCGGCACGCGAGCTGATTTTCAGCGGCACTCACACTGCCTGGGTCCTGGCCACCAGTCTGGGGGCTCTGCATTTTAATTTAATTTTAAATGAAGCATCTTAAACATTTTAAAAACCTTATTTACTCTACATACAACAATAGTTTAGTTCTATATTATAGACTTATAGAAAGAGACCTTCTAAAAACATTAGAATGTATGACTGGCACGTGAAACCTTAAATTGGAGTGAATAAATGAAGACTCGGCACACCACTTCTGGAAGGTTGCTGACCCCTGCATTAGATTATCTAGTCTGACCTCCTCTACATCACAGGCCATTAAATTTCACCAGGATTGATATGCCCTTTATCATTTTTAAAAGCACTACGCTTTTCCTTTTGCAGTCTCTTCTATATTTAGCTTTTAATTTTCAATGTTGTATGTGCATTGCTCCTTTTAAAATCTTTGTGAACACTAGGAAAACCTATAAGCATTTTTCTGCACCAGTGCTACTAACAGTGGCAGCTAAAGTGTAAACAAACAGGGTGCATGTGTTTTTACAATTGTGTTGTCAGCTAACCTTGATAATTGCTTTTGAAGATGTTAATCACCTAAACAATAGCTCACAATAAGCTCCAGGGTGGGGTGTTACATTATTTGTATAGGTAACCTGACACTTGCAACTCTACCAATGCTACCAGTGGTGGAAGCTGTTGTGGAGCACAAGGATTTTTACCACTGTGTTATCTGACCCTGCTAACGTGGCCTGTGTGCATAGGCGCCGACTTCCCCACTTTCCCATGGGTGCTCGACCCCCCGCTCTACTCCCAGCCCAGCCCCTACCCCAACCCTTCCATGAGGCCCTGCCCCTGCTCCACCCCTTCCGACCCCTGCCCCACCCCCATTCAACCCCTTCCCCAAAGTCCCCGCCTCCTCCCTGCCCCTATTCCAACTCCTTCCCCAAATCCCCGATCCCGCTCCTCCTCTTCCCCGCCTCCTCCCCTGAGTGCGCCATGTTCCCGCTCCTCCCCCTCCCTCCCAGAGCATGCTAACACTGCCAAACAGCTGTTTGGTGACGGCCGGGCAGGAAGCGCTGAGAGGTAGGCGAAGGAGCGGGGACGCGCGCACTCAGGGGAGGAGGAGGAGGAGGTGGGGCAGGGGGTGAGGGGAGCTTGGCTGCCAGTGGGTGCGGAGCTGCCACTAATTTTTCTCCGTGGGTGCTCCAGCCCAGGAGCACCCACGGAGTCGACGCCTATGCCCATGTAGTCTGCCTTCTGTACTCCATTGCACAAAGGTCAAGTTTGCCAGAAGTCATTTACCCGTATAAATCATGCACACTCTGTGGAGTTCATTTTTATACTATTTTCCCAGTGATCAACTTCTTTTGGTTCAGTCAATAACATTTCTCAGAGGTGGCCTTCCTATGCGTGTATTGGCAGCTGGCCTGTGAACACTGATGACCATCATGAGGAGATCAAAGCGCAGCTGAACTCAATCATAAGCAATTCTTTTTTGTATGATGAGGAATTCAAGTGACTAGCTGAGATAGTCATCACTTGGAGAGGCAAGCAGTGCTGTGAAAAGATCAAGCAATTCAAGCTAAGGATGAGTACAGTAAGACTTGGGATAATAGTAATACATAGAAGGAAAAAACATGTCAGTTCTTTGAAGAGCTGGACTGAATCCTCAGTACTTGCTCACAGCCCAGTATACAGCATGTTACACTGTATTAAGGGATAACAAAAAGGAAAAAGAATATAAAGACCATGCACTGAGCAGACCAGATGAAAAGCTAGACTAAGAAGTACCTCAGACCTTGCTAGGATATGTTTTAGGAGCCTCAGGATCTAGATGTGGCAGCAAACAAGCTAGTGGCAGTTTGTTTACATGCAGAAGTTTTATCTCATTTATAATTGTTAGAATCTTTTAATGAAAAGGTACTACTTTGATTGTTAGGGACTTACTTTAATTGCCTCTAGTTTATAGGTTTCTCACAAAAGCCCCATGTTTTATGCTTTCTTTGCAAAAGAGTTAACTAATGAATACTGTTCCCAGAACTGGGATGATATAGTTTGGTTCAGAGAGATTTTGATGTGATAAGGTGATACATCAGTACTTGTTACAAAACAGAAATGGCTGAAACAGGTTAATTTGAGCTGTGTGTTTAAATCACTGTTTTTCAAATGGAAAAGGACATAATTGGTATGGAAAAAAAAGATTATTTTTAAGACTTTGAGAAAGAATGATAAACAATGGAGAGGAAAAGCCAATAAGTCACCCTACTGTCACTTTAATTGGACATTCCAAAGAGCACTCTATGTACAGATTTGTATTTGACATTAGTAAGAAGTCTGCTAGGGTTCGAGCAGATGAACTGCTTTTTTCAGTTTGATATGTATGTGGGGCACTTTCTTCTCAATACTCTGAGTTTTATAATGCACGTTTTTTAAATTATCTCATAGGAAAAAAATTCTCTCCCCTGATGATCTTTTCTTTCTGCACCAATTCTGTAATTTAAACTCTTAAGGATACGCCCTTCCCCTCAAAGCTGAAAAAAGAGAATCTTCAGGCTGAGGAAACCAGTGTATTTATCATCCATCTGGGGAGAAAATTCAGTTCAGAGAGGTTTAATTAGCTTTCAGAGTTTATTTGTGTGTGCATGCACAGATGGGGGTGACCATGACAAGACTGTAGAGTCTGGGTCTTTTTCATATGACCTGGGAGGATAAGTGTCAAAATATTGATTTAGGGTGCAAATAACATCTGGAAAGCGATGGAGGGCGGCAAAGGGAACATTTTAGCAGAAGACTTTCACTTGCAAGATAATATTTTGAAATCTCCATGACAGCAAAAATCTTCAAATGCTGGAGGACCTGCACAATAGCTCACAACATGGAGAGTCTGCAAGTTAGTAAGGGGAGGTTGAAGATCCAACACATTTGAGTTATGCTTATAAAATTATTGGGTGAGATCCTCATCTGCCCTTTGGCTCTTTTATGCCTCACTATATAAGGTAGCTATAAATCTGCCTCCTGAGGATCCTATCACAAGCCCTGGCCTACAGGGTGTGGCCATAGCACAGTGCCATTGAGATTCCTAGCAGCACTGGTGGGCCATTAGGGAGTCTGGGAAGGCTGCCACAACTTAGAGTGGTCCGCCGGGGCTGTCTAAATATGCTGGGGGCATCTCCAACTACTGAAAAAAATAAGGCTCAGGAAGGCACAAATATGAATTAAAGCTACCATAGCCTCCACTCTCCCCTCAAGCTGCGAGTTCTGTGATACCATACTTGGTTACCTCTACACTGCAATTAGACATCCATGGCTGGCCCAGGTCAGCTGTTTAATTGTTGTATAGATGTTCAGGATCGCGCTCCTGATAGGATCCCAGGGCTCGGGCCTGAGCCAAAATATCTACACCACAATTAAACAGCCCCTTAGCTCAAGCCCTGTGAACCTGACCTGGGGTAGCCATGGGTTTTTAATTACAATGTATTCATACCCTTAGAGGCACAGCCAGACTCTCACCCACTATTGTGTGTATATCCATGCATAAGGAATTTTTAGTACTTAAAGGCAAGAAGAAGAAAAACATTTTTACTGCTCCTTTACTATCCTTGGGTTTTTTTTACAATAGGAGCATCAAGTAGGATATTAGTTTTGTGTGTCATCACAAAAGACTAAAAACTTGGTCTTTACCCACCCTTAATTGACAGAGAATGAGATGATGTGTTAGACTCTTTGAATTTTTTTCACCCTGATTGTTTTTATTAAAAACTGGAATGAAAGCTGAGCATTTGATCAGATGACTAAAAACACAAAGAATTAAAACAAAGGTTTTATTTATATATTGCATACTGTCAAAGACATCATCTATCCAGTAAACTACAAGTGCCATGTGATTTAGTATTACTGTGTACCTGCTTATATCAGAGAGTGAAAATATCCCCTATATACCAGCTTCTTTTCAAACATTTCCACATTTACACTGCTCTGTCTCTGAACAGTCACATCTAACAGATTCTTGCCCATGAAGGAAAGGTAGATATTGAACAGCTTCTCTCACTAATATTGGGCCAAATTCTCTCTCATGTTCATAATCCCTTTGCACCCATCTGCCAATACAAAGGGGCCATAAATCTGGTGCATCTGTCAAATGAAGATTTCCCAAATGGCACAGTGCCAGTGTGGCTGCCTCTGCTGCCACCCTCCCTCGAGGCCTGTGGAAGAGGAGCAGATTGAGGACATGGCTCGAGTGTTGCAGCATTCTAGCTATCTAAAGCTGTACACAAGGGCCACAGCCACCAAGAATAGTTTAGAACAGCACTGAGGTATAGTTCTGCAGCCTATAGGCTGGATCAAATTTAGGGAAGAGGAGGAGATAAAAATGAAAGAAGCGGGCTAAGTCACCTGACTTAAGGTGAGAAAAAAATTGTCCTTTAATTTTGTCATTATTGGGACAGTCTCATAAGTTTCTGAAATGAATGTAGGAAAAAGTAATGACAATTACTTTATCAATTCCTAATTGAAAGGTTCATTCAACATCAGGAACAGCCCTACCATTTGGGGTACCTCTGCCCAATCAGAGCACAGCAACAACAACAACAAAACCCCAAAAAACATAATGGCAGCACCTCCTGGAACTTGGTACCCAAGTGACCACCCTGCTCACCCACTCTTAGAATCAGCCTTGGTCTATATCTCAAACAAGTGAAAGTAATTTTTTCCCTTTTAGTTAGGGTGACCAGGTGTCCTGTTTTGGACTGGAACACCTGGTCCAAAAGAGATCCTGGCAGCTCCGGTCAGCACTGCTGACCAGGCCATTAAATGTCCGGTTCACGCAGCGCCACAGCGGGACTGGCAGGCTCCCTGCTAGCCGCCACGCCGCAGACCACATGGATTCCGGCTCCGGAAGCAGCCAGCATGTCCGGCTCCTAGCCTTAGGGGCTGCCGCGCTGTGTGTGTNGGGATCTCGGGAAGAGACAGGGTGAGGCCTCAGGGAAGGGGCAGGGCAGCAGGCAGGGCAAGGGTTGTTTGGTTTTCTGGAATTAGAAAGTTGGCAACCCCACTTTTAGCTGCAATAGGTGTCTGATTTCTCCTCTCATATTTCTGTTTATGCATTTTTGCTGGCCTAATTATTATCAATGTTCTCAGGAGCCTTAAGTAATAATTCTTATTGGCAGCAGTAATATTCTCTGCTGAGAGCAAAGTTAATCAACTGTAGCCTTGCCTTCTGCTAAAACTAAACAAATAGCTCATGAATCTAGCTGATCTTTTTGTTTTATGGTCTTCAAAAGAGCAAGAGCCAGATGAAATAATTTGAAGCTCACATTGCAAAAGAGATAGAGGAAGAATCGCTGTAACACCAGCAATCCTCTGCAAAACAACACTTGTACTTGGGCAATGCAAAAAAACCCAAACACACAAAAAAAGTATTAATAAAATAAAATCTACAGTTTACTTATATGATGGTCACATGTTCCACAGAAATCTTCCTGTATTAGTAAAATGCCTCCCCCCCCCCATAGAGAATCTCTCTCTTTTATTCTAACAAACCTCCCCTCTTATCCAATGAAACAGGTTATTGAGTTCCATATAGACATAGGCAGCAGGTATAATAGGCCTGGGGCAGCAAAGCCTACCCTGCAGCATAGCCACAGACCCACCATCTTGAGAGGGGGCTGTGGTGGCCCTGCCTGCACTCTGCCCCTGAAGCCCCCTCCCACTTTTCCCCCATGGTCCCACCCATGCTCTGCCTCTTCTCATCCTTGCTCTGCCCCTCACCGGGGCCCCTGCCACATGCCAAGTCCCAACTCCCTCCCCTCCTCTACCCCTACTTGCCCAGGCCTTCCTGCTTGACGAGTCCCGACTCCCTCCTTTCCTCCATTCCACCCCCAAGGTCCCCAATGTCCACCACTCACTGAGTCCCTCCACCCCCCTTGAGTCCCCTGCCCCTGGGGGGGGGGGGGTTGGGAGGATGGAGGGACTCAGGGGACGGGGTGGAGGAGAGGAGGGACTCAGCAAGCAACAGGATCTCGAGGGAGGTGGGTGGAAAGACCTGGCGGGTGATGAGGGACTTGGGGGGGGGGGGTGAGTCTCTGGGGAGGAGGGTGGAGAAGGGACTCAGCAAGTGTCAAGAGATGGGGGTTGATGGACTTGGGAGAGGGAGGGTGGAGGAGAGGAGGGACTCAGCGAGTGGTGGGCGAGGGGGTCATGGGGAAGTGGGGGTGGAGGAGAGGAGATACTCAGCAGGTGGGGAAGTCTTGGGGGAGGGGGCATAGTGTGAGCGAGGCCTGGGACAAAGCATGGGCAAGGCCTCAGGGGAAGGAGGCCAAGTGGGGGCGGAGCACAGGACAGGGCCATGGTTCAGGCACCAATGGAGTTTCCGGCACTCAGGCCAGCCTCCCCAAATGCCAAAGCCATCGTCACCCATGTGTATAGAGAAAACAAAAACTGAGAATAAGAGAGGTGAAGCTGAACTAAAAAAAGAGAGAGCTGGTGAGCAAAAGGAGGGCAACAGGAATCTCTGACTGACACCACTCCTCTCTGAAAGGACAGCTTCTCACAGAAGCCTTGCACTTAGTGAAAGTGCAGGGAACATCTGGTGACAGCTTCACAAAACATACTACTTGTATTATCACAGTACTAAGAAGCCCTGATTTTTCTTCTTTTGTATGGCTTGGGTAGGTAGCAACATCTACAAATTTATATCCAAGTTTGATAGCCAGCGCATTGCTGCAGCAGTGAGCTGGTGAATGTCCTTCAGGCCCCTGGTGAAAGAAGGGAGGGGACATTCAGATATGATGTGCTCTATCATTTGTGTCTGGTGACCACAGTCGCATGCAGGCGTTTGCCTCATTTTCCATTTAAAGAAGGTTTGTCCAGATCTCCTATGAGATGTCCTGATGCGATTCAATCTGCACCAGTCTTTCCAACATAAATCAAAACCTGGTGGTTCCTCAATAGGATCAACAGCTGTTTGTTTTGAGTAGTTGAAGTGCTCCATGTGACTCTCCATTGAGCCTCAGCATCAAAGTTGGGTTTAAGGATCTAGATATGGTTCCATAGAGGGTTGCGGGATTTTAATCTTGTTTTTGGCGGATTCTGCAGGTCATAGTGCAGTGGGATCCTTGTATTTGCATTGACATGATTAAGAAAGTGAGATGTCTGAGCAGCTCTTCTAATCTGTGGAGGCTGGATGTACGATAGGATCGGGAACCAGTCAACTGGAGTAGATTTAAGCATCCCCAACACTATGTGCATAGCATTATTGAGTTGAGTGTCAAGGAGTTTACTGTGACTGCTATGAGACTACACTGGTGCACAATATTCAGCTGCAGAATATACCAAGGCCATTGTTGCAGTTCATAAGGTCCCTGGACTGGAGCCCCATGATGTTCCGGCCAATTTTCTAATAAGCACAACACGAGACCTGACCTTATTGTGGGTGTTCGAGGTGTTGTCGAAAGGTCACACTCCGGTCCAGTGTAATACCAAGATACTTTGGATTAGCTTTGTGGCTGATGCTCTCACTGCAGAACTGCACATCAAAGTTTAGCATTAGCCATTTTATTGTTCAGACGGAAAAGAGTTACCATGGGTTCTTTTGGATTAGGCCTAAGTTTCCAGCATTGGAAATAATCAGCCACGGTGGTAAGATCTCGTGTTAGCGTGCAGCTGATGGTATGGAGAACAGCTAGGCCAATATTATTGGCATACATTAATTTCCTTGACTCCATCGCTGGCATATCCGCGGTGTATAGATTAAAAAGTATTGGGGCCAGGACAGAGCCCTGAGGGATGCCCGAGTTAGAGTTCTTGGTCTACTGATCTAGCCATTACGGTATACCATAAAGCAGAAGTCCCCAGTCATTGCCACCAAGAGGCAGATCATTCACCAGCATTCACCTCATTCAACCTTGAGGAGAAGGTCCTGTCTCCAGTGTTGTATGCTGAGGAGAGATCAACAAGAGCGATTCCTGTTTTCAACTTACGTTGGAATCCTGCCTCAATGTGACTGGTAATTGAAGCTACTTGGTCACAGCAGTTCCTCTTCTGGCGAAATCCTCCCAGGGGAGCTGGAAGGATGTCTTCAATAATATCAGACAGATGGTGGAGCAGCACCTGTTCCATGAGCTTGCTGGTGGTTGAGAGGAGAGAGATGGGGCGGTAGCTGGGTGTGTTCTCTGGGAGATTCCCAGACTTCAGTAGGGCAACCACTGTTGCCTGTCGCCAGCTTGCTGGCACTTCTCTGGTTCTATGCATGGCAGTAAAAAACGCCGACAGCCATTCCCATCTCCCCAGATTCTTGAGAAACTCTGGAGGAATGCCATCAACCCCTGCAGCTTTCGGTTTCCAACAGCGCAATATTGCTCTTTGACAGAATATGGAGAAGAGAGTGGAGCTTCCTCCAGGCTTTGTTGAAGATTTCTGCGGAGTTCCCGCTGGACCTCCTGATGTGTGATCTTGTCTGTTGGTGTCTTGCTGTTAGAAAGATGAGAGGCAACAGTATTTGCTGTCACCTTTGCTGAGCGTTGTGTTACTGGCTGGGATCCTCCAAGTTGCCACAAAAGAGCCCATGCCTAAAGGCTTAAATGGGTGAAATCAAGGCTTTCAATGGTCTCTTTCCACCTTTCTAGGCATGCCAAATTCAAGGACTCAAGCAGCACAGTGGCTTTATCTGGGTTGACACTTTTTTCCACATTCCCTCAGGAGAGACTCTGATTCTTTTGTCCAACAGGGGGTTAAAGCCTTCTGGTGACCACACGGGATGTACTTTTTAGTGATCGATTTTAAGATGTTTGTAAAATGACCAATGTTTCCAGGTATCGGTTCAAACTGTGGGATCTGAGATTCTGTTTCTGAAGTGTAGGCGGGCCAGTCAGCCTTGTGGAAATTCCAACACGGACTGCAGAAGAGGAACATCCAGGCCAATCTGGAGGATGATTGGGCGATTTTGGCTATGCTGAAAGTGACTCAGGATGGTTCTTGTTGTGGCCAGTGGGACACCTGCACTATTATGGGTCACAAAACAGAGGTCAGGGTTTTGATCCATTGTCCACCTTGCAGACCAAAAAGATCCAGATTACTTTGGATCATAGAGCAGGTGGAGGTCTTCAAGGGAGGCCAATTCCATGATCTGCTCCCCGACTGTCATTTGAGCAGTATCTCCAGTCTTCATGATAGCTGTTAAAGTCACCTATGTAAATGGCTGGATGAGGAAGGGAAGGGAAGATGGGATCAGGCCACATGATGTTAGGTTGCTTGTATGTTTATTATAATGATGTCTCTAATTCTAACCATGTTGATCTCTCTTCCACTAGTCGATGATTCCTCCAAAACTTCCACATCCTCTAATCCATTTTGCATGTACACTGCTAGCCCATGTTTTGGATGGTTGACAGTAGCGATTTTGGTATAGCCATAGATTTTATGTCTGGCAGCTTTATCTTCTTCTTTCACATGTGTTTCTTGGAGGGCCACAATGTCAATGTGATGGTCTTTGAGGGTCCTCAAGAGGTAATCCACTCTTTCCCTGGATAGCCCTTCTACATTAAGTTAGTATATTCGGAGGACTGGCCCAACTGTTTTTTGATCCTGGAAATGGTAGTTTGAGGAAGTATAACCATTGCTACATTCACTAGGAGGCCGGTAAAACAATGACCAATGGCCAATTCGCTACATTGGTATGTTGGTGGATTTGCACAAAACACAGAGCACAAAAAACACCAGCACTTAACAGAAGCACCACGTAAAGGTTATCATCTTGCTCCCAGAAGCCCTGATCATAGGAGACTACAAGCTATGCCAGCCTGACCAGTCAAGTGGCCAGAAGAAATCCACTAGCTAGCATGAGATACCGACCAGAGACTACATTGCCTGGTTCCCTGGATTGCAGTCCTGACTCTGATGCCATGTGATTCCAAAGAACATTAATGCTAAAGAGTGAATCTTGCCTTTCTTTTTAAAGAGCAACATTTCCTCTTTTCCTTATTTTGTTATTGGGTGGGGCCACCCTCTTATTATTATTTTTTGCTAAAACTTTTAAGGTGTGAATAAGTGTTTAAGAGAGCACAGTTGTATAAATTCACATTAGGATGGTGCCATTAATGGTTTCCCCACCCCAATTCTAAGCAAATCTTACCTTAAAAAAATAACATTGCATCACCCTGGGTTTTAAAAGTGTGTTACCGTAACTACTCTGCCCTAAAAAGGGGAAATTAGGAGTTGCTGACCACTCTCTTTCAAGGGTAGAGGAATTAGATTGGGGAGAAAGCTAACTGTATGTCACTCAGTGAACAGTAACTTTGTATGAGTCTAGATAGTACCTTAAGAGCTGAGAAGGAAATAATGCCTCCGTAAATTTCCAGGGTTAGCATTTGTAAGAACTGACCCTGTGCTAAATTAATGTTATGACTTGATTTGATCATTGGCTGTAGCACTTTGATAACATGATTCATTGGTGATTTAATTCAATATAATTGTTAATTCATTGGTTTGACTCAATTCCTGTTGTAATCTTCATTTGATAATTGTATTATTTAGTAAAAGTTTATAAAAAAATGTTAGCCTTAGTAAGAAGTTTGATTTTTAAGTTTGCGTGTTTATTAATTTGTAATAAAACACAGAAAAAGCATACAAAGCTAGTTATTCTTTCACATTTGCAACTGGATCAGGAACTCTGAGGGTAAATGTAATTTACTAGTATTTGAGAGCTACTTGGCTCTAGTTCTCAATCTGCATCCCTCACAGAGCAGTCCCACAGGACTGGGAACCTCCCTGGACTTATAAACCTTAAACAGTCATGATATGTTAGATTCCTGAGGCCTTTCCTGGAATCCAGGAAGAGAAAGGAAGAGATTCTGTTTCCCTGAAGATTTCCAGTTTGTCTAATTACAGCATGAGGGACCTTCTGATGTCCAAGGTGTGTTTTTCCCTTTCTGGTTTAGGTTTGGGGCAGAAACTCAGAAGGGATGTGTTCTGGGCAAGCTGGGCCTTCATATCTGTCACTATGTCACCATACACCAAGTATGGAAGATTACAGGACAGTGTACAGAGCTCACTGTCTCTCACACACATTTTCCTAGCCAACATCAACATTACTTAGAAACTAACCTGGAGGGTGAGGACCCACAACTCTGACAAGCAGAGGGGCTCAGAGGCATAGTCATACAAACTGGGGCTCATGTTCAGTCTCCTCAGTGCCACTAGAGAACTAATTAGAGAGCTGATAAAAGTCACCTTTGGGAAATGTGACACAAGGAATCACCACACAGTGCAATCTCTTCCACCCTTCTATCAGAAGGTGCTTTTGTAGCACTCATAAGGAAATGTTGGGATTAGATTTACCTTTGCACCGTCCCTTTAAGACTTCAAGGTCTGAAGGGATAGGCTTGGTTGCAACCGCAGAGTTGTATGTGCTCTGAAAGGACTGAGCAGCAAGGGTGCTTGTGTAAGTTGTTTGTTCTTTATGTAAGCAGAGTCAGAATGAGCTCTACCCTGACATCTGGTTCTGAGCTGTGGAAAAGGACTTCAGGGCTGATCTCGTTTGCATGGGCCCACCCACCCTGCCTAGCATGATGGACTGCTTGCCCAAATGGTCACTTTGGCTGCTGTGGGATCCCCAGTCTCTTTGTTATTGGGGCAGGAGTAATAAAGTGTTATTATCCTGGTTATGTGAATCAAGGACAGTAGAATTGTACTTGGCATTTTATGACAGAAGGACTCGGCCTCAACTAAGTCGCACTTACTAGGCAAGGGACACAGAGCTGTGTTAAGTGGCAGGGGTGGCCTGAAGACAAGTTGTTGAGCAGCTAGCAGGACAGCTAGCGGAGAGGAGCAGACAGGAGGTTGGCTGGCGGAGAGGCGCAGATGGCAGTGAAGACTGCAGCAGAATCCCATGGAGAGGCATGGCAATCGGCCATCAACTCGAGCAGCGGAGCATGTACGATGCCTCCCATACCTCTCCTCACTTCCACCAAGGCTGGGAGGTAAACTCTGCAGATGAACTTCTGAACTATGGGAGCTGCACTGACCAAAGGCAGAAACTGTGGGAGGGGTGACTTTTGGGTTGCTGGACTTAAGACCCTGAGGGGAAAAGGACACTGCCAAACTTACTTGGGGGTGGGTCTTTTGCTCATGGTTTGTGTTATGAATCTTGTTTGTGGTGTTTCCCCAACATAATGCCGCATTGTTTCCCTCCTTTGTTAAAAGGCTTTGCTACACCCAGGCTCTGTGCTTGCGAGAGGGGAAGTATTGCCTCTTAGAGGTGCCCAGGGTGGTGGTATGTAATTGTCCCAGGTCACTGGGTGAGGGCTCGAGCTAGTTTTGCATAGTGTTATTGGAACAGAACCCCTAGATACTGAACCCAGCCCTTGTTGCGGCTAACTCTGACAGGCAGAAGGGTTACATTTATACCAAGTTTAATAACATTCCAGTTTTAAAACTGTTCCTAGTCTGAGAGTACACCACTTAGTGCACTGACTAAGGAAGGTAGGCCTTTGTCAAAGACATTTTACAAGAAGGGTGTGGTAGCTAGGATTCTGCCCCATCTAGCTGAAGGAAAAAACACTAAACACACTAGCCCTACATCATATGGGGAAAAATTGCACCCCCACTCCCAAGAGCAAGCAAAAGCAGTATTCTTTTTTCTGTGTAGGCTTCAGAAGTACTCCCATCATAAACTACCAAGAGTCTTAGAGAGTCTGGGAACATTTCTGCACCCTGCTAAAGTAAGTCTCGCTGCAATGGCAAGGGGATGTTTACTCCAAGTCCATGGCCAACTTAGCCTGTTTGGGGCAATTAGAGCAGAGTTTTTTAGGGCCCTCCTATTAACAGGAGGGGAGGAAATGCATAGTCCAACAGAAATTTCTATGGAGTGTCAACTGCCAACACAGCAAAGTACGAATACATGCTCCAAATAAATAAATGGAGCACCTGCCACTGAATTTTGTTGTGAACAGCTCTACAACAGGGATTCCCAGTTTTGGGGGAATCTGCTCAAAGACTTTTTCCTTTAGGGGCCCCTTCCTTGGAAGAATTTGGATCAGCTCAGGCAGTCTACTGTGCAGCTGAATTGAACCAGAATGAGAAGTGTTACTGAGAAAAACAAAAATATGATTTCCATCCACCTTCAGTATTAGATACATAGACACTGCCTTTTTTCCCCCCTGACTGTATGAGGATGGATTAGCCTTCAGAAAGCACAAAAACCCATGGACTGAGGAAATTTATGTAAAACTTTCTGCGGGCAGGGGGGTGGGGGAGAGAATCTGTGGGGTACATGAATTCTGCACATGTGTAGTGGTGCTGAATTCCCCCAGGAGTAATTATCACAATGGATCAGAGAGCCCATTTTGAATCTGAGATTTCCTTAGGAGAGGTTAGGGCACTGGCCTGGCACTTTGGAGATCCAGGTTCAATTTCCTGCTTCACCATAAACTTCTTGTGTGACCATGGGCAAATCACATTGAGGCACAGAACAGCGACTGTTCCCCATCTGTAAAATGAGAATCCATGCTTCCCTACCTCACAGGGGTGTTGTGAGAATAAATATATTAAAGATTTTGAAGCACTCAGATACTACAGCAATGGGGCCATATAAGTACCTAATATATATATATATATATATAGAATGTGTCTTCTCACATCACAGGGTCTCATGCCTCCTTCTTTGGGGCCACAGTGAACCTGGAGCCCACCCTCAAAAAAAAAAAAAAAAAAAAAAAAAGGTGTTCACCTTGATCCAGGATCATGATCCTCAATTCCTAGAGGAGCCAGACAATTTGCAGAAAAAGGCCTTTTCTGATGTGCGAAGAGAAGATCTGAAGCAAATGAGAATACCCGTGAAAGACCGTGGGAAGGGATCCAGGAATCCAAGGCAATGGCTTCCCATTAGGGTTAAATAGATACTCCTTCCCCAAGGCAAGTCCATAATGGGGGGAAGGTGCATAGTCCCCTACTTAAGGGCTGAGAAGGAAGGCTTTTTCTTACTCCTGGGATACAAAATAAAAAGAGTAAAAATGTTAATACTCCTGTCACATGACAAGGGCCAGGATCCACTGATTTCAATGGCTACTATTACACACGTTCCCTAAAACTGGAGTAACCCCGATACTGGGGAAGGAACCTCCTGACTGCAAAGGAGTAATTGTTCCCTCTTTTCTTGGAAGCCAACACAGGAAGACAGATTTGTTTCCAGGTAAGTCATATAAGGTTGAATCCAAGGTTTTTCCCTAAGCCCTATCCCACATGAAGAGAAGAGAGATTACTAGGACATAACACCTACCCTTTCAGGCTAAATTCATAATGCTCCACAAGTCACTAGACGGGAGCTGAGGATGGTAGCAGAAAGCCTGTGGGAGTCCTGGGAAATATTGCTCAGGCAACTGATCAAAAGAACTCTGGTTAGGATTAAGTTTAAAAAAAAAATGTCTAGGAAGGAACAGAAAACCTCATATTTTAACTTAGACAGACAGCAAATAGTGGACCAGTACATATAAGATGGCTAGGCAGCTTCTGAGAACAGCATGGCATCCTGTTTTCCTGCTGAGGGGAACCTTCAAGCTGATTGTGAACTCTATAGGGATGTCTGTCCTTTGTAGTGTGACAAAGCTCCAACCTCGTCTCAGTGGGTCCCGCACTTCCAGGCAGATTTACGCTAGCCTCAGAGGCTCACTGTGACCCGCCACGTAGCCCTTCTCTCTAGAGGCAAGGGTCACAGCTTACTGAACCATTTTCATCATAAACCAGCAAGGGAAATGGGAAGAAGCAACCTTCCGTCACACAGTCTCTGTTGTCTCACAGTATCTGTGATTAATCATGGAGTGGGGCGGGGGGAGCCCAGGCCCAGGCCCAAGCCCAGGCCCACCCTCTACTCCAGGCTATAATATCTCATTGAAAGATGACAGGGCCAGAAAGAGTTAATTAACTCACTGACTGACCTGACCCATGGGTGAACTTTAGAGACTGGCTAGGAAGATAGGTAAATGAATAGAGCTTTGAAATGCAAGTCTACATTGTTAGAGATCTCAAGGGTAGATGTTTGCTCAGGTCTTGTGATGTAAGCAAACAAGTCTTGTCTATTGCTCTAACTTTAATTCAAAGATCAAAAAGGAATATTAACATTTATAATGATACTTGAGTGAAATAGTATTATTGTCTATATGTCTCTTTGAAGGTTGTGGTAACCTGTATCTGAACTGTTTAATGAATAAATTACCCTGTGCTAATTGCCAAGATGTTTGGAAGAAGGAGAGTTAGGCCTATTGTTTTCTCAGGCAGAAAGGCTGCTGGAAATGTATAAGAATCCTGGGACATAATCCTACTTCATCTCAGATCTGCTTTGGGTTTCAAGAGGGGGAAACCTTAAGCCACAAGGATTGAGATCCCCAGTCACTGACTGGAGTCACCCTGAATATGGACATTGGACTATATCTAAAAGGACTTTTGTCAACTACAAACTCATCTCTTATATGTATCTGAAACTCAAGAATTGAATTCAAATCTGTATGTATATTGATCTTTTAACCAACACTCTCTCTCCTTTTAAAATAAATTTTAGCTTAATTAATAAGAATTGACCATAAGCGTGTATTTTAGGTAAGATCTAAGTTATAATTGGACCTGGGTATGTGGCTGATCCTTTGGGATTGGAAGAACCTTTTCTTTTATATGATGAGATAAGATTCTCAGTAATCATCATCATCATATCTGACAGGTGTGTCTGGACAGAGGTCTGAGGCTGGGTACTTTAAGGGAACTGTTTGGTTTGGACTTCTAAGTGACCAGGGAGGTACTATAGAAGCTGTTTTGTGCTGGCTTGGTAAATCTAAGTATTGGAATATCCACCAGCGTTTGGTGTTTGTCTGCCCCGTTTGGTTTGCAGTTCACCCTAATTGAGTGACCTCAGCTGGCTCCCACAGGCAGCACTGTCACATCCATATGAAGAGAAGAGAAGAGAAGAGAGATTACTAGGCCAAGACACCTACCCTTTCAGGCTAAATTCATAATGCTCAACAAGTCACTAGACAGGAGCTGAGGATGGTAGCAGAAAGCCTGTGGGAGTCCTGGGAAATATTGCTCAGGCAACTGATCAAAAGAACTCTGGGTAGGATTAGGTTTAAAAAAAATGTCTAGGAAGGAACAGAAAACTTCATATTTTAACTTAGACAGCCAGCAAATAGCTGACCAGTACATATAAGATGGTTAGACAGCTACTGAGAACAGCATGGCATCCTGTTTTCCTGCTGAGAGGAACCTTTAAGCTGATTGTGAACTCTATAGGGATGTCTGTCCTTTCTAGTGTGACAAAGCTCCAACCTTGTCTCAGTGGGTCCCGCACTTCCAGGCAGATTTACGCTAGCCTCAGAGGCTTACTGTGACCCGCCACGTAGCCCTTCTCTCTAGAGGCAAGGGTCACAGTCTACTGAACCATTTTCATCATAAGCCAGCAAGGGAGATGGGAAGAAGCAACCCTCCATCGCACAGTCTCTGTTGTCTCACAGTTTCTGTGATTAATCATGGAGGGCGGGGGAGCCCAGACCCACCCTCTACTCCAGGCTCCAGTCCAGGGACCCTAGCAATAGCAGTTATTGGTAGCTGACCTTTTGAAACAGGACAAGTACAATTCCCTGGGCCACTTCCGCACAGCAGCCCCTCACTTCCTCAATATCTACTTCACCCTTACCTCAGGGCCTGCTTCCTTGTGCCTGATAGGGTTTTTACTGCCCAGTTTCTCCAGCAGCACAACTTCTTCTGACAGCTCCTGACACGCATGCCTCACTGACTAACTGGGAGGCTTTTAATTAGTTCCAGCCAGCCCTTGGTTGGCTTCAGGTGTCCCAATCAACCTAGCTATCTCCACTGCTTTCTAGAAGGATCTTAATTGGCCCCAGGTGTCTTGATTAACTGGAGCAACTGCCATTTGGTTACCATGGAACAAAGGATTTGTTTAGCCTGGGACTAACATACCTGTTCCTCACTACTTTCCTATATCTATCTGGCCTTGCCCCATCACACTAGGGAAGGCATAACTGTGGACTCCCTCTAGGTGAGGAGAACTGCTTATTCCCCAAAGTCATTTGGGAGTATATTCAATCCCCAAGCAAATTTATTAACAAAAAAAAAAAAAAAATCTCAAAACATGACTGGCATCAGGAGAAGTCTAGGAAGTCTCTGATCTGCCCCCACTCCCCACCTTTCCAACATATTTTTTGTGGAAATTGATACGCTTTGTCAAAACAGCATATTTTATTGAAATAAATCTTTGATTAAAACGTTCTGACCAGCTCTAATAGTGGGGTTTGACCCTCAGATTCTGAGTTGGAGTGGGGGGACGGATCCTATCCTTCTTCCTATTCTGATCCTTGGCCCACCAGAGCTGTCATGAAAATTCAAGACCATAAGGGTGGTGCCAGCAATTCTTTTACTAAGAAAAAGGATCTGCATTCAACCAAATAAGTGGCTGAAAACAGTGGATAAAACATGAGAGTAAACCACAAAGGATTTTAGATAACATCAAAGGAGAGATTAAAACCTCCTGTTAAGATTTAGCAGCTAGTAATGACTCACTAATTCATTCAAGCACTTCATGTGGTAAGGAGGAGGGTGGAAAAAGTGTTTCCCCATGGATGATCTTATCTCCCCTTCACACAAGCCAAGTGGGCTGACTTAGTCTTTTGCAGCCCTAGAGACCACCTAAAGTCATTGCCTTGCTCTGCTGCTGCTTCAGGGAGAGCACTAACCTTTTAGGTGAGCTTCTCTACACCTTTTAGGGAAGATGAGTAGGCTGGTTTTGTCTGTCACTGTCCCAGAAATTGCTTCAGCCTGTGCCTCTTTCCACTGAGGTAGTGGAGGTTCTTTAGAATCATAAAATCATAGAAGATTAGGGTTGGGACCTCAGGAGGGTCTTTAGTCCAACTCCCTTCTCAAAGCAGGACCATCCCCAACTAAATCATCCCAGCCAGGGCTTTGCCAAGCCAGACCTTAAAAACCTCTAAGGATGGAGATTCCACCACCTCCTTAGGTAACCCATTCCAGTGCTTCACCATCCTCCTAGTGAAATAGTTTTTCCTAATATCCAACCTAGACCTCCCCCCACTGCAACTTGAGACCACTGCTTCTTGTTCTGTCATCTGCCACCACTGAGAACAGCCGAGCTCCATCCTCTTTGGAACCCCCATTCAAGTAGTTGAAGGCTGCTATCAAATCCCCCCTCACACTTCTCTTCTGCAGATTAAATAAGCCCCATTCCCTCAGCCTCTCCTCATAAGTCATGTGCCCCAGCCCCCTAATCATTTACGTTGCCCTCTGTTGTACTCTCTCCAATTTGTCCACATCCTTTCTGTAGCGGGGGGCCCAAAACTGGACGCAATACTCCAGATATGGCCTCACCAGTGCTGAATAGAGGGGAATAATCACGTCTCTTGATCTCCTGGCAGTGCTCCCTACTAATGCAGCCCAATATGCTATTAGCTTTCTTGACAACAAGGGCACACTGTTGACTCATATCCAGCTTCTCCTCCACTGTAATCCCCAGGTCATTTTCTGCAGAACTGCCACTTAGCCAGTCAGTCCCCAGCCTGTAGAAGTGCACGGGATTCTTCCGTCCTAAGTGGAGGATTCTGCACTTGTCCTTGTTGAACTTCTTTTGGTCCAATCCTCCAATATGTCTAGGTTACTCTGGACCCTATCCATAACCTCCAGTGTATCTACCTCTCCTCCCAGCTTAGTGTCATCCACAAACTTGCTGAGGGTGCAATCCATACCATCATCCAGATCATTAATGAAGATGTTGAACAAAATCGGCCCCAGGACCGACCCCTGAGGCACTCTGCTTGATACCGGCTGCCAACTAGACATCGAGCCGTTGAGCCTGACGATCTAGCCAGCTTTCTATCCTTCTTATAGTTCATTCATCCAATCCATACTTTTTTAACTTGCTGGCAAGAATACAGTGGGAGACCATATCAAAAGCTATGCTAAAGTCAAGAAATATCACATCCACTGCTTTCCCCATATCCACAGAGCAAGTTATCTCATCATAGAAGGCAATCAGGTTTGTCAGGCATGACTTGCCTTTGGTGAATCCATGTTGACTGTTCTTGATCACCTTCCTCTCCTCCAAGTGCTTTAAAATGGATTCCTTGAGGACCTACTCCATGAATTTTCCAGAGACTGAGGTGAGGCTGACCTGTAGTTCCCCAGATTCTTCCAGCACCGTATTATTGCCTAGGCCGACAAGGCCTAGGCCTAGAGCGGCAAATTTTCAGGGGCGGAAGCTCCCCTCCGCGCCCTGCCCCCCTGCTCCAGCTCACCTCTGCCTCCTCTGCAAGCTTGCCACGGTGTCCTGTTTCTCTCCCCTCCCAGCGCTTGCACCACGAAACAGCTGTTTCGTGGGGCACGGAGGGAGGGAGGAGGAGGAGGAACGCCACGTGCTGGGGGAAGAGGCGGGGCCGGGGGCGGGGATTTGGGGAATGGATCCAACAGGGGAAGGGAGGGGGCGGAGTTGGGGCTGGGACTTTGGGGAGGGGGTTGGAATGGGGCGGGAAGAGGGCAGAGTCGGGGTGGGGCCAGGGCGGCAATTATTTCCCGGCCTAGGGGTGGCAAAATTATTAATCCGCCACTGGATTCTCCTTCTTCCCTTTTTTAAAGATGGGCACTATATTTGCCTTTTTCCAATCATCTGGGACCTCTCCCAGCCCCCTGTGAGAACAGAAAAAAAAAATGCTTAAGGCCCCTGCAGGAAAATGCTACTGCCAAAGGCACAGTTGTGTTTGTTTGGGGTTCCCCATCCCCCATCTCCCTTTTTCTTTAGCCTTCTCTGGTTGAGACACAAATGGTATCAACCATGGCCATGGAGGTCACCCTCTTATGTGTTGCTCTCTGAACGAGGCAGAAATCAAACCAGAAAAGCAAAGAAGGAAGATCTAGAGAGTGGGAAAATCCTGGACGGTGATTGGTCATCATCCTGTCAGAAAGAGGGAAGCGAAGGAACCCAGAGCCTGTGCTGTCAGAAACCAGCTCACAGAATTCACTCTCACATAGGCCATATACAAAGCCCATTATTGTGCTTAGATAATGAGTTTTGTTCCAGCAACAGGGGCACTACTTTCTCTCTGCAGATTTATATAACCAGTACTCCTGGGGGAATTCTGCACCAAAAATTTTAAAATTTCACATATTTTATTTGTCAAAATAAGACAATATAATCACACCAGTTTCAATTATTTTAGTAATTTATTTCAAAATACCTGTCAGCAAGTATGTCTCTAACAATACAGGCAACAAAAAAAGATTCAGGAAATGTTTTTTGACAAACAGATTCCTTACTAGGCATATTAATACAGAACTTTGAGTTATTATTCATTTAAACTACAATACAGAACCGTATTTCCCATAGGCCCTGAGGGATAGAAAAAGAATTGCTGGGAAGGAGTCTGGGAGTGAACCTGGAGGGTTGTTGGGTGTGAGTGGGAGAAGTATGGAACAGTTTTTTGGAGGGAAGGGGTTGTTAGGGAGTTGGGCAGCCTCCCCCTGCAGACTCTGGCTGACCCCTAGCCTCTCCCATTCAGTCAGGCACATCTGCCCCCATCTCCAAGTGTCCCTGCAATCCCCACTCAGCCACCCCCCCCCCCTGTGGCCCTGCGTCCCCATTCAGCCCTTAGCTCAATGCTGTCATCCCCCTAATTCCTGTGACCCTACTCCAGTCTGTCCCCCCACTAGCCCTTCTGAACCCCAGTCTGTGACTCCCCAGCAGCCCTATGTGCCCCACTCTGTCCGTCCGTCCCCATATACCATGCCTCCTCACCTGGCCCCACAGATAGGGCACTGCACCCTCTCTCTCCACAGTGTGCTGCTCCAGCCAGAGCCAGCTGCCCTCTCTTGTGGTGCCATAGCAGCCACTGGTGGGTGAACAGTGTAACTGCAGTGCCTACCTGGCAGAATCTATTTTTTGTGGGGGAGGGAGGAATCTGTGGGGAACATGAATGCTGCACATGCACAGTGGCGCATCATTCCCCTGGAGTAAACCAGAAACTTGAGAGTCCTTATAGTAAAAGTTCTCCACAAGAAACTGCAGTTTTCTGTCCCAGCACATCCAAAGTTACCAACTTTGACACCATACTGATAAAGGGTTCTTGTCCATAACTTCATTAGTATTTGCTTTGTAATGGCCCAAATTGGCTGAAAATGATTGAAATGTATATGGAAGTATATTAAAGGCAAGACTGAATGGATTGAGGAACTTAGTCATACACAAGAAAAAATAACCAATCTGGGTGACAATTTTTAGTATTTATGGATTATGGATTTATGGATGATAAAATTTGTTAAAGAATAAAAAAAAATCTTGCTTACTGGAGTGTTTTATGCATCAATATATTCTACAATCACCACTCTGACAGCTAATGTGCAATAAATGACCATGTCTATTTTTTAGTAATAAGTATGGGTGATGGTATTACTCCCTCATCATAATTTGTTTTTCTTGCCTTTCCCCGTAGACTGAACCATGTTACTATTTACCCTCAGAAGAAGTGTTTGTAAACCAGCCTAATTACATCACATGATATATGATGTATATATATGCATGATGCATTTTTCTATGTAGATACCTAAATTATTATTTTCCTTGGCAACCACTATATTTTCCTCAGCAACAGCCCTGAAAAAAGTGTAACACAAACCTTTTTACTGGAATCCCTTTATATCTGACATTTATTTCTCAAATCTTTATAAGTGACAGTTTATCTAGATTGTTATGAATTGGTATAATTATTGATATAAATCAAAATTTTATTTTCTTATTCAAATCTAGTGTTCATTTTGAATTATGTATATTACTGTTGGCACCATAGTGGTTATTCCCTATGTAGAATACACTTTTATTACGCAGTCTGACAGTCATAGCATCCTACTCAGTCACTCTCGTCAGACACATTCATTGTGAATGACAGGTTCAGCAGTGATTTTGTCTAGGTTCTTGCACTTCTGACACGTACACAAGTCTGTACAGGGAAGCCCAGCAGCAAGACAAGAATGCCTCCCTGTTTGATGCTTGCTGGCACAATGCACTACCTGCAACATACTATCCGGTACCGGACTTCATGTCATCCTTGTTTTCTAAATGCCATCCATGGCCAACAGTGGAAGGAGCATTCATCCTTTAAGCACTCCCTTGTTACATTACAGCAGCCTGGTAATTTGAACACTTGCTGTGTTGGTGTAGATAGGTACGCATCTGCTTTTTCCAGTAGCAATGATTTAAGGAAAGTCTGGAATGTCAAATGCTGCATGCTTTCATACAGAGGTGTGTGTGCTCTCATGCTGTGATGATAATGGTAACCACTCAGAATATCATTTATTGATCCTTGTGCAACAACTTCTGCAAAGTCCTGTATCCAACATCTTTTGCCAAGGACACCAAGAAATGACATGCAGGTATGGAATTCACCAAACTGTACTATCAAACATTTTGTGTAGTCATCATCCTTCCATCAGATTTGTTGTGACTTAGCATATATTTCTCGGTCAAAAGACCAAGACTAGATGCTTAATTTCAACATCATCAGCTATATCAATAATTTGTTTCAGAATAGTGTAGACAGTAGACATCTCTGTTGGTGATACCTCCATGACTGTAAGGAATTGGATAGATGACTTCAAGAATACAATCACGTTGAAGAGCAGTATGTAAATATATCCCAGCCAGGAAGTGTACATGAGTCAGCATTGAGAGCCTTCATAAAAATGTATGCCAGTTCAGTTCTCAGTGCTGGTTCCAACTTTGATCTATATCTGTCAGCCTCTAATGGGATATGTGCATCATGTCTCAGGTTTTGTGGACCTCGCCTCTTGTTTTGATTGTACCAATCTATCGCAAAACTAAAGGGTGCTTTAAGAGAACACATTCCTTTTGGCAGTGGCACTCTCCCTGATCTTGGGGTTGATTCTGTGATGTGTCTCTGCAGCATTATTCCATTTGTATGGGAGATGGTGCCATGCGCAGATAGAGTCTCTTCTCCAAAAAATCAATATTGTCCCCAGTCTAGAATTGTTGGAGCCTTCTTTGCAAAGCCCAGTGGAACCTCAGCAGAGTAAGGCTTGTGAAATGGCTAATTACTGCATTCCAAGACACACAATGTCCCAGTTGTTTAGCAGGGAAACCACTTGAGATGATCCTGTCAAGTGTCTAACTGTCAATCCAAGGCAAAGAGATTTGGGTGTCTGTTTTCACCCCAGACACAAGGTAAACAATATCTTAGCAAAGCTATATGAGTTTAAAGTCCTCCTCATCTGGAAGATCAACATAGTTCACCAGAAGCATCTTGCCTCTGGTGCTCGAATAATCCAGACCAACTTGTAAAGTTCTACTGGCAAAATAAACTTTGAGGTATCCACATTTAAGTCAACTGATGTTGGTGGCCAGGAACAACTTATTCCAGGACTGTCATCCAATGTGCTCTTGATGATCAGTGTGGCATTGTACAGAGTGCTAACTGATTTTACATCGTGAGCTGGTGTACTTACTGTTGATCTATCGGATGGCAGATCAGCTTGTGACAGAGAATGAATTTGCTCCTCTTTGCTCAGAGCTGTCCCTGTACCCAGAAGTGCTGGAACAATTTGTACAGTGGGGTGCTGAGAGCCATTGAACCAACCTGTAAACCCTGTATATGATGGGAACCACTTCATGCCATGGGGTGCAGCAGCATCCCCTGCACCCCTAGTTCCAGCACCTATGCCTGTATCTGTTCCTGTCTCTGATTGATAATGAAATCTATTTATAAGCATACGTGTTGACAGTTTGTCAACATACATCATCTCACTAACATTCTTGCAGAGTGGGGTATGAAAGGAGAGCTGAGGGAAAGTCACGTTTCAGATGATATTTCAGTCTGTCAACTCTAATATAAAAACCATGCATGATTTCTAAAAACAGGTTCTCCACAGGGACATTGATTGTGTAGTTGTAAGGCAAGAGTCTTGCTACTGTGTTTTAAATTTATATTTTACTATCGTATTCAAAATTTACTACAAACTTAAAGGTTAGAAAATGCTGTGATGTTTAAATTTCCAGTTGTCTCTACCATGACTGTTCCTAAATGATTATGAAAAAGTCTGCCTATACAATGTCTCTCTTACCTGTAATTTGAAGCATCAAGACTTCATGCTTGTTTAGAAGCTCAATGAAAATCTCGGTAATTCCTCGTATCTGAAACCTCTACAATGAGCACTTGGTGGATGATAGCAGAAAGTTGTGTAGGCATTGCTGTACAGCTGCTCAGCACAAGTAGGCTTATCCTTATCTGCGGACTATGTCAAAAATCATGTGTAGTCTCTAACATGTTTTACGATACGGACTGCAACTGCCACACGGTCTTGACCTTGTATGTGAATGAGCATGCTCTGAGCCTCTCAACTCTGCAACTCTTTAACTTTCCTTATCTATGGTTTCTGCCTGGACTCATTGATCCTTCTTGTGTTTATGGGGCACAGTGATGTACAGCTCCCTTTTCTTGCATATGATAGGAAGGACTGATCCTGATGCACACACATGGAGGCCATATTTTGATTGAAGTGTCTTCCTGGAGCTAGGCAAAGGTGTGGAACTAATGCTGGAAGAGGTAGACTGTCCATCATCCTATTTCCCCTGTAATACTGACTGCTGAGCACAGCGTTTTCCTGTACTGTCTCTACACTTTTTGTCTATAAAACACCTACAACAGTTGCGGTGGAACCCTGCATCATTAGGGACATCATCAAATTCTCCTGGCAGGTGTTGTTGAAATGATTCAGCAAGGTATCTATTATCAACATGCAAATCCAACCATGCTTGAGCACATTCATGGTATTTAAACCACCCGACATGTAAATGTTTGAGTGGACTCCTTGATTGAGGCTAGATGCATGTAACAATGTAAACCAGTTATAAAAGTGGAATTCTTGCGACTCTTAGCTGATTGATTTCCTGATCTTAGTCACCATCACTGAGCATGGCCATATTGGTTCTGTATGAATACACGTGTTAACTGGTCAAATCCAAAGCCTCCAAACTTTACTTTTATGTGCTGCAAGTGGCTGGCTCAGTACTAGGTTAGGTTTCCCATTTGCACACTGGAGGCTGAAAAGTAAAAAGGTCTAGGAGAAACCAATGAAGTTACTTCTTGCAAATCTATATGATTGATAATGTTAATTGCTGTGCTTAAAATATCCTATAAATATTAATTGTTATTCCTAGGAAAATGTGGTGGTGCCAAGTACAAGCACCTTTTATTCTGTTACTACCCTGTCCTTGTTTTGTTTGAAATTAAATGTATCATCCTTCGAGACATCAAAACCTCCCTTTAAGATGTAAAGATTTTATGTACTTTTTATACAATGCTGCCACTAACGAAAACAGACTGTTTGCCATGAAACCACATGCAACTATGAATATTTAGGAAGAAATTAAATTAAAATACCATGCATTTATCATCCAAATAGTTTGCCTGGAGTCAAAATGGAACACATTAATAGCTATACTGAACCCTGAGTATTGCTGATGATAGATAAATTAGAGGGCGGGGTAATGTTTTGCCCCAGTAATTTTACCAAAATAGAGATATGGTCGATTATTGCACATTATCTGTTTGCATGACCAATGAGGAAAATTAGATATATAATATGGACTAGACGGACCAGACTTCTGGCCTTTCTAACAATTTCATGTACGCTCAAAGAGCCTTTTAAACATGTTTTCACCCATGTATTATGTATAAGTGTATAATGTTTTCACTAACTATTTCAATACACTTTGAATATATTTGAATCATTTTGAACCATTTTGTGCCCAGATTAGGGAAATATTATGGAAATTATAGCCAAAAGCTCTTTAATTGATATGCTGTCAAAATAGGTTGACAGCAAGGAAACTTTGGATGTGCGGTGTCAGAAAACTGCAGGATTTCTTATAGGGAACTTTTAATACAAGATCTCTTAGGTTATTGCCTACATAAAATGGCATAGAATATGTAGTGTTCCTCTTGCTGATACGGAACACCACCATAATGGGCCTCACTATATGGCCTAATCCTAAAGTCTCACTTCACCTCTGGTCAGATCCCCTTCTGGTCTTACCTTGCTTCCTTCTTGGGTCTCAGTTATGTTAGTTCAGATTCCATCTCTATAAGTGTAGGATAAGAACCTAAATAGAATAGAATCTCAGCAATAAGCAAACACACCCTTCTTGTAGTGCCATTTATGGTCCTAAATCTATGAACAGCTCCTCTGACACTCAAGCTGTAGCACTACACTACAGCAAATGAACTGTTCTCTGATGTAGCTGCCTGCTTCTTCAGAAAAAACCTTGAAGTTTCTCTCTTCAATATCTGACCTGATACATGCTTTTCCCTGTTACTGTAGTTTGCTTCAGTAAAGTTTGCAGCTGATGGGCAAGTGTGTTCAGCATAGGACTATGACTCAGGAGAGCTGTGTACTATTCTCAACCCTGCCACTGATGCATTGTCTGACATTAGGCAAGTTGCTTAATCACTCTGTGCCTCAGTTTCCCTATTTCCTAAATGGGGATGATGATTGTTTTCTAAAGTGCTTTGCGACCTGTGGATGAAAGACTATCATAAATAAATATAATAAATATTGTTAGGTAAAATTTCAGCTCTAACTTCACAGCCTCGTAAAATAAATGGTATTAGCCGTGCTTTTCCTAAAGTTTTAATAACAAAGTCCTGCCAAATTGTTGAAAACTCTCATTAAACTGAAAACCATACCTTTATCCTTTCCTGTAACTCAAAACCAGCCAACCCAAGAAAGGCGGGGGAGAGAGGGAACCAAACACAAAAAAACCCTGCCAAGGCCCAAACAAAACAAACCTCACACACCTGAGACTAATACCACAGATAGCATGTTCCAGCCGAAATATTTTTGCTGAAAAAGATATGTCTGGTTAATTAAAAAAGGAAATTTGATAGAAGTCCCTTCTCAACTTTAATTGTAGCAACTTTGGTGCAATGCTATAGATAGATGTGGTCCCATTTTCAAGAGCTGTTTCCAAAACCAGCTGTTTTTCCTCCATATCTGTTCTAATTTTGACTGCACAACCATCCACATATACTAATTTTCTCATCACTTGTCTGATTTTTCAGGGGGAATGAAGACTAAAATCCAGAAGGCGTAGCTGTGGATTGCCATTTTACTTTGCAAATACAGAGTGCATTTTTCCATGACTCATCACCACAGAAGGAAGGTCACCTTAAAAAGTCACAGTTCTTAAAGATAGTCAGGAGCTCTGCAAATTTCTCTACTAAAATATCTACTGCATTTTATTTTGACATTGAAAGCATGTTGAAACTGAATTAGGTTGACTATCTACTAGTCACAGTTGAATTATCATTGTTTGGTTTATTCTGGATGCACTAAAAGTATGCATAATTTTTATTGATTGAGCTGATTTCCAGTTTTTGATACAATAGTCCCAGTTTTGAAGGAATGTTTTGGTAGGTTAGAGCGTTTGACTTCTCTATATGTATAGGTACTGGCTAACACCACGAATTTTTGGGAGCTCTGTTGAAGCACCAATCACTTTGTAGTTAAGTCCCTAAATGAGAATCTTCTAGATAGACTTTATCACCAAAAAATTGCATTAGGATGACAGGTATCAGAAATATTGATAATCAGCCAGGGTTGCACCCAAAACAAGATTCTTCTCACCTACTTCTTGTGAAAACAGCAAGACGATCTGAAATAATTTCCTTTCAAATCTGATGTCTGTTATATAATGTTGTGGTGCAATAATGACCATTACCACCAGACTCATAAAATAATGAAGATAGAACACTGCTTGGTGTGATCTGTTAAATTCTTATGCAAGATTTGTTCCTATTAAAATCTTGGTACAAAGGAACTACAGCTGACAGTTAATGTCCATGAGTTACAGTTTGTGCACGTTAATTTGCAAGACTGAAGTATTCTGGGCAACACTGGAGAAACAGAAAAAGATCAAGGTGTGAATGGAGTAGTTTACTCAATATAATTTTGTTTTTAACTATTTTATTTTCAAACATAATAGTAATAAACTCAAACATGCAAACTCTGCCCCTTCATTCTACATACTCTTGACAAACATTATGCATTTGAGTAGTCTTATTCAGTTCACATAAATCAGCATTTGTAGGATCAGTACCTATTAAAATGCAATACTTTCCTTTAACATTTATCTACACTGCTAACTACAGCAAAATGAATCAATAGTGTCTTCAGCTATTCATAAGTATTAACTACATATCAAGGAAACCATTAACATTTGAAATACCAAAACATTATATTGTTTAATGAGATCAATAAAAAAATAAAATGTTTGCCAGCATTCTTCAGCTCTTGCTGATTTGAACGGTGCTTTGGGGGGAAAGGATTACATCTGCAATCTCCTTTAAGCAAACTGTCTCAGCCACCGATAAACAGTTAGCCCCTTCTGCCTGCCAGGTAGGCCTAGGCAGGGAATATACCCTAAAATAGATAGTCTGTATCCCTTTTATGATGTAATAACAAACAGAACCAGGGATTTAATAAACTTCACCAAAATCCTAGCAGATGCCTACTTAGCAGTTTTGAAAGACTTATGGTTTATATTACTTTAAAATGTTTTCTCCAAAGAGGCAGAGTCTCTTCACAATGAAGAGCTAGTCCCCTGTCAACTTGGCAGGTTTTTATTTTGCCATTTTTGAGCTATTGGTTGTCCCATAATGTAGAAGCAGCTGGATGGACTATCTTCACATTTTCAGAACAATTCACTTCTGAGCTGACATCAAGCATGGAATGTTTCAGCTCCAAAAGGTGAATTTTGTAGAGTTGTAAACAAATAAAGAAGGAAATTATAATGGACCTGCAGACTAGTATATGGTACACCGGACCCTCACTAGAACGCACCTCTATATAGCGTGAATTCGCATATAACATGGTCGCAGCCATGGATCCCAAATTTAATTACTTTAATTGCAATTCATTTTAACACGGTCACCGCGTTAACGCGCATAGATCCCAAATCTTGCATTCTAGCGAGAGTCCGGTGTATATATCAATAGGGCATCATGGACTCAAATGCTATCAATAAGGCAATCACCTAGCTAGTAAGGCAGCATACTTAAGATGAGCCCAAGTAAAATGTTTATGGAAATAAGGAAATATTATGGAGCTATAGCCACCACTACTGCATCACGCTCTCTTAAACACCTGCCCTCAAAGAGGCTCGGATTCCTTCTGGACTCCTTACTGCAAGCTGGGCAGTGGGCACTGGGCACTGGAATAGATATGCTCTCTAAAATGCATTCTTCCATCTGCAGCTGGCCTGCAACCTATACTGTCAGATGATGAGTTGGACATGGATTATTGTAACCCACTATATTTGGGAATGAGTACTTTGATCTTAAAAAGAGGTAACATTAATCCAGAACACAGTAGCCCATTTCTCAGCAAAGCTAGAACTAGTTGGAAAACCATGGGGTGGGGGAAAGGGGGAAGGAAGAGAAATAAAAAACTAACCATTTTTCCCTGTCTTTATTGAAATTTTTCGTTGATAGACATTTTCCTATTTGTGGTGCTGAATGAAAGTACATTACCTTGTGTTCCCTTCACTATACTGGTTCCCCTAGAACACAAAGTCAACTTCATATTCTTGCTAATTTTTAAGGCCCTGCATGGCATTGGCCCAGGCTACCTAAGTGCACAATTCCCTCTTGGAGACCACAGTCTCCCTCAACAGCTGCACTTCATAGGAACTATCCTCCTCAAGGGTTAATAAAACCTTGCTTTGTGAGTGCAAAGAGCAGAGATTTCTTAGCAGCTGGCCCAAGGAAGGCATCAGACTCTCTTTCAGAGCAGTGAGTATGGCCTCTGATCTCACCACTTTCTGTGAAGAGTGTTAATAGAATTAACTTTCCAATCTGTTCTCAGTGGAATCTTTCTACAAGTCACAAAATGGCATCAACAGGGAAGCTTTCCAGAAAGAATGGATTCATGGAGTAGTCAATAATCAGCAGTTAAAAGGATTCATTGGGCAGCTGGCAATGCGATCCTGCAAAATATTAGAAAGGCTCTTGCTGGCCGCTGTAAACATTTGTACAGCTTGTTATCTTTTTTGCCACTAGATGACAGTGTTGAGACACTTGTTTTCCTGTCCCAAAGTTTCTCCAAGGCCACTCAGTAGATTAAATGTCACCAGCAAAATACTTGTTGGTGTCACTTTAGAAGTGTTATTCTTGAAATATGAGGGCCTTAAAATCTTAAAAATCACCTACCAAATGTACATTATCAATAACTTTTACTGCTGCGGTGCTTTATGGTAGACTTGTGGTTACATCTCTGCACTTTTTTTTTTTTTAAGTGAACACACAGTACACTATAGTGGTAATAATAAATTTCTTTTATTGAGGCCTCTTAAGTTCAGAATGAGCCCCAAATGTTTTACAAACATACTCATTTTACATATAGATCACTGAGCCACCACTAAGAAGCAGTCATCTTTGAGATGGAGGAGACCCTCAGTGGAGGTTTAAGAGGGAGCTATCAGAGTGTTCTTCACGAAAAGTCTTTTCTTGCGGAACTTGGTTCATTTTGTGCTCTATTTCCAAGGAAACGATGTCTCTTTGGAATTCGCAACGATGATAATTTGGTCCACTAGAGCTGCAATTTATGACTTTCCAGACACATTACAAAATCCATATTTTTCATGGACATTTGCTGAGGAGGAGTCTTGATGCGTTGAACTAAGTACAGTAGATTGTCTGGAGGAGGTGACTGTTCTACTACAAAAACAATGAGGAGTCCTTGTAGCACCTTGGAGACTAACAAATATATTTGGGCATAAGCTTTCGTGGGCTAGAACCCACTTCATCAGATGCACAGAATGAAAAATACAATAGCAGGTATAAATACACAGCACATGAAAAGATGCGAGTTGCCATATCAAGTGGGAGGTCAGTCTACTGAGACAATTCAATTAACAGTAGGATACCAAGGGAGGAAAAATCACTTTTGTAGTGGTAATGAGAGTGGCCCACTAATTTCCCCCTACTGTTACTCACACCTTCTTGTCAACTGCTTGAAATAGGCCACTCTCATTACCACTACAAAAGTGATTTTTTTCCTCCTTTGGTATCCTACAGCCCAAATAAATTTGTTAGTCTCTAAGGTGCCACAAGGGCTCCTCGTTGTTTTTGCTGATACCGACTAACATGGCTACCACTCTGAAACCTAGTTATCTAGTGGGCTGTTTCAATCAGATTGGTAATATCTCCTACCAAAAACCAGGATAGGTTCAGATTTTCAGTAAGTCAGCAAATATCTGCCCACTTCATTCATTCATTCTTGTGGCCAAGAGTAGATGATACTAGAAATACCAGTCGTCTTAGTCTATTACATGACCAACAGCAACAATTTGACTCCAGTCTTATTAGCAGTAGCTCTGGAAAGCCATTATCATCCTGCTCTAACCACAAATGGATATTAAACTGAGCCATGGCATGTTTTCCAGAGAAAGATATAATTAGTAAAGAATTTAAAAATCACTAGTACAGTCAGAAAATTCCATCTCAGATCACCATATTAACTGAACTCCAGCTGCTTTGATCATCAAAATGTGAACATGGGGGGAAGGTGGGAATTAAGATTCTATTCTCCCTGTCATTGAGAAGAGCACAGAGGAAGGTTAGGTTAAAAAAATTTCACAGATTAAAGTGATAACAAAAGACCAGATATATTGTAAATGCCGTGTGTCAGATTTCACAATAGATATGGTTAAAAAGACATGTGCAGACACCCACCTGGGGTTAAAAGATTACTGGATGCACACTGCAGTTCAGTGTTGCTACATGTGAGCAAGCGTATCACATGGGCTGCAGGCCACGTGGGGCAGAAGGCAAAGTAAGTTATAGTACCAGATGCAATGACAGACTTACACTCATAGCACTCCCAAGGCCAACAAAATGTTCCATATCCAGGGCTTAAATTCTGCTGGAGCTGCCCAGAGCAGAGCTCCAGTAAATATTTTCAAATCTGTGGGGCTGAAAATTCTCATACACTATTTCCTTGAGCCCCTCACTTATTTTTCCGCAAGAAATGAGGGTCTCTGGGAAATAGTGTATGAGAATTTAAGCCCTGTCTGTATCTGAACTCAGAGCCAAATATGGAGACCTCGCTGAGTTTTTAACTCAGACTCAATTTTCAGAGGTACTGAACACCAGCAATTCCAGGTGAAGTCAGTGGGAGTTGAAGTCTGAAGGAGATAAAATGGTATGTTTGCCAGGTGTTGTTTCTTTGCTCACATGGCTCTATTTTTGTAGAGCGTATTAGCAAAGTATGTCCGAGACCATTTTTCATGCCAATGCTAATTAAGCAAATTTGATGCAGCTTCTGAAAAAATTAAAGTGAATAAAATAATGGGAGCCAGTTGTTCCACGGTGTCTAAGTAGCATCCTTAATGAGCTGACCTGTGAAAAACTATTTTTACATTCTATTGATTTCCCTTACTACAGAATTCTCATCTCAGTGTTATCTTGCTTCTGGGCTCAGCTACACAGCAGCACAAAGGAGCCTTTATGATGTTCCCACTAGCGTAGCTACATTTTATACTAATATATCATTATGTTGACCTTCCACTAAAGCATAGAAAACTAAGGGTCAGTGCTATGCATAACTTATGTGAGGTGGTATGCACTTGAGGTCAATCATAGTAAGGAACTTTCAGGTTCTCAGTATTACACTATCATAGAACGGGGCTGCCCTGCAGCACCTCTTATCTGCTGAGTATGGGACTGCCTGAACTCCCTGCCTCAGTTTCCTCCCCCCACCCCCATGAGGTTCCTTGGCTTTCCACAAACAGGTCTGTCCTGGAAATGTGGCTTGGCCCTTCTAGTAATGAAAGTCCAACTAAAAAGACTCAAACAAACCAAGTTCTGCCCTTTGTGGGCTTCTCTTCAGCCCACCCTCTTCTCAGCCCCTTTCTAGGCTACTAGAAAACTAGGCCCCACCCTGGTTCTCCTGGAGAACTCAGACTTCTGCCAATTCTGGCTCAGGGCCTTCTACAGGTGCCTAGCCACACCCTGCAGCTCTATGCATCAGACTGCTCTCTCTCAGCCCTCTTATAAGGCCCAGGTATTCATTAAACTATCATCTGACCCCTTTAATTCCTCTGAAGATGGGAAGCAGCTAATGAGTTCTGGCTCAGGTGGGGCTGGTTCCATCTCCTCTTACAGGTTTGTTCACACTGCAGCTGGGAAGCGAGCCTCCTGACACAGGCAGACAGATTCATGCTAGCGGGGCTTTGCTAACATACTAAAAATAGTATGTGGCTGTTGCAACTCAAGTGGTAGCTCAGGTTCTCAAGGCCACCCACCCCCTTGGTCTGAGCTTGGGTACCTAGCCCAGTCTCCTGTGCTGGGATGCTGCAGTGTAGACATATATCTGCTGTGACCTACAGTCATGCAAAAGATAGGATAAATGAAACTTTCCTAATAAACCAGCATAAACAGGTGTAGCTTATCCATATCAAAGGCAGGGTACAATTTGATGATTCCCTGGTGGCTTTGAAAAACATCTCATTGTAAGCCCTCCTCTGGGTTCTTTTCTTTCAGCATCCAGCTTTAGCAATTTATATAAAGCTGCAATTAGGATTTTTTCCAAATTCTTCCTTATGAGGAGATAAGTACCACCAGTATAGTTGGTGTCCACAGGGCTGACTTTTGCTTTTGCCAGTGGATACAGTGCAAATACTTGTAATAAATAATAATAATTGAAAGTGAGCACTGTATACTTTGAATTCTGTGTTGTAATTGAAATCAATATATTTGGAAATGTAGAAAATATTCAAACATATTTAAACAAATTGTATTCTATTATTGTTTAACAGTGCAATTAATCACGATTAATTTTTTTAATCATGCAATTAATCACGATTAATTTTTTTAATCACTTGACAGCCCTACTTCTATCAAATGTTTTCTTTGCTTTTAAACGGGAAATTTAATCTGTACAAAAACATTTTGTCTGTACACAAACATCCACTTTAACAGTCAGTTAAGCTCCAGTCAGGTACCTAATTGCTTCTTGCATAAAAGATTGGTAAGATTCTGAAATAAGTTCTTAACTCGTACAGACATTTTGAAAGGGTTCAGCACCTGCATTTGTCCAACCTGGTCACTCTCTCAGGGATTTGACTCGCCACTATCCTGCCACTTCTCTAATAAGTTATACCTGTGTAAAAGTGAGTGTGAAACACTACCATTTGGATTTGCCAGCACTTTACACACAACTGTAAGTGGCTCAACAAGATGCAATTCTGTAAAAAAATCAGGTTCTTGGTCCCAAACATTTTGTCCAACAAAAGGAAAAGACAACCTAAGAAAAAAGGAAAATGGGAATTACTAGCCAGATAGAAAGGAAAACCAAACTAGAAGCATTCTTACTATGATAAATGATAAACAAAGCCATCATTCTTTCATCATTCTAGGATGAATTAATTAACCCACTCAGTTAATTAAAAAGAACAGGAGTACTTGTGGCACCTTAGAGACTAACAAATTTATTACAACATAATAAAGGTGGTATTCTCTTCAATTCTTCCTGTCAAAGGTAGGGGCCCGGGCAGAGACAGATGCATCATGGAGGTGAATGCCTGGCTGCGAAGATGGTGTCGCCAGGAGGGCTTTGGCTTCCTAGACCACGGGATGCTATTCGAGGAAGGACTGCTAGGCAGAGATGGCGTTCACCTTTCGAGGAGAGGAAAGACCCTATTCGGACACAGACTGGCTAACCTAGTGAGGAGGGCTTTAAACTAGGTTCGACGGGGACAGGTGAGCAAAGCCCACAGGTAAGTGGGGAACATGGAGACCGGGGAGATGGGTCGGAAACGAGAGGGAGTGTGGGCTATATTGGCAGAGAGAAAGGAGAGTCAGGACAAAACTGGGAGGAAAGATCAAACCAGTATCTTAGATGCGTATATACAAATGCGAGAAGTATGGGGAATAAGCAGGAAGAACTGGAAGTGCTAATAAATAAATAAAACTATGACATTGTTGGCATCACTGAAACTTGGTGGGATAATACACATGATTGGAATGTTGGTGTGGATGGGTACAGCTTGCTCAGGAAGGATAGACAGGGGAAAAAGGGAGGAGGTGTTGCTTTATATATTAAAAATGTACACACTTGGACTGAGGTAGAGATGGACATAGGAGACGGAAGTGTTGAGAGTCTCTGGGTTAGGCTTAAAGGGGCAAAAAACAAGGGAGATGTCATGCTAGGAGTCTACTACAGGCCACCTAACCAGGTGGAAGAGGTGGATGAGGCTTTTTTCAAGCAACTAACAAAATCATCCAAAGCCCAAGATTTGGTGGTGATGGGGGACTTCAACTATCCGGATATATGTTGGGAAAATAACACAGCGGGGCACAGACTATCCAACAAATTCTTGGACTGCATTGGAGACAACTTTTTATTTCAGAAGGTTGAAAAAGCTACTAGGGGAGAAGCTGTTCTAGACTTGATTTTAACAAATAGGGAGGAACTCGTTGAGAATGTGAAAGTAGAAGGCAGCCTGGGTGAAAGTGATCATGAAATCATAGAGTTTGCAATTCTAAGGAAGGGTAGAAGGGAGAACAGCAAAATAGAGACAATGGATTTCAGGAAGGCAGATTTTGGGAAGCTCAGAGAGCTGATGGGTAAAGTCCCATGGGAATCAAGACTGAGGGGAAAAACAACTGAGGAGAGTTGGCAGTTTTTCAAAGGGACACTATTAAGGGCCCAAAAGCAAGCTATTCCGCTGGTTAGGAAAGATAGAAAATGTGGCAAAAGACCACCTTGGCTTAACCACGAGATCTTGCACGATCTAAAAAATAAAAAGGAGTCATATAAAAAATGGAAACTAGGACAGATTACAAAGGATGAATATAGGCAAACAACACAGGAATGCAGGGGCAAGATTAGAAAGGCAAAGGCACAAAATGAGCTCAAACTAGCTACGGGAATAAAAGGAAACAAGAAGACTTTTTATCAATACATTAGAAGCAAGAGGAAGACCAAAGACAGGGTAGGCCCACTGCTTAGTGAAGAGGGAGAAACAGTAACAGGAAACTTGGAAATGGCAGAGATGCTTAATGACTTCTTTGTTTCGGTCTTCACCGAGAAGTCTGAAGGAATGCCTAACATAGTGAATGCTAATGGGAAGGGGGTAGGTTTAGCAGATAAAATAAAAAAAGAACAAGTTAAAAATCACTTAGAAAAGTTAGATGCCTGCAAGTCACCCGGGCCTGATGAAATGCATCCTAGAATACTCAAGGAGCTAATAGAGGAGGTATCTGAGCCTCTAGCTATTATCTTTGGAAAGTCATGGGAGACGGGAGAGATTCCAGAAGACTGGAAAAGGGCAAATATAGTGCCCATCTATAAAAAGGGAAATAAAAACAACCCAGGTAACTACAGACCAGTTAGTTTAACTTCTGTGCCAGGGAAGATAATGGAGCAAGTAATTAAGGAAATCATCTGCAAACACTTGGAAGGTGGTAAGGTGATAGGGAACAGCCAGCATGGATTTGTGAAGAACAAATCATGTCAAACCAATCTGATAGCTTTCTTTGATAGGATAACGAGCCTTGTGGATAAGGGTGAAGCGGTGGATGTGGTATACCTAGACTTTAGTAAGGCATTTGATACGGTCTTGCATGATATTCTTATCGATAAACTAGGCAAATACAAATTAGATGGGGCTACTATAAGGTGGGTGCATAACTGGCTGGATAACCGTACTCAGAGAGTTGTTATTAATGGTTCCCAATCCTGCTGGAAAGGCGTAACGAGTGGGGTTCCGCAGGGGTCTGTTTTGGGACCGGCTCTGTTCAATATCTTCATCAACGACTTAGATATTGGCATAGAAAGTACGCTTATTAAGTTTGCGGATGATACCAAACTGGGAGGGATTGCAACTACTTTGGAGGACAGGGTCATAATTCAAAATGATCTGGACAAATTGGAGAAATGGGCTGAGGTAAACAGGATGAAGTTTAACAAAGACAAATGCAAAGTGCTCCACTTAGGAAGGAAAAATCAATTTCACACATACAGAATGGGAAAAGACTGTCTAGGAAGGAGTACGGCAGAAAGGGATCTAGGGGTTATAGTGGACCACAAGCTAAATATGAGTCAACAGTGTGATGCTGTTGCAAAAAAAGCAAACATGATTCTGGGATGTATTAACAGGTGTGTTGTGAGCAAGACACGAGAAGTCATTCTTCCGCTCTACTCTGCTCTGGTTAGGCCTCAGCTGGAGTATTGTGTCCAGTTCTGGGCGCCGCATTTTAAAAAAGATGTCGAGAAATTGGAAAGGGTCCAAAGAAGAGCAACAAGAATGATTAAAGGTCTTGAGAACATGACCTATGAAGGAAGGCTGAAAGAACTGGGTTTGTTTAGTTTGGAAAAGAGAAGACTGAGAGGGGACATGATAGCAGTTTTCAGGTATCTAAAAGGGTGTCATAAGGAGGAGGGAGAGAACTTGTTCACCTTAGCCTCTAAGGATAGAACCAGAAACAATGGGTTTAAACTGCAGCAAGGGAGGTCTAGGTTGGACATTAGGAAAAAGTTCCTAACTGTCAGGGTGGTTAAACACTGGAACAAATTGCCTAGGGAGGTTGTGGAATCTCCGTCTCTGGAGATATTTAAGAGTAGGTTAGATAAATGTCTATCAGGGATGGTCTAGACAGTATTTGGTCCTGCCATGCGGGCAGGGGACTGGACTCGATGACCTCTCGAGGTCCCTTCCAGTCCTATAATCTATGAATCTATGAATCTATGAATAAGCTTTCGTGGACTACAGCTCACTTCTTCGGATGCATATAGAGTGAAACATATATTGAGGAGATATATATACACACATACAGAGAGCATAAACAGGTGGGAGTTGTCTTACCAACTCTGAGAGGCCACTTAAGTAAGAGAAAAAAAAAAACTTTTGAAGTGATAATCAAGATAGCCCAGTACAGACAGTTTGATAAGAAGTGTAAGAATACTTACAAGGGGAGATAGAGTCAATGTTTGTAATGGCTCAGCCATTCCCACTCCTTATTCAATCCTGAGTTGATTGTATCTAGTTTGCATATCAATTCCAGCTCAGCAGTCTCTCGTTGGAGTCTGTTTTTGAAGTTTTTCTGTTGTAAGATAGCCATCCGCAGGTCTGTCATTGAATGGCCAGACAGGTTAAAGTGTTCTCCTACTGGTTTTTGAGTATTATGATTCCTGATGTCAGATTTGTGTCCATTAATTCTTTTGCGTAGAGACTGTCCAGTTTGGCCAATGTACATGGCAGAGGGGCATTGTTGGCACATGATGGCATATATCACATTGGTAGATGTGCAGGTGAACGAGCCCCTGATGGTATGGCTGATGTGATTAGGTCCTATGATGATGTCACTTGAATAGATATGTGGACAGAGTTGGCATCGGGCTTTGTTACAAGGATAGGTTCCTGGGTCAGTGTTTTTGTTCAGTGATGTGTGGTTGCTGGTGAGTATTTGCTTTAGGTTGGGGGGTTGTCTGTAAGCGAGGACAGGTCTGTCTCCCAAGATCTGTGAGAGTAAAGGATCATCTTTCAGGATAGGTTGTAGATCTCTGATGATGCGCTGGAGAGGTTTTAGTTGGGGGCTGAAGGTGACAGCTAGTGGTGTTCTGTTATTTTCTTTGTTGGGCCTGTCTTGTAGGAGGTGACTTCTGGGTACTCGTCTGGCTCTGTCAATCTGTTTTTTCACTTCAGCAGGTGGGTAATCTAGTTTTAAGAATGCTTGATAGAGATCTTGTAGGTGCTTGTCTCTTTCTGAGGGATTGAAGCAAATGCGGTTATATCTTAGAGCTTGGCTGTAGACACTGGATCGTGTGGTGTGTCCTGGATGGAAGCTGGAGGCATGTAGGTAAGTGTAGCGGTCAGTAGGTTTCCGGTATAGGGTGGTATTTATGTGACCATCGCTTATTAGCACAGTAGTGTCCAGGAAATGGACCGCTTGTGTGGATTGATCTAGGTTGAGGTTGATGGTGGGATGGAAATTATTGAAATCATGGTGGAATTCCTCAAGGGCTTCTTTTCCATGGGTCCAGATGTTGAAGATGTCATCAATGTAGCGCAAGTAGAGTAGGGGCGTTAGGGGATGAGAGCTAAGGAAGCGTTGTTCTAAGTCAGCCATAAAAATGTTGGCATACTGTGGTTAAAGCTATCCTGAAAGATGATCCTTTACTCTCACAGATCCAGGTGATGGATGGCAGGAGAGAGGAACCTGGCATTGGCCACTGTCGGTAGACAAGATACTGGGCTGGATGGACCTTTGGTCTGATCCAGTACGGCCATTCTTATGTTCTCTGGGACACTAGATGGGTAGGGCTCTGAGTTACTACAGAGAATTCTTTCCCAGGAGTCTGGCTGCTGAGTCTTGCCCACATGTCAGGGCATAACTGATAAGTTATATTTGGGGCCATAATTTTCTCCCTGTCAGATTGGTGGAGACTCTGGAGGGGTTTTGCCTTCCTTTGCATCAGAGGGCATGGGTCACTTGCAGGCTTAAAGTAGTGTAAATGGTGGAGTCTTTGTAACTTGAAGTCTTTAAATCTTGATTTTCTGCAAGAAGTCAGACTAGATGATCATGATGGTCCCTTCTGACCTTAAAGTCTATGAGTCTGTTCGGAAAAGTGTATTTTGGTATAAACCATAGTCTCAGGTCTATAGTTGCTTTTTTAACATTAGATATAATTGTATTCCATTGGTCAGAGATAGTTCTGTATCCAAATCACCATTCCAAGCAACTCCTAACTTATCAATCTTTGCCAGAGTTCTTTGGGCCAGAAAATCATAAAAGACCACCATTGGCTGAGTAAACCTGGGAAGTTTCTTCCAAAATAATAGAAGTTCTGGAGGTTCTGAAACTCCTAATGCATCCAGTCCAAATACATTTGTATGTAAATGCTTGAATTGGAGATATTTCCATGCTCTGGAGCAGGGCAAGCCAAATTGTTGCTGAAGATTTACAAATGATTTAAATTTATCATTGTCAATTAGCTGTAACACCGTCATAATCCCTTTGTCCAGCCAATTCCTGCCACCAATTTTAAGGATAGGATTGCTCCATGGGATTCTTCCATTCTACATGGAAGAATGGATGGAAGCAGAACTTGCAAGCCAAGTTTGACTAAGCTTGCCTCACTGTCGTTATATAGGACATCTTTACTGATTCCCTCTTCAGCTAAATATAGTTTTGAATAAAACTGTTTAAATTGTTTATTAATATCTGACTGTGTTGTATATAATTTATTGCTAACATCACAAATAGCAGGCATCTTGTTTCTGTTAGCCTTTTGCTTAAGTCTGTAAGCCAATAGTTTGCCAGCTCTCCCATCAGATTCCCAGTAGTTTTGCATCAAACTGGATAAAGCAAATTCAGACATTTGTTGATTTCATATCTTAAATTTATGAGGGCTCTGAGTTTCTCTGGGGAGGGGTCAGAACCAAAATCTTCATCCAAGGCCTTGATTTCCTTTGTATGAATATCAATTCTTTGTTCTCGCCATTTCTTTTTAAAGATGACATAAGAGATGATATGGCCTCTGAAGAATGCTTTAAAGGCTTCCCAAAGTGTGGCAGGTGAGGAAGCGGAGGGGGCATTTGTTTTTTAAAAAAGGTCTAATTCCTGCTGGATAGAGTTAACAAATGATGCACCAAACAGCAGAGGATAGTTAATTTCCACATTTTGGTTGGGGGGTACATAGACTGCAGACCTAAAAGACATATGTATGGGAGCACAATCAGATACAACAACAATACCAGTGCTACAATCCGTGACAGAATTGATTGGGTTTGTAACACTAAGAAATAGTCCAACCTTGAATATGTTGAATGAGCTGCAGGAAAAAAAACTCAGTTTTTGTTCATAGGATTACCTAATCTTCACACATGTGGGAAATCTAAATCAGCCATGTATTTATGAAATACCTGACAAGTATTAGTGTTTTTATATGGAGATAGAGAAGATTTATCAAGGACTGGGTCTAGAGTTTCATTACAGACTCCAGTTATAATAATAGGCTGGTGGCCCATGTCATTTATATTCATAAAAAATTATGAAAAAGTTTGGAATCATCCTGGTTTGGCCCATAGAGATTGACGAAGATGATTGTAGAATTGCCAGTTTCAGCCTCAAGGACAGTAAATCTGCCCTCACTGTCAAACCTTGTGCTCAGAATACTACCATTCAACTTTTTATGTGTTAGTATAGCAACAGCCCTCACTTTAGAATGAAAGCAACTAAAAACCGAGAGGCCTAATCAATCTCTATTCAGTCTACAAGCTTTAAGTTCTGGCACATGCATCTCCTGGAACACGGTAATGTCTACATTCTCTTTTTTTTTTAAGCACTGAGCATATTATTTTCTTTAAATAGGGTTATTAAAACCCTTTATATTTCAGGAGACTATCTAATTATCAGAACCACCATTGTTAAAGTATACCAGATAAACTGTAAAGTTGCTTTGTGAATAAATGAGAAATTGTCAATGTTCCTGAGCAGCATGCAGTTCTTACATAGCTATACTGCAAAAGTTATATAATCCAGGGGTAGGATGTCACTTCCCAAGACATATTCTACAAGAGTTGGAAGTAAATTCCCAGCGTAGGATGGTAACAGGATGGGAAAAGAAAGACAAACTATATAAGTGAAAAAACAAAATGGAAAAGATAGTGGAGAGAGAAATTCACATTATCACCATACAATCCAAAAGAAGAATCTGTTTAAACATTTTAAAAAATACACACATTCAAAGGGTGCAGCTGGATCACGTGAAGCTTGAAGATCCTCCCAGCCCCTAGGGCCATAAACATTACTACTATAGTTATCATCTATTACCAACAGAATCTTGATACATTCGATCATAAGGAAGGACTATCTAGTAAAACACTTATAAATATATATTTATACATATATGTGTGTGTATACATCTATACTTACTAATCTAATGATAAACTTTACATTAATGCTCCTTTCCTGTGAGTTAAGGTAATAGGAAGTGTAGCGGGGTAGTCCCCCACTCCTGCCTGAGAAGGGTTAAAGCCAGCCCTGCAGAGGGCTGGGGCTGTGGGAAAAGCTACCTAGGCTGATTGGGGAAGTAGTTGCAGCTGTCCTGTATAAAGAGGCTTGGAGCCAGGACCTCAGGAGTCTCTCTCTGCACTCAGAGAAAGAAGGGCCTGGCTGCAGAGAACTTGAGACAGGGTACCTGAGTGGAGTAGGGCTAGAGAAAGGCTGGGGAGCTCCAGCCTGGAAAGCCCCAGGCTGTGGCCTAGCATTGGGCCAAAGGTACTGGGGGTTGCAGAGGGCAGCCCAGAGGTAAGCCAAGGCAGTAGGTCCAAACCAACCTTGCCTGTGATGAGTGGCTGATACTGCAATCTGCCCCAGGGAGTGGGGCTAGATGGTGACTGGCAGTAGTCTTACACTTGAGGCAAGGTGGGGTTATTGGGTGGGAGTTCCCCTGGGAGGGGAGACCCAGCATGTGTGGATACTGCCAGGGGCACTGGGGTTGTGGGAGGGACAGGGGGGGCCAGAAGTGGCAAGGTGGATCACTGGCCTGCAGAGGGTGCTTCAGAGGCTGGTTCAAGCTAATTCCCAAAGCAACCAGCAGGTAGCGCTGCAGGGGTGAGTCTGACCTCTTACAAAAGAAATTTGATAAGTCTTTAACCTTTGAGCCCCAGTGACAGAGAGAGAGAAAGAAAAGGAAATAACATATCAGTATTAGCTAGAACCTATCAACTTGTTAGAGAAACCATATCAGATCTTAGAGAGCAATATATAAATTCCATATGGTCAGATCATTCCATAGATATCACTTCTTGCAAAGGAGGAATTTGCAGATTTTTTTAGGTATTTTTCCATCTCCTAAATGGAACTGAATGATACCATCTTCTTGTCATTCTTAATATGGAGTATTGCCAGGTATTTAAGAAAATACTTCAAGTCCATCTTCTTGGCCAATTGTTTCACTTGGTTAAAAGCTGCCCTCATTTCAACCACATCACAAGCATAATCTTGAAATGCTGGCTCTCCCCATAACATCTCCTTTTTTCCTCTGAATTTCTGCAATATAAGCTCCTCAGTGGTAAACTACAGGAACTTCACAATCAGTGCTGTAGGCTGACTTCCTGGAGCTGGCTTGGAGGCAAGGAGTTGGTGTGCCTGTTCAATATCAAAACAGAAATCTATCATCAGAGGCAACAACTTTGTTTGCAGTCTAGGGGAAAAAGTCAAAGGGTTTACCTTTCTCTATTCCCTCAGGAACACCTACAGCCCTGATCTTACATTGTTGTGAGTGGCTTTTAGGGTTATCAGATGAGAGGAAGAAAATATTGGGACACATGGGGAGGGGGGTTGCTGGTGGAGCAAAACCCCAAAAAACCCCGCAGTGCAAAATATTGGGACAAACTGCATCCTGACCAAACATCGGTTGGGCTGTGTGACAAATGCCTAAATATCGGGACTTCTGGTCACCTTAGTGGCTTTCTAGATCAATTAGCTTGATCTTAAGTCTTGATATCACTAGAGTGCTTATAACCTGTAATTTGTTCTCTTGGAAATCATCTTCCACTTCAGAAATTCCCTGTTCTGCTTCACCCATCTATCACAATAGAGCTTGTTATGCACTCTGAATCTCAGTCATAGTGGTCTGTAAAATGGATACTGCAGATTTAATTTCAACAGTATCTGTGACCACCTATTGTATTACAGCCATCAGCTGCATTCCACCTGGCTCAGGCACCATTTTCTTTGTAGAGGTGAAGAGGCAGATTTTCTCTATTTTTGTGGGTGCCTTCAGATTTGGAGAGGAAGATGCAGAGCTAGAGGGCATCTTAGGGGTTTCAGTAGTTGGGCACAATATTTCTTGGTGTTGAATGGTAGGTTTTAAGGGAAGATGTTTGGAATGCTTAATGGGCTGCTGCAGAGTTCAAGCAATCTGCATCCACCTCAGCCACAGTAACTTCTGGTGCCCTCTTGATGGGTTTTCTAACGAATGAATTGTTTGAGTCAAAGGAAATCTAACCATTCTATAACAATTTCTTTAACAATTCCTAGACTCTAAAGGCCAGAAGGGACCACTGTGATGGTCTAGTCTGACCTCCTGTATAGCACAGGCCATAGGACTGCCCCAAAATAATTCCTGTTTGAATTAAAGCATATCTTTTTAGAAAATCATTCAATCTTCATTTAAAAATTGCCAGTGACGAAGAATTCACCACAATCATAGAATCATAGACTCATAGGACTAGAAGGGACCTCAAGAGGGCATCTAGTCCAATTCCCTGCACTCCTGGCAGGACTAAGTATTATCTAGCCCATTCCTAACCGCTCTTAAAAATCTCTAATGATGGAGATTCCACAACCTCCGTAGGCAATTTATTGAAGTGCTTAACCACATCACAGTTAAGAAGTTTTTCCTAATGTCCAACCTAAACTTCCTTTGCTGCAATTGCTTCTTGTCCTATCCTCAGAGATTAAGAACAATTCTTCTCCCTCCTCCTTATATCAACCTTTTATGTGCTTGAAAACTGTTATGTCTCCTCTCAGTCTTCTCTTCTCAAGAATAAACAAACCCAATATTTTTCAATCTTCATAGATCATGTTTTCTAGACATTTAATCATTTTTGTTGCTCTTCTCTGGACGTTCTCCAATTTGTTCACATCTTTCCTGAAATGTGGCGCCCAGAACTGGACACAACTCCAGTTGAGGCCTAATCAGCGCAGAGTAGAGCGGAAGAATTACTTCTTGTGTCTTGCTTACAACACTCCTCCTAATACATCCCAGAATGATGTTCACTTATTTTGCAACAGTGTTACTCTGACTTGTATTTAGCTTGTGGTCCACTATGATCCCCAGATCCCATTCCCAATACTCCTTCCTAGGCAGTCATTTCCCATTTTGTATGCGTGCAACTGATTTGTTCTTTCCTAAATGAAGTACTTTGCATTTGTCCTTACTGAATTTCATCCTATTTAGTTCAGATCATTTCTCCAGTCTGTCCAGATCATTTTGAATCTTAATCCTATACTCCAAAGCACTTGCAACCCCTCACAGCTTGGAATTGTCCGCAAATTTTATAAGTGTACTTTCTATGCCATTATCTAAATCATTGAAGATATTGAACAGAACCAGAACTGATCCCTGCAGGACCTCATTTGTTATGCCCTTCCAGCATGACTGTGAACCATTGATAACTACTCTTTGGGAATGGTTTTCCAACCAGTTTTGTTCCCACCTTATAGTAGCTCCATCTATGTTGCATTTCCCTAGTTTGTTTATGAGAAGGACATGAGAGACAGTATCAAAAGCTTTACTAAAGTCAAGAGATACCACGTCAATCCGTGGGTCTGTTGGCTGAAGCTTCTTTGAACAGTAAACTAAGAAGCTGCTCCTTTTTGTTCTTGTCTTTCCTGTGTTCAGAGAAACAGGACTTTGTATATTTGTTGTAAACAAATGAGATTGCAACAAAGAAAATATCAGACTCGATCAATTTCTACTTCCAACTGGAACATCTCCAGGGCCCCAAAACTTGACTAGCCACTTGGGTAAAAAAAGGGGCAACAATACCTTTGTCTGCTAGGTTTCAGAGCCCATTATCAAATATTTGTTCCCCATGTAGGTGGGGAACATATAAACTGTGATCAAGTCACCCTTTATCCTTCTTTTTTCTTATGCTAAATGGATTGGGCTCCTGGAGGCTTTCCTTATAAAGCATGTTTTCTAATCCTTTAATCATTCTTATGGGTCTTATCTGAACCCCCTCCTATTTCTCAACAGCCTTCTTGAATTGTGGATTCCAGAACTAGACATAGTATTCCAGTAGCAATCATACCAGTGTTAAATAGAGGCAACATAATCTCTCTACTCCTACTTAAGGTTCCCCTATTTATGCATGTCAGGCTTTGTCTACACTGGCAAGTGAAAGACAAAACTTTTGTTATTCAGAGGTGTTAAAAAAAAAAAATACCCTCCCGAAAGATAAGTTTTGTTGATGACAAACGCTGTTCACACCAGTGCTTATCAGTCAGCAGGAGCGCTCCCATGCTGACAACGCTAATGCTGACAAACAGCGGTTACACTATGTACCTTTTAGCAGCATGGTTGTAGCAGCACAGCCGTATCACTAAAAGCTGCATAGTGTAGACATTGCCTAAGGCTTGCATTAGCCTTTTTTAGCCACATTGATACTGGGAGCTCATACTCAGTTGATTATCCACTCTGAGCCTCAATTCTTTTTCAGTCACTGCTTCCCAGGATAGATTCTCCCCCCCTCCCGGCGTATAAGTGTGGCCTACATTGTATTACTTTATATTTGGACATATTGCAATCCACGTTTGCTTATGCACAAATTACAGAGCAATCCAGATTGCTTGGTATCAATGAACTGTCCTCTTAATCATTTACCGCTCCTCCAATTTCCGTGTCATCTGCACACTTTATCAATGTCATGGTTTCTTTCAGGTCATTGATTTAAAAAACAAACAAACAAAAAAAAAAAAAACAATTCCTGCAGGACCCCCCTAGAAACATACCAGTTCAGTGATTTCCTGTTTACAATTACATTTTGAGACCTCTCATTTTTCCTGTTATAATACATTTAATGTGTGCCATATTAATTTTGCATTGATTTGCTTTCTCAAATGCCTTACAGAAGTCCATGAATATTACATTAACACTTATCTTTACCAACCCAACTTGTAATCTCATAAAACAGATAGTGTTAGGATCGCTTCTCCACAAACCCATGCTGATTGGCATTAATTATATCACTCTCTAATTCTTTGTTGACCAAGTCCTGTATCAGCCTCTTCATTATCTTGCCTGGGATCAATGACAAGCGTACAGGCCTATAATTACCCAAGTCAACCTGTTTATCCTTTTTAAATATTGGCACATATTAGCTTTCTTCCAGTCTTCTGGAACCTCCCTCAGCACTGAGTCATTGAAAATTAATATTAATGATGGAGCAAGCTCCTTGGACAGCTCTTCTAAAACTCTTGGATGCAAGTTATGCAGACCTGCTGATTTAAAAAATGTCTAATTTTAGTAGCTTTTGTTTAACATCCTCTTGAGTTACTATTGGAGTGGAAAGTGTTTCATCATCTATATGACTGCGACGGGTTGGATCAGACAGACAGAAACCCCCTTAGGGCTGCCAACTGATGTGCCAAGACTACTTCTACCCCTGCCTTCACAGCTTGGGACTTCAGTGCCCTGCCTGGTTTGAGCCAGACCCGCTAGCCTGCTGCAAACCCTGACCCAGGTCTTAACCACGTACCTTAATAGCTGTAGGCTTAATTGAAATAAGGTTAAGAAGTATTCCTGTCTTTAACACTCAGATGCTCAACTCCCAATGGAGTCCAAACCCCAAATAAATCCATTTTACCCTATATAAAGCTTATACAGGGTAAACTCAGAAATTGTTCGCCCTCACACACACACACACACACACACACACACAGAGAGAGAGAGATGCACAGCTGTTTGTCTCTTCTCTCCCTCCCCCCCCCGTATTAATACATACTCTGGGTTAATTAATAAGTGATTTTATTAAATACAGAAAGTAGGATTTAAGTGGTTCCAAGTAGTAACAGACAGAACAAAGTGAATTACCAAGCAAAATAAAATAGAACACTCAAGTCTGTCTAATACAGATAAAAACCTCACCCTTTGTTCCAGTTTCTTTCAGGTATCTTTGGGGGTGGAGAGGCTATCTCTTTAGCCAGCTGAAGACAAAATGGAGGGGTCTTCCAGGGGGTTAAATAGACTTTGTCTTGTGGGTGGAGACCCCCTCCTCTCTCCTATGCAAAGTCCAGCTCTCAGATGGAGTTTTGGAGTCACATGGGCAAGTCACATGTCCCTGCATGACTCAGTTTTTACAGGCAGCAGCCATTGTTTACATGCTACCCTGAACATCCTCAGGTAGACTTCTTATGCAGATTGGAGCCTTCCAAGATTCATTGTCCTTTAAGTGTTTCTTGATTGGGCACTTAATTTGCACATTCCTTTCTCAAGAAGCTGACCAAATGCTTTACTAAGACTGCTTAGAAATCAAGCAAGTACACAGCCAATATTCATAACTTCGAATACAATGACACATGATACCAACAGGATGAATAGATTCAGTAGATCATAGCCTTTACAGAGAGATGTTACATGGCCTATGTAGTTGTAATGATGCTGGTTCTGGCGGGACCCAACTGCGAGTGCCAATTCAGGACAAATTGCTTAAAGCAGGGCAGTTACAGCCCAAGGCTGGGGTTTCTATGCACACCAAGGCAAACCAAACCAGCCAAACAGAGAAGACTTTGGTTTTACCCCACTGGCTAACCACAAGTCACACAAGCAATTCCCTTAGACACTCCAGTTTACCAGTATCACCACCAGTGCCACTCATTATGGGGGATCAATGGTTATGAAAACCAATACCTCAGTAAAAGAAAAAAGGCAAGAAAAAAGGCGCTCTCGATCCCAAAGGACCACGCCCCAGACCCAGGTCAATATACAAATCAGATCTTACCCACAAATCACGCCGTTGCCAATCCTTTAGAAGCTAAAGGTTTATTCATAAAAGGAAAAAGATATAGATGAGAGCTAGAATTGGCTAAATGGAATCAATTACATACAGTAATGGCAAAGTTCTTGGTTCAGACTTGTAGCAATGATGGAATAAGCTGCAGGTTCAAATCAAGTCTCTGGAGTACATCCCCAGCTGGGATGGGTCATCAGTCCTTTGTATAGAGCTTCCATTTGTAGCAATTTGTACCATTTGTACCCCCTCCCGAGGTGAGGTAAGCAGGATTGAAGACAAGATGGAGATGAGGCATCAGCCTTTTATAACCTTTTCCAGGTGTAAGAACGCCTCTTTGTTCTTATGGTGGAAAATTACAGCAAAATGGAGTTTGGAGTCACATGTGCAAGTCCCTGCATACTTTGCTGAGTCACAAGGCATATCTGCCTTCTCTCAATGGGTCAATTGTATAGCTAACATTCCTTAATGGGCCTTCAAGCAGGCTAGGCAGAGCTGACACCAACTTGTCTGGGGTGTCACCCAGAAGCATTGCATAGGTTTGAAATACAGACGGTATGAGCCAATATTCATAACTTCAACTACAAAAATGATACACACATAGACAGCATAATCATAACCAGCAAACTATAACCTCTCCATAGACCCCTTACACGACAACCTTTATACAATATTTGCCGCAAATATATAACAGTGGTCGCAACAGTTGATCTATACAGTTACAGATTATGCCAATAATGTCACAGTAGCATAAAACATATTCCAATTGTCAGATACATAAGCATATTTCCATAAAGCCTTATGGGGTACACTGTCACAATGATCACATCTATCTACTCCGGGGGTAGGCAACCTATCGCACGTGTGCTGAAGGCGGCACGCGAGCTGATTTTCAGTGGCACTCACGCTGCCTGGTCCTGGCCACCGGTCCAGGGGGCTCTGCATTTTAATTTAATTTTAAATGAAGCTTCTTAAACATTTTGAAAACCTTATTTACTTTACACACAACAGTAGTTTAGTTGTATATTAGACTTGTAGAAAGAGACGTTCTATGTTAAAATACATTAAAATGTATTACTGGTACACGAAACCTTAAATCCGTGAATAAATGAAGACTCGGCACACCACTTCTGAAAGGTTGCCTACCCATGATCTAGTCTTTTCCACAAGTACCAGACAGAAATATTTATTGAACACTTCTGCCTTTTCTGCCGCTATTGACAATTCTACACTTCCTGTCTAGTAATGGACCAGTACATTTGTTCGCAGTATTTTTATTCCTAATATATTTTTAAAAACTTTGTCCTTAATTCTGCTGGCCATAGATTTCTTCATGTTGCCTTTTTTCCCCTTATCAATTTTCTGCCATTCCTAGCTTCTGATTTATATTCATTACTATCAACTTACCTTTTCTTCCATTTGCTCTATATTTTGTAGAGATGCCTTCACTTCCGCTCTAAGTCAGGTTGTTGTTTTTTTTAGCCAGGGTAGCTTCCTTTCTCAGTTGTGGCTTTTGGGGCATCTAATAAGGTGTTCTTAAACGGGTCCCATTATCATTCATATTTTTGTTTACATTTCTCCTGCCATCTGATTTGGCTCAATTGTTTTCAGGTTTGTGAAAATGGCATTTGAAAATACATATCTATATACATATAATATGCTATTACCAGTTTTTACTTTATTTTGTTTGCACATAACAAGTGTGATCAAGTCATGATCATTGTACCTAAGCTTTCGCTAAATTTTATTTCCATGATCAATTCCTCTTTATCTGTCAAGATGAGGTCTAATATAGAACTCACTCATTATCATGTCATCATCTGACCTAAAAAAAAGAAAAGAAAAGCACAAAGACATAAGAGATAATAATGAGGAAAGCTAAAAGAATCATGAAGAAATCTAAAAAGATTTGGAGTAATGGAACAATTGTCAGTCTTCCATATTTTCTTATTACTATCTTGGTTCAAAGGACAACTACAGGACCTAGGCACCATTTCGGCCTGCATAAATGGAAGAGCTCATATTAATAATTCATTTCAGTCTATTTTATGATGAGCCTGCAACATCCTTATCTTTTTATCATGTGATAATGACATTATTTCTACAGAACCCTTGTCTAATTCAAGGCCCAATTTTATTCCCAATGAACACACCTGTCAAATTTCACATGTTGTATGTAGCACTCATGCATTTAGTAGATCTATCACACTTGCCTGCATCTCAGGTAAAACGTCAAGCCTTGTCTACATGGGAAAGGTTTTTTGGTATAACTTTTTCTGCTATAACTATACTGAAAGTGCGTATCCACACTGCTTTATTATGCCAGCTTAAGCTACTTCTATTGTGAGATGGTAAGACATTTTCCACATCATTTCCACCCCAGACTGTAACAATGGTGGGAGGGTGGGGCCAGGGTTAGGTTAATAATTGCACCTTTGAAAGCCATACTTACATTAACAAATGTTGCCCCCAGGACATGTCTCCAAGACCGAGAGAAGGGTCCTGTTCAAAAAGGCAATGGACAAACTGGGAAGATATGCAGCACTGCTGTTTACCAGGATGGTGCCCTCTGAGTCGTTGCAGGAGTTGAAGGTAACCACCACCTGTAAAGATGAACCTGAGAAGGCCACATTGTCTTGCAATGTGAGTGCCATATGTTCTAATTTATAATATCTGATCAGCACAAAGCGCAGTACAAAATTAATAGATTTTTGCAGTAATTCACACCCATTTTGCTGTGAAGGGAATGGCAATGTTGTACACTTCAACAAAAGAGGGTTTGATGGAAATTAATTATGCGTAGCCACAAATCCTTTATAATGTCTATGCACTGGGAAGTGTTTCGGGAGCCACTCTGGGCCATTTACCTCACCTTCCAGTGCATGTCTGAAAACGTGAAGGTAACTAAAAGATCTGGGCATTAATTAAAACAGTGATTCAAAGATTTCTATTGTTTCGCTATCTGTCTGCTGCTACAATAAAAATGCCTGCCATGCAACGTTTGATTTTTTTTTTTTTTTTTTTTTTAGCTCTCGTTGTGCTCCCATCTTGAGCAAGGGGGCCAGGGACAGTCAACCAAGAGGGAGAGGGAGCCTCAAGCAGCACAGGAAGGCTAGATCTTAGGCAAATAACTTTTTGCCCAAATGTTCCAGCCTGGTCAGCATTTTGAGCACACTAGGAAGGAGAGAGTGACAAAAGCTGAACAAATAAGAGAATGTGAAGGTTACTGCCCAGAGACGGACATCTCTCAGTTCATGTAGTGATACCTGAGCAAGGTGGCAGTGCCCAGCCAGAACCTGGAGCAAAGTTATTTAAACCTCCCTATACAGTCAGTACCCAGATGGCTTATTGGAATACAGCACATAATACTAACTGGTAGAAGTTCCTCAGCAGCGCTGCCAGGCTGGCTCTATGCCTGGGTCTCAGGGGCCATCTCCGGCACTCTCCGTACCTGGATCTCTGCCTTAGCATTGGGCATGCCAAAAAGATGTTATAGGGGGCATCCCTCCCCCCATGAAATACACTTTGGCCAATGTGCCCAAGGCAGGGAGCCTGACAGTGTTGCTGGCTTCAGAGATTTTACTGAGAGTCTCATATTTGCTGTTTTTCTTTAAGCTTCTGCTCCTGGGAATCATGTGAGTATATAAGAATCTGAGCTTTTATATTAAAGCCCTCACGGTTGCAGAGAAGAGCTTGAAAACATGAACCGTAAAGGTTCAAAACCAAGAAGGCAAATAAAAAGAATGGTTAACAAGGCATTTGCCTATACACAGGCACAAATAACCAATATAGAACCGATCCTGGCACTGAAACAATGGCAAAGGAGTGCAGTACTTTGAAGAGGTTTTAACATAATGATATGAGTTTTTAATAACATTAATTAAACCCTTTCTATACCTATTCTTCTCTCTTATTTTTGCAGCTATTGATCTTGACTTTGTTTTCCTGCAAATCTGTACTGTGACTTGGCAGCACACAACTGGCAAAGTGAGGGTATTTTTAATTTGATATTAGATGCTAGATGAAATGCACACTGAAAGGAGACTCCACTGCCCTGGGTTATATAAATGCTACCTCCAGTTTAAATGGAAGTGGTGGCTGGTTATCTTTTAACCTCTTTTACACTTCAGAAGAAAATACAATAAAGAGCAAGTAAATGCATCATCCAGACCCATATTCTTCAGTCTCTTCCCCCCGGCCCTGTTTCATGGCTTGCAGCATCTGTTCCGAGACACATGGATTTGCTGTAGCGTTCACTGTGTTCAAAGGGCTAAATGAATTGCAAGGGCAGGCAATTATGACAAGCCAGAAGTGCAAAATGCTGCAGTTCAGTTATTCTATGGCTTTGGGACTATGGGCAGCTATGTGTTAACATCAGAATGTTTCTATCTTTAACTTCAGAAATGCTATAATATTATAGGATTCCTGTTTACAATGAACTCCTTAATAATACAAATAAATGTAACTTCTCTGCACATTGCACTCCTTATTTTCAAGAGATAAGAGTAGTCTTTTTTTTATTTTATTTTTATTTTTTTCAAATTAGGTTATTTTTAAAAAGCTCTTATTTTTCAGTTAAAATTGTTTTACCCTTCAAGGAAACACTTGGCTCTAACCCCAACTTAGATTAACATACAACCCCCATCAGAGCTCACTTATGTTAATAACTACCATTAGTGAATGTATATGATAAGCAATAAAACATTCCCCATACTAAAAGCTTTTAGTAGGATTTTTTTAAGACTGTGACCTAAAGATAATTTAGACAGTAGTAACAACTCCTTTCTGGCCCTGTTCTCTGACACCATATTTTTAATTTTTAAATGTCATGTGTATTTATTTGGTATCAAAGTGCTGAACCTCAGAATATTTTAATCTAGTTATAGAAGAAGTAACTTTTGCCCACTGTTCTTCTTTCTTGCCATTTCCCTATTTGGGGTCAATTACTTTTATAGCCTTCTTCTAAAACTCATGATTATACACCTGGCTGTCATGCAACGTGGCCTCTCTAAAGTCTGCTGACGTCCAGTACATGTACCAAGTCTTTGACCTCCACCTTGATCATCTTCCATCTATGATCATTGCAAGGGCCATTCTATCAGTATAAGTGTCAGATCTCTGTTGGACACTTTTGCTCACTATGGGTCTAAATTCTGGTCCTAGACTAACTACATTCTACTCTGGGTTCTAAATGCATCAATTCAGCAGGAAAGTCTTAAAAGAAGTATAGATTTTTGTTATATTGTTTGTGGTTCCCTGTGCAGTACAAGATGGTATAATTTTGGGTTTACCCTCCAGAGGGGAGTGCGTGTCTTAGGAACTGGGATGTGCTGTGCCTTCCCCTGCAGAGCTGATCTCAGCATCTGTATGTGTAGCTGCAACTGGGTGTGTCCCTACCTGTATGTGTGCTGGGGTAGTGCAGCCTGGGGGAAGGTTTGGCAGGCTGCACAGCAGTGCAGTGAGAGGGAGCCCAGGCTGGTGGGTCAGGTGGGCTCAGTGATACCCCAGATCCAAGTGGCACCCTGGGGGGGACACCCATGATCTTCTTAAGCTAATGTTTGTAGCAGGTTCGCACCCAAGAGTTTATTCAACAATACCCAACATGCAGTACTGCAATGAAAGAGCATTCTTCATGACAAGTGTGCTAAGACACTATAAAAAAACCTCTTTCATTTGACTACTTATTAAAGTTTAAGAAATTTAATAAACTGTTAACCTGTTAAACATCACTGTGGAGTTGGGTAGAACAGTTATTATTCAGAGAGCATTTCATAACTAGAGCGGATTGAACAACTTTTTTGGAGAAAATGTTCAAATAAAAAAATTCTTTCAATGTTTGTGGGAAATTTTCAAAAACAATAAAAACATCTAAAGTGAATTGTTTTAAAAACTGGAATTCTAGATTTGTCTTTATTTCCCCTTTCTCTTCCTTTTCCTTCCACCTACCCGCCCACCTCCACAGACCACAATAGTGAATGATACCTAGGGACTTTCCCTCCCCCAGTTTTTCCTCTTTTATTCTACTAACTTTTCAAAATCTCTCCAACTCTGAAAAAGTTAAGAGTGACAAAAGAAAAAATGAGGCTCTGTAACTCTGACTTAGTTTATAGTTTCCCATTAAAAATCATTTTTTAAAATTAAAAGTAATATTTTCCCACAACAAATTTTGATTTAAACCTCTTTTTTGGGGGAAAACATTCAGCTGAAACTTTCAGCCAGCTCTTTTCATAACCTTGAAATACTATTAACAAATGCTCGGGCACTAGTCTTTTCCAATTTATATTCATTCAGAATAGTTACTAAATCAGAACTCTGGTAGTGTATGGAATGTCTTAGATTCCATTCAACTAATAATTAGAACTCTTATGAAAAATGCATGCAATACTATAAAAAGACCTATATAGTTAATTAAAACCAGGATTTTTGTGTCAGTGGCTGGCTAATAATTAGATACCCCAAGGATCATTATTGTTTTAATCCTCTGTATTAATCACATTTTTAAAAGATCAAACCAGGGCAGAAAGAATGAAAATTGAACATTTAGATACTAATTTTATTAGACAAACAAATAGAATAGCTTCTTCCTTTACACACACTTAACTAAGTGATTCTTGACACGGATAGATTAGGAAAAGAGAAACTATTTAAAGGACAAGTGCTCAGAAACTGGATTTCCTGAGCAGCTCCTTCATACATTAATTCCTTCTATGCTTCCTTTGGTTAGTCCTAGATTTTTAAGACTTTCCTGTATTGTAGTTTGCACATTCTATTACTCTCAGAAAATATGTTGAATCGTCCATGATTGAAGTATTATGGGCACAGTGCAATGCTGTAATTTTATTTAAAATTCCTTACATCATAAAAGGCAATTACACCTGCCAGTTCAAGGGGAGGCTCAAAGGCACAGATGGCAGGTATGAAAGGAGCTAAGCACCTGTCACAGGGTGAACTCACTGCCAGACTGACACCTTGTGGACACAGCATTGCAGGGATGCTTCTGCTCTAGCACTGCCTGTTGTCTGTCATCTGATGCCACCACAGTCTGCAGCTTCCGTAGTATAGCCCTTTGGCCAGGTCACCTTCTGCTTCAGTCTTCTTCCAGGGTAACAGAAAAATCCAAAGTTTAATGGTCCTTATGCCAGACCTTTAGCCCCCACCACGGATTCATCAGTCTCTACCTCTTTTAATCCAAAGATTTGTATTCCCCCTCTTGCTGGGTGAGGCCTAGGGGAACCCAAGCCCAGCTTCTCCTCTAGGTTTCAGCCCAGGAACCCTGTTTTAGGCAGCTAATGACTGCTCCTTACAATCCCTTGTGCACTTCCTGGGCTGCTCCCACCTTTTCCCTCTTTGTCCACATCTCTCACAGGGCCATGGACTCCACTCTCCCATCCTGGAGTTCTCCCGCCGCAGCTTCTTGCCAATAAGCTACCGAGGTACTTCCTCAACACAACTCTCAGGCCTTGGCTACACTTGCGAGTTACAGCGCTGTAAAGGCTCCCCTAGTGCTGTATCTCACTCCCCATCCACACTGGCAAGGCATTTGCAGCGCTGTATCTCCGTGGTTGCATGTAGTCCACCTCTCCGAGAGGAATAGCAAGTATTGCGCTGCGGCGCCAGTGTGGCCACCCAATGCGCTGTGAATGGCCTCCAGAATTATTCGGTAGTATCCCACAATGCCTGTTCTAGCCACTCTGGTCATCAGTTCAAACTCTACTGCCCTGGCCTCAGGTAACCAACCATGTGACCCACCCTTTACATTCCCCAGGAATTTTAAATATCCCCTTCCTGTTTGCTCAGCCTGGCGTAGTGTGGAGTGCTATCAGCAAATCTTTTCAGGTGACCATGCCTCCACGCGCCAAGCGAGCCCCAGCATGGAGCAATGGCAAGTTGCTGGACCTCATCAGTGTTTGGGGGGAGGAAGCTGTACAGTCCCAGCTACACTCCAGCCATAGGAATTACAATACCGTCAGGAAGGTATCAAAGGACATGATGGAAAGGAGCCATGACTGGGATGCCCTGCAGTGCAGGATTAAAGTGAAGGAGCTGCAGAGTGCCTACCGCAAAGCCCGTTACGCAAACGGGTGCTCCCCCCGCGACCTGCTGATTCTACAAAGAGCTGGATGCGATACTTGGGGTTAACCCCACCTCCACGCCGAGCACAACCATGGACACTTCAGAGCCGGTGGCGGGGGGCGGGAGGAGGAGGAAGAGGAAAACGGGAGTGAGGGTGGTGGGCTGGATGGAGACACCCCGGAATCCCTGGAGCTATGCAGCCAGGAGCTCTTCTCGAGCCAGGAGGAAGGTAGCCAGTCGCAGCGGCTGGTACTTGGTGGAGGGCAAACAGAAGAGCAGGTTCCCAGTAAGCGGTTTTTTTTTTTTGGGAAGTAATTTTTTTGGTGCAGGCTCTTTGGGAGAGGAGGGTTAGGCATGCATGCCTAGATGCGGAATAGTGCGTTGATGTGGTTTATCACATCGCAGTAATCGGCCTCGGTAATCTCCTTGAATGTCTCATGCAGAACGTGTGCAATGCACTTGCACAGGTTTATCGGGAGAGCCACCATGGTCCTTGTCCCAGCCAGGCTAACGTGTCCGCGCCACTGTGCCGCAAGGGGCAGGGGGACCATTGCTGCACCCAGGCAAGCTGCATATGGGCCAGGGTGGAAGCCGCATTGCAGTAGAAGACCCTCCCTTGCTTCCCAGATCACCCTCAGTAGTGAGATATCATCCAGGACGAACTCCTGTGGAAAATGTTGGGACAGTGTTCAGAGTAGGTGCCCCCTGAAGCTGTTGGCTCTCCCCAAGGCACAGAAACCCAGAGGACAGTGCAGCCCTGAAACAATCAGTCCCCCTTACTCATCATTTTGAGGCTCCCACGGGATATGTGCGCTCTGTTTCGGACGGGAAAATTATACTATTGTGTAGACCCTGTGTGTTTTCTACTCCTTAAGTGCGGGGGGAATCATTACTCTGTCTGGTATAAACAATACTGCCTTTGTTAAATGTTGCATTTTGCCTATACAGCTGCATCAACCTTGAGACCTCAGCCATCCCTCTTATCGCCTGCTCGGAGACTGCAAAGACTCAGGAAGAGACCGCGAAAAACCAAAGAAGACATGCTGCAAGAAGTGATGCGGCAATCTATTAAAGAGAATGAGAAAGCACAGAACTGGAGGGAGAGAGAAAGCAGGATCCGTCAGGAAAATGCAGCGCACCGGCGGCAAAGCACCGCGCACCGGCAGCAAAGCACTGATAGGCTCATAAGCATCCTGGAGCGCCAAGCAGACGCTATCCAGGAGCTGGCAGCCATGCAGAAAGAGGAGCAGTACCGCAAACGCCACCCTCCCCACAGCCCTTGTCCCAAAACTCTTTCCGTTGTGCCCCACTGTTACCTCCAACCCACTTTCCCTAACTTCCGTGTTCTTCTCGCCACCCACTGCCTCCAACACCAGTATCTTCACCACCCAGCCCTGAAAACCACGACCCTTACCCTCTGCACTCAACCCCCATCACCATGCAGTATAGCTGTCCTGAAGTGCAGCACTCACTGCACCGCACACCAGACAGGACATACGCAAATCTGTGATTGTACTGTTCCCCACTCCACCCCCTTGTTTCTTTTCAATAAATAATTTTTTTTCTTTTAAATAAATGGATTTTTGGCTTTAAAAACATTCTTTATTATTGCATAAAGTAAAAGACTCCTTAGCCCAGGAAATAAACAGGCACTGCAAGTCTGCTTGTCTGCTTAGCAAACACTGATTCCTAAAGATTGGAACTATTGCGCTTCACTCCCATGCAGGGCACCAGATATCACTGCTGGTTTTCAGCCTCAAATTGCTCCCTCAAGGCATCTCTAATCCTTGCAGCCCTGCGCTGGGTCCCTGTAATAGCCCTGCTCTCTGGCTATGCAAATTCAGTCTCCAGGTGTTGAACCTCAGAGGTCCATGCCTGAGTGAAGCTTTCACCCTTCCCTTCACACATATTATGGAGGGTACAGCACGCGGATATAACCGCGGGGATGCTGTTTTCGGCCAAGTCCAGCTTCCCATACAGAGATCGTCAGCAGGCCTTTAAACGGCCAAAGGCACACTCCACAGTCATTCGGCACCAGCTCAGCCTGTAGTTGAACCGTTCCTTGCTGCTGTCAAGGCTCCCTGTGTAGGGTTTCATGAGCCACGGCATTAACGGGTAAGCGGGATCTCCAAGGATCACAATAGGCATTTCAACTTCCCCTACCGTGATCTTCCGTTCTGGGGAAAAAAGTCCCGGCCTGCATCTTCCTGAACAGCCAAGTGTTCCGAAAGATGTGTGCATCATGCACCTTTCCGGGCCAGCCTGTGTTAATGTCAATGAAATGCCCACGGTGATCCACAAATACCTGGAGAACCATAGAGAAATACCCCTTCTGATTAACGTACTCGGATCCTAGGTGGGGTGGTACCAGAATAGGAATGTGCGTCCCATCTATCACCCCTCCACAGTTAGGGAACCCCATTTGTGCAAAGCCATCCACTATTTCCTGCACGTGACCCAGAGTCACGGTTCTTCTGAGTAGGATGAGATTAATGGCCTTGCAAACTTGTATCAACACGATTCCAACAGTCGACTTTCCCACTCCAAACTGGTTTGCGACCAACCGGTAGCTGTCTGGAGTTGCCAGCTTCTAGATTGCAATAGCCACCCGCTTCTCCACTGGCAAGGCAGCTCTCAATCTCGTGTCCTTGCACCGCAGGGTCGGGGTAAGCTCCTCACACAGTCTCATGAAAGTGGCTTTTCTCATCCAAAAGTTCTGCAGCCACTTCTTGTCATCCCAGACTTCCATGACGATGTGATCCCACCCCTCAGTGCTTGTTTCCCGAGCCCAAAAGCGGCGTTCCACAGTGCTGAGCATGTCCGTGAATGCCACAAGCAATTTCATGTCGTACGCGTTACGCGGCTCGATAGCATTGTCGGACTCCTCACCCTCACTCTCACTGTCATTTTGGATCTTAAGGAATAGTTCGACAGCCAAACGTGACGTGCTGGCGAGACTCGTCAGCATACGCCTCAGCAGTTCGGACTCCATTTCCCGCAGACAGATCGCGCTGCACAGAAACTGTTGAAATATGGCGCCAAAGGTGGACGGAAACAAAGGGATTTCTGGGATGCGAAGCGATGCATCACGGGGCACTGGGACAGGAGCCAGAATCCCCTGCACCCAAGCCCCCTTCCCACAACCCACGGTGCTAGAATGGGAAAAGGTGCTCTGTGGGATAGCTGCCCATAATGCACCGCTCCCAATAGTGCTGCAATTGCCGCAAATGTGGCCACGACAGTGCCGCTGGGCAGCTGTCAGTGTGGACAGACTGCAGCACTTTCCCTACTCAGCTGCATGAAGTCAGGTTTAACTCACAGCCAGGGCCGGCTCCAGGGTTTTCGCCACCCCAAGCAGGAAAAAAAAAAAATCGCAAATTGCGATCTGCGGCGGCAATTCGGCGGAAGGTCCTTCGCTCCAAGTGGGAGTGAGGGACCGTCTGCCAAATTGCCGCCGAATAGCTGGACATGCCGCCCCTCTCCAGAGTGGCCGCCCAAAGCACTTGCTTGGCAAGCTGGTGCCTGGAGCCAGCCCTGCTCACAGCGCTGTACATCTGCAAGTGTAGCCAAGGCCTCGGCCTCTCTAACAACAGCTCTTCGCTAACTGAGCTGCAGCTTTTGTGTCAGTTGTTAATTGGCTGCTTAGGGTATGTCTACACAGCAATAAAAGACCTGCAGCCTGGCTGCAGCTGGCCCAGGCTCGCGGGGGCTCAGGCTGTGGGCGAAAAATTGTTGTGTAGACATTTGGGCTTGGTCTGGAGCTCAAGCTCTGGGACCATCCACTCTTGCAGGGTCCTCAAGTTCAAATATCTACACTGCAGTTTTTCAGCCCCACAGCCCAAGCCCCGCAAGTCTAAGCCAGTTGACTTGGGCCAGCAGCAGGTTTTTTAAACCCCTGTAGACCTATCCTTAGTCTCAGCTGGAGCAATAATTGGTCCATCTCTTAATTCTTTCCTGGCTGTCACTGTGTGGAATCTACACACATCAGAATGCCATTTGTGCCTTTGAGAATCTCTCTCTCTCTCTCTCTAAACAAATTACATGGCAGAAACATTGTGATTAACTCAACTTGTGAGAAGGCAAATATAATTTATCAACTCTTATTTCAGAGAACAGAATATGAATTCTGAAGTACTTTCCTGAATTAGGTGAAGTTTGTTTAAAATTCCACTACTCAGGTGTGCCCATTAGGCAGTTCCACAGTCTAAGCAAGCTCATTTCTTGGTATTGAGTCTGAATTTTAATTTGCTTAATTTCTCCCCATTACTCCTACTTATTCCTCTCAAATCATGCTAGACAATTCCTCTTCCTTCTTAGTGTTTACCCTCTTCCAAGTGTTTATAGATCTTTTGATATTCCCCTTAGTCTCTGTCTGAACAAGCGATACATATTTAAAATTATTTTGTATTGTTCCTCATAAGTCAATCCCACCAGCCCCTAATCACTTTTATTGCTCTTTTCTGAATTATCTTGTCATCTTTGGAGACTTGCTGGTACTGGAGTGTCAGAATTGAATGCAATATTTTAGGTGCAGCCTCACTAGTGCTGCACAGAAGAGGAATTATCACCTTCCTGCTCTGTGATAACATGTCTCTTCTTGTGCAGCCCTCCAAAAAAAAAAATCACACAGGCTTTCCTTCCTCCCCCAGATTATAAAGGTTTAGGTAAATTTACAAGCATGCAATCAGTCCAAAGAAGAGGAGCTGCAGCTCCCAAGAAAAACAGAAAACTGACAGAGAGATGAGAGGGAAAGAAAAGAAAAGCAGGAGAGGGGGGGTGTTCAGTGAATGAACAGCAGGGATAACATGAAAGTGTACCAAACTTTGCACCCTCGATAATCTGTATGTTATTCCCTGATAACCAGAAACTTCTATGCTCAAACTCTGTTCACAATTTTTTTTAACATCATCTTAATAAAATTTTAAAATTGGAGGTTCACAGTGGATAACTGATCATACATGAAAAGGAAGAGAGACCTAAGTCTCCAATGTCTTACCCCTTGTAAACGTGTGTACTGTACTCCTTTACATTTGTGGCTGTAAAACATATTTTTTCTTCTCTTAGGAATGTGCATTATTTTATTTGGTGTTGAAATAAAATTTGCTGGACAGTAATCATGAGATTCTCTTGTATACTCTTTGTAAACTTTTACATCCACATTGCAAAAGTGTAAATAACTACATAAGGTGCAAGACAGTGGAGAATCACGTCTCATGTGTTTTCAATTTCTTCCAATCTGTTCAGTCTTTCATATGCCACCCTTTCCAAATCATTCAGATCACAAGGTTCCCAGTCTAGTCCTCTATGCTTGAGATGTTGAGGCCCGGCATTTCTGTAGCACTTGGTTCTTAGCCATTATGAAACCAGGGCAGAGTCAGCTTCTACACATTAAATGAGGTCCAGAGACCTTGGAATTGCACAAGAATGAATAGCTGTGCTTTGAGGGGAACTATCGTTTGAAATGTGAGGGAACAGGGCCCAGATTTAGTGCTGCACTGAGTTTCTACAGGGCAGAGGAGCCAATCAGGAGCCTGCTGAGGTTCCTTGATTCTCACAGCAAAACTGCTCCCTGTAGAAGCCTAAATGCTGTTTAAATTATGGCAGCTTTCAACAATCCCAAATTTCAGAGTAACAGCCGTGTTAGTCTGTATCCGCAAAAAGAAGAACAGGAGTACTTGTGGCACCTTAGAAACTAACAAATTTATTAGAGCATAAGCTTTCGTGGACTACAGCCCACTTCTTCGGATGCATATAGAATGGAACATATAATGAGGAGATATATATACACACATACAGAGAGCATAAACAGGTGGGAGTTGTCTTACCAACTCTGAGAGGCCAATTAATTAAGAGAAAAAAAAACTTTTGAAGTGATAATCAAGCTAGCCGAGTACAGACAGTGTGATAAGAAGTGTGAGAGTACTTACAAGGGGAGATAGAGCATTGGCCAAACCGGACAGTCTCTACGCAAAAGAATTAATGGACACAAATCTGACATCAGGAATCAAAATACTCAAAAACCAGTGGGAGAACACTTTAACCTGTCTGGTCATTCAGTGACAGACCTGCGGGTGGCTATATTACAACAGAAAAACTTCAAAAACAGACTCCAAAGAGAGACTGCAGAGCTAGAATTGATATGCAAACTAGACACAATCAACTCCGGTTTGAATAAGGACTGGGAATGGCTGAGCCATTACAAACGTTGACTCTATCTCCCCTTGTAAGTACTCTCACACTTCTTATCACACTGTCTGTACTCGGCTAGCTTGATTATCACTTCAAAAGTTTTTTTTTCTCTTAATTAATTGGCCTCTCAGAGTTGGTAAGACAACTCCCACCTGTTTATGCTCTCTGTATGTGTGTATATATATCTCCTCATTATATGTTCCATTCTATATGCATCCGAAGAAGTGGGCTGTAGTCCACGAAAGCTTATGCTCTAATAAATTTGTTAGTCTCTAAGGTGCCACAAGTACTCCTGTTCTTCTTTTAACAATCCCAAAGTAACCACACACCAGTTAGTTGGATCATGCTGTGCTCCAGCACATTCATCATGCATGACATGCATCATTCCCACTTTTTAAAAATGTTATTAGATGATGTTAAAAAAAAATAGTGAACAGAGTTTGAGCATAGAAGTTTCTGGTTATCAGGGAATAACATACAGATTATCGAGGGTGCAAAGTTTGGTTTAAGATAAAGTGGCACGAAGAATACATAATCTGCAATATCCCCGATTGGGGTAAAAGGTTGATGGGTCAAAGTACAGACATTGAGATTATGAGGGTATGAAGTTCATAAAGTGGCTATGTTCGGGTGTGGATTATAATGAGTGGATATGATGATGAGGATGGATTGACCCTCATTTGGTGAGATTTAATGTTTAGGGAGTTTATGGTTCCAGTTTATATGATCCAACGGAGAAGGTCACTTGGTCTCTTTCTCGTAGTGGGAGAACGATGTCACTCTGGCTCACGCCTCCTGGTACTGTCGGTGGCCGGTGATGTGCTTGATGTAGATGTCCCTGGACCATCGGATGGCGTCTAAGACCATGAGGCGCCGCATGAGACATGCATAGCGTCGACCGATCCCGCAGGTCCGCAGCACATGCTCGTTGCAGGGGTCCCAGGCGCCCAGGGCTCCGACAATCAGGGCGTCCATCTGCACCTCATAGCCCTTCGCTCTCAGGGTGTCACCCAGAGGGGCGTACTTTTCCAGCTTACGAGCTTGGGCTTCGCAAAATGCCGGAATCCTGTTCTCAAAGGAGACCGTGACGTTGACGAGGATGATCTTTTTCTGGGCCTCGTCGGTGACGACCACGTCAGGTCATAACTGGCTGTTGGTACCGGTGATGGTGCAGTTCACGGAGATCTCTCCCAGGTGTGGTGCGATGGCTTTCACCAGGCGGTTCTGGATGGCGTTGTGGCGCAGCTGCCAGGCTCTGGAGTGGGGTTTGCAGCTGCACAGGACATGGGGCAGGGTCTCGTTGGGGTAGCCGCACTTCCTACAACACTTGTCTCAGTTCCCGTGGCAGACGGCTCCGTTGAGCGGGACGCAGTTGAGCCGGGCACGGTGGATGAACCGCCAGTCGGCAAAATGGATGAAGCCGCCCCAGGCGAGGAAGTGGTTGCTGGCATCCCACTTGCTGGTCAACTCAAAGGCTTAACCCTGGTCCGATTTACACTTCAGGGTTTCCATGTACAGCGAGTGGATGGCGGCCTTCAGAGTCCTCTCCAGCAAGCCCCTGGCCGTCGGGGTGACGATGGTGTTGTCGTCGGACCTGATCTGTGGCACCCGAATTCCCAGCTCCTGGCACTCCTCGCACCACTCCCAGCGGCAGCCAATGCGCTTCCCGAGGCAACGCGTGGCGTTGCGAGTGCGGGACCACAGTGAAGTGATGTCGCGCCCATCCCGTCCGAATTCCCCATCCAGGGAGCCGCTCAGGAAGGTGACGATGTCTTGGTTCGAGGGGGCTCTGCCGATCCGCTTCTCTGTCGCATCACGCAGGGCACTCGCCGCAACGTTCCTCACCGTGGCGTCGGGACATGTCAGCAGGAGGAAGACATGGGTGATCACCGCGACGTCGCAGAGGTCACCCATGCGGAGGACGTTGGCGCAGCCGTGCCTGTGGGCGATGTAGACCAGCTCGTTGCTGGCTCTCTGGGGAAGGAACAGCCACTTCTTCACCAGCTTCCGGATGATCTTGTCTGCCTTGTTGAGGGGCACCTTCGCCACAGCGGATCCCCTTAGGGTGAGCGAGATGCGTGGGATCAGGAAGGTGTTCAGGGCATTTATCTTCTGCCACGGTGCCAGCAGGGAGGCATCAATCTTGGCGGCTTCCTGCAAGATCTCCTGGATGGTATCCTCGGGTGTCTGCCGGACACGGAACCCTGTTGGCGTGCCCAGGTGCTGATATGCCTGCCCTCTGCCAGGGGGATGACGGGCTCACTCTGGATCTGGAACCCCGTTGTCTGCACCAAGTCCCTTTTGCTGCCGTCAATGTGCAGAGTTGCGCACTTCTTCGCATTGAAGCGGAGCCCCATCCAGTCAGTAGCTCGGCTGGTGGCATCTAGAATACCTTGGAGACTCTGTGGGTCATCCGCGGTCAGGACCAGATCGTCCGCGTAGGCCTGAATGCTGAGTTTCTTGCCGTGCAGGTCGAAGCCAGTCGGGCTGCTGGAGATGGCTCGGATGAGCAGTTCCATGGCCAGGTTGAAGATGATGGGGCTAAGGGGGCATCTTTGTTTCACACCGCGGCGGATGGGGATGGCGTCCGTCTCTGTCCGTGGCGCGGATGGTGGTGGTGCAGTCCTTGTAGAGGTCCCAGAGGATCTGGATGAAGGTTTCTGGCATCCCGAACTCTCCCAGGGTGGCAAAGATGTGATGGTGGGGTATGGACCCAAAGGCGTTGGTCAGATCAAACCATGCTACAGCGCACTGCCTCTTGGACCTCCTGGCCTCCTGGATGGCCGTCTGAAGGAGGAAGTCGTGCTCGTAGCATCCCTCGCAGGACATGAAACCCTTCTGCACTGAGCTGACGGCGCCCCCGCACACTGACCAGTCTGTGATCCTTGCCGCGAGGCAGCTGGCATACAGCTTGTAGATGGTGGAGGAGAGGGAGATGGGCCTCCAGTTGCTGGGGTTGTCTCGTTCACCTTTTTTGTGGATGAGCATGGTCATGGACTTTTTCCAGGAGCAGGGAATGCGATGGAACTGCTTGCATTTGTTGAAGATGGCAGTGAGCACCAAGCAGCCGGGGTCTCGCTTCTTCAGCAGGGGGTAGCGGATGCCATCTTTTCCAGGGGCAGTGTTTTTGGTCCTCGACAGCCTCACCTGCACCTCCTGCGGGGAAAAATCTCGCTCCAAGTCCTCCGTGAGGTCAATTCGGGGTAGCGGGGAAAGGCACTCTGGGCGTCGCAAGTTGGTCCGGGCCTCGTGATCAAACACATCCTTGAAGTAGGAGTAGAGCCTCTCGGGCTGGATGGCACAGTAGGAGGAGGTCCCATCGAGGATCTCCCTCATGGCTTTCGAGCGGTTCATCCTGTATAGTTTCTGAATACGGGATGCAGCCGCCAGATCATAGCGGCGGCCAACGTCCCCTCTCCTGCCTTCTCTGGCGGTGTTGTTACGGCTCGGCGCAGGGAATCTGCGAGTGGCCCGTGCGGCTTCCTGGGGTTCCCTCCTTCTGGCCATAATTTCCGCAGACAGTTCTGCAGTCAGTCTGTCCATCAGGGTGTCGAAGTTCTCAAAGTCCTCAGCCTTTGCCAGCTCCTCCATCCAGGTGGATTGCCATGGCGTGGCGACCCTCGCTCGTGGCCGTCGCTCTTCCTGCTGCATTGTCTCTGCAGGTTCAGGTGCTGCAGAGACAGTCTGCAGCTTGGTTGTCCCTCGGACTGGGAGGCGGTGTTCAGGTGGGTCTTGAGGCGGGGGTCCTGGTGTGGTGGGGAGGGCAGCTCTCGGTGTCGCCGAGGCAGCACTGGATCTTCCGGGAGGGAGTGGCATTCAGGAAGCACCGGTGCTGGGCTTTGTCGGGGCGCAGTCGTGTTTGGAAGTGCTGGGGATGGTTCTGTTTCTTCTGCGGGCGGCATCCAGCTGGTGGGTCCTCGGTGGGGCATGGGTTTTTTGCCGGTCAGAGGCTCTTTGGGTAACCTTGGAGGAGGTGTTGTGTCTCCAGGGGGCGGGGTCTGGCTGTGGGATCTGGGGGCTACAGAAGGCTCCTCCGTTGGCTGGATCTCGCCGTGCAGCCTGGGGGTCGATGCTAGTTGCTCCTACGGCAGGGTGGCATGAGGTTACCTGTGGGGGAGCGCTGCAGCATCTCGTGTCCGTGTTGTGCCGGATGGTTTTTATGAGGTCGCTGAGGTGCCTGGTGAGGTTGTTTACCTGAGAGGTGGCGGTGATCCCCCTCACAGCAGGGTCCAGCATGGGGATTCTGGAGACGGGACTGGTCCTTTTCGTGGCATCGTCAGTCCTCGAGGCGGGGGTTACGCTTCCCTTAGTTGGCGGTTTGTCCCCCCTTACCTGCTGTGACTCTGGGGACGCTGGCTGGGGTGCTGAAGCCAGATCATCGGTGGGGGTCAGCATTGGAACCCGGAGGATGTCAGTGGAATTCACTTTTGCGGTCATGGGGGGTCCCCTGCACATGGCTTGATGAAACTTACATTTCTTTTGGGTCTTGAAGGGGAGATTGCAGCGGCTACACCGGAAAGCAATCTGTTTGTTGTAGGTCTTAAGAACGTGTTTGCTGAGGGCCGCGAGGGTCTGGACTCCATGGACGGGGAGACAGAAGGGGCAGAGGAGGAGACCTGTAGGGAGCGGGTACTGGAGGTAGATGCGGTCTTCTTCCCCTGCCTCACCCTCCATGGGGCGGATCTCTGATGTGCCTGCAGACTCGCCAGGTGATTACTCTGTTAGAGAAGCTTGGGGAGATGAAGTCGCTCTTGGGGAGGGGGAGGGGATGGACTCACTGGCCATGTTGTCTCTTTGCCTGGAAGGACAGCGTGCGGCATCGAGATCTTGGGTTCTGAGGTGCATTCCCCTTCGAGCGGCCCTCCTCCGGACAGCCAGGTGGTAAGTAGTTTTGGGGTCTGGGGTTGAGGAGGTGGTTCCTTCTGCACCATCCCTCTCTGGAGCAGCAGGGCAGCAATCAGCATTCCGGTCCTGGGTCGTCGGGGGGGGGCTCCCGCAGTGGCGTCCTTCCCGGCAGGGCGGCGCTCAGCATCCTGGTCCTGGGAAGCGGGCAGGGTTCTCCGTGGGTCCCCCTCCTGAAGAGCTGTTGAGATATTCTTGCTCCTGGATGTGAAGTCCCGAAGAGCCGTCCTTCTGGAGCCAGGTCTCCCTGCAGAGGTATCCACAGGGGGTTTCTTCAGCCAGCTCCTAATGTTTTGGTTCTTGCAGGTGGTCCGGGTCTTCTGTGAGGCACCAAGGGTGGTCTTCAGGATAGGTTTTTGACGAGCTTTTTGGAAAGCAGGGCACGCAGGAACAGCAACAGCCGATGACAGTGTAGCTACTGCTGAAAAAGAGTTTTCTTCCAAAATAGGAGGAGTAGAGTATATCTTCAAAGCAGCATCAGTTTTTTTAAAAATGGCTGCAGGACATTCCATCTTCTGGACGGGTGTTTGCAATTGTCCATCAGAAGAAATTGAACTGATAAGAACAGACACTACACTTTGATCTTAGCTCCAACGAGCCAAGAAGCAACTAAAACCAGGACAGGGCATGGCACAGGAGACAGGCATTTCAGCCGTGACAGCTGAGAACTCCCTCATGCCAGGGGAAATCACAACTGGCCAGATCCAGCTGCTCTTCAACCCTTAGCTACACCTTGTCACAATGTTTAAAATTAGGTACCTTGATAACAGCTTTCCAGTCTTCAGGAGCTGTTTCCATTCCTCGGGTCTATTCACATCATGAGTATCTGCTATTTCACATTTCCTTTCCTTTACAACTCTCTGATGAATACATCTTATCTGATAGCCAGATTCTGCTACCCTTACACAGGGTTTAAACCTTGCCCAATGAATCATCCCATTGATTAACCACTGCAGAACAATGGGAGCAGAGACAGACAAGAGGCAGGGAATCCCATGTTTCAGAGTAGCAGCCGTGTTAGTCTGTATCCACAAAAAGAAGAACAGGAGTACTTGTGGCACCTTAGAGACTAACAAATTTATTAGAGCATAAGCTTTCGTGGACTACAGCCCACTTCTTCGGATGCACATGACATTTATGAGCTCACTATGGCCCATCTCCCCAGTCTCTGTCAGTTGTTTTTGCTCTCATTTGCAGCTTTCCCTCCCTGTTGGTTTTTTAAAGTCTACAGGACCTGCTAAAGACCTTGCTAGTTCACCAAAAACAAGAGCCCAATGTGGATTGCTACAGGTTTTAAGGAGACAAAAATGGGACCAGGATGAAGAATCAAGATATGACGTGTCAAATCAGGAAAAGGAGGTGAGTATTGGGGGGCCGGGCAGATGACTTGTGTACAATGGGGCCGGAGAAAACCAATGGAATTTAGGAGCTTTGCAAGCATTCATTAGTGAGGAGTTTAGGATTAATTGGATCAAGGTAATTAGCATCCAGCTGCCTGTGTAGATGTGCTGTGACTGAAAAACTTCATTGTTCAAATTGTTCATTGTTACAAGCATCTGGAAGGGTCTCCTCCTCCTTTGTAGTCACCAAAAGAAATCAGTCTAAAAAGCAAGCTTTTATCATACATGACTTTTCCAATCATGCTCCCAATGATTCTGGGGTAGTCAAAGCAACTATAGCAGTTAAAAACAAATCACCCAGTATTATGTATTTGTAGATTTTTGCAGCTGTCTTAATCTCAAACATACTAATGTCCTAAATCTCAGATCTGCAAACCTACTCCTCATGTTTTTCTGCTATTTACAATTGGTAATCAATAGATTCCATTGGTTTATTTCTATAACAGGTACTCTTTATTGCTTTCCCTGATGGATGCCTGCAAATCAGAGGGAAAAAAAATTAATTTTGATGAAAAAAAAATCTGTTAAATAAACTAAGGAAATAAGATCACAAAATTGGTCTGAAATCAACTAGATGAAATTCAGTAAAGACAAGTGGAAAATACTACACATAGGGAGGAAAAATCCAAGCACAAATTCAAAGTGGGGAATAACTGGCTGGTGCTGAAAAGGATCTAGGGGTTATAGTGGGTCACAAATTGTATATAAGCCAACAATGTGGTGCAGTTTGGAAAAAGGCTAACAATGTTTTAATAGGAGTGTTGCATAAAGACAAAGGAGGTAGTTGTCGTGCCCCACTCAGCACTGGAGGCCTCAGCTGGAGTACTGTGTCCTGTTTTGAGTGCCACACCTTAAGAAACTTGTGGACAAACTGCAGAGAATCCAGAGTAGAGCAACAAAAATTATAAAATATAACCTATAAGGAAAGGTTAAAAAAACTGGACATGTTTAGCCTTATGAAAAGAAGACTAAGGGTAACCTGGTAATAAGCTTCAAAAATTGTAAGGACTGTTATAAAGAGGATGGTGATCAGTTGTTCTCCATATCCAAAGAAGCTAGGACAATAAAAAGTTGGCTTAACCTGTAACAAGCAAGATTTTGGCTAGATATTATACCTGTAAGGATAATTAAGTACAGGAATAGGTTGTGACGGGTTGGGTCACAGAGATCCCCTTGTGAACTGCCACCTGATGTGCTGGGACTACCTCTGAGCCCATTTTCCCTGGCAGCTTGGGACTTCAGTACCTTGCCTGATTGTGCCAGACACACTAGCCTGCTACAAACACAGACCCAGATCTGAACCACATCCCCCAAAAGCTGCAGGCTTAACTGAAAACAGCTTAAGAAGTGCTCCTGTCTCCAACACCCAGATACCCAGTTCCCAATGGGATCCAAACCCCAAATAAATCCATTTTACTCTGTATAAAGCTTATACAGGATAAACTCATAAATTGTTTGCCCTCTATAACACGGATAGAGAGATATGCACAGCTGTTTGCTCCCCCACAAATTAATTACTTGCTCTGGGTTAGTTAACAAGTAAAAAGTGATTTTATTAAATATAAAAAGTAGGATTAAGTGGTTCCAAGTAATAACAGACAAAACAAAGTAAGTTACCAAGCAAAATAAAATAAAACATCTTAGGCAAGTCTAAGTCTAATACAGTAGGAAACTAAATACAGGTAAATCTCACTCTCAGAGATATTCCAATAAGCTTCTTTTACAGACTAGACTTCCTCCTAGTCTGGGTCCAGCAATCACTCACACACCCATAGTTACTGTCCTTTGTTCCGGTTTCTTTCAGGCATCTCTTTGGGGTGAAGAGGTTATCTTTTGAGCCAGCTGAAGACAAAATGGAGGGGCCTGTGCAACATCACAGACACAAGATGGGGTCTCTAGCCATCTGGGCAAGTCACATGTCTATGAATGATTCAGCTTTTTGCAGGCCCACGCCATTGTTTACGTGTTAGTTTGAACGTTCCCAGGAAAGCTCATATGTGGATTGCTGTCTCTCAAAGTCCATTGTTAGTTAAATACTCCCAATTACTTGAATAACCCCTTCACACTATGTTGACCAAATCTGCCTTATGTGCTTCCTAAAGCAAACACTTTAAATACAAGCATAGAGCCAACACTCATAACTTCAGATATAAAAATGATACATGCATACAAATAGGATGAATATATTCAGTAGATCATAACCTTTGCAAAGATGTGTTACATGGCATATATAGCATACAACATATTCCAGTTATGTCATATTTACACTCATAAACATATTTCTATAAAGCATTATGAGGTGCAAAGTCACATAGGTTACCAAGGAAGGTTGCGGAATCCCCATAACTACACTACATGACCTCTCGAGGTCACTTCCAGCCGCCCTACATTTCTCTGTTTCTATAAATGACCTGGAATGCAGGAAATCTCTTCTCGACCACACTAAAGTTCAACTGTCTAATCACAGGCTTACTTTTTTGGACAAGGGATGAGGTAAGAAATAAAATGAGGAGCAACTCCTAATAAACCTTGTGTAGTACTCTTGTTCATAACATTGACAAATTACAAACTTTAGAATAACAATTTTTCAGGAGTAATAATCACCTATCCTGGGTTAGCTTTGGCCAATGTCAATCCTGGGGTCATTAGTGTGACCTCCATAAAGCCAGTAGATACACAGACAAACATACTGACTTAAAGAATAGAACTTTAGAAAACTTTTTAAATTCTGTAAGTAGTTTTTCTTTCTCCTTGCCACACAAGTTGTCATTCAAGTGGTTGACAGGAAACCTAGTAAATAATTCCCTGCACTCTGCTTTCATTAACACAACATAAATACTTCAGGAGTCAGAAGCTAAATCAACTAGATTATGTATCTATTTAGGACAAAACCCTTCTCCATCCTTTTTGTTTCTGTATTTTTTACTTTTCACAGTTTGTTTTATGTTGCATTACACATTTTTGTGACATGATTTGTGTTTTGGTGGCTGCATTCATAACGCTTCCATATGGACAAAAAAAATTGCTGCTGGTTTGGACCATTTTTACTCCCATAAAACTGCTTCTATATTCCCCAGGCACCATCCCAAGCACAAATATTGTTATCTGCCTACATAAAGTGATTGTCTCCATATTATCAGAGCTTGCAATTTGATTGATACTACCTTTTATACAGCAGTCACAGAGGACAGATCAAGGACAAAGTACTTCTATCCCATTCTCACTAGCAAATTTAAATATACAATGTATTGTTTTGAGATTTTTAGTTTATAATTCTCTTGAACATGGAGTCACTTTACATTAGATCTAAAATTCACTGATATTTCAATCATGTTTGAGCTTCAGTTTTGTTTATTTTAATCAAACATAAGTTTATAAATAATCAGCAGAATGTCCCCCAAAGCCACCTGTCCTAGAAATCAGTTGGTATGGGAATGAATATTTTAGAACAAAATATCAGGCTAGATTTAAGTGCAAAATCATCATTAACAAAAATGATGAACCCCAATCTCCTTAAGTGTGCCCTAATCATCTGTTCTCTGCAAAGGTGGGCTGGCTCCAGAGCACAGTAGCTATTTCTCAGGTCTGACACTAACTTTTTGTCCCCAAGCATTACTGCACTGAAAGTTGTGTGCTGTTGTGATCAGTTTCACACCTGGAAGGGAAGGCTGGCATTCCTATGTAACTGGGCTGGCTGCTCTTGTCCTCTTTGAACACCTTGATGAAGCCTCCAACAATGCCACCGAGAGACAAGGTGAGCAAGGTACTATCTTTCATCGGTCCAATAAAAGATAGTACCTTACTCATCTTGTCTCTCTAATAGCCTGGGACCAACAGGCTAAAACCACATCCCTTAGCTGAGTCACATACAACACTAGTACTAGTCTTTGTTGCAACAGCCCTTCTTTGGTTCTCCAGGCTTCCTCTCACACTGGAGGGCAGGGAGGATAGTTTATTTTTTCCCCACACTCCGCAGTCAACCAGACGCCACTGTCAGCCCACCTCGACCATCTTGAAACCAAAACCTCACTTACACATCCTTCATCTGACTAAAAGCTTTAGTAGGGGGACGTTTGATCTTCAACAGGAGTGTGAGAGCAGGGCCGGGGAGGTTCTCCTGTCTTCACCATCAGTCACATCCGCCTGCTCTGCTGGGATCCAGTCAGTTCCTCCCTGGCCGGACTGGGGAGCGCTCCACGTGGCTCCGCTCAGCTCCAAGGTAAATGTGCGGAAGCAGCACCAAGCTGGGGAAGCGGGGACCTCCCTCTGGGGCTCCATGGCACCGGGCAGCGTGCCAGCGCTGGGCTGCGAGGGGATATTCCCGGAACAGTGAGCGGGTGTTCGCAGGGGGCATGTCCCAGCCCCTCCCCTGGTCGCGGTTGGTTTGTGCTGGCAGCGGGGCTGGGCGAGGCGCCGCGCGGGGGCGGGACCGCAGGGGAAGAGGTGGCCGCCGAGCTGGGGGAGCCCGGTCACTTCCTCGCACTCGGTTGCCGCGGAGTTTGCACGGGGCTCGCTCGGCGCCGAGCCGGGAGGTGAGGCTGGAGGCGGCGGCGCGGGGTGCCGCGCCTCGGCACAACTTCGCGGGTGGAGTCGGGTCTCTCTTGCAGCGGCGGCTTTGTCGCAGCCGCCACCTCTGGACTGGGGCAGCCCGATGAGCCGGGCGGGGATTCAGGTTTACCCCGGCGCGGGGAGCTTCCCCTGGGACAGCTGAGCCGGGCAAGGAGTGATCCCGGCGGGCCGCCCTGCGCGGGGTGGGGGGCACGAGTGAGGCTGGGGAGTCTCCCTTCATTGCTGGGGGGCGGGGGCTGCAAGGGGGGCACGTCCGGCGAAGTGCTGCTGCTTTATCCGTCTCTTTACTCCTTGCAGGTCTCGCTGGGGGTGAGGGGCGCCCCTCCCCCTCGCCCCGAAGAAGGGGAGCGGGTGGCTGCCTGCGAGGCGCCCCAGGCCCTGAGGCTGCGGCACCTCGGCCGTGAGGAGGGTGCCGCCACCGCCTTGCTCCCCTCCTGCGCGCCCCGGGGGCAGCGGAACGTACCCCGGCCGGAGAGTTTCTGTCCAGGCTCCCGCGGCGGGCAGCAGCGTCCGGATCCCGGCGAGCGCGAGCCAGAGGGGCGCGAGGATGGCGGGGCGCGCTCTGCGGGGCGCTGCGCCCCCGGCCCCGGGCGGGGAGAGGCGGGCGGCGCTGGGGCTGCTGCTGCAGGTGCTGCTGGGCTGGGGCTCGGCTCAGCAGCCCGGCTCCTGCCCCGCGCCCTGCGAGTGTTCCGAGACGGCCCGGACGGTGAAGTGCGTGAACAGGAACCTCACGGCGGTGCCCCCGGACCTGCCGCCCTACGCGCGGCTCCTCTTCCTCACGGGCAACCGGCTCGCCAGCCTCCCGCCCGGCGCCTTCCTTTCGCCGCCGCTGCCCCAGCTCAGCCTCCTCAACCTGAGCGGCAGCCACCTGGAGCAGGTGGAGGCGGGCGCCTTCGCCAGCCTGCCCAGCCTGAGGCAGCTGGACCTGAGCGGCAACGCCCTGGCCAGGCTCAGCCCCGAGGCCTTCGGCAACGCCAGCAGCCCCCTCGAGAAGCTGAACCTCAGCAACTCCCTCAGCAACCAGAGCGCGGTGTCCGCCCTGGCCGAGCTGCTGGGCTCGGGGGTGCTGGGCAACCTGAGCCGCCTGGAGCTGGCCGACAACAGGCTGCTCTCCCTGCCTGCGGGCATGTTCTCCTCCCTGCCCAGCCTGCAGCACCTGGACCTGCGGAACAACTCCCTGGTGAGCTTGCAGGCCGCGACCTTCCACAGCCTGGCCCAGCTGCAGAGCCTCGACCTCAGCCACAACTCCCTGAAGTGCCTGAAGGACGCCACCATCGCCCAGCTCCGCAGCCGGCCCGCGCTCCGCAGGATCAGCCTGGACCACAACACCTGGGTCTGCGACTGCTGCATCGAGCACTTGGTGAGCTGGCTCAAGGAGAGCGACCAGGTGGAAGGGAAAGGGGCCTTGAAGTGCTCTTACCCTGACAAGATACGGGACAAACCCCTGGTGAAGACCAACAGCTCAGACCTGGACTGTTCTGTGCCTGTAGACATCCAGTCCCAACTGCAAACTTCGTATGTCTTCTTAGGGATAGTGCTGGCTCTCATTGGAGCCATTTTTCTCCTAGTTTTGTATTTGAACCGAAAAGGAATCAAAAAGTGGATGTACAATATCAGAGATGCATGTAGGGATCACATGGAGGGATATCATTACAGATACGAGATGAATGCAGACCCCAGGTTAACAAACCTCAGCTCTAGTTCTGATGTATGAAGATACACTATGGAAGCAGGGCAGGGCACAATAGCTATGCATGAAATGTAGACTTAAGCTTTACCCCCATGCTCACTTCCCCTCTCCCAGAGAAACAACAGATTTATTTGTGCCACCTGGGGAATATGCCTCCAGGTAACGTAAAGGTGATGACTATTTTCTGTTACCCTGAAATATTGAGCAATTGTGCATGGTGTTGGGCTGTACATAAGAAACATGCTGCTATTCCCTCTCTTCCTCCCCCCCACCCCCACCTGTTTTTCTTTGGAACTTGCTCTCAATACTTATTTGAAACATTTTTCGAGATCTAAAGTGAAAAAGATCCTCTCTTTGATGTTCCCAAACCGCAAGAGCATATACAATTTACCAATACAGATACTATCCAACAAAAACTGCCTCAACTTTTTTGGGAAAGAAGCTTTATTCATCAATTACAGTTTTGTTCTTATGTATCCTAACTGAGAAGAAAATAATTTTATTCCATAAGCTACCTGCAGATTTAAAAAGCTCCTAACAACTCTGTAGAAAGAAGCAACTAAAATAGTGAGCATGCACAAATACTTTGTAGTTTTACATGTTAGGGAAAACTTACAACCTCAATAAGCCGCTTACTCTTTTGTAAAGTTCTTTTTGATGGCAGTTTACATGAAAATAGGATGCTTTTTTAATATAAACTGCATATAAACTCAGTTTGAACTGTTAAATAATTCAATAAATGTTCTTACAAAGAACTACTGTTGTGCTGAAATTTGTTTAATGATAAAACTCTGAAATAAATGCATGGAAGTATAAGTTTGGGAAATATAAAGTTATTCACAAGTAGTTGTACTGTATTAATTCATGGAAAACAAATTCTGTTTTTATAGAACAGGGTCCAGTTTAGAGTCGGGTTATAAGTATTCACGTGGCAATTTGTGAATCACCGTATAAGACAAGTTCTCCACAGGGAGAACAGATTTCCCTTAGTAAAAAGCCCAGCAAACAAAACAAAAAACAAATAGGCTAATGCTAGGTTCTCCCTTATCACTAAAATACTGCAAGATTATAAACAAATAAAAATTACGTGAAAACGTACACTGCAATTAAAAATCAAGTGCAATGATGCATGCTTAAAGCTTTAGAAAATTGCATCTAAACTATTGCTTTTAATTATATAGTAGATTTTCCATAATAAATTAAATGTTGACAAATCCTGAAGGCACAATTTGGCACATGAAACTTAATGTTTATTATTTGAAACTTGCAATCCTTGGGCAATACTGCAGTAATTACACTGTGCATCATGTTTTGAGATCTGACCTAATTTTACTGCTTCTTAAAACTACTAACAGGTCATCTTTAATAATAATTCTATACATGTTTGTGCTTGACATTTGCCTATGAGTGACATTTTGTTTAAATGTTTATGCAGAATACATAAGGAAGGACTTTATCATATTGCCTAGTATTTAATTTTGATGGCACATTTTGAAAGGATAGCAACTGAACCATCTGTAGCCACCAATAACCTAATGAGCTTTCTCTTGTAAACAGATTCTAAATGAAAGGGGACAGATTCACATTGAACTTTTAACACTTAATTTAATATTTCCGCTTGTTGGCTGAGCACTTCAATTATTTTATCTGACATTCTTAAACAATACAAATAACGTAATATAAAGTTTGTCTGGTACATAGATTATTTTTTGCTTTTAATAGTGAAAATTGTAGTAGCTATATGCTTTTCATAAGACTTTTTATGAACATAAAGTAGCTCAAACTAAGATATTGGGTAAAAATAAAAATATATATATAAACTTAGTCTGACAGTTGTCACCATTTAAATGCAATTTTTTTATCCTTGCGGCATGTGACATTCTCAAAGTAATTAATTTGTTTTAAGACTAACTTCTGTAGCTTGAAATCATCAACATTCACTAACACTGACATTTTGTTTTTAAAGGTACACAATTCTGAGAATAAGGAAAAGGGACGAACTCCCAAAATTTTGATGAATGTATTTTAAAACTAATGACCTATGATAGCTTCTCCTACTCTGATGATGAATATAAGGATCACAGAACACTAGGTTCAGTTTTCAGATTTAAAAAAAAAAAAAAAAAAAAACCTTCCCAAAAGTCAGTTAAAGTATTTAACAATAGTGAAATTACTGTCTGAATAACTTGCTGTGCAACTACCAAAAAATTCCTTAAAGCTCATGATTACTTAGTAAATGCAAAATAGTTTGTGTTATAAGATAGTATTTTAGTTACATGACAAGCTATGTTGTATTGGTTATTTCAGAGACTGTCACCTTCCATGTGTTTGTACAGTGCCTAGAACAACGGGGCCTCAATGTCATTGGCCTATAGGTACTAGAGCTGTATATAATGTATAATAATAATTTCAAATATATACCAGCCAAGCAGTTTCCTGGAGGCGTGGCCTTTGTTAATAGATAAGTTAAAAATAAATACAGTAAAATATCAGTCTTTCATACATAGCTTATTAAGGATAGCTAATTGACTATCTTAGTCACATAATCTGTAACTAAAGAATTCAGCAAGTCCGTGTTTGTGTAGTGGAAAAGTGTCTCAAGTGTACCAACATCTATTAGACTCAATGATTATCAGTGTTTTTGTATGATAGTCACTGTAGTAAAATTGTTGAGAGAATTGGTGACACCTGCTTTAAAAATAAGTTCTGCCATTTGCTTTCAAGTAGATTTATTAGTGTATGACCATTAGACTGTGACAGTGTTGTGTTATGCTGATACGCACCTAAAATGTTTGACCAATAATGAATGCTTTGGTGTTTTTGTAGAAACTATAAAATGCATCTGAACTTTAAAATCTTTTCTATAAAATTCATGGTTGGAGCTTGTCTTCCTTTCCTATAAGAAATAGTTAGTACACAGAAGACAAGAATAAGATAGTTAGTTATAAAAGTGCTTCTGAATTTTTAAAAAGTGTACATTGTAAATGCTTTGGGATTGCAGGGTTTTCTAAAGCATACTCTTTCCCACTGCTTATCCTGCTTTGACACCTTAAATTTCACCTAATTACTACTTCCAAAGCAGTATAATTGGTGGGAGGGCTATTTTATTCCTTCAGACTTTAATAAAAAGTATGCAGTATTAAATGCTTTCAACCTTTTATTTTTATATATATATATATATATATATATATATATATATATAGGCAACATCTGAAAGTTCCAAATGGGCTGGTTGTCATTGAGGTTTCATAGGAAAGAGCATCTGGCCTAAAGCAAGGGGGTAAGCTTCAAGAAGGATGAGTAGCCAAGAATCAAAAAGGATAAATAGTATTAGATTAAGGGGTCTCTTGCTGTCCTAAAAGTAGTCTAATTATAACAAGCTTAATCTTCTTTAAGAGAGGGAAGCAAAGTGAAGCTGGGAGTTAGAAGAATTTTAGTATGCTTCTCATAAATATGAAGAAGTGTAGTTTGGATAAATTGTCATTGTCCATTCAGGGACAGAAAATTCCCCAAATCTTCCTAAGCCCAGTCAGCTGTTAGGTAGCTAAACATTTCATATGTTCAGCAAAACAGTGCATGACTGCTAAATTAAAACTCCAAAAGTAATCAGAATTTTTACACACCTGTTTTTAAATCTTTTCTTGTTAGCTAGTTTAACTTTTAAGCATGGCTAATAATGCCCTTCTAACAGATAGTCAGGTGAAGCCATCAGTCCAAACCAATATACAGTACTGGCCAAAGCTGCCATCGGACTCGGAGTTATACATAGACATGATGGTAACATTCAAAGTTTTGTTGCACTGAGAGCTAAAGCTCTAATTTTATAACTAACAAGTGTTTTCAATGAGAATTTGTTATAGATCTATACTGTTTCTCCTTTTTCTCATTTCCCAGAAATCCATTTGTAGATATATATAATGAAAGGGTTCCACAAACAGAAAATCAGTCTGAGTACAACTGCATTTTGAGATTCACCGTTGTCATTTGCTCATAAGTTTTTATACTAAAAGGGCCCTTGTCAAGGTTGACAGGACCAAAACTTGACACACACTTTTTCCTCTCTGCAGCGGCTGAGTGTTCATGAGCAACCGCACAATAACTCTGAACATGTGATGAAGGAAAATAACATTTGGTAAGACATTTTAAATTCCAAGCTTCCAAATTAATTTTGTCTACTGTGATGGAGGGCGAGGGGTTAAAAAGATAAATTGTTTTTAAAACTATGAAAGAGACCTTGATTATACCCATTTTAAATTTGTCAACAATGATAATCCCAACACAGCTGATAGATGCAATTATTGATTGATATCAGATAGCATTCTTACACTGTTGGAGACCCATAGGCTTTCTTACTGTGGACTGTCTTCATGGGTCTACACGCATCTTATTTCTAACGAGCTACGGCAGCGAGGTTTTTGTGCAAAGCAAGTAGAGCTACGTTCTTGTAATGTTCTTAATGCAGGTGTTTCACCTGTGACATTTTTGTTGTGGCATAGTGGAATATAGATGTATGTAGCATAAAACGTATGTGATCCTTTACAAACAGATTTACATGTTTTCTGCCCGAATGGGCTTTCAGTACTCTCTTAAGTGCAAGTTCTTTTAAATTAGCAAACCAACAAACTTGTAATCTTTAAGACTGCTGAACATTATGATGTTCTGGGCCTGCTGCAGTTCCTATTAAATCAGTGGAGACTCCCATTGAATTCAGTTAGATTTAGATATCTCTAATGTAATCAATATAAATCAAAATGATAAAAATGGGGAATGATTAAGCTACTAAAGTTTATTTTAATAGCTATATTTTTATTGTAGCTCTTTAAATAGTAATTATTTACATTTTTCCCCAAAGCATTCATTGGACAGCATTTTCCTCTTTTGGAAAATGGTGAAATAATGTGTCTCTTGAGTTCTCTAAAATTATGCATGAGATAACATCTAGCATCCGAACAAACTAGTAGTGATATGTTAATAGACATTGTGGTGAAAGATTTAGAAAGTTAGTCTGATTATTCTAGAAATCTTATGCATGGAAGAGACTTGTAAAATCTTTAGATTCAGGGCATGTGCAAATTGAAGCTAGGTTTTATTATTAAGAATGATTGTTGAACAAAGACATGTTGGTTTTGCTACCAGATTACTTATAAATGTTGTGTGCTCTCTCTTGATTTATCTACTTTAAATTTTATAGGCAATGCTGGATTGTGGTTTTAAATAAGAATGTAATTTTTCTTTATAGTAGAGATTATGGATGTGGTACCAATTTTCATTAACTAGTACTGATAAAAGCCATTTATGTGCAAACTGCATGACTTTTACTTGCTTAAAAAAAAATTGACAAATGATTTAAGAGATTGTGGCCTAATTATTGTTGTTGTTTTGAATGTAATGTGATAGCTTTCTGCTTTTTAAGCTTAATATGTGCAGTACTTTCCAAGTTGCATATT